>NC_088379.1:19381666-20584583 GCF_037993035.2 Macaca fascicularis | reverse complement strand
ACTTCCAATTACATGGTCGATTTTGGAGTAAGTACGATGTGGTGCTGAGAAGAATGTATATTCTGCTGATTTGGGGTGGAGAGTTCTATAGATGTCTATTAGGTCTGCTTGCTGCAGAGATGAGTTCAATTCCTGGATATCCTTGTTAACTTTCTGTCTCGTTGATCTGTCTAATGTTGACAGTGGAGTGTTGAAGTCTCCCATTATTATTGTATGGGAGTCTAAGTCTCTTTGTAAGTCTCTAAGGACTTGCTTTATGAATCTGGGTGCTCCTGTATTGGGTGCATATAAATTTAGGATAGTTAGCTCTTCCTGTTGAATTGATCCCTTTACCATTATGTAATGGCCTTCTTCGTCTCTTTTGATCTTTGATGGTTTAAAGTCTGTTTTATCAGAGACTAGTATTGCAACCCCTGCTTTTTTTTGTTCTCCATTTGCTTGGTAAATCTTCCTCGATCCCTTTATTTTGAGCCTATGTATGTCTCTGCGTGTGAGATGGGTCTCCTGAATACAGCAGACTGATGGGTCTTGACTCTTTATCCAGTTTGCCAGTCTGTGTCTTTTAATTGGAGCATTTAGTCCATTTACATTTAAGGTTAAGATTGTTATGTGTGAACTTGATCCTGCCATTATGATATTAAGTGGTTATTTTGCTCGTTAGTTGATGCAGTTTCTTCCTAGCCTCGATGGTCTTTACATTTTGGCATGTTTTTGCAATGGCTGGTACCGGTTGTTCCTTTCCATGTTTAGTGCTTCCTTCAGGGTCTCTTGTAAGGCAGGCCTAGTGGTGACAAAATCTCTAAGCATTTGCTTATCTGTAAAGAATTTTATTTCTCCTTCACTTATGAAACTTAGTTTGGCTGGATATGAAATTCTGGGTTTAAAATTCTTTTCTTTAAGAACGTTGAATATTGGCCCCCACTCTCTTCTGGCTTGTAGAGTTTCTGCCGAGAGATCTGCTGTTAGTCTGATGGGCTTCCCTTTGTGGGTAACCCGACCTTTCTCTCTGGCTGCCCTTAAGATTTTTTCCTTCATTTCAACTTTGGTGAATCTGGCAATTATGTGTCTTGGAGTTGCTCTTCTCGAGGAGTATCTTTGTGGCGTTCTCTGTATTTCCTGGAATTTGAATGTTGGCCTGCCCTACTAGGTTGGGGAAGTTCTCCTGGATGATATCCTGAAGAGTGTTTTCCAACTTGGTTCCATTTTCCCCCTCACTTTCAGGCACCCCAATCAGACGTAGATTTGGTCTTTTTACATAATCCCATACTTCTTGCAGGCTTTGTTCACTTCTTTTTCTTCTTTTTTCTTTTGGTTTCTCTTCTCGCTTCATTTCATTCATTTGATCCTCAATCGCTGATACTCTTTCTTCCAGTTGATCGAGTCGGTTACTGAAGCTTGTGCATTTGTCACGTATTTCTCGTGTCATGGTTTTCATCTCTTTCATTTCGTTTATGACCTTCTCTGCATTAATTACTCTAGCCATCAATTCTTCCACTTTTTTTTCAAGATTTTTAGTTTCTTTGCGCTGGGTACGTAATTCCTCCTTTAGCTCTGAGAAATTTGATGGACTGAAGCCTTCTCTCTCATCTCGTCAAAGTCATTCTCCGTCCAGCTTTGATCCGTTGCTGGCGATGAGCTGCGCTCCTTTGCCGGGGGAGATGCGCTCTTATTTTTTGAATTTCCAGCTTCTCTGCCCTGCTTTTTCCCCATCTTTGTGGTTTTATCTGCCTCTGGTCTTTGATGATGGTGATGTACTGATGGGGTTTTGGTGTAGGTGTCCTTCCTTTTTGATAGTTTTCCTTCTAACAGTCAGGACCCTCAGCTGTAGGTCTGTTGGAGATTGCTTGAGGTCCACTCCAGACCCTGTTTGCCTGGGTATCAGCAGCAGAGGCTGCAGAAGATAGAATATTTCTGAACAGCGAGTGTACCTGTCTGATTCTTGCTTTGGAAGCTTCCTCTCAGGGGTGTACTCCACCCTGTGAGGTGTGGGGTGTCAGACTTCCCCTAGTGGGGGATGTCTCCCAGTTAGGCTACTCAGGGGTCAGGGACCCACTTGAGCAGGGAGTCTGTCCCTTCTCAGATCTCAACCTCCGTGTTGGGAGATCCACTGCTCTCTTCAAAGCTGTCAGACAGAGTCGTTTGGGTCTGCAGAGATTTCTGCTGCGTTTGTTATTGTTTACTGTGCCCTGTCCCCAGAGGTGGAGTCTACAGAGACAGGCAGGTTTCCTTGAGCTGCTGTGAGCTCCACCCAGTTCGAGCTTCCCAGCGGCTTTGTTTACCTACTTAAGCCTCAGCAATGGCGGGCGCCCCTCCCCCAGCCTCGCTGCTGCCTTGCCGGTAGATCACAGACTGCTGTGCTAGCAATGAGGGAGGCTCCGTCGGCGTGGGACCCTCCCGGCCAGGTGTGGGATATGATCTCCTGGTGTGCCTGTTTGCTTAAAGCGCAGTATTGGGGTGGGAGTTACCTGATTTTCCAGGTGTTGTGTGTCTCAGTTCCCCTGGCTAGGAAAAGGGATTCCCTTCCCCCTTGCTCTTCCCAGGTGAGGCAATGCCTCACCCTGCTTCAGCTCTCGCTGGTCGGGCTGCAGCAGCTGACCAGCACCGATCGTCCGGCACTCCCCAGTGAGATGAACCCAGTACCTCAGTTGAAAATGCAGAAATCACCGGTCTTCTGTGTCGCTGGCGCTGGGAGTTGGAGACTGGAGCTGTTCCTATTCGGCCATCTTGCTCCGCCCCTCTGGATGCCTTTTCTAATGCTTCTTAATATCGGGTGAATTATGTTAGTAAATTGAGAAGGATTATCTACTTACCCTGTTTGGAAAATTAACTCATTACCTTTGTTACAGAAAGGGATGGGGGTGTCTTAGCATATCAGAAGCATTTTACCCTGGAGTCAAGATGATGAATCAGGAATTCGATCAGACTGTGTCTCCAGTGAATTGCGCTGTCAAATAATGTTAATAGAACCAACTGAAACCTCTCTCACGGCCTTCTCAAGCTTTTACATGCCTTAGAATCTCTTAGAGAGAGAGTTAAACATTTATTCTCCTGGGTCTCCTCCCCAGAGTTTCTGATTTACTAGATCTGGAGTGGGGTACCCTAAATCTGCAGTCAATAAAGTTCCCTGGTTCCTTGCTAGTTAAAGCAACTTGTTCAGAAGCGTTGTCACCGTGGGGGAGCTTGTGAGAAAAGTAAAATCTTGGGCCACAACTTCAATTGTTGAATTAAAATGGGATTTTTAGCTTAATGATAGAGGTGCCTTACCCTGTGAGATTCTGAGGCAATGGTCTAAGGACCACATTGACAGCATATATTGTAGTTGGGCCAACTGTAATAACAACAGTAGTTAATGTTTTTGAGTGTCCATTAGGTTCCAAGGATTATTCCAATGCTTTCATATGGCTTAACTCAGTTGATCCTCCCAGCAAACCTCAGAGGTCATTGTTTCGAGATGAAGAAACGGATGAAAGTGCACATGCTCACCAGCTGGTGAACAGGACAGTGCTTTAAAGGCAGGCAGTCTGACCTTAGAGCTTAGGCGCTCAGCCATCACGCACCACTGCTTCCCTGGCAAAGGGAAGCTGAAAGGAGATGGGCATTGCATTCATTTGGCAATTTAAGAAGACATACCTTGCCACCAGAAAATCAGACACTGTAAGGCAGCATTTATTGTGTTGCTGATCACGAATGCCAGATCTGCTTTCTGGGGATTCTTTGGGGTCTCAGTGCCCTCACATGTATCATGTGGATAATCATAGCTCACCTCCAGCTCTGTGATGAGGCTTGAATGAGCTCCCTGAGGCAAAGGGCCCAGGGTAAGACTGGCATAATGGACTCAAGGAAGGTTCACATCCTGGAAAGAGTGAGGGTGTTGGAGATTGGAGGCCTAGATGGGGCTTTCGGTTCTGCTGATCATTTAGTTCTCTGCAGAGGCATCGCCAAATTGTGCCTCACTTTCCTCACCTGTAATATGAGGTAAATAAAACCTATATTTTAAGATTGCTGGAGGAATTCAATGAGATTATGTCCACTACGTACCAGACCTTCTAACTCTTTCATATAAAGGGTTCAATAAATGGTTACTACTTGTGTTTTCCTGTCACAAACATTCTTTTCTGGAATTTTAAGTCATTATTCTCTTCCAGATAATTACGTGCCAACATTGGGAGGGATCTTAGATGCTTTAAATCTCACCCCCACATCCCTCCCCGTCAAGCCTGCTCACTCTGTCAGACAGCTGACTCACACATTACTGGGAAACAAATCTTCACTTCCTAAACAAGGGGACCTTTCCTTTGAGCTTATAGTTCTAAAATGACTGGCCATGAGGCATTAGAAAATAATGTAACAATGGCTAAAAGGTGCCTAAACTATGGGTCGCCACAAGTGTCTCATCTACTAAAAATCATTCCCCTTCTTGAATAAGTATATATCCAGAACGAAACAGGTTTATTACTATTAATTAAAATAAAAACAAAAAAGTGCATTCCCTTTATTAAGGCATACAGCTTCTCTTTACCCTGAAAACTTGCATGGTATTAAGTATTATGAAGGACTTTTTCAAAAAGGACTTCTTTTTTTCTTTTTTTTTTTTTTTCAGAGATAGCAGGCGATGTGGCTTTCTTCCCATGCTCTGACTTCTTTGAAGAAACACTTTAACATGAAGGACAAAAATAGTACTACCAATAATGGTGATAATTTTAGCCATGGGTGTCATGGTAGTAGTTACAATAGTGGTAACTGATATTTACCATGTGCTTATTTTTTGCTAGGGGCTGTTTTAAGTGCTTTACTTCTTCAGTTATTTCTCAAAACTACCCTATGAGGGACGTGTTATTATCTCCATTCAGGTTAAGTCAACTGAAGCCGTGTAGTTGCTAAACATAGCCAGGACAGGAACCAAGGCAGTGTGATAACAGAGCCCAAGCCCCCAACCACTGAGCAGTGCCAATGGTGGTAGGAAAGACTCAAACGTTTCCAGAAATTTCTACCCTTTACTCTCCAAGATTCTTTTCTCTTGGCAGCTTCTAACTTCCTTCTGCCACCTCCGTGAAGGAAGGGTCTTGGATATAAGATGCTTAGCTGTGTGCTAGAAAATGCCTATGGAAAGTATTGTGTAGAATTTACAATGCAGTGGTATCATTAGGGACAATTCTTTTTATTTTCTTTTAAAATTCTAAATTCTGAAATTATCTGGCTTATCTTCTTGTGTTGATAATCACAGATCCCCTCAGTGCCTAAGTCCCTGTGAGTTAAGTCAAGCAGTTAGGGAGGCAAATTCTCCTTTCCAGCTTCTGGAAGGTTAGGAGGGGAAAAAAAAAAAAACAGAACCCTTATTTTATTTATCTATGAAAATACAAAATTCTTATTTCAGTTAAAGAAGGTTTTGTAAGGAATAACATTCTTTTCTTTTAAATGAATGAGAATTTCCAACCATCTTGAATGTTCAGATGTCCTAAGAATTATTTTCTTCTAGTTTCCTTTTCCTTAAATCCTAACTTGACTTTGGGCTTGAAAATGGACTTGAAGCCTATTTGGTATGTTGTTACCAGCAAAGATGTTTTCAAAATATTTTCTCACATGTCCTTTAGTGAAAATTACAGAGACTACCTTAAGGTAGTTTTGATTACTGTTACTACACCACTGATGTGTTTGGTAAAGCTTGGGACTGTGTAATGCAACTTCGTTAAGGAAGCTTCCATCTGTCATTACAGGCAAAAACAATTTTTGGGTTATCTATAAAAACAAAAACAACAGTTACCACTAACTTCTATACGGCATGTTACAACTTAAAGGACATTCACATTTTTAATTCTTCAAACAACTTTGCAAAATAGGGATTAGTTTTGTTTCTCTTTTACAAATAAGAAAAATCAAGGGCAAAGAACAAAACAGGCAATTAAGTTAGTGGAACCAAAATTCAAAACTATTTTTTTTAACTTTAATCTCTTTTCATTACCCCCATGGAGCTGGATTCACTTGCATCGGAGTATTTTCTGGGATATTGCGTCACCATGGATGTTTTAGTCTGTGATCATATTTTACAAATGGCATAAACCACTGTGTCTTACCACTGACATTTCACCTTATGCTACTGCTATTCTCAGCCACAAAACGCCAGATGGGAAAGAGATCTTATTACTCATTACTCAGGAATGGCAATAACCACAGAACAAAAACTAGCTTCAGATTAACAAAACCACTTGCTGTTATCACAGATCTAAGAAAATTCCCCCACCGCCTGTGACTAGGACATTGAATTTCCATTACCCCAATTTTTTTGTTGTTTTCAATGTGTGAAACACCTCTGTTATCCAAATGCACATTCACTATTGTGTCATCTTTGCTCTGTGTTTAAAACCACACATTTGTCCTTATGTCTGTAAGTAGAATATCTAAAGGTTAATGCCCTCAATTCTCACAATTGCAAATCCCAAATTATTTGTGATTTTCAAATAACTATACATGGTGATCGGCACATCATAGAATCTCAATAAAATGTCTTTGTGAAAAATAACTTACTTTTGTAAGGAAATTAAATTTTTCAAAGTATCTGCACGTAATTTTATTTGGTTCTTATAATACTTCCATAGATAGGCAAGGGAAATGTCAAACTCATTTTGTAACTGAAGCACTGATATGTGAAGTGGCTTATCCAAAGCCATTGAACTATCAGGTTTCTGATTTAGCACGCTAACCCAGATTGTCTAAATTCAAATATATTACAAGCTATCTGCCTTTAAAATGCTGCCGTTGCTTTCTTCCTCTTCCTCTTCCTTCCCTTGTCCCCACCCTTTACTTCATCATCTTTTTTCATGGTCAGCAAAAATGCTGAACACCAGGAAAGACACACGCCTTCCTTATCTCAAGATATTTGCTACAGAAAGTCAAAAGTATTCTGGATTGTCTTTAAGACTGTGCTTTGGACTGGTCATTTATTCTTGTGAATTTAAAGGAAGATTTAAGCGGACAATCAGATTCACCCATCTCGCTTTACATAAATATTAATATTATTTGAGCTGAAATGAATTTTCAAGCAAATGCTCATTTCTTCACAAATACTTATTTTTCACTGTAGTATAGTCAGAAGTGAGTTTGAGAACTCCGTGGATTTACATTATCTGTTGGTTGTAAGAAAGATGATACTCCAGGTTTGTATAATGAGAAAGTATTTTCTGAAGACTTTCTCATCTAGATTAGGTATTATTCTAATTTTCTTCCCTGGCATCCTTTGTTTCCCCACTAGTAATAATTATGGAATTGTGTTTTAATAGTTCAACTACTGTTTTCCCAATCAAGAGGAAAGAACTCTGTAGGCTTGTTCTAAGTCTTACTTACCGATGAATTTCTTGCACAGATCCTGGGGCTAATGTGTAAAAGAATGTTTGCTATTAAATAGACATATAAGAGGGTAGATGGATTTTTACAGAAATGGAAGGTGGGTAGGTGGATGGATGCATGCATGGAATATAGATGGAGGGATGCACAAATTCTATGAGGATACACGGAAGGAAAATTTTTATTTGATCACTCTAAAACATTTGTGAGCACCTCTTATGTACCAGTACCACTATTCACGGCACTAGGGATACAGCAGTGAAAAACAGACAAAAAAAGTGCTGCACTTATGGAGTTTATATTATAATGGTGAGGGAGACAAATCACTTTAAAAAGAGTAAAAAGTAGTATATATATGTATATGTTTTCTTATTCTTAAAGCAATTTAAATATATGTGATATGGAGACATGTGGAAAAAATAAAGGGAGGATATAGAAAGCATGAGTGAGTGTTGCAATTTTTTAAAAAGTGCTTCTTACTGCATTAGTTTTCTGTGGCTGCTAAAACAAATTACTATAATATCATCAGCGCCGAAGTCCTAAATCTTATTATCTAATGATCTAAATTAGGTATGGGTGAGACTCTAAATATGATCCGTCTTGAGGCAAAATTCTTTTCTATCTCTGGAACTGTGAGACTAGAAAACATGTTACCAACATACAAACGGTGGAACCAGCATAGGATCATGGTTGTAGGCATAAGATAATGGCTATAGGCATTCCTATTTTAAAAGAGAAAAAAATAGGAGTTAAAGAAGAGTCACAAGCAATTTTAAAATTCAACCAAGTAAGCTCCATTAGTTTGTAAGGTCTGGGAATAACCCTCTGTGGCTCAAGGTTCTGCCCTTTCGGCCCCTACCTCTGCTCTTTGGGCTGACACCAGCACCTTCTGGGCCTGGGCCCCTGACTGCTAGGCCTGCCACACCACAAAGCCCACTGCCATTTTTCTTCTTTTTTGAGGAATAGAAAATGTTTGCAGCTGAGTAGTCATTTCATCCTGTTTCCTGCCTGTAGAATTTTGAAAGTCCAATAGCCTTCTTTCTTTTTGCCTTGTCTCTCTCCCTTTCAGTCCAGGCTGGCAATGTTTCTAATGGTATAATATTCTCAAAAACTTGATGGACCTCCTATATATGTCAGGAGGATTTACATCATCAAACAAGAGGGTTCTCCCCAGATCTTTCCTGGATAACTGCCTCTCTATTTCTGACTTATGCAGAGACATTTGAGTGGCTCCCTCAGCTATATGTCTAATCTCTTCAGCAGCAGTAAAAATGATGCCCCTCCAGACCCTTGGCCTTCTGTCCAGAGCACAGTTTTCTGATACTGAATCTCATACTTTTAGCATTTTTTTGTATACTGGGTAGGCTGAGAATTTCCTGAATCATCTACTCTTGGTTTCTTTCTGCTTAACAGTTTCTTCCTCAACTTATTTCTTTCTTCTCTCATTTTACTATAAGCCATGAGAAGAAATCAGGGCATATATTCAACAATTTGCTTAGAGATATTCTCGGCTAAATATCTAAGTTTATAGTTTATAAGTTCTGCTTTCCAATTATGAAGGGCACAATTAAGCTCAGTTATCTGACAGTGTGTAACGTGGATTGCCTTTCCTCTGGTTTCCAGTAACATGTTCCTCAATTCCTTTTGAGCCCTTATAAAAAGGCTTTAACTTTCATATTTCTACCAACAATCTGCTTATGACGATACATAGATATTCTCTAAGAAGCTAGAACCTTTCTCTATTGTACAGCTCACTTCCTCTCATCCCTTACTGGCAGAATCCTTAGCAGTTATATTTCTACCAAAAATCTATTGTAAGTAATCTAGACTTTTTCTTTCATGCTTCTCAAAATGCTTCTAGCCTCCAACAATCTCTAAATTCCAAAGCTACTTCCTCATTTTTAGCTATTTGTTATAGCCGCATCCTGCTTCCCAAAGCAGTATCAAAATACTTACAGTAGTTCCCCTTATTCATTTTTCTCAGTTTCAGTTACCCATGGTCAACCTGTTCCAAAATATTACATGGAAAATTCCAAAAATAACCAATTTGTAAGTATAAAGTTGCTTGCCATTCTTAGTAGCATAATGAAATCTTGTACAATCCCACTCCATCCTGCCTGCGATGTGAATCATTCCTTTGTTAAAGGTATCCACGCTGTATAGCTACCTGCCTGTTAGTCACTTAATAGCTCTCAGTTCAACCAGGTGAAGAGATCACAAGAAAAAAAGGGTGAATACAATATAATAAGATATTTTGAGAGAAAGAGCAAGATCACATTAACATAAATTTGATTACAGTGTATTATTTTCATTGTTCTACTTAATTATTGGTGTTAATATCTTATGTACCTAAATTATAAATTAAACTTTATCATGGGCATGTATGCATAGGAATAAAACATTATATATATAGGATTTACTACTATCTGTGGTTCAGGCATCCACTAGGGGGCTTGGAATGTATCCCTTGCAGATAAGGAAGTCACTACTGTATTAGTTTCCTGTGGCTGCTATGATAAATTAGCATATACTTAGTTACTTAAAACAACAGAAATTTATCCTCTCACAATTCTGGAGTCCAGATGCCTGAAATCAACACTGCTAGGCCAAGATCAAGTTGTCAGCAGGTTGCACTTCCTCTTCAGGCCTGGGAGAGAATTTTTTCTTGCCTTTTCTAGCTTCTGGGTGGCTGCTGGCATTTCTTTTCTTGTGGCCTCATCACTCCAATCTTAATGGCCAGCATCTTCAAGTCTCTTCCTGCTCCACCTTCACATGGCCTACTCTTTCAATTATGAAATCTCCTTCTACCTTTCTGATAAAGATAGAGAAAGATAAAGATATGGATGTAGATACAGATATGAGAGAGAGTCAGAGACAGATGTATTTTAAAGAATTGGCTAATATGTCTATGGCAAGTATAAAACTTGTAGGGCAGGCCAACAGGCTAGAAATTCAAATAACAGTTGATGTTCAGTCTCTTTTTCTTTTTAAGACAAGGTCTCACTCTGTCATCCAGGCTCAAGTACAGTGATGTAATGACTCACTGCAGCTTCGACCTTCCAGGCTTAAGCAAACCTCCTACCTCAGCCTCCCACGTGGCTGGAACTACAGGCACAAATGATATGCCCAGCTAATCTTGTGTGTATGTGTGGAGGTGGGGTCTCACTATGTTGCCCAGGCTGGTCCTGAACTCCTGGGCTCAAGCAATCCTCCTACCTCAGGCTCCAAGAGTGGTGGGGTTACAAGAGCCTGGTTGATGTTCAGTCTTGAGTCCAAATTCTATAGAGCATCAGGATGCAAACTCAGGCAAGGTTTCTAGGTTGCAGGCTTGAGGAGAATTCCTTCTGCAGAAAACCTTTGTCATTACTCTTAAGGCATTCAACTGATTGGGTTACGCCGACCCACATTATCTGCTTTATTCAAAGTCTACTTATTTAAATATTAGTCACATTTAAAAAATACCTTCACAACAATGTCTAGGCTGTGGAGACATTGCCTAGACATGTTGAAACATGGAATTACCCATTATACTAACATATTCTACAGCAGTATGGAGTGAAGGAGCAAACCATGCAGTTATCTGGGAGAAGTACATTCACACAGAGGGAGGGATAGGCGTATCAGGACTTTCAGGCCATGAAAGATCATTGGCTTTTATTTGAGAGTGATGAGAAGCTAGTGGAGGTTCTGCATAGAAAATAGTAATGACTGACTTCACTAGGCTTGAGCTGGGAACAGGTCAGTTGGAAGATTACTTCAACGATACAGATTAGAGAGAGTGGAATTTGGATTAGGTAGAGCTGGAAAGGATGAGAAATGTTCAGATGTTGGTAAGTTTTGTTGTAGTGATAACACGTGCTTTTGTGACAAATTGGATATGAGTTGTGAGAGATAAAGAAGAAAATGTGGCCTAAGCAATGTGAAAAGAAACTGAAAGAAGGAATTTAGCATTAACTGAGATTGAAAAGATCAAATGGAAGTGATACAGATGAATCCTTAAGAGTTTGTTTGTGGTCATGTTAAGTTTTAGGGAACTATTACGTATTTAAGAACAGTTGACTATGAACCTTAGCTGTCCATAACATAGAGGTGAACTTGGGTGATGTTAGCATAGAGATATTTAAAATGATGAGACTGGATGAGGTCATCATGATAATAAGTAATCATAGAAGAAGAATGGGGTACGTGAGCTGAACCCTGAGGCACTCTAGTGTTGAGAGGTGGAGAAAAGTACAAAGAACCAGCAAAGGGATATGGAAAGCCATCAGTGAGAATGGTAGAAAATTAGGAAACTGTGTGCTAAGAGCTAAGGAAGCGACAAATTGTAAGAGAAGAGAGTGGTCAACTGGATCAAATGTTCCTGAAGTGCCAAGTAACAGATGGACTAACATCATCTCTTGTATTTAGCAATGCAGCAATCATTATCAACCTAGCTAACAGTGATTTCTGACTAGACAAATTCAAGGGAGAATATGAGGAGATGAACTGGACACAACAAAAATAACTACGGAAAGTCATAGGGTATAGACTAAAGGTCTTTGCCCTTTACTTGAATCATAATTGAATTTGATTACCCCAGTGGATAAAATCAGTCAGGGCTTTTGGCACTGAAGATTGGTAACATGATGAAGCACAAGTGCCAGGAGGGAAAAATTATTAAGAGTCTCACTTATTTTTTCCTCCTGGGGATCTCTGCAAGCCTGGGAGAGGAGGATGTCTGTGGTACCCTCTAACTCAATTTGTCAGTCATAAGCTTTCACTGGCAGGTTCTGGAGGTGAAGACAGTAGTGAAGAGTACAACTTCTTGATCTCAGCAACAATAAAAAAGGAGAATAAATTTTGACAACTAAAAGCAAAGAAACAGTACAACACAACACAAAACAAAAATCAACATAAATAATTTAACAGTGAAAAGTAGGACCAGTCTTGAGTATCTTGTCTTTTTCTGTAGATGATATTTGGTGGATATTTCTTAAATGAAATAATGGAGTAATGTTGTAAGTATATTAGAGGGTCAATAAATATTAAATCTTTCTGCAAATCTACTTTACAATTTACAAAAGATCCCTAAATAAAAGGCATATTTGAGTCATATGTTCCCACAGGAAAGAAATTGTTACAGTAATATGTATTTCTTATTCTAGACTTATATTAAAATGACAAAATCCTGTTTAGTATATCTGACAAATTATTTGAAATGAAGAGGAATGTGCAGTAGATTTGAAAGTAATCATAGGAGGATGAGTGGTTACAACACAAAGACATAGTAGGAAAAATATGTTAGTAGTTCTTGATTTTTTCCCATGGGAGGAGAAAAAAACAATTAATAAGGGTAATATAATTTGCCTAATTCTGTGCTTTTTGACTTTTGATGCATCATCCATTCTTCTAATCAATTACATTGCAGTGTGAAAGTCCTACGAATTAGGACTCTTGTGAGTGAACAATGGGGAAAGGGAAATTAAGAAAGGTGTTGTAAACAAGGGCAGACAGAAGACCCTGAAGCAGTGAGAATAATTTAAATTTGATGTAGAAGGTGACAGGCAGCCCTGGAGGTTTGAGAAAGGAAGAATGTGATCGGAACTGTGGACAAGGAAGATGATTTTGACAGCCTTTGGTACTGACTGCACATTTCATAATATAAAACAGCCTTCAAGGTCTTGGAAAAAAATATTTTATATTTATTAATTTTCTTTTTCCAGGTATTACATAAATTGCTATATACTCTAGGAGTTAGGCTGGTTTGTTTTGATTTGTTTTGCTTTGTTAAAGGAGGTCATGCAATTGAGGTATGTGACTGGCACTAAACAGCTCAAGCCCAATCATTTCATTTGGCTTGGCACTATTTTAACAATATAAAAATGATTCTGATATTTATTCAAGTCGAATAGAGATGTATGATCCCATCAAGTTAATTATTAGCAAAAAAGTGTGATATTGTTTAAATAGCAGATGTGTTAATACAGAGTAATTATGTTGACTGAAAATGAACAGTTCCATCCGGCAGACGCCCAATTTTTTTCCTAGCAGTGTCGACACTGAATGTCTTTTAATACACTGGAAAATTACTAGGCAGATTTGAAATAACAAAGCAATCACTGCAGGGTTTGTTTAAGGTTCCTCTAGAGAATAGGGCAAATAAAATGATTATAGTGATTTGAACAGTCAGAATTGTATAGCTGTTCACTTAGAAAAACAATCTTCCAATTAGCTGACAATTGATAGCTTCTGATATTTCCTGAAATGGTTTCTGCATTAGGAGTATTAATCTGTACTTCTATGTAGTAGGTTACCTAAGAGAAGGTTATTTTCATTATAGTGAACACATGTAAAAGTTATACTCACCAATATACTCACTTGACAATTTGAAATGTATAGTCCAAATGGATTGCTTATACATAAATTTGTATGGCTCATACTATTAATGATATTGCAACAATGTTAAGTTGGATACTAGTGAATTTGAAAGTTTCCATTTTTCTCACCCTAATTGTTTTGGCTAGGGTTCTGAATTTAATGCTTTCATTTTCCTTTGTGATTGGGTCAGAAAATAAGCAAGTTCACTGGGTTTTTAAACCTGAGCGTTTGAGGAGCCTGAGCTTGGATTGTGATCTCTACGGTGAGGTAGGTGAGAGTTAGAAGTATTCACAGATATTTGCTTATAAAGTGGAGTAGATGGACTATGAATAGATAGCTTGTCAACAGATCTACTGATACGTGCTTCCTCTGTAGTAGAAAAGCAAACCAGCACTGACTTAAACAGGCCTTAAGTTCCTCCTGTATCAAGAAATTTGAAGGAAGGTAATGACATATTTCAGTTTTATGGATCAACCACATTAGAGCCATTGTTTGGTATCTATTGTGAGCATCTTTCAGTCATAAGATGGCTGCCTCAATTCCAGGCATAACATCCATACTCAAAGCAAGAAGAAGGGAGAAAGGATGTGTTAGCTCTGACCATGTCAGTCCCGTTGATCAGGAAGCACTGCCTTTATCAGCCATTAGCAGACTCCTCTTTACCTCCCATTGGCCAGGAATGTATCACATGATCATCCTAACTTGCAAGGGAGTCTGGGAAGATGTGTACATTTCACAGTCTCTGTAGTAGAGATTGGCAAGGAGGAGAGGTTGGGAAGGGGGTTTGTTGTATTAGTCAGCCAGTCATATTTGAAACTATCAGTGAATTATACAGAAGAGTTTCCATACCTCGAGTTTCATTTATTGTGAGACTTAACTCTGTTTAAGATTCCACTAGAAGTCTGGAGGGTTTTTACTAATGCGGATATACAGGATAAATATTTAATGGCGATATTCATAAACATAGCCTTGAAAAAGCCATCTACATTCCCACGTGATAGGAGAGATATAGGCAGGTGCAGGTCATGGCCAGAAAAGGACTTCCCTCTTGTTGGCTTCTTTCTCTACCTTTTTCTTTTCTTTTTTTTTCTTTTTTCTTTTTTTTTTTTTTTTTTTTTTGAGACGGAGTCTCGCTCTGTCGCCCAGGCTGGAGTGCAGTGGCGCTATCTCGCCTCACTGCAAGCTCCGCCTCCCGGGTTCACGCCGTTCTTCTGCCTCAGCCTCTGGAGTAGCTGGAACTACAGGCACCCGCCACGGCGCCCAGCTAATTTTTTGTATTTTTAGTAGAAATGGGGTTTCACCGTGTTAGCCAGGATGGTCTCGATCTGCTGACCTTGTGATCCGCCCACCTCGGCCTCCCAAAGTGCTGGGATTACAGGCGTGAGCCACCACGCCTGGCCCTTTCTCTACTTTTTAATGATTTCCAGTATTTGTTAACATAACTTGGCTGTACCCCTGAAATTCTCCTGCAATTGTTTTTTTAATGCAATGTTGCCTAAATTATAACCTCAAATGAACATTTAAATTAGTATAATAATGTTAATTATCTATAATAAATAAAATGATTATGTAAATGAACTTCAATTTGAATTCATTTTACTTACAAGTCCACATTAGTTTAAATATCTGGTATTCTGTTAATAGTTTATTATTACCTTTTTTCATATGACCATCTGGATTTCATATGAAAATTCCCTTCTGATTATTTTCAGTGTACAATATTGGCAAACATAATTGTGCATAGACCATCTCGCTCACATTCATAACAGCTGGCTCTTCTAGAAAAAGATCCCTAAATAAAAGACATATTTGAATCATATATTCCCATAGGAAAGAAATTGTTATAGTAATATGTATTTCTTATTCTAGACTTCTATTAAAATGACAAAATTCACTGTCTTGGCTTAAGTTTTAAAAAGATCACATATCTCTATACATATTGCATAGCTCACTAACTTTATATACATTTATGAAACAGCAGCAGATTGCTTAAAAATTGCATTAAGAATCCTTAGCTCTAGTAAAGAAATATTACCTTCCCCACCACCAAAATGGCCTTCTCGTATCTCTTTCCTGGGCCTCATTTGAACTTTGAGGTGTGTGTAAACAGTTATAAGCAGGTTGTCTTGAAGAGCTAGGGAGATTTATAAGACAGAAACTTTGCCTTTAAATGAACACACGATTTGAAAATATTTGGCAAGGCACACCAACTAATGATTCAAAAGCAAAATATTTTATGATCATAACAAGACTCAGGGAACTTATTGCTGGAAAACGGAGTTAACATGTATGAACTAAAATAACAAGAGCATGAAAGTTAGATCAGTATTCTCCTTCAGTTCAGAAACCAAATACACACACACACACACACACACACAAAATTTGTAAAATAAAAAGACATAAAATCTTAAGTTCCATTGACTTCATGTTGACTAATCACTTTAGCCACTGCAGCTTTAATTAAAACAATATTAAAAGTAAGAGATTTATCAGCCCTTTTATTTTGTTACAAAGGCGCTAAGGTTTCTTTACTATCTGGCTTAGGAACGCTATCACTGCGTATTTAGTTAAGCCACTTTGGAAGATCCTTAATACTGCATTTGTATATTTCAATTTACTCTCTTTGAAAACTGGAAGCAGTTCCACTAACAGAAAGAAGTTCGGTAAATGAAAGTTGCCCCTAGGAGCATCCAAAATTGCTGGGCCTGAGACAGTGGATCTAAAATGGTGTTCACTGAAACCTTAAAGGTGCAACAAAACTGCCTCGGGGGCTTAAGAGAGGGGAATGGGAAACGGAGGAAGACCAGTTGCATGGCGAGTTCAAGGCTCCGTGAGTCTTGCTTTTGGAAATCCCTAGAGATATCCAGGAACTGCTTTTTATTTGTTATAAAAATTGGCTTCTGGAAATGATTTTATTTGAAGAAAGTATGTCTTGCTTTGAAAATTTTTGTTGTTATTGTTGTTGAAAACAGTTGCGCTAAGGGAATACAGATACATATTTTTTAAAAAGAAAAAAAATATAGGGGACCTGAGAAACAATGTAGCAAGAGAGGCATAGTGAAACAACCAATTATCTTCTGCTTTTTTTTCTTGCCACACCAGAAGACAGCATTCGAAAGAGAAAATTCAATTCAGCAAGTATGGAAGGAGTATTCCCAGTGTGAGGCAAAATAAATAAGTTACCACCTTGATGGGATATAGCTGGGGCAGGAAAAGCATTGCACTTGAATAAGAAAATGTGTTTTCCTCATAGGTGGGAATTGAACAATGAGAACACTTGGACACAGGAAGGGGAACATCACACACCGGGGCCTGTTGTGGGGTGGGGGGAGAGGGGAGGGATAGCAATAGAATATATACCTAATGTAAATGACGAGTTAATGGGCGCAGCATACCATCATGGCACATGTATACATATGTAACAAAACTGCACGTTGTGCACATGTACCCTAGAACTTAAAGTATAATAAAAAAATTTTTAAAAAGAGAGTCAAAAAAAAAAAAAAAAAAAAAGAAGATGTGTTTTCCTATCCTGGCTCCATCTGAAGGATTGAAGGTGTTAGAATATGGACTTGTTGGTTTGTAAAACAATGGCACAGTTGTTCGTTAAGCACCTGCTATCTGCCAGGCACTGTGTTAGGCATAGGGGAATTCAAAGATAAATGTGCTCTGCTACCATGTCCTGAAAGAACTCACAGAATAGTGATAATAATTCAAGTAGTAAACTAGCCGACATTTATCGGATAATTGATCTGGGCCAGGCAATATTCTAATCACCTTTACAAGAACTCTCTTTAGAACCTTCATGGTGATCTCAGTAGGTCCATAATATATTTATTCCTATTTTACAGGAATGGACATGAGGTATAGAGAGGTTAAATAACTTGCTCAAAGTTACACAGATAGAAAGTGCAGAGATAGTCTTTGAATTTAGTTCACAGAATTCCAGAACTGGTTTTCTAAACAGTGTCACTCCATCGCTTTACCTGAATGGAGGAGATACGGTGATAAGGGAATGTATAGTGATTTTGTGAATGCATTTTAGAAACAATGGTGTTCTGTGCAAGTGTTAGTTATCCTTACACCAAGGGAGAGAAATAATTCAGAAGTTCAATCATAATAGGATATAAATGTCCAAAAAAAGAGTAAAGCTGTAGTAAGCAAAGTATAAGGCAACCTCAGGTTTCTAGAACCTAAGTAACTTCATCAGGCATTCCTGTGCCTTCTGGATTAACTTTTAGTAGGCAGGAAAGGAAGGCTCAGGTATTTCCCAGGCTCTGACTAGGTATATATCAGTCTCAGCAGCCAGTAAGACTATCCAAATGCAAACACGTGATTTTCTTGACATTGAGCTTATCTACTTCAAGGCAGAACTTGGGTTAGACATCAGGAACAACATGATGAACACCCTTTTAGCCAGAGAGTGAACATTTTAAGTAGAGAAATGTGCTGTCTAAATGGCTTCCCTTGTGTTCTGGAAATAAGGCACCCTGACATTGTCAAATAGAATAGTAAGAAGATGATCTGGGAGCTCGCCCTTTCCTTCCCTGCTTGAGCCTGGATTGTGTCCTGTTAGTGTGTCTCAAATCTGTTCTATCCAACGCGCATTTGCAGAAACCGCATTTGTAAATAAAAGCAGATTAGAGCAATTTAAAGGTCAGTGGCAAAGCTGAAATATAACCAGTGTTAAGCACAGTATCCAGTAGAAGACGGCGTTGATAACAAGGTGCCTGCAAACATTCTGCGGTTAAGAATTGGCTTTAATTCAATCAGTGGAGGAGAAAAAAAAAACCTTGTCTGTATTTATAATTTTGGTTTAGCTCCTATTCTTCTAGAAAATGTGCCTTTATTAAAAGCATGAAAATAGACATTTCAGAAATGTGTTATCCAGTGTCAGTCCTCAATTAACTTCTATTCATTCAGCCACCAAGAATCGTTGTTCTGCCCATTAAAAATAAGAGGCTTTCTTTTCTATTCTCTTTGCTGTTATTGATATTGTTAATCATTTTAATTAGTGGCTTCCCATGATTCCAATCAAGTCCAATTAGACTCAAACCTGATAAACAATGAAGAGGTGAAAACAGCAGCTCAAAACATGGATTAATCTTGCTAGCACAAAGTGGAAGTTGTTGCATTTTAAATTGCTTCCAGCCACCTTTAAACAAAGTCCTTCCTTAGTCCCACTGACTATATTAGCATTCAGTTGCTCATGTGAAATGTAACCCATAGTCATATCTTTCAAAAACCTTCAACCACTATACTCCCTCAAACATATATTCACTTGTCCACATGTCTCTATCACGCCTTGGTTTACATTTTTCAACACACTCTATCAAAACAATTTAAATTTTTTGCTCCTCCCCTTACCTTCTCCCCATCTTTGTGCACGTGTCCCTGCCTTTCTCTGTCCTTCGAAAGGGCCAATCTCCTTTAGAAAAGAGCGACCCCTGTTTTCAATGATGCTGTAGAAGTTCAGGGCATGTGTTTTCAGATGACCACAATATACCTGTTCTGCTTACTGTGCTAAATTACAAGACACTTTTCATCTCACTCCCTCAACAACTCTATGAAGTTACTACTTCTCTTAGACCGATTTTACAGATGAGAAAACTAAGGTGTCAAGAAAGCAGTCACTTACCTAGAACACTCAGCTAGAAAAAGTTAGACATAGAATTTGAACTCAGTTCTCTCTCGGCGGTCCCCAGCCTTTTTGCCACCGAGGACTGGTTTCACGGAAAACATTTTTTTTTCCCCCATGGACAGGGTTGGGGTGGTTTTGGAATGAAACTGTTCCATCAGGCATTAGAGTCTCCTCAGGAGCATGCAACCTAGATCCCTGGCATGCACAGTTCACAACAGGGTTCACGCTCCTGTGAGAATCTCATGCCACCGCTGAGCTGACAGGAGGCGGAGCTCAGGCAGTAATGCTCACTTGCCTGCCACTCATCTCCTGCTGTGCTGCTCTGTTCCTAACAGGCCACAGACTGCTCTGGGTGGGGAGGAGGGTCGGGGACCTTCTCCCATATGGTCCCAGAGTCCCAGCACTCAAATGTTACATGACGCTAATGTTTCTAGGCAGTTTCCCAGGTAGAAAAAAAGTACAAACTCTAAAACCTTACTATTAATTTTTTCTTAGAATATATTCAATTAATAACATTTTTTATGAGAATTGTACCTTATCCAACCCTCTTGCCTCTGATCTTACTTGCCAAAT
Organism: Macaca fascicularis; assembly: GCF_037993035.2. Lineage (NCBI taxonomy): Eukaryota > Metazoa > Chordata > Mammalia > Primates > Cercopithecidae > Macaca > Macaca fascicularis. Next base: position 20,564,674 of record NC_088379.1, on the reverse strand, counting down.
AACATGGTTTGCACTGTCTTTCAGGTGAGAAAAGGAATCCTTAGATCTATGTAATGGACAATTCTTATCTTTGAGAATTTTTCAATTGTAACATGAATATCTGTTTTACTACTTGAAAACTTCATGCTCTCAATTTAAACAATGTAACATAGAAGAGCATGAATAGCATCATCTGGGTTTGAATCCTGGTATCTCTTACAGCTGTCTGGGATATCTTGGGCAGGTTACTTACTTTTTCTGAGCTGAGAGCCTGGAATAAAAATAGTAGTAAAGAATAAATAAATTGAACCCAGAAAATAACAATTATAAAATCAGCCTTGCAGTATTATTGTGAAAGTTAAACAAAACACATTTAAATGTGCCTGACCTGTAACTCTTTCTTAACAAATGATAACTTTAATAATTGTTATTTCTCTTGTATTATTTATAAATCAGTTGATAATTATCTATATGGAAGCAAGTTGATAGTAAGTTTCAATTAGGCAGGATATCAGGAATGTGTGACAAGTGTTAGCAAATATCCAACTAGAGATTCAGATTAGGAAGGAAATTGGTTATAGCAGAGGATAAACCTGGTTATTGGAGATAGACTAGAAGGCTGGGTCATGATTGAAAAGAGAAGATAATTAAGGTACCAATTACTGACACCTAGGAGTATGTGTATCAGTCTGCTATAGCCACAATAATGCTAAGAACCAACTCCAAACTACAATGAATATTTATTCTCACACTCATTTTGTCTGATCTAAATTGGGAGCAGCTATATCTCTTCTTCACACTGCAGGTTAGCTAGGTGTGGCTAAAGGCTAGAGGTTCAATTTAGGTCTGTTCTGTATTTGTTTCTTTCTTTGTTTTTTTAATAGAGATGGGGTCTTGCCATTTTGCCCAGGCTGGTCTCAAACTCCTGGTCTCAAGTGTTCCTCTCACCTTGGCCTCCCAAAGTTCTGGGATTACAGGCATGAGCCACTGCACCCAGCCCCATATATTTTTGTCCTCGGGCTCAGACTGAATAGACAACAATTCCTAGGGAATGTCCTTTTGATGGCTGATCACTAAATCGTAACAGAGAAAACTTAGTTACGAATGTATATTTCAAGCTTCAGCTTGCTTCATGTCTTTTAATATCCTTTTGGTTTAAGCGAATCTCATGGCTTCATATAGTAAATTATACTCCACCTACTATAAGGCAATAATATTGATATACAATTTTATGATAAGAGAAAGAATTGGGATCAATAGGTTAATCTACTACACAAGGTTAACATTTGGGGTGAAAGAAAGACCTAGATATGCTGAGCCTTTGATCTAGAGATTCTTCTGCCTCCCCTGGAGGAGGCCTTGTTTCAGAATTCAGACATGAAACTTACACTGGGTTGATAATCATCTATCTGGTAATAGAATGATGATTGCACTACAAAAAAAATTAAAAAATCAGCCTGATTATAACTGTGGTTCAATTATCTGACCTGGACCATGTTACCTTCTGTTTATAGCCTGCCACTCTTAAATTCTTTGCTTTGGTCTTGGTGTTTTGTTTGTTTTTACCAAGAATTCTGGTGCAGATTGATGGAGCTATTGATTACACATCAATCTGCCTTCCTAAATTTTTTCTCCAGGAACTTTATGTCTGGCTTTTCACCTTCCATTCATTGAGCATCATTTGTAAGCACAATGCAGAAAAATCATTTGCTTTGCCTTTGGTGCTGGTCTTTTCCCAGCTAATTCGAGCAGAGATACTAAAATTTCAATAAGATTGTATCTCCTTGTTTTGCGCTTGTGAATAAACGCACTCATTAGGACTGTTGAACATCATAACTTTTGTTCCATGTTTGTAGCACATATCTTCCCCAAAATCAATATAAGTAGAATCGATTCTAATTTCCTTAAGCGCTTTGTGGGAACCATTGTGCTTTTCTAAATTGAGATGCTTTTTTATGGTCAAAGATTCAAAAGCAATGTAGACTAGCAATGTTTACTGGGCTCTCGGGAGAAATAAGTGTGATTATTCATTGAGCAACTTGAACCTAATCTACACTTTTCCTCACTTTATTTGGAGTTACGCAGTTTCACATGGAATAATGTCTTGTTGATGTGGTTTTCTCTAGTAAACATTTAGGGTACTCTCTCTGCCACCATATGTCTGCGCTTCTGTGAGATTGTATATCTATATGCTTCTATTGTAGCATGTTGAATACACTACGAATATTCTTATATCTTTGTTCCTTAATAAGATTATGAGAATGATAGGACAGGTATAGGGCATTTAGTCACATATGCACTCAATACATTATCATTGATCAGTAACTAGAGAAATATTATTTATCAGTGACTTTTTATTAAATGACTAATCATTGTGGTTTGGGGTCAGCTGTACCAAACATTGTGATTAAAATCATTAGTCACTTTTTTTCCCTAAAATATTCCCTATCTGTATTTCTCATTAGAAATCAGGTTCATGAACACTAATCTGTCCTGGCAGTGATAGTTCAGTCTTTAATCATTGTAATCCAATGACTATATGTCCATACAATATTAATCTATCTTGAAATTAGATCCCTATTTGAATATCCTCCTATATTTTCTAAGGTATCCTCATTCTGCATCATTTTAGTGCTAATTCATGCTGTGTACCTCTCTGGGACACATAGCATGTAATCGGTACAAAATTGCCTTTGGAGACCAGTTCTACATTGACAAATGTCTGAACATCATTGACTGCCATTTTATGAATGTCTTTTGCTATCATTATGCAGTATGTAAATATTCATAACATTTAGCCTCGGAAGGGTCGATGTCAAAGCAAACTAAAGAACTGTGGTTGTTACTTTGGAGGTTGTAAAGATAATTATTTCGTTTATGCCCTTTTTGTCTTTATTATTTGTTCCTTATTTCACTTTTTTCATGGTTGGAATGTTCTCAAGAAAAGCTTTCTTGAATTTAGTTTAAATTTCCTTTGGTTCTTCAGACTCTTAACTTTTCCCTGAATTTTTCATGGTCCTCTTTGATGTCCTTATGTATCTTCGTAGACACAGTTCTATTTTCCTTACTTTTCCTTTTTTTAAAATTTATTGGATATCGTTGCCCTTCTTCTTCGTTCCTCTTTAATTCAGTATATATTATTGAAGGAATGCTCATGGCGAGTTTACGACAATCCACCTCAGTCTCCATATTTTTTATTACTGAATGAAGTAGTTCTGGTAAGAAATGCACACCAGAAGCAGATTCCATTCCATTTTTTACATTGCTTTGATGTTTTGTTTGAAGTTTTTCTGTAAATAAAACCTTAAATCAATGCGTTTTTTTTTTTTTTGGAAGGTCTTTGGATTTATTTGAAATTGTGTAACTATTTTTATCTTTGGTTCCACCCTTGTATTTCATGATCTAATTTAGAAGCAGTACAGTGAGGGTGGAAAGAGCTATTTGGGTTTCGACTCCTAGATTAGATGCTTAGGCACCTCGATGACCTTGGGTAAGTTACTAAGCCTCTCTGAGCCTCAGATTTCTTACCTATTAGTGTTCCATTTTTATCTACAGTGACTTTAACTTTCGGAGGCTATTGTAAGGATTAAAAATTTAAAAAGGAAGAACAGTTGACATACCCTAAACCCGTCATAAATAATGGCTAAATTATGCTAATATCTACTTGAGCGATATTTTTAAAACGACTTTTGAAGCATTGCCCGCAGAATTGACCCGGGGCAGGTTGATGTAATTGAGGATTCTTCACTGTCATAAGCATCGCTGTACTGTGTTGCTAGCGGGTGTGTGGCATACTTCCTCAAAGGTAATTGCATGGCCCCACCCCCCATACTGTTCTGATCTCTTCTACTTTGCTAATAGAATACCGCTGATAAACCCTCCCTTATGAAGGGAGGGTTTCTACTATTTGCCTTCTCTTTGAAGGAAAGTCATTTGTAAAAGCCGTTATCACTTTGAAATTTTGTGGCAATGATTAAAATACATGCCAGTAACTATAAAACATGATGCAAGAATAGACTACTGTTTGTATTGAATCATGTTAATATTTTAGTTCGTTATGATAAAAGATATGTCAATAGGGAAATAAATTGTACTAGATAAAAACACAAGCCTGATAAAAAGTCCAGAGGAGGAGAAAACCACATTAATTCTGCTAATGCTAAAAACGTATTATGCACAAGATACTATCTTAGTTTTGTCATTGGTACCAAAGTATATCAGGCTTGTCAAAAATGATGATTTTACAATTTTCTTGTAAGGGAAATTTTTTTTCTCTTCACAGTGACTGATAAGAGATAGATGCTCAGTGCATATTGGATTAAATGAACAGAAAGAGCAGGATTAAAAATACTTAATTAATGTTACATTGGACACAGTTGTACTGAAAGAGAAGTTAGGAACTTTGATTTGGTAAGAATAAATGATTAAATAATTAAAGATACGGGTTTTAAAAATAATTTCCTTCACAGTTTGAGGGCTAAGTAAATAAATTTGCAGAATTATAAATTATCGGAATAAAAAGTTATTTGGGAATTGCAAATTAAAACAAAAATGGGACATTACTATACACATTACTAGAATTACCAAAATCCAGAACACTAAATTCTGGTGAGGATGTGGAGCAATAGGAACTCCCATTCATTGCTGTTGGGAAGGCAAAATGGTACAGCCACTTTGGAAGACAGTTGGGCAGCTTCCTATCAAACTAAACATACTCTTATCATATAATCCATCAATAACACTCCTTCACATTTACTCAAAGGAGTTGAAAACCTATGCCTACACAATAACCTACAAGTGAATGTGTATGGCAGCTTTATGCATCGTTGCCCGAACTTGGAAGAAACAGGGTATTTTTCAGTAGTGAATGGATAAACTGTGGTGCATCCAGGCAATGGAATATTATTCAGTGCTAAAAAAAAATAAGTGAGCTATCAAGTCATGAAAAGAAATGGAAGGACCTTAAATGCGTATGACTAAGTGAAGGAAGCTACTCTGAAAAGACTGTTAATGTATGCTGCCAATGATATAACATTCTGGAAAGGTAAAAACTTTGAAGACAGTAAAAAGTTCCTTGGTTGCCAAGGAAGAGTAGAGAGAAAACAATGAATAGGCAGTGCACAGAGGATTTTTAAGGCAGTGAACCTATTGTGTATGATACTATAATAGTGGATATATGTCATTACATATTTGTCAAAACCTGCAGAATGTAGAGTACCAAGGGTGAACCCTAATATAAACTGTGGACTTTGGGTGATAATGATGTATTAATCTAACTTCATCCATTGTAACCAGTATATCATTGTGGTAGAAGATATTGATAATGGGGTAGGTTGTGCTTGTGTGGGGGCAGAGAGTAGATGAGAACTCTGTACTCTTCATTCCATTTTGTTGTGAAACTAAAACGTCTCTAAAAAGTAAAGTCTATTTTATAAAAACAATCAAATACCATTTCAGAAATGAGTCTAGTCTGTCCTCCTCATTGTACAGGCTTAGCTAAGCTTAAAATCATACTAGAAAATGTGCACCTTAATTCCTACCATTTCCATCACAGTATATCATCTTTCCTTGTGGCTAGTCAGCAAGCATACACCATAAATGGAATCTGGATGTTGCCAATTTCAATTGCGTCTATGGGCATCCTGTTGTAAATTGCCCAAATATGGTGATTCCATGATCGCTTTCTCCCACCACCAAGTGTCATTATGGGCTTCATCCCTCATATCAGCTGCAGTGGTTTTTGAAGCCTGCAGGCTGATTTTAATGTTGGCCAAAGTAACCTGAAGTCATATGAATTCTTCTTATGTAAAAATATCAGCTGAAGAAACTTAACTTTTATCTGGGTTGAGTTTTATGCCTCCTCCAGCTGCGATACTCTATCAGTGTCCCGGTGGTCTAATGGCCCTACTGGACAATTGTGTTACTGGCAAAACAAGACATTACATTAAAAAAGGATTGCATGCAAGTAATTCCTACTTTAAAAACGACTATATGATGTCATTCTCCGACGCAGAAGGAACAGCGTGAGAAAATGACAGAGACAGCACTATGCCTGTAATAATCATTGTTTTGTTTTACCATGCATTTGACCGAGTCCTAAAAGCCCACTAAGTGTCTAAAAGCCCACTCAGACACCTCAGATACTGCCAGCCCCAGTTTCTTCAGGTCACCATATTTGTCACTGCTCAAGCACTGTATCAAATTTTCCTTTCATTTAAAAAAAAAAAAAAAAAAACTCTCTCTCCTTTACCCTCCCTTCTCATGGCTTAATTTGTTTTTTGTTTAAAAGTTTTTTTTTTAAGTTATAAGAACAATTCATATGACTTATATTTACTTTGGCCACCATGAAAATCCACCTACAGCTTCATAAACCTATATAGCTGGTATTCCTTTATTTGTTTATATCTTGGAAAGAGAATTCATGTTGGCTATGATAGTTTCTGGCCTTCAGTTTTCTTAAGGACTTTGAAAAAGAGGACGGCTTACTCTTCCTCGAAATTCATTTCCTGCTTCTGCTTTACATGGACAGTTCTTATGCCTATCATGTCAAGACCTAGCTCCTACTCACTTCTTCTACTGTATTCATCTTTCTGAGACTGGAGCCTGGGGATCTTTGCTTTAATGAGCCTACAGGTGATTTCTCTGAACCTCATAATTGACCACCATTGCTTCTCAGTCAGGCCCTTTGAGTTACCCTTGCTCAGAGTGTGTTTCTGCTGGAGACCAAGCCTGCCCCCTGCAGGGAATCCCCTAGAAGTTCTCACTACTATACTGTACCTCTGAGGGAACACGGAGGAGGTGCAGTGTAGAGAAGGCTGTACTTGGTTTCATTAGCCTTTCCCAACCATGGGTATGGTCCCTTTTTTAATTTGTCACAATGCCTTTAAAAAAGTCATTAAGTGTGGTTTCACTGAAGGTTTGGAAATAATGAAGAAAAAATAAAAGCCTTATTTTGTTTGTTTGTTTGTTTTACATATTTTTATCCCTGTGGCTTCACACATTGCCTGGCTCAGAGTAGATGCTCAATAAGTATTTGTTGAATAAACAAATGCTAAGTCTGACTATTTGTAGGAAAAGTAAATCATACCTTTTTCTAAAATTTCCCCACAGACACACCCATTTCCTAGCATAACATCGCTGTAAACTGAGGTCCACTTTTCTTGTTAAGGTTCCTACTAAGTAGACTGGAACATTTTCTCAGTCATGTATTGAAAATTCCAACCCAAATTAGGTAAACCCTACCATTACACAAAAAGAGCCGGTCTTGCCTTGAGACTGAGTTGGGGTGCATTTGTGACAACAGAAAGGTCATGATCCATGTGAAGTATAATGAGAATGGAAATGATCTGAAAAAAGCATCTTAAATGAAAAAGAAAAAAAATAAGTTAAAAAAGTGACATGCTTAATTAAAATATTTCATTAAAAAGCAGCTTGGAATTTACAGAAGTTAAGTGTGGTTTCACTAAAGGTTTGGAAATAATGAAGAAAAAATTAGAAACCTTAAAACTAATTTTTTTTTTTTTTACATATTTATCCCCAGTGCTTAAAACATCACCTGGCTCATGGTAGATGCTCAATAAATATTTGCTAAATAAATAAATGCTAACTCTGACTGTTCCCTTAAACCATGCTTAATGTTGATTTATCCTCTTTATCGAAGGATACATTTTTCCCCATTTAACCTAAAGGAGATACATGTTTACATACTCCTTGGAAAGCGTGCTTTTTCAAAGAATAAAAAACCACAAAAATGTTTCCAGAATTTAAGTATTCTGTTGTTATACGTTTTTCTCCTTTCTGTGTAGTCTAAATATTTGACAACTTTATCCAAGAGTAAATGGTCAGATTTTAAAAATAGCTTTATTAAGGTGTAATTTACATGTCATGATATTTTATGTATGTATTTTAAGTATACAATTCAATTATTTTCATTACACCTATGGAGTTGTACAAGCATTATAACTATCCAATTTTAGAACATTTTCATCACACCCTGAAGACTCCATGTGTCCACATCTGTGGTCACTAAACTACTCTGGTTTGCTTTTGTTGGAGAGTTCATGTAAATTGAGTTACAATAAAGTGGTCTTTTGTGCCTCTTTATTTTCCTTAGCATAAAGTTTTTGAGGTTTATCTATGTTGTAGCATGTGTTAATACTTTATTTCTTTTTATTGCTCAATAATATTTCCACATATTACATTGGTATTTTTGTTTGTTTGAGACAGGATCTCACTCTGTCACCCAGGCTGGAGTGCAGTGAGTGGCATTATCACAACTCACTGCAACCTCTTCCTCCCCTACTCAAGGGATTCTCCTACCTCAGCCTCTCGAGTACCTGGGACGACAGAGATGCACTACTACAAACAGCTAATTTTTTGTATTTTTTTTTTCTACAGAGATGGGGTCTTGCTATATTACCTAGGCTGGTATCAATATCCTGTGTTTAAGCGATCTGACTGCCTCGGCCTCCCAAAGTGCTGGGATTACAGACGGGAGACACCATGTCCGGGCACTTTTAATATATGTTAGCATGTGGTACAACAGTGAAGGCAAATGCATTTGACATTCACAAGAGTTTCTTTTTTATTTTAAAATGTAATTTATATCATCATAACTTCTGAAAGAATTATAGTAAAGGTTAATGACATATATGTATTAATGACATATGTGTATATATGTTCAAATATATAATTTGAATATACAAAGTATATTTCAAAAATTTGTACATTCATTTTATTTATTCATACTCCATTCTTTAAAGGATTACTTTTACTTAAATGAATTCTTACCATTTTATATGCATATATATATTTAACACATATTTCACTTCAAATATGACATTTAGGAAGATTAGAGAAAGTTAAGTTTTAATGTCCTGCTGATTCACATTATAAAAAATACTATAGTGTTATTATTGTAGACAGTTTTAGTTGTCCCCTAACAAGTCAAAATATTTAATGAAAAGTGCTTAATTGAGTTAAGATTACTTAGGAAAATTGGCTATTTGTTAATCTCTCACAATATCAATTTTAAAGTTATGTTAGAGAAAGGTGGTATTTTATGCCTACGATTTTATTTTATTAATAATTTTAGAAGGGTTAAGGTAAGATAGAGAAAAGATTGTATAACCAGAGTCCTTCAAAGGTCAAGTAAAAATAGATTGTTGTGGATCATTCTATTTCTTTCCTCTCTCCTGAATGCTCATTTCTCCTCTTCTCTCCAATGTCCCTTCCCCCATCATATTATTTTGTCCTATCTCATGTCTGTACTGAATACATTTTATCTCCTTGGTGTTTTGCCAAAAGAACTTTGTTGTGAAGGACAAAGAATTTAGGAAGAATGGTTGAAAAATAAAAAATACATTAAAATAACCTACACACATTTGAAGACAGGATTGTCAAACCCAGTTTTTGTTTCTTCCAACATATGACACAATGACTGTCTTATCTGGAAAATATTTGATTGACATCTGCTAACTTAAAATGATACAATAATGGAGAAATGGAGAACATTCTGTGATTTTCTAAAGTCCCATTTTTTAATGCTTGAGTTTGCCTTTCAGCTTTCTTAGATTTTAGAAATCTTAGGTAAATATTTTGTAAGAGTATTGTGAGATGAGCCTAATAAAAGGAAGCTTCCTCCCTTCCTCCCTTCCTCCCTTCCTCCCTTTCTCCCTTTCTCTTTCTCTCTTTCTCTCTCTCTTTCTCTTTCTTTCTTTCTCTTTCTTTTCTTTTCTTTTCTTTTCTTTTCTTTTCTTTTCTTTCCTTTTCTTTACTTTTCTTTCTTGATGGAGTCTTGCTGTATCACCCAGACTGGAGTGCAGTGGCATGATCTCAGCTGACTGCAACCTCCACCTCCCGGTTCAAGCAATTCTCCTGCCTCATCTCCTGAGTAGCTGGGATTACAGGTGCATGCCACCATACCCGGCTAATTTTTTATTTTTTTAGTAGAGATGGGATTTCACCATGTTGATCAGGCTGGTCTCTAACTCCTGACCTTGTGATCCACTCACCTTAGCCTCCCAAAGTGCTGGGATTACAGGCGTGAGTCACCGCGCCCGGCCAATCCTCATTTATTTTTAAGAAATTTGCACATATTAGAAAAGATTAGATAGTCCAGATATGGAGACCCCAGGCCTTTACTAGCACAAAAGGTAAATGTGCTTTTTATGCATCTCTTTACTCCTCCTCCATCAAGCCTTGGGAAAGCAAGGAACGACTACATTTTAAAAAATTCCCCGCCAGGTGTGTTGGCTCATGCCTGTAATCCCAACACTTCGGGAGGCCAAGGTGGTGGATCAGGAGGTCAGGAGCTCCAGACCAGCCTGACCAACATGGTGAAACCCTGTATCTACTAAAAATACTAAATAAATAAATAAATAAATAAATAAATAAATAAATAAATAAATAATTAACTGGGCATGGTGGCGCACTCCTGTAATCCCAGCTACTCAGGAGGTTGAGGCAGAAGAATCGCTTGAACCTGGGAGGCAGAGGTTGCAGTGAGCCAAGATTGTGCCACTGCACTCCAGCCTCAGCAACAGAGTAAGACAATGTCTCAGAAAAAAAAAAATCTCGTACATCATATAGCTCAAATATAGGATACTGTACATTCAAACAAAGAGCAAATGCTGGTAGCATGGTTTTGTCTCTATGGATTTTAGTGAAAACATATGGCTGATATTTTAAAATTCTGTGAAATTTAAAAAAATCAGTTGGATTGAGCTATGTGACATGGACATGGAGAGCAGAGATGTGAGGAGGTGTAGAAATAGTGATTTGTGGCAAACCGTTAAGGGGGCATGTTAGAAGTTAATCACTAATTTGTTACCTTTCCTAAATCAGCATTAGTTACTCATTTACTTTGTCATTCAACAAATGTTTGCGAGGCACCTTCTTTGTGCTAGGTGTAATGCTACATATGGAAAAAAATGAGCCTTATTAGGAACACGCATTCTGTAAGTAGAGCAAAATGGAAATTGAGAAGTTATATCTCATTTAAGTGAACTCATGTTCTCACTTGCAATTTTGGTAGCAATAGAACTCAAATTTATGGGTTTTTTTGCAGTTTCTTTTGCTTTAATTATTTTTCGACTTAGTGCCTTTTACATAAATCCTCAGTCTAATGTTGAAAGTGACAATCAAGACTTTGCCTCTTATTGTAAAAGGGTTTTGTTGGTTTTCCTCCTACCTATCTAAGACAGCATCTGAGTGCAAAAGAAATGTTACTGATCATCTCATTATTGAAAGAGCGTTCCCTTGTCCAGGTCCTATCTCTTGACTTCCAAGAATATCAAATAAAGTGTGATTGGTCCCAGCTGGGCCCTGGTTATGTTGAACTGTAGCCTACTGACATAAAGTTGGGTATAATTGTTTTTTCTTGCTGTGTAATGGCATTCATTGCTGAAGTCTAAGGTTCTAGATAGGGTAGTAAGTTCCTGCATTTGTGACTTCTTCATCTTAACTCATAGCATCTTCTGGTCAACGAGTGGTCACAATATTTCTTGGAACTCTGGAGCCCTTACCTGCTTTCTCCATGCCATAGTTCTCTAAGTAATGCTTCTCAATTTCTAAACTTCTGTCCGTGTGGCACTATGTTATATTGTGGTAAATTTAGTAGCTTCTCTGCTAGGCTTGCAGCTTTTCCAGGTGATGAAATGAAAAGTGGGAATCAAGCACACATGCAGACACACACACATACACACACACGCACCCACACCAGATGTTTCCCCCAGCTACCTCAATGTTGTGACCATCCTTGCTTTCTCTCATTTGGAGCATGACCCCCAAGAGGGGAAGGTGAACATGTACATCCCACTCCCTTATTTATCTCTCAATAGAAGAAGCCTCTCTACTTCCTCTTTTGCTCTTATGAGACCTTCCCTTAAAGCAATCTTGTCAATAATCTGTATCCTATGCCTTGTTAAAAAGGTAAGTGAGCCGCGTGCGGTGGCTCACGCCTGTAATCCTAGCACTTTGGGAGGCGAAGTGGGCAGATCACGTGAGGTCAGGAGTTGGAGACGAGCCTGGCCAACATGGTGAAACCCCATCTCTACTAAAAACACAAAAATTAGTTGGGCATGTGGCGGGCACCTGTAATCCCAGCTACTCAGGAGGCTGAGGCAGGAGAATGGCTTGAACCCAGGAGGCAGAGGTTGCAATGAGCCGAGATTTTGCCACTGCACTGCACTCCAGCCTGAGATATGTCTCATAGAGCAGAGAGGTTAGGTGCAAATGACTGATACTGTTAGTGTATCAAAGACTAAACATAATATTGAGAAAAGTAATAATGATAGAAGAAATACGAATTCTGATAGAGAAAATGACAGTTTCAGTAGGTCCTATATTGGTCCAGAATGAAGAGTGACTTCCATATAAAGGTGATGTTTTGATATATGAAATAATTAACACAATCAAGCTAATTAAAATATCTATCACCTCATATTTATCTTTTTGTGTGTTTGTGGTCAGAACACTTATGGTCTTTTTAGCAATTTTCAAGTATACAATACAATATTCTTAACTATAGTCACCATGTTATACATAAGATCTCCAGAACTTATTTATCTTAACCGAATCGTTATCCTCTGACCAATAGTTTTCCATCCCTACCACAGCCCCGTAGCAACCACCATTCTACAGTTTTCTCGTGTGAATTCAACTTTTTATGATTCAGATATAAGTGAGATCATACAATATTTGTCTTTCCGTGCTTGACTTATTTCACTTAGCACAATATCTTCTAGGTTCATTCATATTATCACAAATGAGAGGATTTCCTCCTTTTTAAAGGCTCAGTGTTATTGCCCTGTGGCATATATACCACATTTTCTTTATCCATTTATCCATCCATGGAAAATTGGATTGTTTTCAAATCCTGGCTATTGTGAATAATGCCACCATGAACATGAGAGTGCAGATATCTCTTCAGCATACTGATTTTTTTTCTATGGATATATATCTGGAAGTGGGATTGCTGGATCATATGATAGTTCTATTTTTAAGTTTCTGAGGATTCTTCATATTGTTTTCCATTTTACATTCCCACCAACAGTGTACAAGTGTTCTTTCTTCTCTACATCCTCACCAACCCTTGGTATCTTTTCTCTTTTTGATAATAGCTATGTTAACAGGTGTGAAGTGCTGTATCATTTTGGTTTTGATTTGCATTTCCTAATGATTAGTGATGATGAGCATTTCATATGCCCGTTGGCCATTTGTATCTCTTCTTTAGAGAAATGTCTATTTAGGTCCTTTGCCCTTTATATGATCATGCTGTTTGTTACCTTGCCATGGAACTACTTTAATTTCTCATATATTTGTGATATTAACCCCTTATCAAATGGTTTGCAAATATTTTCTCCCATTTCATAGGTTGTCTCTTCACTCACTCTGTTGATTGTTTCCTTTCCTGTACACAAGCTTTTTAGTTTAAATTAATCTTATTTATATGTTTTTGCTTGTTGCCTTTGCCTTTGAGATTATATCAAAAAGTCCTTGTTCAGGTCAATGTCAAGAAGATTTTACCTATGTTTTCTTCTAGTAGTTTGACAGAAGGTAAATTCTTAAAATTGAATAGCAGTTACTCCACTTAGAAGACATTGCATATTCCAGAGTGGGAAGGATGTATGAAATAGAGGGTAGAGTGTCAGGAAATGATAAAGAACACTGCAAAGAAATCAGAGTAGGAACTGGAAGATCTAGGCAATGTTGGGGTTTTGACTCTCCCTAATAGGAAGATATTGAATGCTTTTCAGCAAGATATTGATTTATCTGATGTATATATCATACTGACTGCTGTGGACAATAGATTAACTGGAGGCAGGGGATAGAACAAAACAGGAGCGAGAAAACCCTGTAGGCAGCTATTACAGCCGTAGTTCATAAACAAGATGATGATAGCCTAGATTGCAGTGAAGTACAGAGGTGGCAGTGGGAGGGGGAGAAATGTAGGGATACAAAGATATTCAAAGAATGTTATTTTGCCATTTGAATTTTGTGTTTTACAGTTGAATTAGAAAAAGAAAAAAGATATCCAGTGCAATGCATTCCTTAGTAATGCTAATGTTTTGATATATTTTTTTTTCAATGGAACTTGGGGCATTTCACCAACATTGACAAGTAGATATGCAGTGCCTATCTACCTCATGAGGCCACATAGAACAGCTTGTAAAAATAGAGATAAGGGAGGCTGTAACCCTCATGAGAAATCTGACCTAGCTCTTGCACAGTGTCAAAACTACAACTGAAATCTCTTTGTTTATAATTATTTTTGATGTTGGAATGACCCCTGTGCAAATTCAGAAGGAAAATCAGCATTACACCTTCTTTATAATTCTTCATTAGTCTCTGCCCAAATCTAACAGCTGTTGCCAGTACAATTTCTGCATGGACTGAGATTCATTTGGAGGATTTGGTCTCATAATGTTCTTTCCTAAATCTCTTCTACACATTCCTTCTCTCCTTGGATTGTTTATAACAATGACTTGGCACGGAGCAAAGCCTAATAGAATCAACCTAAAAAACTCAATCATTTCCTCCCTCTCCTTACTTCTATGCTTTACTTCTTTTTAAAAAGAAAATCAACAATGATAAATAACAGTCACTAATCACTTTTCAACCCTGCTGGACACTAGGCACCATACTAAGTACTGTACCTACATAATTTTATGTAGTTACTTTAAGATAGATATTATTGTATTAAATATATTATTATTATTTATGTTATATTATTATTTATGTTATAGGTGGAAAAGCAACACCTTTGAAAATCAAGTAGCTTAATAATAGAGGTGATATTAAATTTGGCCTCCTTAACTCAATAATCTCCACCTTCTCCACCAAAATCATCATCATCATCATCATCATCATCATCATCATCATCATTATCATCATCATTTTCCTGGTGTGTATACCACATAGTGAAAGTTAGGAATATGTGCTAAGAAACCACCTAGGAAGCTATTATTTGGGATGGAAGGGAATAACACCTAGATCATTATTTTACTAAACACACTTCACATTCCAAGTACCATGCTTGATGCTAGAGCTTGGAATATAGTCATAAACAGTAAAGTTTCTATCTCAATGAAGCACGGAAAATAGGAAAATATAATATGGCAGAATGGCAACTGCAGCAGAAGGATGCATAAACCTTGATTCGTATTCTAGGCATAGTGCATTATGGAGGGCAGGTGAAAACTCCTGAGTGGAAGGCCCCACATGGGCAAAGCTACTTCCCCTTAGAGGCTGAAGGAATTACATACTTTCTGTCTTTCTTGACTGGTCCTTGATTTTCATTGCTGCTTCTCTCCATCCCTGAATAATCTCATTCTAGCTTTATAAACATACTCTGAAGAGATGAATTATTATCCTGGCTCTTGTAGGGAAACAACTCTTTATGAATATTTTCATGTTTCTGTATGATTGGAACCTTCTGAGCAAAGAACATCAGCACCCAGGTTAAAGGATGATTGACTGATAACTGTAATGGCCCCCACTATCCCAAAGTGTAAAGGCAGAGAGCTCCTGAGACAGAGACACTTCCTCTCTCCCCTGGAGACATTTGCTTACATCGCAGGATGTTAGAGGAAAGGCCTTCTTTCTTCCCTTCCAAAAGATGATTTTTTAAAAATTACGTAGCAATAGTCAATATCTCTCCAGAGCGACGCAGGGGCAGATGGAAAAGCAGTCTATATAAGCTCCATGTTTCATAATTCTGGGGTTCCTTTTTTTCTTTCTTTTTTTGAAATGGAGTCTCGCTCTGTCACCCAGGCTGGAGTGCAGTGGCGCGATCCTGGCTCACTGCAACCTCTGTCTTCTGGGTTCAAGCAATACTCCTGCCTCAGCCTCCCAAGTAGCTAGGACTATAGGCGCATGCCATCACGCCTGGCTAATTGGGGTTCCTTTTTTAATGGTACAATACTTATTATATGCACAAGGAGATCTGGTTCTTATTGCATTGCCAGGGGATGTTTACTCATAAGGCACGGATGCAGGCTGCTCTGTGACTAAATATTCTGATCCATGATCCAGAAGTCTTGTGTCCCTGTTAGAGTGTGTGTGTGTAGATTGATACATAAATAGATAGTTATCCTCACAGAGCCTTCAAAGTTTCAGACTTAAGTTATCTGGCTACAGAAATCAAGGCTGGACACACACTCTGCTTTCTAGAGTAATTCCTTTGTTCTACTATATCAGTTTCTGTATGGAGGCCCCCAAAACATAGAACAATCCAACATTGTAGAGCATTGGATCTTGCTTCTGCATTCCCTTTAAATACTTACTTCCATTCAACTGATATAATGTCCCACTTAGGCCAAACTGAGAAACACATTTCTGGGAAGGAGAGGCAATCCCAGAAGTGCATGTCCTGGCACAGTGACTCCAACTCTAACTGATGGCCCAAAATCTACTGTAGAAGTGGAATTCTTTATTGTTCTATATGTCCCTTATTATCTGTGAACAAATATGGTAAAGCTCTACTTTCTACCCCACAGAGGGGGAAGAATCCCAGGACTACTTCATGACGTCTCATGCTAGAAATGCTCTGCTCTCTGAAGCATTCTCCTCCTTGAGTAACAAACATTGTGTGGGCCAGTGTGACCTTCCAGCCAGATCCAGCTTGAGTCCTCCAGGAGATCATTAGCTTTCCTCTGACCCTTTTTGAAAATAGAACAGTGGAGAAGAACTTGCAAATGCCACCTTATTCAACCATTTTTAATGCCACAAAACAGGAGGAAATTCACACACATGAGACCCTCAGAGATAACCCCATGTAGATTTCCTGGTTTTTGTCATTGTTTTTCTTTTATCGTCTCACCACCTGTTTTTAAGTCCCTTATTTGGTGCATCTCTGGACCCCCTAAGCACACACAAGCACACAGACACACTAACTTGCAGACACACAGACACACACACACACACACACACACACCCCTCTCAAGAAACATAATTTTCTAACATGTAATGGATGTGCAGACCTTTAGTCTCTCTCCTTTCTTGTGCTGTACATGATCTTATGTTTGAGCAATATGTGAAATATGGATTCCCTATGTCTACCTTTTACTGGCTCCATAGAGTGAGAGGGAGTGAGGACCCTGATCTCTTGAGAAAGAGAAGAATGATGGGTGCTACAATCCCAGTTCAGACTTTCTAAGAGTGGAGGCTGCCGTCATTTCCTTACAAAACATGGAAGGAAAACACTTGGCCACAGCAAATATGATTTCATTTATTTATCTTTAACGGAACACAATTTCACAAGAGGAAAGCATTTTTCTCTCATTAGCATGACTTTGACCCTGCTCATTTCAAAGTAATAACCTTGGCATCACTGTCTAGGGAGCATGTGATTCTGTCTTCTGTCTGAGTCCTGACCAAGTGGAATTCTTCCCAAATAAATTCTTTTCAAATATGACTGACATATAGTCCCATGATAGGGCAGGAAAGAAGACTATACTACAAATCACCTCAATAAACTTATGCATTCCGGAAAGTTCCTCTTTTGCTTCTGCATTTGAAGTCAGTTCTCTTAAGAACTATGCTTGTGTGCAACCTTATATTTGCAAATTTGAGGAACTTAAAATGAAATGTGTTTAATTCTCCATCACTTCATTCATTTTCCTTTCATTCCTGTCTTCCAACCATTTTCCTTTGAATGTTTAAATGATGGTTAACTATGAAGAAGACCAAAATAGGCAAAGTAATTGCTACTTGCTCCTCTGTCTCTCAGTGGCTTGCTGTGCTACAAGTATATTTAATCTGGACCAATCTGGGGAGGTGAAACCTAATTTAATAGCTATCAATCACAGGCAGCAGGCCTGCAGAAGAAGAAAATAAAAAGGTTGTTCTATTACTCAGTCTTCTCTTAGGAAAAACAAAGTGAAACACTAGACATGCCATATCTTTATGAGATGCCTCCTAATCCCTCTACCAAGTTACATGTAATTTGAAGCTCTTTGTGTATTCCATTTTTCACTTATGTGCCACTACCCTTATATTAAAAAGCATGTGACTGACAGGTTAGCTAAAATATTTAATAGGAATTAAATACATTGGGCTTTGTTAGAAAGAAATAGAGCCACTTGATATGACTTTCAAATACTAATTAAATAAAACCCCCCTATGTCGAGCTAAAGCAACTCCTTTGCTTAGCCTCAGAATAATGCACATGGCTGTGCCTTCCAGCCTTCTAATGGTGAGACTGTCATCCTGTGTTGTCTGTGAAATCTTTACAGAAGCTTCTCATTTTACCATGATTAAAACGCCTACGTCAGAAGAGTTCAGTGGTTTACTGATGCTTTATCTCTCTGATATTGTCATCCCAAATCTTTCCCACCCATCCCCTCTTCATTCACTGTGCTCCAGCCTCTCTCCAGTCTGATTTTTCCTCTCCCATACCAGGTACTCCATCCAGGGTCTTTGTTTTGTGTCCATATGTTTATGTGTGTGTGTGTGTAGTGAGACCATTTAACATGAGAACTACTCTCTTAGCTTTTATTTGTTTATTTGTTTGTTTGTTTGAGATGAAGTCCCACTCTGTCACCCCAGGCTGGAGTACAGTGGCACATTCTCAGCTCACTACAACCCCTGCCTCCCAAGTTCAAGTGATTCTCTTGCCTCAGCCTCCTGAATAGCTGGGATTACAGGAGTGCACCACCACAGCTGGCTAATTTTTTTTTTTTTTTTTGTATTTTTAGTTGAGATGGGCTTTTGCCATGTTGGTCAGGCTGCCTCAGCCTCCTAAAGTGTCTCTTACCTTTTAAAATACACAGTATTTAAGTGCATAATATTGTTTACTATAGGCATGATGTTATACAACAGATCTCTAGAGGTTATTCATTTTTACTGACTCTTTCTGTCCACGGACAGAAAGTAGCTCCTCATTTTCTCCTTCCTCCAGCCCCTGGCAACCACCATTCATTCCACTCTTTGATTCTATGGATGTGATTACTCTAGGTACCCACATGTAAGTGGAATCATGCAGTATCTGTCTTTCTGTAACTGTATTTCTTCACTTATATAATGTCCTAAGATTCCTTCAAATAGAGAGTAGAATTATCATTACCAGAGGCTGGGAAGGGTAGTAGGGACTGGGGCAGGGGGTAATGGTGACGGTTAATGGGTACAAAAATATAGTTAGGTAGAATGAATAAGATCTAGCATTTGATAGCATAACAGAGTGACTATAGTCAGCGATAATTTGTTTTACCTTTTAGAATAACTGACAGTACAATTAGAATGATAGTAATAAAAAGAAATGATGAATGCTTCAGGTGGTAAATACCCCATTTACCCTGATGTAATTGTTATGCATTGTATGCCCGTATCAAAATATCTCATGTTCCCCATAAATATATACACCAATTACGTGCCCATAAAAATTAAAAATTTGAAAAAAATTAAAAATTCATTCAGGTAGTCACAAATTATAGAATCCCCATTTTAAAGATTCACTAATATTCCATTGTATGTACCACATTTTCTTTACCCATTCATCTATTGATGGACACTTAGATTGTTTTTACCTCTTGGCTATTGTGAATAGCAACACAATGAACATGGGAGTGCTATTATGTCTTTAAGATCTTATTTCCATTATTTTGAATAAATACCCAGAAGTGAATTGCTGTATCATATGGTATTTCTAGTTTTAATTTTTGGTGGTTCTTCCATAATGTTTATCATAGCAGCTGCTCTCTCCATGGCATTTCCACAAGAGCATGAGTGGGTTTCAATTTCTCCACATCTTTGTCAACACTGTCTTTCATTTTCTGTCATAATAGCCATCCTGATACATGTGAGGTGATAAGTCATTGTGATTTTGATTTGCATTTTCCTGATTATTAATGACTAGAGACATTGTTTTATATGCCTGGTGGTCTTTGCACTTTACGTTTACTCTCTCTGAATACTTTTCTTTCTCTAAGATATCTATATATCTTCCTTACCTTCTTTGGTTGTCACCATCTCATTGAGACTGTCCTGAACATTCTGCTTAAAATTGTAGTAAAAGCACCTCCAGTACTTTCTGTTTCACTTCCTTGCTTTTTCTTCATGGAACATATCACCATCTAACATACTCTATATTTACTTATAGATTTTGTTTATAACTTCCTCTGCTAGAATGAAAGGCCAAGATTTTTTCATTAATGTTGTGTGTTTACACTACTGACTGACACAGGTAGGCACAGGATAAATATTTGCTGAGTAAATAAATGAATGGACATAAAAATGGTCTACTCTGCAGAAGCTGTAAGTAATTTCAGAAGGAATTGGAGTATAATGGGACTTGGTTAAAGGTGACTTGGGGGAGAGACTAATAACCCTGTGATAAATAGGTTGAACTGCTGCAGACTGCAATACAACAGTCCAGATACTAGGTAAACTCTAACTTTTCTCAGCTCTGACTCCTTGTTAACAATTATCAGCTGTTGAATATGTTGGTTCTTGTCAGGGACTGAAATAAGAACCAGGGTAAAGGAGCTGAAGATTCATTCCTTCTTTTATTGATGCCCCCTGATAGAACTGGGCAATGTGTAACACTGTAGGGATATAGTGCTGAATGGGATCTAGTTCCTGTTCTTACTGGACTCATAGGGTGCTGGAAAAACAGATCATAAAACAGTTCATTACAATGCAACACTTCCAATGGGATGAGTGCTGTATAAGCAAAGTTATGGGGAAGAAAAGAAGGGTCAATAAGCTGACCTGCCTGTAGAGATTTGAAAGGGTTTTACAAAGGGAGTTAAATTTTATCGGGATTTTTTTTCTTAAAGGCGCTTTCAGTTACAAGTAATGGAAAATTCAACTCAATTCAGTTTAAGCAATTAAAGGCATTTATTAGTTAATGTAGCTAAAAACACCCAGAGGTAAAGACTTCAGGGCTAGGGATCAAAGTTCCACGGCCGTTTCTCGGTGAATTTCCTGAGTCTGGCCTTTTCCATGTGGCAGCTCCATCCTCAGGCTAGCTTAGCTCAGAGCTTGGAGATAGTTCTGTCAGTACCATGTCTCACATCTACTTGCCCTAATGCCACTTTATCTACATCACGAGATAGCCTCCCCCTAACAACCAAATAAAAATACGATGGTTAGTCTAACTTGACCACCTGAGGCCCCTGCCAATTCTGTAACCAGTTATTGTAGCCAGAAAATGCCATCAACTAATCGACATATATCTGGGTTACTTGCCAGTCCTGCACATAACCCTGGGGCAAGGAGATAGATCAATGTTCTCTGGCTTATAGCAGTGAAGCTCCACCCCTGAAGCAATCAATGTGTCATGGTCATTCCTATCTAAACACAGAGTAGCTACACAAATGGAAAAGGCGTAGAGGAATGCTTGTATACCAACATCAGCATGGCCTACAATCTTAAAGGAAGCAGTTTTCCAGGGAATAATGGAGAAAAGTCATGTTAAAAGTAGCAGACCACCATATACAAATGACATAGAAATATAAAAGACACTCACCATTGTGGAAAATTTTGTTAACCAAGAAAGCTGGTGGAGTTTCTGGAAATAACACCCAGTATGAGGCTATAGACAGATGTGAAAGGCATCTATATACCATAGAAACAAATGAGATGGTTCTGAGCATAATTTCAAGCTTGGATCTTTTTAAATCAAAGACGCATATAAATGCAATTGATTGCCAGTAATCAGCAAGGTATGAAGACATTCACAGCAGCGTAAGTTATGGACTCTCCCTGTTTTCCAGAAGACAGTCAAGCCAATTAACCAAAGTAATAATAAATGGCCAATCCAGAGTTCTTCACTGTCAAGCCATGTGTCACCAACTCTTAATTTGGAGGTCAAAGTTCTGCGAGGAACTGAGATAGCGGAAATCTTCAAGAAAGAAAGAAGAACCTGGAGAAAGCTTGGAAAGGGAATCCATGTAGAATCCATGGGAAGGATCAGAGGGCTTTTTCATGAGATGGGATGGGATCACAGGTGTTCAGGCAGCAGGGTAGGTAAGAGCATGGCATGAGCAGGAACAAAGGGGAGAATGACTGTTGGCTGTGTATATGATAAGCAGCTGCCAAGGAGCTGCAAAATGGTTAGACTAGAGGCTTGAGTGTTTCCAATCCAGGCTCTGGACAATTCATTTCTCTTACACTCCATTTTCTGATTTGTGCATGAAGGTAAGCATCCCTTTCTTACATGGTAGAGTACTTCAGAGCTAAGAGAAATTGAGTATGTCAAGTGCTCCACACATGGGGATAGTTTGTTATCAGTACACTGTAGCTCTTTCTCTCCCTCCTTTGATGAGAATGCTAGAAGGAGCTTTATGGTGAAAATGAATGAATAGAGGGTGAGATTTTAACTACTTAATGTGAATAGAAAATAAAAACTGGTAAGATAATTCTGACTTCTTTTATTTTTTTGAGACAGAATCTTGCTCTGTCACCCAGGCTGCAGTATGGTGACATGGTCACAGCTCACTGCAGCCTCAACCTCCTGGGCTCAAGTGATCCTCCCACTTTGGCCCCCCAAGTAGCTAGGACCACAAGCACATTCCTCCATATGCCTGGCTAAGTATTTGTTGTTTGTTTTTTTGTTTGCTTTTTGGGAGAGATGGAGTTTTGCCAGGTTGCTGAGGCTGGTCTCAAACTCCTGGGCTCCAGCGATCCACTCGTCTTGGTCTCCTACAGTGCTGGAATTACAGGTGTGAGTCACTTTGCCTGGCCAACTCTGACTTCTTATTAACAAGAACTGAGGAAAGGCATTTTCTTTGGTCTTTGCTGTTTCTGTTAATATCAGTGGTATAGATCATCATTTACTTTTTGTAACATTGTTGAGAACCATCAGCCAAAGGTTCATGGATAGATTTTCCATCATTATTGATTCCAGGATATCATCAGCAAACCAACTCACTGGCCAAATATTGATCAATGGCCCTCACTATCCGAAAGTTTGCTTTCCTGCTGTTTTTAGTAAAAATCAACAAACCCCTCCCAAGAAAGCCTCTTGATAATTACATCAAAGTTCAATTTACATCAACACAAACTCTTTGCCCCTTTCCCAGTCTCAAGATATCTGTATTTAAAATCTCAAGACATCTGTTACCCTAAATTTTACTGTCTAAAATCGAAACTCTCTTCCTAAGCACCTAAGGATTTTTCTCTAAGGCAGCACCAATTGCTAAGTCACTCTAGCTCAAAAAATGTGATATTGTATTTGAATGAATAATTCCTGACATTTATAGGTTTTGTCTCTTTTATTTTTCTATTTCCGCTGCCATTGCCTTTCTCCTCTACCTTGAAAGACTAAATAGACCCTGTCACCTTTCAGTGTTGTATTTCTGTGGGCCATCCAATCCCTTTATCAATGTTGCCAGACTATTATTGCCAAGATAGTACCCTCATCCCAACATTTGCCACTTCAGGTACCTACAGGATATCTGAAAGGTCAGAAAACATAGGATACATTTCTTCTTAAACAGCATGCTTTTATTATTTATTGCTGCAAAAATAAGTATCACATAACTCATTAAAGTAATAAGCACTGATTATAATTCACAGTTTTACATGGGTCAGGAATTCAGAAATGACCTGGCTGAAAGGCTCTAGCTTGTGTTGTTGATGAGGTTGCAGTCAAGGTGTTCGTCCAAGCTTCTGTCACTTATAGGCTTAACTGTGGCTGGCTGATCCACTCCATGGTTCACTCACATGGCTAGCAAGGTGGTACTGGCTTCCAGCAGGCAGCCTCAGTTCCTCTCCATGTGGGTCTTTCCACAAGGTTGCTTGAATGTCTTCACAACATGAAAGCTGACTTCCCCCAGAGACAGTGATGCAGGAATAAAAACCAGGCAGAAGCTACATTCCTTTGATAACCTTGCAAGTCATAGAATACTAATTCTGCCACATTCTATGGTTCCAAAGAGATCATTAAGTCTGACCTACATTCCAGGGGAGGGGAAGCAAACATCACCTTTGGAAGGCAAGGCTGTCAAAGAATTTGCAGACCTATTTTAAAACCACTACAACTTTAATTACAATTTCTAGTAATATGCTCCATATACCTTTTTTACAGTCTCCAGTATCTCTTTAGGTAGAATACTTTTGAATTTAAAGCCATGGGTCTCATTGTTAATTGGAACAAAATATAGGAAGTATACTATTATTTTCCATGTGTTTCTAGGCGTTTTAAACTCTGCAGTGTATTTACTGTACTCTTGTAGAAGGAGTGCCATCAACTGCAATTGTTACCAATTGTGCTTATTTTTCTACTCTTTTCACTCTCCCGAAATACGTTCCCATTCAACCAGGCAGGTCTTCCTACTCTTTTCGTGTTCGTTATTTTTCGCGCTGCTTCCATGGCTTTACAGAGACCCTTCCTCTTCGCTTTGGTCTGCCTCTCGAAACCCTCAGGACTTATGACAGGCCAAGTCGAGTCTCAAATTCCCCATGAAGAGCTGACTTATATCTCTGTCATGCATGGTCCCCTCAGTTCCCATCACTCATACACTCGCATACATTTATTTTCACCTTATTATATTCAGTTCAGCACAATTTTATCGACCCCTTTTATCCTAACGATGTACTTTATAGCCCTCATTCAACATTTGTTGCACGACAGACTGAATATTAGATTAAAATATTCTGTGTAACTCAATTATCCAAAGTATATTATTTCAACATGTCTTCAGTATAGCATTTCTAATGACATATGTTTTATTCTTTTCTGCACTGTTTATGAGTGCTGCAGCATTTTTTACCTATTTTAATTCATATGGTAAATTTTCAGCACAGATGCTTGATCTATATTGAAATTTTATAAAATTTACAGTTCGAAAAAGCAGATCCACAAACATAGTATTCAAAATAATACTTGAGGCTGGGTGCATGCTTGTAACTGCAGTGCCTTGGGAGGATCGCTTGAGGCCAGGAGTTTGAGACCAACCTGGGAAACATAGTGAGACCCCTGTCTCTCCAAAGAAAAAAAATTTTTTTTAAAATTAACCAGGTATGGTGGCGCATACCTGCAATCCTAGATACTTGGGAGGCTGAGGTGGGGAGATTGCTTGAGCCCAGGAAGTCGAGGTTGCAGTGAGCTATGATCATGCCATTGCATTCCAGATTGGGTGACAGAGCAAGACCCTGTCTCAAAATAAATAAATAAATAAATAAATAAATAAATAAATAAATAAAAATACTTGAAGATTTCCTAAAACTAAATTGTGTTCCCTTTTTTTAAAAGTTTAAATATAAGTCAAATAACATAAAAATTAAGTTTCTCAGTCTCACTGGCCACATTTATAGTACCCAATAGCAATATGGGGCTGGCGGTTACCATACTTGATAGTGAAGCCCAAGATCATAGAAGAAAGAAACAGATTTGGGATGTCACTGGTTTGTGAACTAACCTTTACTAAAAGTAGTACTTAAAAGTGAAATAGTAGAAAGAAATACAGTTTGTGTCAACAGTATATCTGATCACACTCCACTAATGAAATTTCCTCAGCAAGTCACTATAATGAGAATCACACCGGGCTTCCTTGTGATCGAGACCCACAACTTGGTTGTTGAATCTAAAAGACATATAATTCCAAGTCTCAACATAGCACAGCAAAGTAATTTGGCTTTAATAACATTTCTCAAAAAAGTCTAAAAGATTGATTAAATTGCATTGCATTGAAACCATTGAACAATTCAGTGCATTGAACAATTGCACTGAAAACAATTACTTTGCAATGAAACACAGCGAAACATCCTGAAACTTCTCTCCTCAAACCTTCACACCACAAGAGCTGTCCCTCATGTCACCACTCTACTCTTTTTCTCCTTCTGAAACTCTCCCTCAAAATCCTTAGCCTATATTTCCTTGGCTTCTCCTTCTCCTCTGTGCCTCCTTGCAGAACCTTTATAATTTAAGTCGCTCTAAATTCATTCTTGCAATTTGTCTCTTTGAACATTCTCCTGATTAACAAAACAGGCTACCCTCAATAACCACTTGACGCTGAGTTTTCCTTGGAGGGCATAAAATTATGACAAAGAATTCGGGAAGGCTCTGAATGTCAAAATTTCTATGTTATCATATTACTAGATAATACAAATCTTAATTTTGTTGCTTCTAGGACTAGGAGACACTTACTGCCCTTTGGTTTAAAAACACATGTAAAAAGTTGCACAAGATTTTGAAATGGATCAAAAATATTGGATGTCTTCAATGTCTACTGGCTTTGTTTTGGTTTTCTGATTCTATAGTGCCTTTGAGTGTTTTGAGCTATTTTATAACTCTGTAAATTATCCATAGAGAGTTATGACCTAGAGAGATTCAGTTGTTTATTTTTTTTGCCCTGTGGGTATTGATCAGTTTGGTCAATGTTGCATTGAATGAGCAAATTTATTTCAGCATTCCTGATAGCCTATATCTGTATAATTATTTGAAGTTTCCTCATAACTGACTATAACTTTTATTCTTTTTCTCCTTAACTATATGAATTGAAAGAGGGACAGCTCGTCTACCAAAAAACAGGACTTTCTCAATTAAATTAGATTATCTGACTAAAACAAAAAGTGGCAATGGAAATGAAGGAATGTATACTTGTAAATTTTTAGGGAGTTCAAAATGTGCAACAGCATATTAGTTAAGAGTTTAGGTTCTGGCACTAAACTGATATCAGTTCTAGCTTGGCCAACAAAGCTACGTGCGTTTGTTTAAGATATTTAGCTGCTCTGATCCTGAGTGTATTAGAACTTACAACGTTTATATATATTCATTGATTCATTCACTCAACAAACATCTGTTGAGTACATAATTTACCCCAGACACTGTTCAAGGCTGTGGAACACACAGTGAACAAAAGAGACAAATTTCGTGAAGAACATAGTGGCTACTAGTGCTGTTTGATGCCACTGCTACGATACTAGCAGTTAGAAAATATTTCTATATTGTTGATGCTATTATGTATGACCTCTGCACTATAAGATTCGGAGGAAGAAACAGGAGAGGGTTTTAATGCCTCTCTTTTAAAGAGTTTGACATTTTTCCCCAAAGTAGTCTTTAAAAGTTCTGTAAGTTTCCCATTCCTCAGCTGCACATTAGCAACTTAGCTGCAAGAGGCTGAGAAGCATTGACTTTCAAATGGAGCAACCTTAGACTTCCCCAACAAACTATATGTAGTTCACGTATTTGAAACTAGTACTTGGACTAACAGAAACAGCAATTATAATGATAATGGCTGATATTTATTAGGTCCTTCCGTGTGTCATGCATGATCCTGGGTATTTAAAAGATGTTATTTCTTTGACTTCTCAGGAAGCATACAGAGGAAAAGCAAGTTGCTGAGCTAGAAAGTGGCATATAGTCACTTCTGTGGGAATCCACAGACTGTGCTTTTCATCCCTATCACCTTAAGCACTGCCTTGCCAAGTACACTGGGCTCCAATAATAGAAAAGAAATACCTGCTGACATGTTTGAGAGGTTCTAGTTTACAGGACAGACTATCAGAGGTGTTTTTTTGTTTGTTTGTTTTTTGTTTTTTGTTTTTCCCCCAGTTATGTTAAAGACAAAATTACTCAATGACACACAATAAGGAAGCACAATAAGGAAGATTTTATTCACGACCATTGTGATGGGTATAGCTACCACACCAATGAGATTTTGCAGTGGGGGAGAGAGACTGAGCTCAACTCCAAACATAGCATGGGAAAGTAGGGACTTAAATTCAAGGAGCCAGGGTTAGGTGACATGTCATTGGATGGATAATTACTAAGAAGAACTTCAGGGAGATAGGAGATTCTGGCCACACCAACCTAACAAATGTCTTGCTGAAAGCAGGCCAGGTTGATCAGACCTGGGGGAGGTCAGAGGATGGAGGATGAGATTAGATATTGAGGGGATGATCAGATGAACCCAGAGTGTGGGTGGGTGTTCCTTCTAAGCTGACATCAGGGTTCTTGCAAAAACTAGTTTTTACAAGGAAGTGCACAGATAGGCCTAGGAGGAGATTCAAAACCCTGACTAAAGTTTGGTCAAGCAAAGAATTTTTGTCAATTATAAAGCTATTAAAAAAGATTTAGTTATCCCAGAACTAATGTCATAGTGCAGTCACCAGTTAATTCTTTGATATGTAGCAAATATTATGCAGTTGCCATCTGTCCCAGCCTAATATTTAACCATCATTCCAGAATTTTTTTCTCATTAAAATAATGTGTACAATTTACTTATTGGTTGGTTTATAACATAATAACTCTTAATTGCTTTAACATTCTTAGAATTTGTCTACAATCTGATATAGTAATACTTTTTTATATCAGACGTTGAATAAATCATTGAAGATTGTTAATATGCTATGCGTATGTGTACATGTGTATAAAAATGTGATGTGTCTGTGTAAGGTAATATTGTGTGTGTGTGTAAGTTTAGAATACTTGAGAATAGAAAAAATACTCAATATCTAAAATACATCCAGAGGCATCATAAGGCAGTAAGGAAGGTAGATACGGATGAGGTTATATCACAGAGATGGACATGCATTCAACCATAGATATTTAGTAAGCAGTTGCCAAGGAACTAGCAGTGTCCTAGACTTGAAGGAATGGTAGAAAATAAAACAAATTCCTGCTATCAAGAAGCTTGTATTCTAAAAGAAGCAGAAAAAAAAAATAAACAAGTAAATATTTTTGTTATAGTAAGTACTATGAAAAATGAAGCAAGTGGATGAGAACAGAGAGTAATGAGGATGCAAGGGACAAATTTATTAGATGATATCTGAGTTATTTGGAGAAGCAAGCTACTGCTATCTGCTGGGAGCACCCCCCTAGGCAGAGGAAACTGTGAGAGCAAGAACCACAGGTAGGAGTGTGCTTGGAGCATTCAAGGAACAGCAAGAAATCCAGCATGGCTACCAGAAAGTATGGGCTGTGGTTTGAATGCGTGTGTCTCTTCAAAATTCTAAGGTTGGAACCTAATCTCTGGTGTGACAGTATTAAGAGGTGAGGCCTTTGGGAGTGTGATTAAGTGATGAGTTGTCCACCCTCATGGATGGGATTAGTGCTTGTATAAAAGAGGTGAGGCCTTTGGGAGTGTGATTAAGTGATGAGTTGTCCACCCTCATGGATGGGATTAGTGCTTGTATAAAAGAAGCTGAACAGAGGATCTTAGTCCCTTTTTGCCTCTCTGCTCTTCCTCCATGTGTGGACACAGCGTTTATCCCTCCAGAGAAGCAACAGGGCACCCTCTTGGAAGTAGAGCTTCACCAGAAGCTGAATCTGTTGCATCTTGTTCTTGGACTTCCCAGCCTCCAGAAATGTGAGAAATAAATGTCTATTATTTGTAAATTATGCAGTCTGTGGTATTTTGTTATAGCAACAGGAATGGTTTAAGGCATTAGGTGAAGGACAGGGAAGTCATTCTAGTAGGTTATAGAGATGATGCAGAGTGGATCATGTGGAAATTTTAAATTTTATTCTAGATGAAAAGTGGAGGAATGAAGTTATATTCAGTGTCCAACAGAAGACTGATGAGATCGGACCCATATTTATAAAGGATAGACCTGGCCGCTTGGGAAAGAATAGACTGTAGGTGGCAAAACCATCAACAAGGCCACTTCTTAGGAGCCTATTTCAATTGTATGGAGGTGAGAAGATGGTGACATTGACTAAGATGATAGCAGTGGAAAGTGGTTATAGGTTCCAGATATATTTCAAATATAGCCAATATAATTTCAGTGTGAGTAGATATGGACAATAACAGAGTTTTGAGGACAGATCTTGGGACCTTCCAGGATGTAAAGTTCTTTAAGCTTATACTTAATAAATAATGGAGACTGAGAAGAAATACCCTGGAGGCAGAAAGCTTTGCCAAGAGCATCTTACTGTATCCAGGGGAAGAAGACATTTCAAGGAGGAAAAGTTACTGACTCCCAAATGCTGCCGACCAGTTCAGTAAGATGAGGACTAGTAAAAGTCCTTGGTGACCATGACAATAGAGTGGTGTAGACCACAGTCTGACTGGAAGGGACTTGTAGGCTCAGGAATGCCTAAGAAGGGATGCCAGAGCAAAGGAACTTAATTATAAAGAGCATAGGACATCTCAGTCTGCAGAGGGATGAGGGGACCCATGGAAGTCTTTTTTTTAAAAAAATAGGATGTATTAAAGAATGCTTATATGCTAATACTGGGAGGCAGAGCTTACAGTGAGCTGAGATCGCGCCACTGCACCCCAGCCTGGGGGACAGAGTGAGACTCCATCTCAAATAATAATAATATTAATAAAAAATAAAAATAGAATGCTTATATGCTAATAATCCAGTGAAGAGGGAAGGATAATGATGAAGAAGAGAGTAGGTACATCATTCAGAGGAAGTAGAATCCAGAGAACAGTGAAAAAGTAGGCCTAAGATCTGATCCTGGTTGTGCATCTATGACCAGAGAGAGCAATCTGTGTAAGCAGGTACAGGTGAGACATTTGGTGGTGGGATTGTGTGGATGTTTCATGCTGAAGGTTTCATTGCAGAGCTGAAAACTTTAGAAAACAGCAGTAAAGGGCAAGGGAAAAAGGAAGAGAGTTAGCCTATGAATACAACTACCCTTGTTAGGAAACCAGCAAAAGAATGGAGTTATTCCCGCCTACAAGGAAGCCTTGGGGAATTGACAAGGCCTGTTAGCAGCTAAATGCTTTGTCTTTCTTTATGAACAGAAGTCCATGATGAGCTATTCCTATTCTGTGTTACCATTTGGTATAATATCCACAACTGTGATAATATGAAGAGACAAAGTATTACATGGAAACTTGCTGTGACTCGTTTTTTTTTTATTCAAGGAAGAAATAGTTATTTATGCTTCCATTGAATAAATCTGAATTTGCAACCATGAATGTGTTATTATTTTTGAATAACTCCACTTCCTTAAAAAAATATAGCACTAAGGTTTGGGGAAAGTGAAGTACATGCAGAGAATCCATCTAGCCAGTGAATTTGAAGAAGACAAATTATTTTTTCTCATTCTGCATTTCAAAGGACTTAAGAATGTGTCTACTCTAAGTAACCTGGAGGAGAAAGTACATGAGTTTTAGAAGTTGAATTGCATCAAAGACCCTCTAATGCCTCATTTAAGTTAATAGGACATTTCTTGCTTTTTCATCCAGGTTCATTTCCTTGCATGTGAAAGTGTGTACTTCAGGGAAAAGTCAAAATCAGCACCATTCTTTCCCTATTAAAACATAAGGGGATAGAGGTATAAATAGCATGGGCTTTTGGAAAATATAGGCCTGATTTGTTCCTTCATTAAAGGACTTTCCTCATGCTTGCCTGGAACCTCTGTTTTCTAGAACTTGCCCTCCCTTGAGAAAGGCCCCAGAATCTTGCTAAATTATATAATGGGCTCGTAATATAAGTATAGAGAGTGAGCTATGAATTAGCACATCAGACTCATTTTCACTGATAACCTGATTTTACACTGTACATCTCATTGCCATAAGTAAAAGCAGACGGGATACTCTGCTCCTTAATTCTCTGTTGCTGACTTTTTCTCAGCAGATCAGTCCAAGTATTTTAAGAATCTGAAAGGGATTTCTTTTCTTGCTACATTTATATCTCAAATAGGGAAATATCAATTTACCCCAAGTTCAGCAGACTCACATCCAACGTGAGCAAATTGACTTGCTGCTGAATTTTCTGAACAGTGGCACCTTAATAGGTCTGCCCCAGAAAAAGACAAATGAAAGTGTTTGGGGAGCCCCTTGGGTTTCCCTTTGTACATGGGCATAGGAGATTTGTAAAATGGGACAGCCTTCACACATCGTCATTCCTTAAAGAGAAAGTCCATGTTTTTCCTTGTTTGAGAAATATCCAAATGGGATTATTCTAGGCTGATGGAGAATGAAATGAAAATAAACTACAGCTGTATATTTTCCCCTGGTACTCTTTAAAAGAGAACAAAATCAGGACATAAAATCTGCTATTCAATGCCTTTAGTAGGTGAGCAAGCCTGGATTCTAGAGTCAACCTCACTGGTTTCTTTTTTGGCTGATTGCACTGGCATGATCTCGACTCACTGTAACCTCTGCCTCCTGGATTCAAGCGATTCTCATGCCTCAGCCTCCCGAGTAGCTAGGATTACAGGCGCCTACCACCATGCCCGGATAATTTTTGTATTTTTAATGGAGACGGGGTTTCATCATGTTGGCTAGGCTGGTCACAAACTCCTCAATTGATCCTCCTGCTTTGGCCTCCCAAAGTGCTGGGATTACAGGCATGAGCCACTATGCCCAGCATAACTTCCTTGGTTTCTAGTCCCAGATCTGCAACTATCACCAGTTACCTGACCTCACATTTGTTCTCTCACCTACAAAGTCAGGGGCTTGGTAAAGGTCTCTTCTGGCTTCAAAATTCTACATATTTACTGAATGCAACTCTTACAGAGTTTGAATTCTATATTCATGAGCCCTGAGCAATCCAGCACCAGTCGGATGCTTGGTCACACTCTCATCAATAGATTTACACTTGATGGTGCTAATTTGATAAACAATATCATAATTACTAGAAAAGCAGGAGAAAAGAGGAAAGAAAGAAAGAAAGAAAGAAAGAAAGAAAGAAAGAAAGAAAGAAAGAAAGAAAGAAAGAAAGAAAGAAAGAAAGAAAGAAGGAAGGAAGGAAGGAAGGAAGGAAGGAAGGAAGGAAGGAAGGAAGGAAGGAAGGAAGGAAGGAAGGAAGGAGAGAGAGAAAGAAAGAAAGAAAGAAAAGAAAAGAAAGAAAGAAAGAAAGAAAGAAAGAAAGAAAGAAAGAAAGAAAGAAAGAAAGAAAGAAAGAAAGAGGAGGAGAGGAGAGGAGAAGAGAAGAGAAGCAGAAAGAAAAATAGGAAGTGGCAAGAGGACATGTGTTTGAAATGACCACTCCCACCCACCCCACATACCATATCTCTCCCCCAAGGTCTAGCTCAACTCCCACCTTTTTCAGAGTTGGCCTTTCCCCCCACCATCCATACTAATCCATCAGGCATTACAGTTATCTTGTTGTTTTTGTCTATATTTTTTCCTCTGGACATATTAGAGCCTTTAGAAGAGAACAATTAGGACCTTTTCACCCACTCTCCCCTGCAATGTTCTGCACAATGTCTGCAAATGCATGATGGAATACAATGAATTACACCAAACTCAGACTGGGTCATGATTGACATAGAGGCTGTTGCTACTTCTTTCCTTACTCGATGAATTCCAGGACTTGAGGTTGAATCGAAGGAAGAGATAGGATCAGAGCAGGAAAAAGGAATTTGGAATGTCAGCTTGATAAATATATTGCCTTTTCCCTATGACATTGTAATAACTAACTAGCTCTTTTCCTCTAAAGGAAAGTATACACAACACCTTACTACTTCTTATGATAGCACCTGTCTCTCTACTATTGTCATGGGCCTCTCTCCTTTCTCTACTGGCCCTGCTCCACATCTAGAAATATCTTGCTCAATGATTACAATTAGAATTGTCAGATTTTCCTAATATTACATAGGAAATATTTATACCACTACTTGGGAGGCTGAGGCAGGAGAATTGCTTGAACCCGGGAGGTAGAGGTTGGGTTGAGCCAAGATCATGCCACTGCACTCCAGCCTGTGCGACAGTGTGAGACTCTGTCTCAAAAAAAAAAAAAAGTTATTCACTGTTTATCTGAAATTCAAATTTAACCACGCATCCTGTAATTCATCTAGCAGGCCCAGTTAGTACTTAAGTGACTCAAAAGCCAGTTCAAACTGGCTTCAACAAAAACAAAAAACAAACCCACAATTTCTTGGCCCACATAACTGAGAGAGGCCCAGGTGGTAGTTCTGGTCTTCAGGTAGGACTTAATTTAAAATGTCATTAGGAATCCATTTAATCTCTCAGCTTTGGCTTCTACCTTAATGGCTTTATTTTCTGGCTTCACATGGTGCTACGTGGTTGCAGACAATGTCTGCATCACAGCCTGTGAGGGTCAGTCTCAGTGGGGAAGAGCAGCTGCCTCCTGGCCAGCGGCTTCAGAAGAAGTGGCCTCATGCCTCATTGGCCCTCGTTGGACCACATGCCCTAACAGAACCTATACCCTGGCCAAGGCAACACCATGTTCTGAGAGATTAGACTTCTGAGCCATATGCCTCAACCTGGAAGCCCCCTGGAGGGACCTGGGCTTGTGGTGGGAAAGTTGTTCCTTACAATCTAGATTGCAGTGCTAACGTGACAAGGAAAGATGGATGCTATGTGATAGAAGCAAAAGGAAAAATACAAAAAGAAAACCCATTCACCACACTATGTATTCCTATACTATGTAATTATATTTTACACAGATTTTGAAAGAGATGACAGCAGTCGCTGTAGGCATTAATTCCTAGTTTCCTAACTAGCAACTCTATTAACCCAGTCAATTTGCTTTAATTTGACTGATCAGTTTTCACAGGTATAGAAAGAATGACTAGTAAATAAGTGATTTCTTAAGTCTTTTCTAGTCTAAAATTCTCTAGCGGTATGAATGATAGCAAGAAGGAGATTACAAGAGAGAAAGAAAGAGAGAGAGGAATTCCAGTGTGCTTTATGTGTTTGGGATCAAAACGCTGGTGTTAGAGGCACGGTCCATAGTAAAAATGGAATATGAGTTTTATTGATACTAACTAATCACTTTGGGCAGTATGTGCTCTGCTTTTGTAGATTATCTATAGCTATTTAAAGAATAAATTTCACTCTGTATGCAAATGTACATGTGCATGTGTATGCATTAAAATTATTGCTTAATCACTGACACCAAGTTGTTTTTTCTCTTCAAATTAATTTATGGGAGAGCAAAATGAAACTGAACCTTCAGAGGAATAATCAAACTCTTGTGATTCCATTTTAACATACCATACCATTAAAATGACATAGGTCATCTTTGTGCCATTGGGATTAACAGCAATTTGTAAGCTTTTGAAAGCCCTTTGAAATTTTCAGATTAAAGGAATTAAGTTCAATTTTAACATAATGAATCTAATTACTGGTTTTTCTGAACATTCAAATTAAGAAGAAAGGCAATATCTCTTCTTCCTACCTTCAGATGTCTTTTAATTTGTGCTCTTACCACAGAACCTTCAAGTTCAAAGGCAGTTTTCATCATTTTAGCTAAAATTCTGGGAAAACATACAGGGAAAGACATACCCAGACTTAAGCTTGACCAAAGGAAAAAAAAAAAAAAAAGAGTCCAACAGGCCCCAGCCTCAGCTAAAATTGCAGCTACCTGTAATGAACTTGTGGGGTCTGACTTTTCAGCCTCATTCAGCTACGTCCCCAAATCATCTCTGCAGGAAGTGACCCCTCAGTGTGTGTGACTGTGTTTCCTTCCAGTTTGGGGAAAATTGCTTAAGTAAGAGGTGATGAGATTTTCAGTATCCAGCCATCTTAGAATGACATGTCATTTTTATGACTTTTAATCATATAGTCCATCACCACCTTCGATTTCTAGATGCAAAGCAGAACCCCTTTTAGGGAAAAATGACATACTCAAGGGCAGAGAACTATTGAAAACAGGAGTCCCCACTTATTTATTGACTTATAGTCCTCATTCTTTCATAGCAAAAGTGATCAATGATCTACTGCCGTATTTAGCTTTTTGATAACATCATCAAATTCATTAAACTAACTCTAGATCATTGGATGAGGCAGAAGCAATGTTATATTTAAAATATTTAGAATATTTATTAACACCAATTAGTAAATATTTAATATCTCGTTTTGAAGGATAATGTAAAAAAAAATCAATGATTCAGTATGCTTTTTAAAAATTTTTATTTTACATTCCAGGATACATGTACAGAATGTGGAGGTTTGTTACGTAGGTAAATGTGTGCCATGGTGGTTTGCTGTACCTATCAACTCATCGCCTAGGTATTAAGCCCTGCATACATTAGCTATTTATCTTGATGCTCTCCCTGTTAGTATGCTCTTGATAAATGCGATGATATTATTTCATGAATAAAAATATGAATCTCAATGTCTCCCTCATCCCAGGTGTTTCCAGGGCATTTTGTAATATTGAAACACCAATGGAGTGTTTTAAATTCATATTGCAGAGTCAGATGAAAGTTTTTGCAGAATTTGTCACCTTGCTATTTGGATATAACTTTTATTAATACTTAGCCTATCAAATATAAGGGCTTTTGCTTCAGATTTAATTTCTAATGAGGCCTGAATATGTGACTCTATCTTCTTAATTCTTTATATTTTTTTGCCTCAGCTATCGATTCTGAAAGAACATCCCCAGTTGCCGAGGCAGATGCCATGTAAATATTACTTTTCATTTTCCCCACTGGGAAAAGATGACGTGAGATTCTCTTGGTTTCCTATTGTAGTCATCATAAATTTCCACTAACTGAGCAGCTTAAAATAACACATTTATTTTTTACAGTTCTGCACATCAGAAATTTGTATTCATTTCACTGGGCTAAAATCAAGGTGTCAGCAAGGCTGGACTCCTTCTGGAATCTCTAAGGGAGAATCTGTTTTCTAGCCTTCTTCCAGCTTCTGGAGTCCAACCTCAGCCTTCAGTGCATGACTTATTACTCCAACTCTGCTTTCACCATTCCGGCTTCGTCTCTGACTCTGAACCCCCTGCTGTTGTTTTCTTGTAAGAGTCATGGTGACAACTTCGAACCCACCGGAGGATATTGCTTATTTTGACAAGACCTAGCTCCATCCTGTACTGCCTCTATAACTTTTGGTAGTTTATCTCTCTACTTTGAATATCAGAATCCTTTTTTTTTTTCCCCAGTCTTGCTGTGTCACCAGGCTGGAGTGCAGTGGCGAGATCTCAGCTCACTGCAACCTCCACCTTGCGGGTTCAGGCAACTCTCCTGCCTCAACCTCCTGAGCAGCTGGGACTACAGGCACCTGCCACCACGCCCAGCTAATTTTTGTATTTTTAGTCAAGACGGGGTTTCACTGTCTTGGCCAGGCTGGTCTCAAACTCCTGACCTGAGGTGATCCGCCCACCTTGGCCTCCCAAAATGCTGGGATTACGGGCATGAGACACCGCACCTGGCCCAGAATCCTCATGTTTAAGAAGGGGATAATAAGAATGACTACCTCAGTCATATTGGGGAAGACTAAAATGATATTTTATATGTACATATAGAGGACTATATATGTATATATGGACTATATATAGGGGACTAATAGTCTATTATATTTATATAGTCTTCAGCACAGTCTGCCTGCAAAGGGAAGTATACATATGTTAGCCCTTTATGTAAATGATCAGAATAAAAAGCGTGTTTTCTATCTGAGATCAATTTGGATGAGATGGGACCCAAACAAGTTTGTGAAGAATAAATTCTCATTTAAACCAAACAAGTGATTCAGAACTTTGAAATGATTTTATCAAGATCCATTATAGTTGCTTTGAAGATTACCTTACCCCCACATCGTTTAAAAGAAGCACTTTGATGAAGTTGATAACGATGATGATGATGATGATGATGATGATGACATATGTGTATGTGATTGTCTCTATAGGACATTTTCTCAATATACAGTTTTTATACTATACATTTTTAAATAAAATATACAAATTTTTGTTTTGTTAATGGTTTATGTGTGTCAGGGAGGAAAACTTTTCTGGTAGCCTCTTAAGTTTGCTCTCTGAGGTCTGTGAACTAAACTGACAAAATATGGATTAAAGGGGAAA
This sequence comes from Macaca fascicularis, assembly GCF_037993035.2. Classification (NCBI taxonomy): domain Eukaryota; kingdom Metazoa; phylum Chordata; class Mammalia; order Primates; family Cercopithecidae; genus Macaca; species Macaca fascicularis. Next base: position 20,527,069 of record NC_088379.1, on the reverse strand, counting down.
AAAGGTTTATTCCCATGAATATGAGAACTAATAAATGAACTAGCAAGCTAGCTAGGTGACTAAGGTTAGAGGCCTATATACCTAAATTACTAAGGGAAAGGGGTGGGGAAGAAAAGGCTTCTGTAGGAAGAACAGATGATTTGTTTAGGAAAAACAAATAGATTTTTGGGAAACCGACAGGAGATTAAAAGATGTATGGTAATAATGTTTGTGTATGCAGGAAGGAGTGGCCTTTTCAACTCCTTCTTGGCCTAGAAACTCTCCCAAGAGGGACTTTGTGGTAGTTTACCCTTGGTTTCTCTTCTGGGAGTAGACCTACCCTAAAGGGATTTATGGCAGCCTTGCTTCTCACAAGTTTCTGCTTCTGCTCAGATAAGAGAAGCTTTAAGAAGACTTCCTTCGGCATCTGTCGAATTTCAAATTTCTTCAGCATCAAATAATCTTCATACCAAATCTGGGGTTCTGAATGGGTCCCCACACGTGTTAAGTTTTCCGTATTCAATATAAGGATTATCAAATAAATGTTACTTAATTATTAAATATAAGGATTGTGACTTACTCTTTGTGAGCCCAGTGCTTGTGAACCCAGTGCTTTATTAGCCCAGTCAGTGTTCAATAAATGGAAATTTAATAATAGAATGCCAAAGCATGAAAGCTAATTTATTCAACATGATTAAAGGAGAAATGTCAATCAAGACTTTTTCAATTACAGGGTGAAAATGTACACCCTAAATTAAAAGGGGAGTTTATTGACATATATTACTAGGAAGCACATTGTGGGTAGTTCAAGTCAAAGGATGAGCTATGGAGAGCAGGGATCTGGAGAATAGAGCTAGAACTCAGTGATAGCAGGACGGTCTCTCTATCAGTGTCCCATCATGTATTTCTCAGCTTCCCAGTGTATATTGCTCTTTTTCGAGCCTATGGCTGTTAGCTTTTTTAAAGTAGCATGGGGAACACAGGAGCCCTACATTCCCAGGTTAGCAACATTGCAGGATAAGAGAGCATATTTATACTGGGTTCCATATGAGTAATCCCAGTGAAAATTGACTGGACATGATTTTTAAATATGTTTAGTTTTTGAATTAATCACTGAAACCGGAAAAGCATAAACTTCTGATTGGTCAGTTCTGGGTCACTTGGCTATTTTGAGGTTGTGTCTATCAGGGATAGGGCGATGCTGAAGAAGCAGAGGGTAGACTGTACCCTGAAGAAGTGAGAAAACTGTCAAGATTGCCAGGAAACTAGACACTGTGGCCTCTAAAGGAGTACTGAATTTTTAGATATATTTTTCCTTCTTATATAGTAAAAGAGACATTGCTTTTATGCAAATGATGGTAGTACTGAAATTGTTATTATGGAAACATGCAGTGTTATTCTTTTTTCTTAAATTTGTTGAAAGAATCTGAAACATTCTATAGGTTCACAATTTTTTCTCTAAAGGCTGCACAGCAGATTAACAAAAAAGTAGATGCTGATTTTAAGGAAAGTAAGTAACTTCCCTAAGAATAACACTTCACACAGTAGGCAAGTAGGGATTCAACCAATACTTGGTAAATGAATGAATTATCCAGACATTTGATCAGGGTATCCAGACCATATTTATACAGATTCTGCAGATTCTGGATATTTACATGATTCATTATTGGAGTGTTCATCAATACTCTACTAAAGTGTCTTTTAAGTTTACCTAAAGGTAAAAATGTTTTATACATAGAATTAGTGGGAAATTTCAATGATGGCAGTGGAGAACTGGATAATCACATTAGAGAAGAAAATGACAAAACATTCTAACAGATAACATCATAGGGTGATTCTAATAGTTGGAAAAGTTAGAACAAAATTTTGATTCAAAAAGTCATTTCTAAATAACTTGAAATTTTCAGGGTTTATGTCAGTTATTACCATTAGTCTGTAAAACAAATTTGTTTTGTGTACCAATGTGCTAATGGATATCAGGTGTGAGATACTGAGCTCCTTGCATCATAGATTTCCAGGGGCTCATCCAACAAGGGACCTTCTTTCTTGCCAGGTCTCTTTGTGGTGGCCTTTCTGAAAATGGGTGGTGCCACCCCTGCATAGTTATAGCTAGACTCTGCCCAGTGTTGTTCTATCCTTTCCTGGCTTCCCTATTGTCAAATTTTCTCCCAGAATGTGAACTTTGTTACGCATCTTAAAAATAAGCCTTTAGAGTTAAATTCATTGAAAAAAAAATCTTCTAGATCTTCTCTTAAGGGAATTAAAAAAATGCGACACTCAAGCATTCAACTTCTTTTGACTTGACTTTCAATGCTGTGATGTGCCTTACTAGGGATAAATATCTATTCTGATGGACATTTGAAAGAGAGTTTTCTAATAATCTGGCAGTCTTTTTAAACAAATACATCTTGGGTACAGTCACATGTCCACCTACTGATTAAATTTATCCAGGAAAGAGGCAAATGTTTGAGTGATACATCATCACAACAAATTCGATTCCATTTTATGTTTATATTTCAGTGACAGTCCTAATACCCAAATCAATGTGTTTAAAAAGAAGCCCCTTAGGTTTCTTCAAGTGATTTATTGCCTTAGTTACATTATTGCTTCAGGTGTAATCAGGAATATTTGTCTTCATGTTATAGTAAGGGAGATATGAGATAGGATATGCTAATGTGCTTGTCTTTGTACATAATGTTTTATTAGTCTTTTTTTGTTTCGGTCTCTTAATTAGTGACAGTCATTTAAAGCCATCCATCTCTGTTCAAATTTATGCAAATGTTGTAAGTTAATAATGAGAATTTCAAAGGACTCTCTTTGTCAGCCTTTATTTTGAGTTTGTTAGTCTATTAGATTGTTTGGCTAAATAAAATGTCTTTCTTTAAAGCTATAAAGCTAAAAATTCATAGATCAAACAGTCATCAAACATTCTTAAGGATAATTTTTTGTTTCACACCAGAGTACAAACAACATTTGTGAAGTTCATCGCTCTGTAAATCCCACTGTTGCTTGTGCCTTCACAAAGTCCCCATCCATAGCTTGTGATTGCTTGGGAAAATGATAAGGTCCTGTTAACATTTACTCCTAAAGTGCCATCTTGAATTTATTGACTCATTGCAATTTAAAACAGAATCTTTATAGTATACTAATGGTAATTGGAGCTAATGCTATCAAGGTTGATTAAAATGCTTGTTGGTACTATAAGAAATGAACTCTTAATTATAATCTTCTTAATAGTTCGTGCACACAATCAAGACAAAAATTATCACTTAGTTTATAGCTTTGCATATTCATTGTGCACTTCTACCTTCCCATTTGGGTTGCATTGTTTTGTTCTAAATCTCATATGGCAGATAGCTGGGAAGTGCTGCTGTGCAGTTCTCAGCAGTTTATTGCCAGGGTTTCTTTCCATTTATTGTCATTAGCAAAAGAGTCTATCTTCCTGTAAGACGTATGAGTATTGGTAGTTTCAGTAAAATATCAGAATTACCTTTTTTATAATCTAGATTTTACCAGGGAATGTGCTTGCTGGTAAGGTGATAAAAGTTAATGATATTATCCCTGGGCTCAGACAGTTTACAGGATAGCAGTGGAAACAGACTCTGGCTAGACTTTCAGCTTCCTAGTGTCAGGGACTGGACTATGTCCACTATTGTGCCTCCATTACTTTGCACACATCAGGAACATCACACTCCCACAGCATTACTGGTTGAATTAAGGAACGGTATGTGTGCTGAGGAAGGAAAGGAATGTGATTGCAGGGGACAAGGAGAATTTAGTACAGCTGATGAAGACTTCTGAGCTGCCTGTAGAATCAGTAGAATTTTTCCAGCAGACAGAATAATGCAAATTTCCTGTAGGTCACTGAGAATCTTGTGGTTTTTCCAGCTGAGTGATGTACAGGGTTACGGAATGGCATCAAGCGAGGCTGGAATGGTGGGGCATATCAAGAATGGGTAGGTCTGAGTGGCATGCTGAGGAGTTTGAATTTTATTCTCCACATTAGGGGAGCATCAAAGATATGCATTTGGGGCATATTCCTGATAAAATTTGGAGGATCAGAGAAGGTATCAGAAGAGAGGATGAGTTCATTTACTTCAGTATGCTCGGGTGGCCACCTAGCATCTGAAAAATCGTTCTGCTTTTTGGGTTTCCATATTACCTGAACATTAGTCCTAATCCTGTATCTGCCTCTTTTTAGCTTGCAAGTTTTTCCTTCTTTTGCTGATCCTGAGTGACCCAACACTCAAGATCAGCAAAGGATTTCAATAGAGCAAAGGATTTCAAAAGGGCAAAGGATTTCAATAGAGGTTTATCTAAGGAAGATATAAAAATGGCCAATAAGCACATGAAAAGATGCTCAACATGATCTGCTGTCAAGAAAATGAAAATCAAAATCACATGGACATACGACTTCACACCTACTAGGATGGCTATAATAAAAAACAATGATAATAACAAATGTTGGCAAGTATATGGAGAAATTAGAACCTTCATGCACTGTTGGCAGGAATGTAAAATGATGCATTTACTTTGGAAAAATATCTGGCAGTTCCTCAAAAAATGAAACATAGCATTACTGTATTACCCAGCAGTTTCACTCCCAAAAATATACCCAAGGTATTCATTAAGAGAGATGAGAATATATGTCCATGTGCTGGGTGCAGTGGCTCACACTTGTAATCCCAGCACTTTGGGAGACTGAGGCAGATGAATTGCTTGAGCCCAGGACTTTAAGAACAGCCTGGGCAACATGGCAAAACCCCCATCTCTACAAAAAAATTAGTTGGGTATGGTGGCACACATCCATAGTCCCAGCTACTAAGGAAGTTACTGTGGGAGGACCACCTGAGCTCAGGGAGGTCAAGGCTGCCATGAGCCTTGATTGTGCCACTGAACTTCAGCCGGTGCAACAGAGCGAGATTCTGTCTCAAAGAAAAAAAAAAAAAACAAGACAATATATGTCAACATAAAACTTGCACATGAATGTTCATGACAGTATTGTTTATAACACTCAAAAGATGAAAACAACTCAAATGTCCATCAAGTTATAAAGTTATTACATGTACACAATGAAATATTATTCAGCAATAAAAAGAAATGATTTACTGATACAACATGGATCATCATATTATGCTAAATGAATGAAGCCAGTCACAAAAGACTACATATTGTATAATTTGAATTAAATGAAATATACATGAAATATCCAGGATAGGCAATTCTCTAGAGTGGTTGCCTAGGCCTGGAGTGTTGGGGAAAAGTGAAGGGCAATAGCTAAAAGGATAGACACGAGGATGTTTTGGAGGGCAAAGATCTTCTAAAATTAATTGTGGTAACTGTTGCACAACTGTGCATGTACTGAACACTACTGAATTCACTCAATATAGTTCACTTTAACAGGTTAAATTATATGATATGTTGATTATGCCCCAATAAAACTGTTATAAAAAGGTAAAAATATAATAATCAATGGGTATATTGAGTACTTAAAAGATGAAAAGTGGTAGACATAAATTATCTCATTTACTCATTGAAGAAAGCCTCATTATGAAATAGGGACACTTCTTATGTCATATACAGCCAAGAAAATTCAGACTCAGAGTTATAATTAGTGTGGAACAGTTGAGACTTTTTAAAATTATATATATGTGTTGTTACATATGTATTTATTATATATGGTTATATATATGTGTAAAATATAACATTTGCTTTTAGACTATAAAATAAATATATTTTAGTGATGGTAATCCATTATAGTTTACTCAGCTATAGATAATTCACTAGCTTCCCTCAGTCTTTCTTTCAGCACACCTGAAATCTTTCAGCACACCTGAAATCTTTCTCAGGAGTCTATCCTCAGGCTCAACGCAGCCCTCTCCAGCTGTCCCTACTATTGCAATTTTGTATGTAAATGCCTTTCATCCTGTCCCAGAGAAAAGGATATCTCTTGCTGTCTACTCATTCCCCTCTCTGAGCTGTCCCTGACATCCATTATGCAAGCTGAGTTATTCAGGAGCAGAAAGGTCTCTTGTAAAACTAACTGCTTAGCGCAACACCTGTCAGAGTAAGTACTTTAACAATAGCTGACATTTTGTAATGCTTGTGAGTACGAAGCATTTTATGATATGCCTTTGATAGATATTATTTTATTTAATTATCATGACAAATCTATGAAGAGAGGTAAAGTAACTAACTCATTCTGATTTCCTGGGAACTCTGCCATTTTAACACTGAAAGTCCAATGTCCACAAAACCTTATAGTCCCAAGCAAGCCAAAATGGTTGGTTAGATTCAAGAGAGGATTCATATTGGTTCACTTTCTGAGCCAGGAATTTAATAGTGTGCATTGTTTTTCTTTTCAGAAATGGAAAAGTTTTTAAGGTATAATTTTAATTCTTGTCCCCTTTAACAAGTTAATTTTGATGACATATCATTTGTTTGTTGTCTCACCAAGCTTCATGAAGAGAGACTAAAGACACTCTCAGAATAGTAACCAAGTGTATTTTAGGAGACCTTGGTAAAGAAGTTAATACAGCAATTAAGCACACCTGAAATCTGGTGTAAAATATAATTAAACGTTGCTTAGAAACTTTTCTTATTGAACCAAATGAAAATATGCCTCTTGTTTAAAATGTCAAACTGATCATTGTTCCTTATGTTTTTTCTTGGTTATAGAATGACATTTCCATGAACACTCATTTCTGGTTTAGCTGTACACAATAAACACAATAGCTACTACTAATTATTTAGTCCCTACTGAGCAGTTCATCAAGGATTTGTGAAGGCAATGGCATCAATTGATATTCCTTCCCTTCCTCTCCTGCCCGCTCTGTTTAAAGATAACATGGTCTAAGTCTAGGCATGGAATTAACCTACCTTCAGGCCATTGCCTCCTAAATGCAGTTTGTATCTTCACCTTCTGTAGCCCATAGCAAAATGAAGTTACCTCTCTTTGGTGGGTTATCTACTAAAATGAGAATTCAAAGTTTACACTGTGCAAGAGGAAGGATAGTGTGTGTAGGAAGTGAGCTTTCTGGATGTTCTGTTCCTTTCAAGCTTTGTGGACTTATTTCCTTGAAGATTATGAGGCTAGATAGGCAACTACAGTGGTGATATAATTGACTGAGTATACCTGCAAGAAGATAAGCTGCACCTCCAAAGATCCATAGAGTGTTCTGCATGGTGTCTGGCACCATAAACACTCAAAAAATGTTAGTCATATCCCCTCCCTCCCCTGAGGAATGAAAATGTACGTGTTCCTCCGTTCTCTGTTTATACTGAATCTGCTGGAAAATAGGATTTCTTAAGGCTGGGACTAAATGTTCCTTGTTCGTTCTAGCCTTGGCATTGCCAAACACATGTGTGACTAATAGTAATCCTCATAAATATTGTATGAATTAACAAATGCATTAATGAGAATTTCTATTAAGCTGTATCTCAACAGGGGAAATTATGTGTTTTGCCAAGAGGAGATATAGAGAATATGGAAAGCATTTTCCCTAAGTTCTTTTTTTTAATGACAGTCTTTCATAACTCCACTTGCATCTGGTTGGAATATCAACAGTGGTCAAATTATAGCCCTGCTTGCAAGTCAATTTAGAGGCCAGGTGACTGATACGATAAACAGTAAACAAAGATCATCTCTCTTATATACTATTTGAGGAACTTCATGTCTATTTAGTGAAGAAAATTATTGTCTCAGCAGTTGTTCAATTTCTCTTTATTGTCTAAGAGGAAAGGTAATTCCACTTTAAGAAAGAGCAAGGATACAAGAACATAATGAAAAATGCAATTGCATACAAACCCCCAGGTTCTGAAAAGTTAGTTAACTTCTTTATTGTTTCTACGTTATCTGCTACTAAAAAGTAATTTCCCCATATTTATACCACCTATTACAGACTCACATCTATCCTTTGAAAGAGATATGTGTGGTATTTTTTCCTTGATTGATGACCATTAGATCATCAAGTTCCTATGGTTTGTCCCAGTTCTCCCAAAGTTGTATCTACTCAATCCCTTGTTTGAACTAGTTTTGACTTGGTCAGTAAAATTATTGGAAAACTGGGTTCCATAATTTAGTGGCACTTGGGACACAGTCATTTCTCCAACAGATTTTTGTATCTGATATTCCACAGTTAAATCTGTGGCACCTGGTTTGAAATGTTTTCGGGTGGGCTCCATCAACACCTGCCCCATCTAACCTCTTTGTCTAAGCTTCATGGCCACAATCCAGTACCTTGATAAGGGATATGATGGTGATGACAATGATAATGAAAAACAAAATTTACTATTTACTTATTATGTGGCTGAATCCTATCTAGATGTTTTAAATATGTGAATCCTTTTACTATTCGCAATCATTCTATGTTTTAGCACTGATCCCTTATGGAGATGAAGAAATGGAATCTTCTTTTTAAAGCAGAAAAGTGAATTGCTTGAGGTCGCTCAACTTAGGAAATGGAAGAGATAGAGGATTCAAATACAGGCATTCCAGTATGGGAGCCCACACTCCTAACCATTGTACTATAAACTCTTCATCTTTGTGTTCTTATTTTCTGCTAGGCCCAGAACCCATTGTAGAGCCTTAGAGTCTTGTGTGGAGCATTCTCTGTTTAACATTCATCCCACCTCCTGCTGGGGGTTCTGTCTTGACTCCTACTTAAATCACTCAGGATTTGCTCTCATATTCTGGTAAATAGAGTTTGGCCATGAACGCCCTTTAACCAGAACAATATTGGTCACCTCTCTCACTCCATCAGTATTTTAAGCAACACATTCATCTAAATCTATGCTTCCAAAACTCTGAATGCCATTACTCTTTGGACTAGATGTGCCTTTGTGGTAGTGCTATCGTCTACCCAGTTGCTTCTAGTACTGTCTTTCTACCCTGAAAGTCTGTATTGACAAAGCCTTAGGGAACCCCATTCCATAAGGTGTAGAAGATAAATAAATGGAGATCAATAAGGGAGGTAATCTGTAGAAAAGAGACAAAGCACCCCTCTTAATGCCACGATAGCTTAGTCTATCAGTGTAAATTATGTTGCAAATATATAGAGTTAATGGTATTTGGCTGCAATTTATTTCATGTCCCCTTTCTGCCTTCTCTCCAGGGAGCTCAGCTATTTCAAGTAAAAATCCTATTACCTCCCAAACCGTCGCTATGTGATGTAGATGTGGCCAGTGTTGTCATCCATAATTTACAGGACACTTTATATGGTTAAACATCTTGCTCAGAATCAAATGACAATACCAGTTGGCAAATTCTCTGGATCAATTCCGTCCTTTCTGATTCACCGTGATATGTGAGCACACGGGAAATGTTCAATGTGTTCTTACAGGCACAGGCTTAACGTGCTACAAGTTATTCCACATCAATCTGGGAGGTAGTTTTAATGCTGCCTTTTTTGTACCATGGAATTACATTTGTCTCTACTTTCTAGGAATGGTTCAAAATCTTCCCATTGTTCCCTGTTTCATGTTTAGGATAGATGATATGAATTTACAATCAGAATCAACTTGGATGGTTTAATATTATTCATTCAACACATACTTATTTAATATCTACTGTGTTCCAGTCACTTTGCTGGGGAAAGCAGTACACAATCAGATGAGACTTCTACTTCCATTGAGTTTAAATTTTAATTTGGGTAGAAAGAGAGATGATAGGAGAAAAAAAGCACTTAATATGGTTTAATATAGGACAAATGCTATTGAACATAAAAAAATAAATGATAGTGATACAATACATAATTGCGTAGAGAAGTGGAGGGAAGGGGTATTTAGACAGTTGAGTTAGAGACTTTCTGAGGAATTGATGAGGTAAAGAGACAGACGTGCAAAAACCTGGTGAAAGTATATTCTGGATAGAGGGAAGAACAAGTACAAGGCTGTGAGGTAGGACTGAACTTGGCATGCTCTTGTGGACCTGCGAGAAGCCCATGTGACTAAGGATGGGTGAGGTAGGGTGGGTCAGAGAATAGAATTAAAGTAGGTATGAGAGGTAGGCATGAGCTAGATCATATCAAACTTTGCAGGTAAGGGGTTACTTAATTATTAATATATTTACTTGCTTATTTATCTATGTATTTGCTTATTTGGAAGTGCTATAGGAAGTCCCCAAGGCTACTTAAGGACAGTGACTAGATGTAATTCAGATTTTTAAATGAAACCTCTGGGTGTTATGGTGAAACAGGGTAATAGGGACAGAAAATGGAAGCAGGAAAACCAATAAACAGGCATTTGCATAAATCCAGGTAAAATCTGAAGATATTTTAACCACAATGTAATAGATAAATCTATTTTAAAAATCAGCAAATATTCACTGAGTGACCCCTCCATGCAAAGTATGCAGATCCTCACACTTGTCATCCTGTCTATGGGTTTTGCATGCATGGTTGCATGCATTCTTTTTCTAAAACTCTTCCACCCTCTTTTTTTGTCTTGCTACTCCTACATAGACTTCAACATAGAGATACATTTCTCCAGTGATCATTTTCTGACCCCGAAATTAAGTGTAGGTGTCCCATAGCACCTTATATTCCCTTTATCAAAGAACCTATTTTCTCTTTTTTTGCACCTTTTCTCTGTTCCCCACCAGATCGTAAACTGTTCGGAAAAAAAAAAAAAAAAAAAAAAATTTCTAACTTCCTCAATGTATTCCTTTCTAGGGCTGCCATAACAAACTATCACAGACTGTGTGGCATAAACACCAGAAATTTATTGATCACAGTTCTGGAGGCTGCATGTCCAAGATCAAGGTGTCAGCAGGGTTGGTTTCTTCAGGTACCTCACTCCTTGGCTTGCAGATGGCCGACTTCTTGCTGAGTCTTGATCTTTTCTCTGTGTGTGTACATCCCAGGTTTTTCTTTATGTGTCCAGATTTCTTCTGACAATAGGCACAAGTCACATTGGATTAGAGCCCACCCTAATGGCATCATTTTAACTTAGCTACCTCTTTAAATGCTCTATCTCCAAATGCAGTCACATTCTGAGGTATTGACAGTCAGGATGTCAACATATGAATTTTGGGAGACACAATTCAAACGGTGGTAGTCACTGTTGTATACACAGTATCTTCGACATTGTGGGCACTCAATAAATATGTGCTGATGAATTTTATGTTTAAGGTTTTAATAATGGTTATATCAAATGATGTGTGGTAATACCCCATTTATATCTTCTGATATTTTGTTTCATGGATAATTCAGATTTGAGCCATGGGTTCAGCTTGTTGTGCAGTAGATAAAACAATTAAGTGGCAATAGGCCTCTTTATAACCAGATTTAAAGGCCACTGCAGGGGTAGATGTTACTAAATCTTGGGATCTTCTATTGATGCTCCATTTTAAGTGGAGAATTGTAAAATTTGAGCACTTATGTGTGTTTTTGAATAATAGATTGAAGCAGATACTCTGATAGCTACAATTATACTCAGAGTGCACTTACTAACTCTACTGGATGCTCGGAATTTTAATGTTTTACTTTGAACTTATTGACCTTCTTAGATCATTATACTAATCCTTTGATATTGTCAATGCAAGATATGACTATCCTCAACTTTAATATGAGTGATTCTCCTTTTAACATAAACCTGGTCAGATCACTGTACTGCTTAAAGCACATCTAGATCTTCCATTGCCCTTAGAATACAAGCCATAGTCTTTACCATGGCCTATGATGTCCTGTATGTTCCTGTTTACCTCACTGGGCTCATGACCTGCCATACTCTTTCAGTGACCTCTGGCCATGGCAGAGTTTTCTCTGTCCTGTTTTTATTCCAAGTACTACATATTTCAGCATGTGCTGTTATCTCTGTTGGAAAATCTGTCCCTCCATCCATTCCCATGTCCTGCATACATCACAAGGTCATACAACATTTACTTAGGATAACTTTTTGAAGTGTTTCCCCCTTTCCTCAACATTTGCTGTTCCATTTCCTTAAGGCTCCCATAGCTCTTGTTCCTTCTCCTGTCTCTTTTGCAACCTGTTGATACTTTCAATGATTTGCTTAAATATGCATGTGTTTGACTAATATGTCTCCATGCTAGACCATTGGTGATATGTGGGAGCTACTGGGTCTCTTTGTGCTCACTGTTGTATCTCCAGGGCATCTCCTGCTCAATGAATAACTGTTGACAGAAAATAAAGCTGGGAGTCATAGAAACATGAATTTATGCCGTGGTAATTCCAAAATGGGTGAGAAGACCCAATTCCATTGCACCCACTGACATGGTTATAATGATTATAGATAGGTAATCCTTGGCAAGATATGAAGCCCAAGTTGGCTTTTAAAACTAAGAATAAATCAACCATAGTGAATTCAAACTTTAACTCATCTGCAGGAATCATCAGCTTCGTGGGTGAGCTCTGTTATACGTGACACATGATTTCAGTGACAACATTCAACGTAACTTGAAAGGATTTGGGTGGGAGTAATGCTACATATCTTTTCTATGTACATGAATGAGCCAAGAATGCCAAGTATTTTTAAAAGTTGAGTAAAAATGTTACCTGGAGAATGAAAGCATATGAATGACAAATCTAGTCCCAAAATAGAATGTGTCATTGCTAATCATTACAAATCTACTCTCTGCCTGCAATGCTGTGAAAACCCTCCATTGTGTGCTATTCCTCCTGGAGAGAGAGAGAGAGAGATCTTGAAAAGGTAAAATAAAAGCTTCAGGCTTAATTGGGTGACAGTGAAAAGGCAGAGAATCATTGTTCAAAACTGAGTTTTCAATAAAGCCAGTGGGATAACTGGAAGAAATGACATCTCATGCCTTCTCTCACACCGACACTTAGTTATTAATGAAGGCACAGAACATCTCTTAGTTGTTTACTTAAACCCATTGCCAGAATCTTTAGACAATTACACTGCTGATTTCACCCACAGCTGCCTTCCAGTAGCAACAAACAAGAGCTTTGACTCTTGCATCCTAGAGTTAATGGTGCTGAGCTGAGAACATGTACCTTGCAACAAGCTTCTCAGGTGCCTCTCCCTTTGTTGTGAAAACCAATGGGCTATTTCTGAAACCAATTCGTGTGTGTGTGTGTGTGTGTGTGTGTGTGTGTGTGTGTGTGTGAGAGAGAGAGAGAGAGAGAGAGAGAGAGAGAGAGAGAGAGAGAACAATGGAAATATAGTGTATTTGTGAGTAGGGGGAGAGGTATTGGAGCATGGAGGAAAATGTGTTTTAAGGGTTGTGTAGGAACAAAGTAGGTCTGTCCAATATGGTGAATAACAGGTAGTTAATCTATAGCCAATGATACGATTATGGCTTCAGGTTAACAATGTCTCATTTTCTTCATTCATGGCCACTTTGTGGAAGTAGGCTTTAAGGTGCTTCTTGTTTCTCAGCGTTTCATTGATTTATTCTTGAAAGTCAAACCATCAATAATTGTCAAAAATCCCTCAAATTCAAAGTGATCTGTACTTGACCTTAAAACTATAAGCACAATATAGGATCTCTCTCTCTCTCTCTCTCTCCCTCATCATCCCCCCACCTCCACCCTGCCACACACAGAGAGACACATTCACAACCTATGGGTAAAAGACAGGAAAATTGTATTTTTTTCCAGTTGTTGAGGCTGTTTTTACTTAAGAATGTGATCAAAGTAAATAAAATCTTATATTGGCTAATCAAATATAGCAATATTTACATAGTATTAGGAAGTTTTTTAGTAAAAGGGTATACAAAGTCCTTTCTGTATCCCAGACAAGAGTAAAATATGCTGAGGTTTTAGTATAGCATTTTTACAATGTACATTCTGCCCTTTGCTACTTCTTTAACAATGGGAAAATAATGGCCCTCAATTTTATCATCTATAAAATGGAAAAAATAGCAATATCTATCAATCACCAATAGCAACTACAGTGATAGGAAAAGGGGATTATATGTGTAAGAAAATTCCTCTGTTCTTGGTAGTAGATCATCTCCAATTTGAACATTTCATTTTCTTCTTAGTTACTAGGGTGCAATGAAGACCCAGTTCCAGAGAACAAGCACTACTATGGTGGGGAAGTGGGTGATGGGGGTGGGCAGGTGGGGAGCAGACATACATAATTACAGTAAGAAGCATGAAGATGCAAAAATGGAAGTACTTACAAAATTTCTATACAGGAAGGCCAAGCATGAATCTTTCTGAAAGAGATATAGAAAAAGAGTTATGGTAAGTGGGTAATAGAGGAACTGTTTCTTGAAGGATGAAGGATTTAAATAATTATTTGCCATCTATTGTCTACAAAGCTATATGCTAGGGTTCTATGAAGGCATTAAAAGAACAGTTTATATGTCACTGCTGTGACTATAAATCTTTCTATAATCACTTGGGAAAGTAATATGAAAGAGAGAGTATTTCATTTACAGGCATTCACCCTAGAGAAACTCTCCCACCTAGTAAAGTTAAATGCAGCATTGTTTAAAGTGTTGAGTGTAAGAGAGGCAAAGCCACGTGAGGATTTTGAATAGGTTAGTGGCATAATATGACATACCTTTTAAAAGAGGCACTCTGACTGTTTCATTGAGAATAGATGTAGGTTCTCTGAGGAGGAAGAATGCAGAATGGGAGAAGACTGTTCAATAATCCAAACAAGACAGGATAATTCAGAGTAGTAGCCTGGATGTGGTGAGAAGTAGATGGATTTTGAATATATTTTGAAGGTAGAGCTAACAGTATTCAAAATTGTGAAAAAATTCATACAAGGAGATACTATGCAGCAGTCTAAAGCAATGAACTAGGTTAATATAAAATAACGGAAATCTCAAAAATAATGTAGAACATCAAAAATAAGATGCAACATAATAATACACTATAGTAGAATTTATGTAAATTAAGAAAACTCACAGTATGATATATTGCTCATGCATAGACAATATATGTCTTTTTAAAATGGATTGTAAGGATGAATAATGATTTAATGATTGCTTTTAACCCATTGGACAGAATAGGAAGAAGGAGGGACTTGGTCTGGAGAAGAAAGAAAAAATGATTTCAACCCTGTGTTTTTTTTAATTTGAAAAATTGTTAATAAATATCATGGAGACAGCTATGTAGTATGTATGAAGGTGTCTTGCTCTAGTTCCTTTCTATATTTTAATTTAAACAAAATAGAAAAGAATATAGAGATTTGTAAAAGACTAAATTTCTGTGATCACTTAAAAATATATAAATGCACACATACATATCCCTTGTATTAAGGGATATCTGGAAACTGTTTTAAAATTCTGTAAAGGTTGAGAACATGGCATGATCAAATGCAATTGGAAGGGAAAAGGTAGAAAGTTTTAGGTAGTATTAATTGTATTAATAGTGTTACAATTAGGTAGTGTTTCAACAGGTTAACATTTAAGTAGGGAGTTCTTTCAGAGCAAAACAAGAGCAAAGATAGGAAACCAGCCACCAACTTTTGGAAAGAGCCTTGGATTTCAGCTTCTAGAATTTAGAGCCAACTTATAAGGCTTCTCTATTTCATCCCACCCTCTAAAAATAGAGGGCAGATTCCCATCACTGCCACTATGAGATAATATTGTGCAGCAAAAAAGAAGAAAATGAATCTATTGGAGAATTTTTATTAAAGGAATTTATTATGGCTTTAGATACCAATACATATTGAAAAAAGAGTATATTAAAAGTAGATAGTGCTAACATTTTGTTAAAGAGGGAGTGAAATGTATGAAAGCTTGAAATCTCAAGATTTTCAAAAGCAAATATGAGCTGAAAGAGCTCAATGTGAATATTCTACTAAGTTTAATCTAAACAAATTGCCTGATAACTTGATGACTGACTGAGAGACTGGCTTCTAAATCAGCAGGCTATTAAGTGTAACCTACATAGCAATGCAGGAGCAAATTTAAAGTGTGAGAAATACCTGGGGTGAAGGGAATGTTTGGACAAGTTAGTCTAACCAGGATATTGATGAAATCGGTTTAGTGCAAATGGCATCCTAAATAGCAAGTACTCACCACCACCACCACCACGCACAAATACCAATCTTCCAGTGAAACACCACCTGATCCACCTTGAGTGCTGCTGACAAATTCAGCAACCAAACCGAATGTCAGGAATATGAGCTACTGGAGTTGAGAAATTTGGTTTATAGAAATCAACTCATTTCTCAATCTCACTCTGGTTAGGACCAGAGGAACTATATATGCTGTAAGGGGAATGAAAAAGTACTGTGCTACCCAAGCTTTGTCTCACTTTCTGAATCTTCATTTTCATGTGGCTTTATGACTTCGTTATGTATGCGTAATATTCTCACACATTGCCTGACAAGCATGGATGCGAACAACAAGCAATGAGGCAGAATGATGTACCAATATTAAGCCTAATGTGGTGCCTATACCATTTGAGTTTTGAGTTATTTCTCCCACAGCAGATCCCCTATACAAAAAGAATTGATACACGCATTTCCCTTTCTTTCTATAAATTACCCATATATTCACTACATAATTATTTAAACCTTGTCGATGGTAATCAATCACTAAATGAGCTAGAAAGCAAGGAGTGTCTTTCATGATTCGTTGTAGTAATTGTCTCTGGAAGGTCTATCACCATTTATTTGTCTCAGCTGGACTTGGTCTATAAATAGCTCTGTGAAATAATGGACAGTTTTCAAGGCTTGTTGGCATGGAATCAGTACGTGGCAGGAGAGACCATTTGAATCAATTATATTATCCCTGGCAGGGTTACCATGGAAGCTCTAGCTCTTCATAGCACTTTGCTTCTCCTGTCCGAGTAGTATGCTCTACATATCTTTAATTAGAATGGATGCAATTTATTTAGCAATGGAAGGCTTACTTAAGCGAGTTCTGTGAAGGTGTCAGACAGAATTCAACCAGCCATGCATATTCAGAGAAGACTAATGTAAAAATGCAAATGATTTTTCTAATTTAATTCCTTACTGAAAATAAAGAAAAGAAAAAAGGAAAAAAAATGTCTTCCTATCTGGAAGTAAGCTTCATTTGATTGTAAAGAAATTGTTTGATATTCCATCTTTACTCAGACACAAAACAAGCAGTAGTTCTTAAAATAACCTCTTCTGCTGTGGATATAATAATCTATCATATGCATTTATTAACTTATTCTGTGTCACTGCTGTAGCATTTAACATTGCTTAGCATGGTTTCATATTGGGTACAATCCGCAAGTCTACACAGGACCAATTACTGAGTCCCCTGTGTGCCTGGTCTTTTGGGAATATGAAGACCCGTTATTCTCAAGGCATGAACAAATAAGCTGGGGAGACAGGCAAACAGGCAAACATAACACTGACAATAAACTTCATGATACAGGTCTGAAGGGATGCTTTAAACAGATTAAGATCCAGTAACTTAACAATGTGGGGGATGGAGACATTTAGAACACACTTCCTTGAAGAGCATATACTTGAGATGAATTTTCAAGGATAGGCAGTAACTAACCAGCTTGAATGGCTGGGGAAGAATGACTGTTCAGAATGAAAAATACTGTAAATGAAAAAACATGGATTACTGGAAGATCTGGCTATGTTTACCAAACTACAAATAGGCTTATGGGGCTGGTGAAATGCTTCATAGCATCATGCTACCATCCAAATCTGGGATCCAGATCATGGAAGAACTTGCATACCATCCTAAGATTCTTAGTTTTATCTTGAAGGGAGTAAATGGAAACCATTCCTACTTTAAGGAAAACTAACGCGTTAAACTTTGGAGATTATTATATTCGGTTTCACAAAATTTTGCAAATGTTATCTTTTTAAATTCCTTTTAATATATAAGTTTTAACTGCCACAGAGGTTTCAAAAGAAGAAAAAACAAGTTGTATAATAATAATTTAGGTAAAAGGCATTTCTGTGCTTTTCTTTTAGAGAAAACACAAACATTTCCTCCCAAACTTAAGATACTCTGGGGTAAAAGTTAGAAGTTAAAAGTTTAGACTGTAATTTTCAGGTGGTGAGAAACTCTCTATCCATCTTGATTCCTTTTGTTTCTGAAATTCCTAATCTTTTAGGAGGGAGACTCTGCCTTGAAAGGTACCTTTTTGAACCTGAGTATTTTCACTCCCCACAACTGTATCAAAAAGGGTAACAATGGCTGGGCGCGGTGGCTCATGCCTGTAATCCCAGCCCTTTGGGAGGCCGAGGCAGGTGGATCACGAGGTCAGGAGATCAAGACCATCCTGGCTAACACGGTGAAACCCCACTTCTACTAAAAAAAAAAAAAAAAAATTAGCCAGTCATAGTGGTGGGTGCCTGTAGTCCCAGCTATTAGGGAGGCTGAGGCAGGAGAATGGTGTGAACCCAGGAGGCAGAACTTGTAGTGAGCCAAGATGGCGCCACTGCACTCCAGCCTGGGCAACAGAATGAGACTCTGTTTCAAGGAAAAAAAAAAAAAAAAAAAAAAGAAATCACAAAAAGGGTAACAGTGATAATCATAATTATTTGTTGTACTCTTAATCAAAAGCACTAGACCCCTGGAACTATGCATTTGACATACATTTTCCCATGTTACCTTTACTACTATACTGTATGGACATTATTAGCCCCTCAGTTTACAGATGAAGAAACTGAGGCTCAGAAAATACAAGTAAATGGCCCAAGTCAATGGCCAGCTTTACTGGGAAGTGAGTCTGGTATTTGAACCAGGCAGTTTTTATTCTACAGTGGCGGGACTCAGCTTCAGCAGACATTCTTGGATGCAGTTGAACACGTGTCACACCCTTTTAGACGACAAGACTCAGGGTTGGACAGAATGTAAATGAAAACAATAAACATAAAAGGCTACATTCCGTGGTCTTTATGACTAATGCACCTCTAGAAACTTCTGCTTTTGAATACTTGAGTAACCCATTTGCAAGCTGTTGGGAAATTGAAATCTGCATGAAGTTTCCACACACACTCTAAATTATCACACTAAGTGCTTTTTGTTCCCCTATTACCTCCGAATTCTCTACCACTTCTTTTGTGTGCCTGATGTTTAAGGTTACTTTTAAAAATGAATATGAAATAAGCTGTATTTCTTCTGTCATTAGAGTACTAATGGTATAAATAAGTCCAAGAAATACTTGGACATGGCTGTGTCCTCTACACATGAATGGGGAGCCTACCTGAGGCTCTCTGCCCAGCTGTCACCAAGCTACACTCCATTCCCAGGAAGCTAAAGCCAGTATATCTGGGTGTATCTAATGTCTCCCTAATACCAGTGTAGTTCATGGGGAATGTCAAGTAGACGTCAACCTGATCCTTCATTTTATCTAAGATACATTCATTATTCTCATGTTGATAATGAAAAGATAAACCATTGATGAAAATAAACTGCCATTATATTTTAAAACACTCTGTTGAGTTATCATGCCCATACCATACAGTTCACCTGTTGTTGCCTTCATTTTTTAAAACTTGTAATGAAGCTCACTGATATGGTTTGGCTATGTCCCCACCTAAATCTCTTGAATTATAGCTCCCATAATTCCTGTGTGTTGTGGGAGGGACCTGGTGGGAGATAATTGAATCATGGGTATGGTTTCCCCCATACTGTTCTCATGGTACTGAACACGTCACACTAGATCTGATGGTTTTATAAGGGGAAACCTCTTTTGCTTGGCTCTCATTCTCTCTCTTGCCTGCTGCCATGTAAGTCGTGCCTTTTGCCTTTCACCTTCTGCCATGTTTGTGAGGCCTCCCCAGCCACATGGAACTGTGAGTCCATTAAACCTCTTTTTCCTTGTAAATTACCCAGTCTTGGGTATGTCTTTATCAGTAGGGTGAAAATGACTAATATGCTCACCTACTGTGGTTAGTCATGTTGGTTTACACTAGCAAGCACCCCCTAGGTGTTCTTAATATCATTGTAGCAATCCTTTCTCTATTGCAATTGTCACAATAATTCTGCAAAGTATTTGTGGTGGCATTTTACTCACATAGTGCTAATGTTGCTTCTATTCTAAAAATGAGAAACCCTGGGCTGGGTGTGGTGACTCACACCTGTAATCCCAACACCTTGGGAGGCCGAGGTAGGTGAATCACTTCAGGCCAGGAGTTTGAGACCAGCCTGGCCAATATGGCAAAACTCCATCTCTACTAAAAATACAAAAAATTTGCCGGACATGGTGGCTCACCTGTAATCCCAGTTAGGAGGCTGAAGCAGGAGAATCACTTGGACCCAGGAGGCAGAGGTTGCAGTGAACAGAAATCACACCTTTGCACTCCAGCATGGGCAATAAGAGCAAAACTCTGTCTCAAAAAAATAAATAAATAAACAAGATAAAATAGAAATGAGAAACCCAACCTCTATGAAGATTATATGACTTGTTGATCATTACACTGAGCCAGAACCTGGCCATGAACCTTGGTAGTCTGGCCTTGAAATTTTTGGCTCTTATTATTGATAACAAATAACATGACAATATGAAATGGAATTGGTTCCCAAAGGAAACCCCAGCTGCTATTACCAAAAGGAAAGAAAATATCTGCTGAGAAAACCAAACACTAGATTTCTACAATACAAACTTCCATAAGTCTCTCAGATCTTTTTAGTTGAAAGTTGTATTAAATTGGTTACTCTATCTCTTTACTTTCTAAAATCTCACCAAAATTTTTTATATTTTATCTTTGTATTTTAAGGATATTCTTTTGTTGAGACAGATTATCTATTGCCCAGGCTGGTGTGTAGTGGCATGATGGTAACTCACTGCAACCCCCAACTCCGGGGCTCAAGCGATTCTCCTGCCTCAGCCTCCCAAGTAGCTAGGACTACATACGCACACCACCACAGCCAGATAATTTGCTATTTTTTGTAGAGACAAGGTCTTGCTATGTTGCTCAGGCTAAGGATATTCTTACAGGCTTATTTGCCATTAGAAAATTTTTTCTTCAATATAATCTGTTCACTGAGCCATTTTATCCTATCCATTAAGACTAATTAATGGCAAAATTATGTTGAAATCATATTTTCTGCCCAATAATCTAGTAGGCATCCAGTCACTTAAATTAAATCCTAGCAACACAACCATATGAGACACAGTTAAGTTTCCTGTTTACCCTGGTACCTCTCAACTTGGTAATAAAATTTGTCTTGTAAACTTGATTAACAGTCTTGTATTGACTCCTCACCATTTTGAGATATTCAGTATTTTGAGAACTGAACACAAAAACTGCTGGATCTTATATCTAATTATTCATGTGATAGCCTCTTTTGGCTTTTTTAGTTCATATTCCTTGTAGTCATTTTGGACTGAAGGATGAGATTTCATGAATTTACCATACCTTTCAACACCACTTTGACGAAATATCTTAATGCTTGAGAGTTAAATCTGTAGTTGCAAAACCAAATAAGTGATTTTTCTCACTTTCGCCTTCGTTGCAGATACTAGCTATGTAGTCCTAAACAGAGTAGAATCTATGATTATTCTTTAGAAACCTACCTGCTGTGATCTTTAATGCATGAAACAGAACTGAATTTAACAAGCTATTTAACAAGGAAAAGCAATATGTTGTATACACACACATACACACACACACAGATATATAGATAGATAGATAGATAGATAGATAGATAGATAGATAGATAGATAGATAGATAGATAGATATATCTGTGTCTGTCTATCTATCTATTCACCTAACTGGAAAACTTGAAAAAAGAACTCTCTATCCAATTTGATAAATCGAATATATAGAAACTTTATAAAATGGAATTTTCAGATAAATTAAATGGATACATAAGTAGCAATTTGCTCTCATGATAGGTGAGATAAGACTCTATATTTTAGGTTTCTAGAAAATGTAAAGACTCTAAAGTACAATGCTGTGTTCTTTTTGTCTGAATTCTTCCGTATGTTGATGTTGCTGTACATTCAAATAACTAATTCCAAATAAATGATCATTCATCAAACATTCTTCTGAAGCACCAAATTTTGTTTCTAGCACATTGTGGTTCATAAAATATGAAAATCTGGTAGCAGTATGGAGATCCCCATTGTGTTTATTTACTATATATATGTGTTTTTGTGTGTGTAAGCTACTCGTAAATATTCTTCCATTTCCACAGCTCAACTGCTTAATTGTTAAACTTTAAGAGCTATTTTGACCCTTGTATTATCTCCAGGGCTAATCTGGATGAATCCTGTGTAAGCCTTGACCTTTAATATGATGAATTTGAATATTAGAGATCAATGTTTAGATTTACATAATATAATCAGCCTCCTGAAATCATAGTGCTTTCAATCATGTTTCTTTCTAGTACATTCCATAAATCTGGAACCAATCTCTTATATCCTCTCCCAGTTCCTAAGATGCTATATAGATTAACAGCTAACATTTAGTGAGAACAGTGTGTGTCAGGCATACAGGTAATATTTTATCCATATGATTTAATTTTGTTTTCTTTATGAGGAAGGTACTATTATTATCTTTATTATATCAAGTGATAGCAAGAAATTAGGGATCATGTTCAAGGTCACAGAGATAGTATGTGATGGAGTCTGCACCTGGTAAGCAGATTGATTCCAGAGCCTTTTAGGTATAACTCCCATTTTCCGTTCTTTCCCCCAGAGGTACCTGCCAGCACACACCTTCAACTGGTTACCTATCTGCCAAAACTATTCCCATTCTGGGTCATTATTACGGTTGAACTTGTTGCCTAGATTGTTCTTTCTTTTACTTCT
Source organism: Macaca fascicularis (assembly GCF_037993035.2). Classification (NCBI taxonomy): domain Eukaryota; kingdom Metazoa; phylum Chordata; class Mammalia; order Primates; family Cercopithecidae; genus Macaca; species Macaca fascicularis. The sequence continues at coordinate 20,504,446 of NC_088379.1, read as the reverse complement.
CATGTATTCAAATACCATAAATGCCTCAAAGCTCAGCAGAAGTTTCACTTTCCTGTTGAAACTTATTGGAATATTTCATTCCTGTACCTAAAACCCTTAAAGACCCTCATTTTTACTAGCACAAAGTCCAAACATCTATGCCTGTAATGGAAGAGCCTTCAAGATTTGGTTCCTATACATCCCTGATTTAATCTCTGGCTGAACTGCCCTATTTGATCTCAATCACTCCCACCTTCACCCCTACCCCCACCAGACATGCACAAGTTTCATACGTCAACCATATCTATGAACTGGATCCCTACCCCTTTCACTACTCAAAGATTTGGCTCTAGAATTCTCCTTTTCCTCTCTTGCATTGCTAGCTTCTTTTTCTATGTTTTGCTAATATATGTCTACATATAGATATACATAGATACCCACATATATATAAACACATACATATATACAAATATAAATATATATATATTTCTTAACCTCACTTATTTCCTTATTTTATTTCTTCCTCCAAAGAGTTACTTAGGAACAGTCTCTAGTTTTTCCCCTCCAGCTGTCTCTTGAGTTCTCTCTGTTCAGAGTTTTGCTATCATCAAGGTCATCTGCGACCTCTGCATTACTAAATCCATGACCTCCTGTCTGTTCCTCTGACATGCCAGTCATCCTTCCTGGGTCTTTGCAAACGCTACCTCCTGTACCTGGCAAGCTTTCCTGCTAGATATCCCAAATGACTCACTCTCAGCGCTTCAGAGCTTGTATGTCCGTATATCATCTTCTTGGCTGAGCCTTCCCTGACTATCCATTTAAAACCAGAAAATCTCCCTACTTTCAACCTACTTTGAACTCTTCTCTGCTTCTTTTTCTCTCAATAGCACTTAGAATATAGGTTTTATACTATAGTATATGTTTTATATATTACTTTCTAATGAACTTCTTAATCGTGTGTTTTTAATTTTACTTTGGGTATCTCCCTCCCAGAGAATACATAATAAGGATCATGTTGGCAGGAATTTTAGTCTGTTTTACAGCTGTGCACCTTCAGTATCTAGGAAAGATCCCTGACATGTAATGGACCCTCAATAAACAATTTTTGAACGAACACTGAATCACCTGATATTTTCTAACTGGGCCACATAGTTGGATTTCTTTTTGTCACTTTCCTTACTGCTTTCTGTGTCTTTAATATGCCTCGATATCTATCTACTTAAAAATGGATGGTAATCTTTTAAAACATAGCTTAACGGCAGTCTTCTTAGTTTTACACATTAAGAATAACTTGGGTTAAGGTCTCGGCTCTTCCCTTTCTTAAGTGTATGACTCCAAGCAACAAACTGCATTTCTTTAAGGCTCACTTTCGTCATTTGTAAAATAGAGGTAATAATAGTTCTCATCGGAATTAAATTAGATAGCAAATAAGTGATATAGCTGCTTAGCTCAGTGTCTAAACATCAGAAAATCTCAACAAATTATATTCTTCTTTAAAAAAAAATTTAGAGACAGGGTCTCATTCTGGCACCCAGGCTGGAGTGTAGAGGTATAATCATGGCTTACTGCAGCCTCAACCTCCTGGGTTCATGAGATCCTCCCACTTTGACCGCCCAGAATGCTGGGATTATAGGAGCGAGCCACCATGCCCAGCCAACTACTGTTAGTATACTTGATTTCCTTATCCCTAAACGATGGTAGGACTAACCATTCCACATTTATCACACTTGTGTAAAGTTCCTACTAAACTTCTGGAATCTTTTAGAGGGCAATAAATGTGTCTTATTAATCTTTATATCTTCAGAATATAATGGTAATTCAGTACCTGACATAAAAGCTTTAATGTTAATATTGATAACCATCTTTTATTGAGTGTTAATTTTGTACCAGATACTGTGCCTGGAAGTCTATAAACATAATTTAATTCTCATAACACTCCCATTAAGTACATTTTAATTTTTTTTTCCATTTTGGGAGACTCAATCAGGTTACCTTAATTTCTCAAGACCATTCAGCTAGTAAGTGATAAAACAGGAACTAGAATTTACGTCTACCTAACTCTAAAATTTTGCTCTGCATCCCTTTACTGCAATCAGAAAGGATAGGTAGATAGATGGATGAATGGATTGACAAATAAATGGATGATGGTTTAGTGGATGAATGGATTTATGGATAGATAGAAGGACAAATGAATGAAGACTGTTCTTGGCCATTCCAAATTTTGCTCTGTTATTCTTTCACCTGTGTAATCCAGAACATATATAGGTTGTGCTACAATGTTTTAGCAATTAACCATACAGTAACTAGAATTATATCCATTATTTTTTATTCAACTTAAAACTCATCAAGAAAAGAGTGATATTAATCAAATTGAGACTATATGAGGTTCCTCTGTACTCTAACAATAATTGTTGACTTTTTCGGGAAAATATAGGTAGTATGGTATGATAAGTATCTTCAAGGCTCTAGAACCAGATTGCCTAAATCTCTTTGGCTACATCACTTAGTATTTGTGTAACCTTCAGCAAATTACCTAACCTCACTGGGCCTTAGTTACCAAAGCTGCAGAGTGAAGATAATATTGGACTAATAATTGGATTTAATATAAATGATTGAGTATCATGCATGCAAATTTTTTTGAACAGGGCCTGGCACATATTATGTGTTCCATACATTTTAGCTATTTTGGGGGGAAAGTATGTATCCCTACATAAGCACATGTATTAGATATGATTTTCTTAATCACAAATGGTCATAATGTTGTAAGAATAACCTTAAACCACAGATTTGAACTTTATTTTTATGTGTAGTATAGTCAGTATTGTCAAACTAACAATGTCATATTTATTTTGTGTGTGTAACAGCTTCTTAAATTCTAGTCATTCTAATAAGATTATTTTATGCAGTGTTTCCATTAATCACTCCAATTCTAGTAGGTATTACTACCCTAATCAAAGTGTATCGTAGAGACTCCCCAACTAACAGTGATAGAGCTTGAATTCAAACTCACATCTTGCTGAATCCAAATCCCACCCTCTTTTCACAACCCCAGGCTGACCACTTTGTTTCACCATTTTATCTCAGCCTGGCAAGAGGTGTTGAGAGTTAAAAATGGGTATGCTTTATTTCACAATCCCTGCAAGATACAAACACTAGCTCCAAACCTGCCTGTATAGGTAGTCTCTGGGAAACCACTTGCATTTTTGCTATCTTGGATCAAATACAGCAGACATGGAAAGATGTCAGATTGCAAATGCTCCCCAGAGATTCTGTGTTTACAAGCTAGTAACAGCTTTGCCTTTGCATATGTAGACTTAAAATCCCTGGCAGGTAAAATGTAGCTATGTGTCTTCTTTTAACAGGAACTCCTACACAGATGTATTTCCACCAGAGCAAACTCCCCATGGAGCCATGATTTTCCATCAGGATTTTTCTGTTTGACATAGCTGCATGGGTTGGGTAAAATTCTTATCAAAATTCCATTGGAATGATGAACATTCTTCAAATTATAAAATTTGTCTGAATATAAAATGTATGACTTGCTAAAAATTAATATCCTGACCCAGTCTTGGTTTTGATCTTCCTTTCAAGCTCTTAAAGGCAATATGTATGTCCAATTAGGTAGAGTCTTCAGCATACAGGACAGAGCTTGGCTCAGACCCTAATGAAGAAAATAACACTGAGATAGGCAAATAAAGTAAGCAGCATACAATAAGATAGAAAAGAATCAAGTGGGTGCAAAAAGGTACAAGTAAGACAAATCAGATACAAGAAACCAGGTTATGTTTCTCCTTTCCCAGTCCCTACATGTTAGTTTGATCAAAAGGTAAGGTAAGATTTTGTCTTAGTCTATTCATGCTGCTACAACAACAACAACAACAACAACAACAACAACAAAACCTGAGACTGGATAATTTGTAAATCATAGGAAGCTATGTTCTCACAATTCTAGAGGGTGGGAAGTCTGAGAATAAGATGCCACCAAGTTCAGTGTCTGATAAGGGCTGTTCTCTCCACTTTTAAAATGGCACCTTGAGTGTTGCATTAGAAGGGAAATGCTATGTCCTCACATGGCAGGAGGGCAGAAGAGAGCCAATCACTCCCTCAAGCTGCTTAAAGACCCTGATCTCATGAGGCTCTGCCCTCCTAAATGTCTCAGCTCTTAATAGTAACACATTGGTGATTAAACTTCAACATATAAGTTTTGGAAAACACCAAAACTTATCAGAGAATGCATTTGTTTATCAGAGAATGCATTTTAACATTAGGAGAAATTGTCACTACATTTAAACATATGTGTGAAAAGTACAATTCCTAAGACCATAACGACCCCATTTTTAGTGCATAATTGACATAATAAACTGGAACCATCTCTCTCTCCTTCCCTCCCTCCCTCCCTCCCTTTCTCTCTGTTTCTATCTCCCTCTCTCTGTTTCTCTCTTTCTCTCTCTGTTCCTCATTCTACTACTTTCTGACTGGGTAAAGACCAGGGACTATAGGGATAGGATTTATTGTCGTTGTGTTTTTTCCCTCATCCCTAGTCTTACTGCTAAATTGGGTTCTCCTCAGCTTTAGGATAATAGCTGTTTCTCTTAGCTCAAGGGCTATCATGTGTAATCTGCCTTTCACTTTCTTGAGCTAGCTAGCCCAAGTACTTTTTGCAGTCCCATCTTTAGTGCTTTGTCTATTCTACTCTGGCAATTACTGGTTTTGTTCTTTTAAGTGCCAGAGCAAGAATCTTGAGCTCTCTTACCACAGGAATTTCCTTTTTGTTTTTCCTCTGCCTTTGTTTTTCTTCTGAAGACAGAGCTACAAAGATTTCCATATGAGAAAGAGGCAATTGCTGGAATGACTGAAAATCTGGTAGGATTCATAATCACTGTGTTGCATGCAGCATCCTCTGCAGGTTGTAGGCTGGAGTTTATTTTATTTTTTTAAAGAGGGTAGCTCCTTGTCTGTCAAACCAACCATGTCATAGCTATAACTTTGTAGCAACTGAGATAGCTAACTGAGCTCCAGAGTATTCACCAGTAACATTCAAGCCTTGTTTATCAGAGAATGCATTTTAACATTAGGAGAAATTGTCACTACATTTAAACATATGTGTGAAAAGTACAATTCCTAAGACTTAAATCTAATGCTTATATCAAAACACTATGTTTGATAGGATCATCAAGCATAGCTTTCTGAACATCAACATGGCCACATAGTTCACACCAGTTAATCACTTATTCATAGTCTGAGCTCAGCCAGAGTGGTAAGCATAAGAAAACAGAATAGCAGAACAATCTGCATAAAAAATTAACACTTGTAATTTCATATATTTCAGAATGTAAGTATTCTTGAGTTTGGTAGACAGATATGAGCTGCTTAAAACTGGAATATGAACATTTCCTTAATGGACAAAAATGCATCATCCCGATCTCAGCCTTCAAATTATTGCTAATCTGAATAATTTCTATTCTGAAGGTGTTATAGATAAATGCTTGCTGCCAAGGTTAATAACAACAACAGGGACAGAATAAATAGCTATTGGGCGAGAAAACAAAATAGAATAACAAACAAACTGCAGATGGCTTCAAATAAATCACATGTAAATATGATGGAAAAATACAACTGTTTTGGGTACAGGAAAGATTTGAAGTTTTCTTTTCCTTTTTCTTTTCTTTCTTTATTTTTATTTATTTATTTTTTTTGAGACAGTCTCACTCTGTTATCCAAGCTGGAGTGCAGTGGCGTGATCTTGGCTCAATGCAACCTACAGGTTCAAGGGATTCTCATGTCTCAGCCTCCAGAGTAGGCTGGGATTATAGGTGCACACCACCATGCCCAGCCAATTTTTGTATTTTTAGTAAAGATAGGGTTTCATCATATTGGCCAGGCTGGTCTTGAACTCTTGACCTCAAGTGATCCGCCCACCTCGGCCTCCCAAGTGCTGGGATTACAGGCATGAGCCACCACACTGGCCTTTGACGATTTCAATATAATCTGGAAAATGAAATTTAGTATTTAACACATAATTGCATATTTGGGTTTTAGAGATAATCATGTTAGTCTTTATCCCCAGATACTTTAACATCTCCCTTTTACCCACCATGGATTTCAAACCCTTAGGAGAAAATTCCTTTCTCTTTTGATATAAACCTGCCTTTTCCAGTTTTCCATTCCATCTTGGATTTCTGCCAGATTGAACGAATACCATAATTCCCCATATTCTTTCCTTGCTCTCCTATTTTTATATTCACTTGCAATGTCCTTTTCTGACTTTATGCAGAGGACCCCACCCATCAAAGTCCAACTCATGTACTTTTTCTTCTAAGATAGTTGCCTCTAACAAATAGTACTCTTCCTACTATGAAATCACCCATATTTGTTATTTATTTATTTCTCATTGTTCTTGTCTCATGTTATCTTTCATTACAGTTAATTTGGTTTATGTGTCCTTATGATCTATTTGATTATGTGGCTCTTGAGATTTCCTTTAGCTTTTTCTGATATCTACTGTTCCATAATATAGGTGCATTGACTTGTCATTTATTCATTCCTCAATTCATATCATTTAAAATAAGTGCTACATTGTAAAAAGAAAAAAAAAGTTTATCATGAGATACTATCCTAACTGAGGTCCTTCCATGTTTAACCTGTGGATTACATGTTCTTTTTTTCATCCAACACATATTTATTGTTTCCTATGCATGGGCACTCTGCCCAAATTTGTTTTCTCAAAACAATTCCTCTGTATACTATTATAGCTCTGATCATGTTATATAATAGTATTCTGCCTTCTATAAATCTCTAATATATTCCTCTTGGCAGAAACCATGCCATTCAGTTTTAAATTCCCTGTACCTAGCACTGAACAGGCTTTCAATAAATGTCTGTTCAATAAACATACGGTTAGATGCATTGATAGGTGTAAGAACAAAAGCATAAATTAATTTAGAAATTTTTAAAAAAGAAAATATGATTGTTAGCATAATATGTTTGGAGGCAGAAATTCCATTTGAGAAATAATCCTTGTAAGGTAATGTTACAGAAATTAAGTGTTAACAATGGGAATTGTAAAAGAAGGATCATCAAGGTAGAGATAACTTATGGGGCTCACATTTTCTTAGAATAAAGATAAGTAACTTTTGACCTATAAGCTTAGCCCCACTCCATCCTTCCAGCCACCAAAACCCAAACACTCATATTTTATCAGACATCTCGGGACTCACAATGGTACTTGAGTATGCCCTGAATATTTACTTTCTGATTTGGAAAATTTATGTTATTAGCATTTAGGGTCACTGTAGCTAATCCTTATACTTCCTTGAGTGCTATGAAAATGCTATGGAGAGAACTCCTAAGTATGTTCTTCAAATCCTTAAGAACTTTTATTTCAACCCTAAAGTGAGGGCAGGAACGATATCAAGCTTTGGATTCTCTTTGAGCTCCCGTTGTTTCACACTGATAGTGATGACAGTCAAAACCATCATATTTGAATTGCAAAGGCCACAAAGTACATATTAAAAATCAGTAATTATGTTTTATGGCCCAGCTGGCCACTGAGAATTTGAAAAATTCAATTTGCCTACTTCCCAAAGAGCTATGTAGTTTGTAAGCACATTATAAATTTTTATTTTACAGAAGAAACTGATGAAAGTACCTGGTGATTTCCCTAATGTTGATGCAATTGGTTACAAAGTAGGCCTTCAAACACTCCTGGTTCACTTTGTCATGAAGATATGTCTATGCTACAAGGATAAACCCCTGTGAGGCTAGGTAAAGGTTTTGAGTGTATCTCTTATCTATATTCATAGAGATTTGGAGCCAGAAAACAAGCCTGAAGTGATGTCCAAGAGAAGGAATCACAGCTAGATCTTGAGAGGTATATCTAACTAGGTAATTCAATGAAGGAGAGCCACAGGGCTGTGGCAGTCAAACAAAGGTCAGAGGGATGGAAAGACAAGGACAAGAAGAGACAATGTAGAATCAGACAAGCATTCAAACCATGACTTCAACTTCAATAGCTACCGTATGATGTTAAACAAGTTTCTAAACCTCTCTGAGGCTCTGTTTTCTCATTTGCAAAAAGGAGATAAAGAAAGAACTCATCTCCAAAAGCAACTCTGAGAATTCAATGAGATTCCATGTATAAAGTCCTTAGTTCTTTAGTTCAGTGAATGATTACCATCATTATTAACTATAATAAAATGGGTGAGCTGGAGATCTGGCTAAATAACAGATGTAAGAATGATATTTTTTTCTTATCACTCCCTTGTAGTTCTCCTATTTGCTCCCTGAGTTGTGTTCTGTAGACAGGAAGGACACATATAAATGACGGGATAAGGGCTACCTAGTTTGCATTTCTAACTTTAATTTCATTCATCGGTTAAACAATATACAAAATATTTCTTCCATTTCACATGCAGTGAGGATGTCTGTATTGCTTCCACAGAAGGATGTGACTATCTACCTGGCTGTACTCCTGAGGCACTGAGTTCATTTGTGCAGGAGAGGACAAAGACTGAACATGTATTACTTTTGGGAGGGGAGTTTTTTTTTTAATTCAATCTTTATCTCAATCCCAAGAGGGAAGGTATTAATAATCTTGTCTTCCAGCTATAACTGAGGCTCAGATGTAATGTGTTTTACCCAAGATTACCTAGCTAGAACTGAAGAAACATAATTCAAATCACATGTCTTAGATTCCAAAGCTCATGCTTTTTCTAATACCACTAGTTTTGCAAAATTAATGATTTTTAGTGGTTCTTCCTTATTATTTCAATTTTATCAACAGCAGTCGGCAGAATGGCAAGTTCTGGGTCAGGAGACAAGGTTCACTGCTTTCTTGACCATGAGGTCTGTCTCCATCTGGAGCCAGTTTCTTGGCTATTCTGCAGCTCCCTCTGCCATAATACATTGTTCATCTGCATAATTTTCCAAAAAGTGATATAGCTTCATTACAAAACTGTTCATTGTATTTCAACTTGAATTTCACACATTTCTTTTTCTTCCCTAGAGAACAGGAGCTGAATGTGCAGTTACACTGTTTCCTCGAAGTGTGCATTTTATCAGAGCATATCCCAGTCTTGGCCCCTCTCCTCTTCATTCTTGCATGTGTACTCTCTTGTTTACCCCAGCAGATATCTAATTCGCAAGTGGTTAGGCAAGCACTTCTTTGGGGCTTTGCTAAGTGAGTTTATTCTCTGAGGGTGTGAGGAGTTATAGAGGAGTTTTGAAAAGAGAAGGAAGAATTTGGAGCTCGCAGCTGCCTTTACTCCTGAAGGACAGTATAATTTTAGCTACAAATATGAACTCTTTAGGGTTATGACAAGTGCAACATAGAATATGTATGCTGTTATGTTACTTTATAAATTTTCTAGGATTACAACCCTCAGTTTGTCATTCTTTTTTCTCTTTGTGATTCTTGGAATTGATTTAGTTGCTATGGAAAAAAAAAAAAAAAGGAGAATGAAAAAAAATCTGAGAGACCTTAGGATTTAAGATTCCAGACAGCTTAAAAATTGTAACTAGTTCTCTAGGCATAGCTAGAGAACCACTTGTTCCTAGTTGTACCTAGTTATCTAAACAAAGTAAACTTTAGCATAATTTGCAAGTCAACAAATCCTTTCAGAAGCCAGACACTTGTTAGTGTAATTTTTTTTAGTATTAACTGTGTACTAGATAATGTCTTTTCTTTTAGCAAAGTCCACTGTAGCAGAGATTGCTGATACAAATATTGTCGGGGGCAGATAAGAACAATGACTAACATTTCTTGAGCGTTTTCTAAGTGCTGTTGCCTGAGGTACTTGCAGGTAGTATTAAATTTAATCATTATGATACAACTTTGAAATAGGGACTGTTATTATCATCATTTTATAGGTGGAGAATCTGAAGAATCAAAAAATGAGTCAACCAGCTAACAAGTTGTAAGGTAATGTCACCAACCCAGACATCTGACTCCAGTGCTGGTCTTTAACACTAAGCTTGATTACCTTCTAAATGTCTAGATTATCTAAGAATAAGTCAGTAATGAGTAATTTTGGAATAAGAAACTGGAAAATAGAGGACTGCTTAAAGCATTTAAATTAACATGATGATGATGACGATAATGATGATAAATGTGCAGAACAAGGAAAACACATCTTTGAGCCAATTTACACCTCAGGGTTGCCAGACTGTAGCAGTGGATGCTGATTTAAAGCAAAATTAAATGGATTTGTGGACTTGAAACTTGCAAATCATTCTGGGGAATATTGACACCTGGCCTCTTACTTGAGAGAATTTGAGGATAATTGTTCTATTGTCTAAACATGACCTTTTAGGCAAGGACTGATAATTTCAATCTAAAAATTTGGATCGGTTTTTAGACTGTTTCACCTACATTTTTATGATTAACATTAATTTGAATTTTTTTTAACATATAAAAGAAGTGGTGGTACACTGTGGGGAATTTTTAGAAACAAAATATTCTTTTTCCATTAGAGGCTGTTTGAAAAATACAATAAGGTACATGAAAAAGGTTTATTGTTAGTTTAAATAAATCCATTAATTTTCATTGTATTCTCATACTTTTAAAAGATAATGACACACTGACTAGGAATACTTCCTGGACAAAAAAGACAATCAAATATAAAAAAGGTTTTCTCCACAGCATGTCATTTCTTCAAAAAGAAGGCATCAAGAAGCTAAAGACCAAAATCAACATTCTTTTTAAGAGTTCTGAATTACTTTTACTTGAATAGATAAGCAAGCCTCTTTATAGTCTTGGTTTTTTCTCGCTGTTTGTTTGGAATTAGGCAAGATACAAACAAAATTTATTATTAAATGATTTTAATTTTCTAATACATTCAGAAATAGAATATAATGCATCATTTATCAAAATTATTTTTCTTGTTCAAATAAAGATAGTCAATGATTCCTAATAATTCTGGATTATTTTTATTAGCATTTTCTACCAGAATCAAGTAAGTACAAGGTCATGTCCATCAATCAGTAAGAGATTAGATCTCTCTTAATTCTAAATTCTGAAACAACAGTTAAAATTTTGAGACTGGAGTTATATGCACAGTAGAGCTCATTACATATTTTTGAACGAATTGATAAATGAATGAATGAATGAGATGGATCTAATGTAAACTATTTACAAATTCTTGTTATTGCACACAATCCCCTTCTCAGATTTAAATCTCATTTCCTTTATTTTCTTGATAATTCCATGTTAGTGGCTGGTAATACAGTGACCAATCTTCTACATTTTATTTTTTCATCTAACATGAATTGCAATAAATGTAGAATAGAATTGATTCATTCATCTTATTTCTTCATAATACTCTCCAAGAAATGTTTGACCCCAGGACCAATTTGATTGCCAAGAACACTATTTCACTGTGCGATTGTAACTGCATCATGAGCTGATGACGTACTTAAAAGTCAAGATGAGAAACTCACCATGGGAAACAGTCTTAGAGGCTTGTTTCAAAGATTAGTTTCCTTTAAGAGAATGGAACTACCTTAAATAGGCTTGAACATTTTCAGTGTTATTTTATATATTTTCCTGACTTATGGAACCAGGGTACAGTGTTTACAGTGTGATCATTATCCTGTAAAATTTACAACTACTTATGGCCTTTCTTACTCTCATTCGGTTTATGGTGTTTATAGTGATTATAAGAAATTATAAGAGAATGATTGACAATAAGAAGAATGGCCTGTGCTCGTGTGCAATAAAATAGGATTTTTAAAAAATGTTCTTCAAACTCACTCTTAAAGGTAAAACCCTTGGTATTAGTTTGCTACTCTTACCATGAGCAAGTACCACAAACTGGACAGCTTAACAACAGAGGTTTATTGTCTCTGTTTTAAAGACTACAAGTCTGAGATCAAGGTGTTGGCAGGATTGGCTCCTTCTGAGGGCTGTGATGCATCTGTTCCATGCCTTTCATCTAGCCACTGGCTGTTTGCTGGCAATTCTTGGCACTGCTTGTCTGATACAAGTATTGCCCCAATTTCTGCCTTTATCTTCACATGGCATTCTCCCTGTGTGTGTGGCTCTGTGTCCAAATTTTCTTTCTTTTCTTTTTAATGAAGACATTAGTCACATTGGATTAGGGCTCACTCTAACCACCTCCTTTCAACTTTATTACCTAATATAAAGATCTTATCTCCAAATAAAGTCACATTCTTAGGTACTACGAACTACACAGCCCCAACATATCTTTTATGAGAAGACATAATTCAACCCATAACATCTTTAAAAGTAAAATATCTCAGGATATTACAATAAGAACAGTGCCCACCATATACCAGGCACTTGTCACAGATTACCATTGTCAATCATTTTGACAACCCAGTGAGGTAGACATCATCTCCATTTCAACAAATGAAGAATGTGGAGTGCAGAGAGACCAAGAAATTGGGGCAAGGACACCTGCTAGTTAATAATGGGTTCAAGATTCAAATCCAGGCTGAAAATCTTTGCACTTTCACTCTACCCTGTCTTTACAGAATGTAGCCTATGTGGGCTGGGGTTTTCATATGATTATTCACTACCATATCTTCAGTATCTAGTGCTTGGCACAGGGTATGCACTCAAATATCTATTGAATAAATAAATTTTAAATATGTAACTGGCTTATTCACAATAGCTTTCCTTATTGTAAGAAGAAAGGACAGTAAGCATTCAGATGCTTAGACATTAATGAAAACCATTTGGCATGTGGTCTTCCGGCAAAATGAAAACTGTCTTTGTTTTCATTTTGCATCATCATCAGATAGAGATGTTGAGGGCCTTTTTAATTTGCTACAAGACTCAATCACTAGCTCCTATAAGAAAAGGTGCATATCATACCCTGTATTTTAAAATACACACACATGTATGCGTGTGGCATTTATCATAGAAATATAGCCCTCAGCAGATATGTGGTCCCCACGTGCTGCAAAACTCCAACTGGAGACAGCATGGCTTCAGTGTTTAGGCTATTTCAGAAATCTTGTCTACCACATGCAGGATTATTACCTGGAAGGAGAGAACCAATATTAAGTGCTTGTTCTTGATTATAGTTGAAATAATTTTTCTGTCAAGTGATGAGTAGACTGGAAAATAATGCAAACAAGGTCAGGCTAACCTTGAAGATGGTAGAAATTGCTGTGAATACAAAAAAGAATAAAACATTGACTAGTCCAAGCTCCATTTTAATGCTATTAAAATTAAAATACTTTAATCTTATTAAAAACCCAAGTAAATACCTAGGAGAGAAATTATAAGACATGATTAAATAAAAGAGTTGTTGGTGACATAGAAGTTATGCAAAATCTGTAGAAATTATTTATGTCAGTAATAATGACAATGAAAATAAATGAATTAATATGTGAGGGCAGAAGTTACTTTTCTCGGTGATCCCAGGATGTATCATCTCCGATGTTACTTATGGTCCAACACATCATTCAGATACACAGTTACTCAAATAATTTCCCAATAAGAAACTCTGTTTTAAGAAAATAATAACGCTTGATAGCATGAGCCACTGTATTAGGATTCTCTAGAGAATACAATATATATATATCGGACATCATCATTTGTATAATCATATATAAAATGAGAAACTGGCTCACATGATTATGTAGGCTAAGAAGTTCCACAATCTGCCATCTGCAAGCTAGAGAGTCTAGGAAGACTTAATCTAAGTCTTCAGGTCAGAGACCCAGGGGAGCAGAGAGCAGGAGAAGATGAGAAGAAATTTCCCAGCTCAAGCAGTGAAGTAGAAAATAAAAGGAGATGTATTTCTTCATCTTTTGTTCCACTCAGGCCCTCAGTGAATTGGATGAAGCCCATTCAAATTGGGAAGAGGCATTTACTTTGCTAAGTATACCTATTGCAAACCCCAAAAATCTAAGACAGGTCTTATGAAGTTTATTTTGCCAAAGTTAAGGACACACACCCATGACACAGCCTCAGGAGGTCCTAACAACATGTGCCCGAGGTGGTTGAAGCACAGCTTGGTTTTATACATTGTAGGGAGACATGAGATATTAATCAACATATGTAAGATGAACACTTGTTTGGTCTGGGAAGGCAGGATAACTGGAAGAAAAGGTGGGACAACTCAAAGGGGAAGGGTCTTCCAGGCCTCTACCTATGGCCTGGAAGAGACAAATGATTGTATTTGTTTGAGTTTCTGATTAGCCTTTCCGAAGGAGGCAATCAGATATACATTTATCTCAGTGAGCAGAGGGATGACTTTGAATAGAATGAGAGGCATGCTTGCCCTAAGCAGTTCCCAGCTTGACTTTTCCCTTTAGCTTAGTGATTTGGGGACCCCAAGGTTTATTTTCCTTTCACACTATTCAAATCTTATCTCATTCAGAAACACTCTCACAGACACATCCAGAAATAATCTGGTCACCCTATGGCTCAGTCAAGTTGATGCATAAAATTAACAATCACAACTGCTTTGCAGTTTGCATGTCACTGTTTTGATCTTGTTTCTACTACGTAATAACTCTGAGTCAAGTAGACCAAATATTGCTCTATTGTAATCATGAATCAAATAAGGTTCAGAGGATCTATTTGATTATGCACAACTAAGCATGTGCTTAAAAAGTGTCAGAGACAGGACCCAAATCAGTTTTTATTTTTGTTTAGAAATTTTATTATTATACTTTAAGTTCTAGGGTACATGTGCACAATGTGCAGGTTTGTTACATAGGTATGCAGGTGCCATGTTGGTTTGCTACACCCATCAACTCATTATTTACATTAGGTATTTCTCCTAATGCTATCCCTCCGCCAGCCCCTACCCCACAACAGGCCCTGGTGTGTAATGTTCCCTTCCCTGTGTCCAAGTGTTCTCATTGTTCAATTCCCACCTATGAGTGAGAACATGCAGTGTTTGGTTTTCTGTCCTTATGATAATTTGCTGAGAATGATGGTTTCCAGCTTCATCCAGGTCTCTGCAAAGGACATGAACTCATCCTTTTTTATGGCTGCATAGTATTCCATGGCATGTATGTGCCACATATGCTTAATCCAGTCTATCATTGATGGACATTTAGGTTGGTTCCAAGTCTTTGCTATTGTGAATAGTGCCGCAGTAAACATACATATGCATGTGTCTTTATAGTAGCATGATTTAAAATCCTTTGGGTATATATGCAATAATGGGATCGCTGGGTCAAATGGCATTTCAGGTTCTAGATCTTTGAGGAATTGCCACACTGTCTTCTACAATGGTTGAACTAATTTAAACTTCCACCAGTGTGTAAAAGTGTTCCTATTTCTCCACATCCTCTCCAGCATCTGAGGTTTCCTGACTTTTCAATGATCGCCATTCAAACTGGTGAGAGATGGTATCTCATTGGGGTTTTGATTTGCATTTCTCTGATGACCAGTGATGATGAGCATTTTTTCATATATCTGTTGGCTGCATAAATGTCTTCTTTTTATAAGTGTCTGTTCATCTCCTTCGCCCACTTTTTGATGGGGTTGTTTAACTTTTTCTTGTAAATTTGTTTAAGCCCTTTGTCAGATGGGTAAATTGCAAAAATTTTCTCCCATTCTGTGAGTTGCCTGTTCATTCCAATGGTAGTTTCTTTTGTGTGTAGAAGCTCTTTAGTTTAATTAGATCCCATTTGTCTATTTTGGCTTTTGTTGCCATTGCTTTTATTTTAGTCATGAAGTCTTTGCCCATGGCTATGTCCTGAATGGTATTGCCTAGGTTTTCTTCTAGGGTTTCTATGGTTTTAGGTCTAACATTTAAGTCTTTAATCCATCTTGAATTAATTTTTGTATAAAGTGTAAGGAAGGGATCCAGTTTCAGCTTTCTACATATGGCTAGCTAGTTTTACCAGTACCATTTATTAAATAGGGAATCCTGTACCCATTTATTATTTCATCAGATTTGTCAAAGATCATAAGGTTGTAGATGTGTGGTGTTATTTCTGAGGTCTCTGTTCTGTTCCATTGGTCTATATCTCTGTTTTGGTACCAGTACTATGCTGTTTTGGTTACTGTAGCCTCATAGTATAGTTTGAAGTCAGGTAGGGTGATGCCTCCAGCTTTGTTCTTTTTGCTTAGGATTGTCTTGTCTATGCGGGCTCTTTTTTGGTTCCCTGTGAAATTTAAAGTATTTTTTTCCAATTCTGTGAAGGAAGTCATTGGTAGCTTGATGGGGATGGCATTGAATCTATAAATTACCTTGGGTGGTATGGCCATTTTAACAATATTGATTCTTCCTATCCAGGAGCATGGAATATTCCTCCATTTGTTTGTGTTCTCTTATTTCATTGAGCAATGGTTTGCAGTTCTCCTTGAAGAGGTCCTTTACATCCCTTGTAAGTTGGATTCCTAGGTATTTTATTCTCATTGTAGTAGTTGTGAATGGGAGCTCACTCATGATTTCACTCTCTGTTTTTCTGTTATTGGTGTATATTAATGCTTGTGATTTTTGCACATTGATTTTGTATCCTGAGACTTTGCTGAAGTTGCTTATCAGCTTAAGGAGATTTTGGGCTGAGACAATGGGGTTTTCTAAATATGCAATCATGCATCTGCAAACAGGGACAGTTTGACTTCCTCTTTTCCTAATTGATTACCCTTTCTTGCTCTTGCCTGATTGCCCTAGCCAGAACTTCCAACACTATGTTGAATAGGAGTGGTGAGAGAAGGCATCCTTGTCTTGTGCCAGTTTTCAAAGGGAATGCTTTCAATTTTTGCCCATTCAGTATGATATTGGCCATGGGTTTGTCATAAATAGCTCTTATTATTTTGAGATACATCCCATCAGTACCTAGTTTATTGAGAGTTTTTAGCATGAAGGGCTGTTGAATTTTGTTGATGTGCTGTTGAATTTTGTCGAAGACCTTTCCTGCATCTGTTGAGATAATCATGTGGTTTTTGTCATTGGTTGTGTTTATGTGATGGATTGCATTTATTGATTTGCATATGTTGAACCAGCCTTGCACCCCAGGGATGAAGCCGACTTGATTGTGGCAGATAAGCATTTTGCTATGCGGCTGGATTTGGTTTGCCAGTATTTTACTGAGGATTTTTGCGTCCATGTTCATCAGGGATATTGGTCTACAACTCTCCTTTTTTGTTGTGTCTCTGCCATACTTTGGGATCAGGATGATGCTGGTCTCATAAAATGAGTTAAAGAGGATTTCCTCTTTTTCTATTGATTGGAATAGTTTCAGAAGGAATGGTACCAGCTCCTCTTTTACCTCTGGTAGAATTCGGCTGTGAATCCATCTGGTAGTAGACGTTTTCTTGGTTGGTAGGCTATTAATTATTGCCTCAATTTCAGAGCCTGTAATTGGTCTATTCAGAGATTCAACTTCTTCCTGGTTTAGTCTTGGGAGGGTGTATGTGTCCAGGAATTTATCCATTTTTTCTAGATTATCTAGTTTATTTCCATAGAGGTGTTTATAGTATTCTCCGATGTTAGTTTGCATTTCTCTGGGATCGGTGATGATAACCCCTTTATCATTTTTTATTGTGTCTATTTGATTCTTCTCTCTTTTCTTATTTATTAGTCTTGCTAGCGGTCTATCAATTTTGTCAATATTTTCAAAAAACCAGCTCCTGGATTCATTGATTTTTTTTTGAAAGATATTTTGTGTCTCTGTCTCCTTCAGTTCTGCTCTGATGTTAGTTATTTCTTGCCTTCTGCTAGCTTTTGAATGTGTTTGCTCTTGCTTCTCTAGTTATTTTAATTGTGATGTTAGGGTGTTGATTTTAGATCTTTCCTGCCTTCTCTTGTGGGCATTTAGTGCTATAAATTTCCCTCTACACATTGCTTTAATGTGTTCCAGAGATTCTGGTATATTGTGTCTTTGTTCTCATTGGCTTCTAAGGACATCTTTATTTCTGCCTTCATTTCATTATTTACCCAGTAGTCATTCAGGAGCAGGTTGTTCAGTTTCCATGTAGTTGTGTGGTTTTGAGTGAGTTTCTTAGTCCTGAGTTCTAGTTTGATTGCACTGTGGTCTGAGAGAAAGTTTGTTATGATTTCTGTTCTTTTACATTTGCTGAGGAGTGCCTTACTTCCAATTATGTGGTCTATTTTAGAATAAGTGTGATGTGGTATTGAGAAGAATGTATATTCTGTTGATTTGGGGTGGAGAGTTGTGTAGATTTCTATTAGGTCTGCTCAGTGCAGAGCTGAGTTCAAGTCCTGGATATCCTTGTTAACCTTCTGTCTCATTGATCTGTCTAATATTGACAGTGGGGTGTTAAAGTCTCCCATTATTATTGTGTGGGAATCTAAGTTTCTTTGTAGGTCTCTAAGGACTTGCTTTATGAATCTGGGTGCTCCTGTATTAGATGCATATAGATTTAGGTTAGCTCTTCTTGTTGAATTGATCCCTTTACCATTATGTAATGGCCTTTGTCTCTTTTGATCTTTGTTGGTTTAAAGTCTGTTTTATCAGAGACTAGTATTGCAACTCCTTCTTTTCTGCTTTCCATTTGCTTGGTAGATCCTCCTCCATCCCTTTATTTTGAGCCTATGTGTGTCTCTGTATGTGAGATGGGTCTCCTGAATACAGCACACTGATGGGTCTTGACTCTTTATCAAATTTGCCAGTCTGTGTCTGTCTGTGTCTTTTAATTGGAGCATTTACTCCATTTACATTTAAGGTTAATATTGTTATGTGTTAATTTGATTCATCATGATGATGTTAGCTGGTTATTTTGCCTGATACTTGGTACAGTTTCTTAATAGCATCAATGCTCTTTATGATTTGGCATGTTTTTGCAGTGACTGGTACCAGTTGTTCCTTTCCACGTTTATTGCTCCTTCAGGAGCTCTTGTATGGCAGGCCTGATGGTGACAAAATCTCTCAGCATTTTCTTGTCTGTAAAGGATGTTATTTTTCCCACACTTATGAAGCTTGGTTTGGCTGGATATGAAATTCTGGGTTGAAAATTCTTTTCTTTAAGAATATTGAATATTGTCCCCCACTGTCTTCTGGCTTATAGGGTTTCTGCAGAGAGATCCACTATTAGTCTGATGGGCTTCCCTTTGTGGATAACCCGACTTTTCTTTCTGGTTGTCCTTAACACTTCTTCCTTCATTTCAACCTTGGTGAATCTGAAAATTATGTGTCTTGGTGTTGCTCTTCTCAGGGAATATCTTTGTGGTGTTCTCTGTATTTCCTGAATTTGAATGTTGGCCTACCTTGCTAGGTTGGGGAAGTTCTCCTGGATAATATTCTGAAGAGTGTTTTCCAACCTGGTTCCATTCTCCCTGTCACTTTCAGGTACACCAATCAAATGTAGATTTCACGTAGTCACATATTTCTTGGAGGCTTTGTTCATTCATTTTTACTTTTTTTTCTTCTAATCTTGTCTCCTTGCTTTATTTCATTAATTTTATCTTCAATCACTGATATCATTTCTTCCACTTGATCGAATCAGTTATTGAAGCTTGTGCATGCATCATGAAGTTCTTGTACCATGGTTTTCAGCTCCATCAGGTGATTTAAGGTCTTCTCTACACTGTTTATTCTAGTTAACTATTCATCTATCCTTTTTTCAAGGTTTTTAGCTTCCTTGCAATGGGTTAGAACATGCTCCTTTAGCTCAGAGAAGTTTGTTATTACCGACCTTCTGAAGCCTACTTCTGTCAACTCATCAAAGTCATCCTCTGTCCAGCTTTGTTCCACTGCAGGTGAGGAGCTACAGTCTTTTGGAGAAGAGGT
Organism: Macaca fascicularis; assembly: GCF_037993035.2. Lineage (NCBI taxonomy): Eukaryota > Metazoa > Chordata > Mammalia > Primates > Cercopithecidae > Macaca > Macaca fascicularis. Next base: position 20,484,781 of record NC_088379.1, on the reverse strand, counting down.
GTTCTGGTTTTTAGAGTTTTCAGCTTTTCTGCTCTGGTTTTTCCACATCTTTGTGGTTTTATCTACCTTTGGTCTTTGATGTTGGTGACCTACAGATGGGGTTTGGTGTGGATGTCCTTTTTGTTGATGTTGATACTATTCCTTTCTGTTTGTTAGTTTTCCTTCTAACAGTCAGATCCCTCAGCTGAAGGTCCATTGGAGTTTGCTGGAAGTCCACTCCAGACCCTGTTTGCCTGGGTACCACCAGAGGAGGCTGCAGAACAGCTAATATTGCAGTACAGCAAATATTGCTTCCTGATCCTTCCTCTTGAAGCTTCATCCCAGAGGGGCACCTGCCTGTATGAGGTGTCTCTCAGCCCCTACTGGGAGATGTCTCCAAGTTTGGCTACATGGGGGTCAGGAAACCACTTGAGGAGGCAGTCTGTCCATTTTCAGAGCTCAAACACTATGCTGGGAGAGCTACTGCTCTCTTCAGAGCTGACAGACAGGGACATTTAAGTCTGCAGAAGTTTCTGCTGCCTTTTGTTCAACTATGCCTTCCCCACAGAGGTGGAATCTATAGAGGCAGTAGGCCTTGCTGAGCTGTGGTGGGCTCCACCCAGTTCAAGCTTCCTGACCACTTTGTTTACCTACTAAAGCCTTGGCAATAGTGGATGTCCCTCCCCCTGCCAGGCTGCAGCCTTGCAGGTTGATCTCAGACTGCTGTGCTAGCAATGAACCAGGCTCCGTGGGTGTGGGACCCACTGAGCCAGGCACGGGAGAGAATCTCCTGGTCTGCCATTTGTAAGACCGTGGGAAAAGTGCAGTATTTGGATGGGAGTGTCCCGTTTTTCCAGGTACAGTCTGCCATGGCTTTCTTTGGCTATGAAAGGGAAATCCCCTGACCCTTTGCTCTTCCTGGGTGAGGTGATGCCCCACCCTGCTTTGGCTCGCTCTCCGTGGGCTGCACCCACTGTCCCACCAGTCCCAATGAGATGAACTAGGTACCTCAGTTGGAAGTGCAGGAATCACCCATCTTCTGCGTTGATCACACTAGTAACTGCAGACCAGAGCTGTTCCCATTTGGCCACGTTGGAACGGAACCAGGATTTTTTCTTTTTTTGTGTGCTGTTAGGCAATAAAGCAAAGGGGAAAAATATCTGCCTTGAGGTGGATGGTTAGGGCTATTTGTAGGGTTGTGCTTCAAGCAGTTTATCAATTTTTCAGCCAAAGAGCCTCAGGACTTAACTGTTGTTATGGCAGAGCCTCATCTTATGATGTGATTAGTTTCAAGGCTGATGGTTAAAATGAAAATCACTATCATTAGTCTGTTAGTTTACTATAGCTACCATCAAAAAATACCACAGACTGGCTGAGTTACACAACAGGAATTAATTTTCTCCATGTTCTGGAGTCTGGAAGTACAAAATTTAGGTGTCTGCAGGTTAGAGTTATTCTGGGACCTTTGTCCTTGGCTTGTAGATGGTCATAATCTCATATTGTCTTCAAATGGTCTTACCTCTGTGCATGTTCATTTCTGTGTCCTAATTTCCTTTTCTTATAAGGACACCAACCGTATTGGATTAGGGCCAACCCTCATGATCTCATTTCACATTAACTATCTCTTTAAATGCCCTAATCCAAGATATAGTCATATTCTGAGGTATGGAGACTATGGAGACTGTATCAGTATGTTCTCACACTGCTATTTAAAGACATATTCAAGACTGGGTAATTTATAAAGAAAAATAAGTTTAATGAAATCGTGGTTCTGCATGGCTGGAGAGGCCTCACAATCATGGTGGAAGGTGAAGGAAGACCAAAGAAATGTCTTATGTGACAGCAGTCAAGAGAGAGCCTGTGTAGTGAAACTGTTCTTTATAAAACCATCTGATCTCATGAGACTTACTCACTGTCAATAGAATGGCATGGAAAAAGCTTGCCCCCATGATTCAGTTAACTCCCACCAGGTTCCTCCTAGGACATGTGGGGATTATTACAATTCAAGGTGAGATTTGGGTGGGAACACAGCCAAACCATACCAGAGACTTAGAACTTCAACATATAAATTTGAGGGAAACACAGTTCAGCCCATAATATTTAGGATGGTACTACATTTTAATTTACCAGGAGGCTCTTCATCTATGTCTGTCATTTCAGTCTAATTATCATTAGTATCCTGACTCAAATGCTTTCAAATTAGTATTATAAATTATACAGTTATTTTACCTGTAGTCAAAATAATATTTGAAAAACCTTTAAATCACCCATAAAGCATAATGCAGGTGTACCATTTCTCATTAACTTCTCCACAATCAGATTTCCTTCTATCATAAGATATAATAGTTTCTTATTTGTGGTCATGTTGTATGAAAATGCATATTATTAAAAACTAGATGTCTAAACAATATGCTAGTATACTCTAGCAGGTAAGTGGGAAGTGAGCATGACAGAGAAAGAAAAAATTCTCTTCGCCCATGTTACACACATGTAGGGATGGGCATTAACTCAGTTGATGGTGGGTGGTGTTGCCTGAGCATAAAGGTGTGGAAATCCTCATCTTAGCACTTTAATACCTTCTTCTAGGAAAGATAACTGGCCAAGGTTGTCCTCCTGACCAGTGGGGATGCTTCACCTCCATTTGTAGACTACAGCTCTTCCATTTATACTGGGCATAATAACCAGTTCTACAGCTCTTCATTTCCATGGCATATTAAATTACATTCACCATTCATATTGGAACCTGCAAAGACAGAAGAGTCCAGAAGTTTGTTTCATGCCTTCTACTTGCCAGATAAATAACTAGGCATTTGGATGGCTGGCCATGTAGCAGCCTGTATATTCCTTGGGGTATAGTTAGTCGCTGGTGGGGGTCTCAATTACTTGTAAGGGCACCCAGATTTATTACTTAGTAATTAAATGCTTTTTGTGGCGCCAAGAGATTCCTTATCTTAATCATCTCTATGGCTTCATTAAAAGTTTATAAAAGACATTGCTGAATGATAGAGGATGACTCAAGTAGTCTTTGGACTCAAAATTTTTAGTTAAAATGTCAGTGATAACCTGGTATGTTCATATCAATTTTCTTTGGATTCCCAAATAATTTATTACTAATGATAAAGTACCAAAATTGGTGAATAATTTACTTTATTAATAAATAAATTAGAGTAGTCATTCCTCTAATTATAATATACTTTCATTTAGATAAATGTTATTGAGAGAAAGAAGGAGGTGGAGTTGAAGGCAGCTGGCTAGGCATTGCTAATAACCCTAGTCCACCCACAGGAGTGTTTTCTGGATGAGAAACTCTTTCATTAGGTAAATCAGCACATAAGGTTGAAAACTGCTGCTCTAGCTCTTCAGATCAAAGTTAATGTCCCTGAGAATGCTAGCCCTTGTGCTTGTCTACCCCATACTTGAAGACTCTAAAGAGATGATAGCCACATTTCCTGTGGTATTAGCTACTGCCATTGCAATTTGTTGCTCCACATTTTGAGTACAGGGAGAACTGTGGGTTACCTGCCCCGCACACTCTACCCTTAAGAACCCACAAACACCCAGAGCCCTGGTGGCTGCATGTTAGCAGTCTGTATGTTCCTTGGGGTTGCCTTCCTAAGTAAAACAAGTTCTGTCAACAGAATTAGTTCACAGCTCATTGGCCAACACTGGATCACATGACCCCACTCCCAAAACCAGTTTCTGGGAGATTACCATTGATTGGGCTAGAAGGGTAAAGCTCTGCCTCTGAATTGGGATGGAGTCCCCTTTCTTGGGGACTAGTGACTGGTGGGAATCTCAATTATTTGTAAGGGCCTCCAAATTTATTCCTTAGTAATTAAATGCCTTTTATGGTGCCAAGAGATTTCTCATCTTAATTTTCTCTACTGCTTCATTAAAGGTTTATAAAAGATGTTGCTGAATGACACATTGTGTGCACTATACTGCTAGATTAATTCTTAAAAATAGCCCTTGTCGGCCGGGCGCAGTGTCTCAAGCCTGTAATCCCAGCACTTTGGGAGGCCAAGACGGGCGGATCACGAGGTCAGGAGATCGAGACCATCCTGGCTAACCCGGTGAAACCCCGTCTCTACTAAAAAATACAAAAAACTAGCCGGGCGAGGTGGCGGGCGCCTGTAGTCCCAGCTAATCGGGAGGCTGAGGCAGGAGAACAGTGTGAACCCGGGAGGCGGAGCTTGCAGTGAGCTGAGATCCGGCCACTGCACTGCAGCCTGGGCGACGGAGCAAGACTCCGTCTCAAAAAAAAAAAAAAAAAAAAAAATAGCCCTTGTCATGTCCCTGCCTAACCCCAGGGTCTCCAGCGACCCCTCTATTTCAGCAGGAAAACATGTCTGTACTTTCACCTACAGTCAAAGCATTTCATATTCTGACTCAATTTACTCTTTTGCTTTCTCTATAGCAGGCACTCAATATATGTTGGAAGAAGGAAGTGATCATAGTAGCTGAATGTTGACTGAGCGCTTACAATATGTTAGGTTGTTCCTCTGCATTTGTTTTGTGGATACTTGAAATAACCCCATAAATCAAGCACTAGTACCATTCCTATTTTGGACTTGAGGAAATTGAGGTTACGTGATGCAGCCAATATTATTTATAAATTACTAAATGGTGAAGGCAAGGTTCTAACTTAGCCAGACTAGCTATGAATTCCAGGTTCTTGAAGCCTACCTTATTTAATCTCCTTGCTCAACCAACTCATTCATTCCCACCACAAAGCAATTGACAAAGCCAGTTCTCTCAGGCAGAAGCATCCTTTTCATCTGTTCCACCTGGCAAGCTTCAAACAGGCTATCAAAACCCAACTTGATTCCACTCTACCTTGAAGACCTTCTGACTCCTTCAACCCGCAGCTAATTCTCTTTCCTCAGAACTCACAGCACTCATTTTCTGCACCAATTCTTTTGGCTCCTAGCATAGGCCAGATGGTAAAAGTCTCTAGGATTGTAGCTTTGTGTTTATTTTTTAACTCAATAAATGTGTAATGAATAAATAAAATATCACAGTGCAGCTCTGAAGTATTACAGAGCTATACATTTGGGCTTCTCATTTATAAATAACTTAATGGGCTTCTCCATATAACTTTTGCTATTCAAACAGTTCTATATTAAGATGGTTTAGTTTAAGGTTGGAATGAGTTAGCTGAAGCTGTGACGGTTGTCTTCGGGGGACACTGTTATGTTGTATACTGGCTTTGCTTGCTAACTCCCAAACAAGATGAACCAGGATGGAACTGCTAAACAGAATGCTGCACTCCCTATGCTGTAGGAGCACAGGCCAGAATACAAATATGCTTGCTTATGTTTTCTTCCACTGAGGAGCTATTTGCCAACACTCTGATTTCTTTGCAATATAACCTGGCAGAGACAACTGTGTCTATTTTGTAAACTTTTGATAACTTAACTTGGAAAACAAGTCTATGGAGAAAAACAGTTCTTTTAATCATTGAAGACTGTTAGTGCCTTGATAATGATATATCTTCTCAGTTATGACCACAACATCTGGAATTGCATGCACATATGGTCCTAGTCAAGAAGGAAAAAATTCGAGATACCAGTCAAGCTCAATACTCCTGAAATCCAGATAAGGATACCATGAACAATTGCCCCTTTCCATTGAGTCACTTTCCAGGTCACACAGCTAGCCTTTATGTGTGGATGAAAGCATTTTCTCCAAAGTCTTCAGCACAATCCAAAAGATGGTCCTTAAACAGTCTGCAGATATGAGCATGACTCCTAAGTCTACATCACTGAGAACTTGTTATTGCTGTGTGCCCAGTGGAAGCCTTTATGCTTTTCTGATTCTATCATGTAGATGTAACAAGCGGACATTTTTTTTTCTTAATTTCTCACAGCATAGCTTGAGTATATTATTTTATTATTTCTTATCTCTCTGAGACTCCACATGACCCCTACTCTTATTCAACAGGAAAATGGGTGAAAGGAGAGGAAGGCATGAAGGGGGAAAATGCTGTCACATTACAAAAAGATGCTGCTGCTGCTGCTAAAAATAATGTACCAAGCACTATACTCAATGCTTTATATGTAACATCTTATTTAAATACACAACGCCCATATTCTGCAGATGCCTGACAGAGCATTGGATATAGTATGAGAGGACGTTAGTAACTCACTGTGTTGATCCTTTGCCAGTTTGCTCTCAGATAGATTTCCTGTTCCTCCCTAGCTCTGCTTCACATCACAAGGAGCTACATTTCTCAGACTTCCCTGCTGACAGCCTTATGACTGAGTTCAACTCATGGAATACACTGGAGGGAGACTGAAGGGTGGGAGGAAGAGAGTAGGCAGAGTAATTCCCAGCTCTCACGTCCCAGTGTCTCTAGTAGTAGTAGCATCTCCTATGAGGGTCTAGCTCCCTGTGGACAGCCTCTGGGGTGCCAGCTTCCATCCGCCTTCTGCAGCATTGGCTGCTCCTTTGGTTCCTCTAGCCACAGGGAAAATCGTGGCTCGCCCTATCTAGCTATTATGATTCTCTCCTCGTAGCCTCGTTGTTCATTGTTTGGCTTCTAAGCATTAACATTACCCAGGCAATAAGTTCCCTATATTAAATCTCTTCCATTTGAAATATCTGAAGTGGTTTCCTCTTTATTGGGCTTGGTCTATTTCACTTGCCCATGTCACACAGCTAGAAGGTTGCAGAACTAAACATTTAATCCATGTGTTTCTAACTTCACACCTATATTCTTAACCATTATATTGGTGTTTCGGAATTTAAATTTAAAAATAATTAAAATGATGTTAGCTTTAAGTCTAGAAGTATGAATTTCACTATTAAATATCATGGTGATTTGGTGGCTTGAATGTAGCAAAAACCTAAAACCATGAGGTGCAGTATTGAGTCATCTTTTTTATCATGGAAAATCTACAGTTGCTCTCTTAAATTGTATGTTACAGTTTTGCTGTTGAATGTGTGGTCTGAGTTCTGGCAGCATCAGCATCACCTGGGAGCTTTTTAGAAATGCATAATACTGAGTCCCATCAGAATCCGTGTTTTAACCAGATTCCCCAGGTGATTTGTATACACAATAAAGTTTGAGAAGCAATATACTAAAGAATGTAATTTGAGTGAAGCATAAAGATCCTTAAAATTTAAAAGATAACACCATAAAAGTGTTGTTTGTGAGTCTAAGTTTTCTACATTAACGCACTGTGCTTTAGACTTTAGCCCAGCTTACACACAAGCTGTCTTTCAAATCCTATTTTTTAGTATGAGTGAAATTCATTTCCACATCAAATTCTGTTATGAATCTTGGTTAGGTTTAGAGGGTAGCCCACTAGAACTCATGATATGATGAGTACCAGGTTAATTTTAAAGTAGAAGAAAAGCCTCTTTATTCTTGACTACAAGGCCTATTCTAGGCACTATAAATAGAATATAGGAACTATAGAATATATGCTTATATATAAATGTATATAAGTATATATAAATGTATATATACACTGCCTAAGTTGGGCTTTGGCATTGTGCCACTCCGCCCAGGATGCCTCTCTCTGCTTCATCATTCCTTTCCAAAGTGTCAGCCCACTGTGGACCTCTAGCCAGGCCCCAAAATACTCCAAAATGAAATAATACCGTGACACCTGCCTTCATCAAGTCCTCCATTTCTCAACACAGGCCATTTTAGCAATGAGTTATTAGGAGTGTAATGGGCTTTAATTCCAACTAATGAGTGGATAACTAGTCATTTAAATACCCTCAGAGAAATTTCATATTTTTAATGGGATGTTTGTTAGCTCAATTAAATCTCTAATTTGTGCAGTTTCTGCTAATGTAATAAAGATAATGAGAACAAGTTCAGTAATATCGAGGTGATTTGGTGAGGAGCCCAGCTTTCCACAAGGAGGATACCCTGGCCATCAGCCTCCATTTGCTTTCCTTGATAGTCAAAGCTTATTTATTTCTACAGCTCTAATTTTGTTTTATTTTGTTTTTTTATTAAAAAGTGGTTCCATTGGAGTAGGACAAAGATTCTGTTTAAATATGTGGTTAGACTAATAAATCATAATTTCTTGTGATGTGAAAATCATTTGATTCCCTGCTATATTAGTTATCCATTACTATATAACAAATCACTCCAAACTTAGTGGCTTAAAACAACAAAAATTTATCTCACAGTTTTCATGAGTTAATTAAGTGCTTCTGAGTCAGAGTCTCTCATGAAGTTGCAGACAAGCTGTTGGTTGGGCCAGCAGTCAACTCAATGCTTTAGTGAGAGGAAGATCTGTTTTCAGGTTCACTCAGGTGATTGTGGACTAGCCCCAGTTCCTCATCACATGGACTTCTCCATAGGCTGCTGGAGTATCCTCATGCATGGCAGCTGGTTTCCTTAAGCAAGATCCAAGAGGGAGAGAGTATGAGAGAGCCCTCCCAAGACAGAAGCCACAGTCTTTTTTTTACCTAACCTCAGAAGTGACATTCCATTACTTCTGCATTATTCTGTTGTCCAGAAGCAAGTCACTAAGTCCAACACACAGTCAAGGCAAGAGGAAATAAACTCCACTACTGGAAGCGTATCAAAAACAGTATGGATGTATCTTTAAAACCACCACACTTACACAATGCGTAGGTGCAGTGGACACCAGAATTTTCTGTCAGACTTGAGTTCTGTAGTATCTATGCCTCTGTGAACGTCAATGTTCGAAGAGAGCACTAATGTAGGAGTGAGAATGCCTGTGGGCAGTCCCCGATGCTACATTTACTAACATGACTTTAAGAATTACCTTTAAAAATAACAGTAATCAAAATTGTTAATTTCCTTTTCTGTAAATTGGGAATACTGATGCCTATTCTGCCTACATATCAGGGATTTTGTGATGCTTTAATAAGATAACATATTTGCAAGTACGTGGAAATATGCCAGGTCAGCATTGTGGCTGGGATTGGGTCATTCCATCTTTTTTTTTTTTTTTCTTGCATCATATCTATCTGTCTCAGGATTAGTGGAACACAATACATTCCATTTTCTTCTTTGGATTGGTGGCTGCCCTTTTTAGATTCAACAAATATAACCTCTCTTCCCCACTGTTTCTTAAAACTCTCTCCTGATCTTTGCAATTTGGTTTCCAAGACCTTTGGCTATTGCAAATCCTATGAAATAATGCGTTTATGGATCTTATGCTACATCCACAGATGGCTCCAGTGCTTATTTCGCTCCTCATCCTCTGAAGTCCCACTTTTCTCTTGACCTTTCATTTCCCATAGTGAACAAACCATGTGAAGCTTTTATTCTCCTTGGCAACTTAACATTTCTTTCACAGTCCACATTAGATGGATTCCAATAATGAAGTCCTTCACCCAACATCCAACTTCCTTTTGTAGGTTGGTCCTGTAGACTTATCAGGGTCTGTGGTTATTGGAAAATCCACCACCAATCCTTTTTGACTGTACTTAGTCCTTTGTCAGCACATGTCTTATGCACATAATTGTATGCTTCCTGAGTTCTTTGTCTCCTCAGTTAACCTATTTTCCTAGACAGTCACACTCCTATGTGATGGAGTGTAAAAGGGCACAGCAAGGAGACAGACCAGAGACTTGAATTCTGTTTATTTACTAACTGTGACTTTTACCAGTATTGGTAAAATGGGTCTCATAGCATCTACCTCAGAGTGTGGTGTGATAATTTAATGAGTTATTAATAAAAACAACAGGAGAACAGAGAAAGCCCTTGGAACTCTAACTGGCGCATAGGAAGGGCTCTGAGCATTTGTTTCTTCCTGCCTATAAGTTTCAAGTGTGGCAAAAAAGAGCCTGCATTAGAATCTACAGGGAACCTTTAAAAATGTGACTGTTTGAAGCTCCCCGAGACTCTCTGGGGGTGAAGTTAGAAAATGCGCATTTTGTGATTCCTAGGTAATTCTCATGGACAATAAATTTGAGAAAGGCTGCTTCTAGGGAAATGCCCTGGGCTCATGGATCCTGGTAAAGACTTTCATAGACAAGCAGCATTTTTATTCTATGGGTCGAATTGTTTCCAGGAAAATAAAAACAGGCTCATCATAATAGAAGCTATTTTACTGACTGAGGAGAGATAACATACTTGCAAGATGGGGATGTATAACTCCCTAAAGAGCTGCTTTCCCTGTCAAAGGTAGAGGTTGACATAGTACATAGATTTCTTTCTTTCTGAATTTCCTCTGGCATCTCTCCTCACTTTTTCTTATTTTTTTTTTTCTCTCTCTCTTTCTCTTTTTTAAGTAGTATATACCTAAATATACCCTTGGCTTTCCAATCGTTCCACATTCAGTGCATTTGTGACCTCATTTACTATCTAACTCCAAGTACATTATGTACATTTTTCTTGACTTTGGACCCACAGAACTTTTTCTATTTAAGTCTATTTATCATAGACTTAAAAGCAGCTTCACAACTTTCCTGCTGTCACCAGTATTATAAGAAAATGCAGACTGCCATAATTGGGTCCATCTTTTATAAACCCTTTCTTTCTCTATTCTTATGTTGCTGGTTCCAAAGGCTGAAGCATTTTCTTACGGAACTAGATAGCAGGAAGTAGTCCTTGGGAGGAAAACTCAAGGCTCAGATAAAAATGAACAGTTCTTTTTTACTCAAAACACGCGATACTACCTAGGGCTACTTAGCTCTAGGCTTAAATCACCTTCACCTTGACTACTGCCCCTTAGCTAAGAAAATGAACAGAGAATGATGTGTTTGAATCTTGACATTTAGGGAGGACTTGTATCAGGAAAAGGACATTTCACAGGGAGGAAAAAAATGCATATACGTAAGTGGCAGGATTTTTTTCTTTCCTGTAGGGGATATAGCAAGCTGTGAGCCTAGCAACACGATTGGGTGTTTCATATATGAAATTAGCAGAGAATAAGGGGAGAATAAATTTTTTCCTTGAATGATTGGGTAAGGCATTTGTAATTTTACTTATCAAGTTCTCAGAGTGCAGAGAAAAGCAAATAAATCATGGGTTATAAACTAAAGTAATTTGGAAAGAGGACGGTGGATTTATAGTCAGAGGAAGTGTGTTCTAACTCCAGCAGTTAGTAGCTGTGTGTCCTTGGGCATCTTGTTTAAGCTTTCAATTTCCTCTAGTGAGGAATAGTGACAATATTTATTAATGAGTTGTTTTGAAGATTAAAGGAAATAATATAAAAATAGCTTTGTATAGTCACAAGTAACTTTTTTTTTCCTATGCTGCATATATTATATATGTATGCAAGACATTCAATTATTTTATCCCTAGAGGATGAATCTATTCTTTTGTCTCTCTTTCATCCCCTCCTCACTCTTGAGATGGATGTTCTTTTTCTAGCATGGTGAGTATCTCACCTTCCTGGGTCTGTCCTTCTGGTGAATCCCCCGTCTACACTTTGGAGTCACAATCTTGTCTCTTTTCCTCCTACCCCCTGCCTGGTCTTAGCTAGCGTATGCAGGAGGAAGCATCAGCTTTGCAAACATGCTTCCAAGATTCCACTTAGATCTGTTGTCATTGTTGTTGTTGCATCCTTGTTTGTTATTGGTGTGGGGCGGGAAAGAAAATAGTCCTTATAAGAGGGGACAAAAGCACAAAGAAAAGAATGTGATTAATATTACCAAATAGCACCTTGTTGATTGCAGATCTTGCATTCTGCACAATGTTCAGTTTGAAGTAACAAGTCAGTCAACTACGGAAAGCAGTTGAAGATATCAGGCTCCAAATCAGATTAATGATAAAAGAAGATTGAGGATTTGGGGCCATCAGAACTGTGGTGACAGCAGAAACTACAAAACATTTGTAGTTTGTAAACAAACCCACCAAAAAATTGCCAAAAACTTGAGGCCAAGAACTGATTCATATACCTCAGAAATGGTAAGAAAGAAGCAAAAGGTCCAGGTTCTTATGATTAAATTTAAGTGTTTCAAGAAGGAGATATTGTCATCATGTCATACTCTTCTTACTCCCTTGGGTCCCTTGGGTGCTAATAATTTCCACATTTAGGAAGGCAATAAGAATTGTTAATGAAAGGAAATGAATTAAAATGTCATTTTAAACTTCATTAACATTTCTCTTAAATTATTTTTTATTTGAAGACGCTTTTGTATAAAGATACTAAAATGCATGTGTTTTATCCCTATGTTTGCACAATTACTTACCAAGGATATGGGAAGAGTGTGGAGATGGTATCACCTTAAGTGATCCTCTGCTTATGTAAGGGAAGCAAATAGAATTAGAGTTGTCAATGTGTCATTTAGAACCAGTGTTAGTTTCCTAGGCTGCTGTAACAAATTGGGTGGCGTAAAACAAAGTAAATGTACTCTGTCGTGGTTCTGAAGCCTAGAAGTCTTAAAGAAAGGTGTCTGCAGGGCTATATTCCCTCTGAAAGCTCTAGCTTCTAGTAGTTGTTGGCAATCCTCAGTGCTCCTTGGCTTGTCACTCCAAAATCTGACTCTATTGTCATATAGCTTTCCTCCCACTGTGTGTTTTCACACGGTCTTATGGAACGCCATTTATTGGAATTAGGGCCCATTTCATCCATCCACAAAACTAATTTTGTCCGCAAACACCCTATATTTCCAAATAAGGTCACTTTCTGAGGTTCCCAGCAACATTAATATTTTGGGATACTATTTAACACATCACAGAGCCTTTTATCTGCCCTATGCACATAGAATATAGACAGTGTAATAGATGGAGCTGGCCACATTGAGACAAATCTGAAAAATCCACCTAATGCTTCTTTCCACTGAAGCTTTAGTTTCCACAAATATACTTGGATATTGAGTCTCACACTAAACTGCAGCCTTGTTTGTGTATCTGAGAAGTTTGTGTTCTGAAAACTAGAAATACACCTTTTTTTTTTTTTTCTAAGAGTAGAATGTTTTTCTGGTTGCATATCAGCAGGGCATATAGTGATTACAGACAGAATTCTGAAATGTGTATGCCCTTTAGATGCCCTTAGAAGATGTGTGTGATAATGAATCTCAGTGGCAGGTATACCACAGCCTTGTACTATACTATAACTGCTGTTTATGAGATCCTGCCAAGTTATTATTCTATACATATCAGAACAAATCAGACATCATATACATCAAGTTCTGTTCTTTTAAGTGCAATAAACTTGAATTTAAATAACAGATGGCTTCAAATCGTTTTCTAAGATCAGACCTAAAGAATAATTAGAAGGAATAATCTGGTTAATACTGACAAGATTTTTAAAATGTAAGTGGACTGTTTTACCTGGAGTAGGAATTCATTTGAAAAATCTGCCAACAGATGAGATACTAGACCTTGGAAAACTTTAGGAGATCATAAATTTGTAAAGAGTTACAGTTTAAACATAATAATGATTTTGCATGGACCCCAAATTTTTTTCATATCTCACCGATTAGGGGGAAAAATGATGATTAACATTTCCTTTTCATTCGTTAGTAAGAAGAAAAGTAAGTAGGCTCTTTTTGAGACTCAATTTCCTCTTGTAAAGTAGGGAAAATCGTGCCTATGGTATACAGAGATAACTCACCTTACAGAGATAACATTATACAGACAAATGTAGAAATTACATAGAACTAGACATATGCAAAATAACTGAGTGATTGATGAGAATGAGAATACAAGAGTAGAGGACACTGTAGAAAATTATAAGAAATGGCAAATGTTTTCTATACCATCAGCCCTGTTCTTTGGTAAGCACCAGTTATGTAATTCAAATTCTGCACGTTTTCTCCGAGATAGTCTATTGGGATATCAAACTCAACATATACAACATGCATCTTCTTATCTTCTTCCTCTGCCTATCATGCCTTTTGTTTCTCCATTGTTTTTCTGGCAGCACCAGTTCATCCAAGCTTGATATCATAGGAGATCTTGAAAGCGTCCATCCTTGCTTCCTAAATACAATCTCCAATTGCAATTTCTCCCTACTATGTTTTCCTAATTTTCTCACCCATTCCCTGTCTATTTATCCCCACTTCAGATCCCATAGTTAGATCTATTACCTATATTCAGGAAATTATTGTTTCTGCTTTTTTATACAATTAACAGACCAGATAAAGTCTCTTAAGGCATGGTTGTGACCTTGTCATGCTACTATTCAAATATATTCAATTTCTATATTATGTCGCTTAGTTGTTTTGCTTTTTAAGCTGCTAGTAAGTGCCTTTCCTTATCCCACGTCTAAACTAAATCATTCCACCTCTCATTCTCTGAATTAAAACCATGTGTTACTTCTTCTAAATGTATTCATGCAATTTTCTCTGAAACAATTTCCGTCTTACTCTTATTACAGTTACTCAGCAGAATTTCGGTGAACAAATAGACATTTCTGCAATCACTGAGCTATCATAGTGTCATTTGACCAAAGTCAACCACTTATGTGTGTGTGACCCTGTAGTAGGCAGCAATCATGCTTTATCTGTCTAGCAGCAAAGCACTCACCTATTTAAGAGCAATCCCATTGTGGAACCTGGTAGGAATCAATTCCTGCTATGGTAGCTCAAGAAGCTAAAAGCACAGGTTTGGTGGTGGTTACCCCCATGAAATTTATTCAGGTTCCCATGTTTCTGTAGGTTCCTATAGAACCTACAGGAGCTAACTCTCCTCTGAATTCTATAGTTCTCTATTTTTCCAATACAATCCTTGTTTACTTGTCAGATTAGTTTGTGTTTCATCTAATATAACACATTAAGTGATAAAGAAAACAGATCTGAGTGCAGAATCAGAGAAGGGTGTTAGTAGATGTGGTATTTGATGTGGGCCATGAAGGATTAACATGTGCTTGGAGGAATACACACACACACACACACACACACACACACACACACACACATATATATATAAAATATTAATTACACATTAGTATAATACCTTTGGTAGTAAGAATTATTGAATTGTTACTATATGCTATGACTTTCATTTTGCTTTTTAATTGCAAAATAACTCTTTAATATATAGCAGGCACTGTTGTTATCAAATTCTCACGTTGACATCATGTTTTGTTGTTGTTTGGTTGGTTGGTTTTGGTTTTTTTTGAGACAGAGCCTCACTCTGTCACCTAGGCTGGAGTGCAGTGGCGTGATCCCAGCTCACTGCAACCTTTGGTTCCTGAACTCAAGCCATTCTCCTGCCTCAGCCTCCTGAGTAGCTGGGACTACAGGCACATGCCAGCATGCCTGGCTAGACATCATTTTTACTAAAGGAATCTTGATTTTCTTTAGGATAGCAATGCACTATGCACCCAGCAATTTTTTTAAAAAATTGGTTTTCCAGGTTCCCATGCCACATTGTATAACCAGTGGGACTTAAGTAAAGTCTTTTGAGTGGAATACCCTTCTGAATGAAAATACAAAGTCTTATAAAGAGAGGGATTTTGGTTCATTCTCCCTTGTTTCTTTTTCAAACTCAGAAGCAATGCTTAGGGATAAAGGAGCTGTCTTGAAACCAAGGACAAAAGCTACATATCCAGAATGGTGGAGCAGAAAGCTGGAAGGAGCATGGGACATTAGTAATACCACAGAGCCAGTCTTCAGCGGCCCCCTCTGACTTCCTATGATATGAGAAAAACAAGACACTTACACGGAAGGAAGAAGTTGACTTAGGCATTTTGTTACATGTAGCCAAATGCAATCCTAATACTAACAAATTGATCTTAAATAACTTGCTTAAATAAATACTCCACTTTACAATAGGAAAGTCCAGA
Source organism: Macaca fascicularis (assembly GCF_037993035.2). NCBI lineage: Eukaryota > Metazoa > Chordata > Mammalia > Primates > Cercopithecidae > Macaca > Macaca fascicularis. The sequence goes on along the minus strand of NC_088379.1, from coordinate 20,469,125 downwards.
TCTGAACCCAGGTGTTTTGCCTGTGGGGTCCATGTTTATAACCAATAATAAATCAGTTTATTCAAAATGAGATACATTAATCACTTTTCCAGAATTCTCAGCCATTCTAGCATAGCCAGTTGAAGCCTCTTAGAAGGCATTTTTTTTTCCTCCCAGTAATAAAAAAATGTTTGTACTTGAAATATTTTGTGTGGGAATACTAAAATTCCATCAGGTTCTGAGAATTTTCAATACCAAGTATAACTATAAAATAATGAATCTTTTAAACCACCTGATAAAATTCAAAAATCCAAAGGAGCATGTCTGTTCAAAGCTTGCACCCAAGGAGACTCCATTCTTTTTTCTGCAATGCTGCTTTCCATTTCTCAACCCCCCTGAGCAGTCCTGCTTGAGAAGTGACTGTAGAATCAGCCTACTGGCCTCAGAAGAAATTGGTTTCATGACATCACTTTAAAGTGAAAATCAAATGACTATCTGCCTTATTTGCAGATTTGATTCCATATTGCTTTGAAGGGTTTTAAAAATCAAATTATTGATAACATAATGAAGATTTATTACAGTTTGACATAATAAAAATCACAATATATCTGGCCTCATCTTCTCTACTTCCCAGCAAGTACCTAAACACCTTTTGTTCCAGCCACACCCTTCTCCCTCTCCTTGCCTCTCTCCCTGTCCTTGCCTCTCTCCCTGTCCTTGCCCCTCTTCTTTCACTGTCTTCTTTTGTGACCCCACCTGCCATGCTGTTTCCTCTCCTTAAATGTCTTTCATCCATTCCATCAATACCATCTTGGTGAATCTCATTCAGTCTGCTTGGTGAAACCTTTCTAGTTTCTTCCTCGCCCCTATTTAGATCCAGTGTCCTATGTTCTCCTAATACCTTCTCCATGTATATTTGGGTCTGCTGTTAAAATTACTTATGTATGTTTTGCATCTTCTCCTGTCTTATAAGATCCCATAGAGCATCATAAAGTCAAGTAGGATGGAAGGTGAAAGGAGCTTGAAATTTTTTCCTGTCCAACCCTTCATATTACAGATGAAGAAACTGAGGCTTGAAGAGGTTAAACAACTTGCTCAGGTTTTCACAGACGGCAGGAGTGAGGGCTTAATTCTTGGTTCCTCCAATTTCAGTAGTACTGCCACTATATCATATTTTGCATTCCACACAGAACCAAGCACAAAGGTATATTCAGAGTACATAGTCACTTATTGTTGGTTAAATTTGACATTTAAGAATCAAATTGGCAACTGGGAAAATTAAAATGTTTAACAGTACTGAGTTTTGGGGAGTTGTGCACAAATGGGAGCTTTATACCTTGATGAATAGAAGAAAAATGGGTGCAAACAGTTTGGAGAAAATGCAGTCGTAATTAGTAAAAATGAAGGTGTTCATTTCTCAGTATCTGGAAATTTCATTCCTAGGTAATGAAACTCTAGGTAATGGTAACTCTAGGGAAACCCCTCAATAAGTACACAGAGAAGATAGGTACAAGAATGTTTACAGCTAAAATGTTTGTGGTAGCAAAACGCTAGATATCATCTAAATATGTATCAATAGGAAATAGGATAAATAATTGTGGTTTTTTAAAAATTTAATGTTATACAAGGTGAGTAGAACTAGAACTAGAAATAGAACTCACATATCAATGTAAATAAATTCACCAAACATTATACTGAGTGAATCCAGCAAACTGATAAATAATACATATGGTTTGATACCATTTTGATACCATTTATATAAATATTTAAACTAGGAAAGCAATATATATTACATAGGGTAACATACATATGCAAAGAATATAAATGTATATATGAGGACAGTCATGCTCAAGTGCAGAAATCATTGGAGATAAGGACAGAGAAAGTTGATGAGGGATACTAATAGACCCCAGAGCATCGGTAATCAATTATTTTAAATCTTTGTGCTTGGTACATGCATGCTCATTGTATTCTTCTTTATACCTCTTTCTACAAGCTAAACATTTCATAATAAGGTTTGAAAATTAATTTTAGAAACTGGCTATACCACTAGTTTAGAGGGCAGTTCTCTGAGTCATATCACAATAAGGAAATGTAAAACCAGTGAGGTGACTCTTTTGGAGGTAACGGTAGTTACTTGGATTTATACTTTTTAAATGTTTATTAAAACAATCCACCCTATTTTCTTGTACTAATGTTTGTTTTGTGCCCAATTAACTCTGAACAAAATAACTGCCTTAGCAAAATATGGGCAGAGAAATACAGTGACATGCAAGAATTTTAAGAGCAAAACAGGCACATGTAGGGTGGCAACTGGTAAATCCTGGATTCTGCATGCAATAGACAGTATTCAAATGCTTTCTGTATCGTATTTTTTGTGACTAGTGTTGGCTATGCCCAGAAAATATCAGAGGCAAGGGAGATAATCCATTGATTGTGCTTTTTGGATTTCTTTATAAAATTTTAGTTACTAAGAGTATTATAAGTTTTTTAAGGTAAAAGAGAGTTCAGAGAGCGTCTAGTTTCTCCTGTTGGTTCACAAGGTAAGATGTATAGATTCTATGAGGTCCAGTTATCTCCCAAAGTCACAAGGGGATTTAAGGGAAAGAGGACAGAGACAAGAACTGATGTGCCTTTTTTCCCCCTACTTCGTTGTGTGAGCTGAACACTCAGTAGTTACTGGTGAGTTGGAATTAGAACTCTCTACTCCCTTCCAACAAGTTGCACTGAGGTCTTTCAGGGGCAGATCTTTGCTATACAGTGGAAAAGGAGAGCTCCTGGGAATGTACTGAAAAGAAATGAAAACACAAGTGTGGAAAAAGACTTGTGTACAAATGTTTATAGTAGCATGATTTGTCAAAGTCACAAACTAGAAATAACTCAAAAATCTGTCAACTGGTGATTGGATCAAAACAATGTATTATATTGACAGAATGGAACATGGTTTAGCAATAGAAGCAAACTGAGACATGCTACCACAGAGTTGGACTTTCATATGTGATCTGAAAGAAACCACACACAAAAGATCACATATTGTATAATACAATTTATGTAAAATATCTGGAAGGGGCAAATCTACAGAGACAGAATGTAGACTAGTGTTTGCCTGTGGCGGGGGTGTGAACAGCTGTTACTGTAAATAAGCATGAGGAATCTCTTCGAGGCAATGAAAATATTCTGATGTTAGATTTTGGTGATGGTTATATAACCCTGTAAATTTCCTAAAAGTCATTCAGTTGTACACTTAAGTGGGTGAATTTTATGATGTGCAAATTATACCTCAAAAAAAGCTATTTTGAAAAATGGTAAGGGAATAGCTTGTTCCTAAAAGACTTCAAGGTTATTTAACTCCATTTACTCTGCCAGGTACCTCGTTATCCCTTCCGTAATACTTCTGTTCTCAACACTCACAGTATCATAAACTTATGCCCCTCAGAACACATTATTCTGTAGCCAAAGTTAACATTATTTTTTGGATATCTTAGTACATAGTGGGTGTTTTACTCATTTCACCCTTTTATTCCTCCCATAACCCTATCAGATAGAAATTATTATTAACTCTATTTTAATAATGAGAAAAATGAATAATTTATTCAGCGTCATACAGCTGTCACAGAGTTAAAGAGAGACTTGAACCCTTGATTTCTGAGCTTTAACTCTCAACCACCATGCCACTGCCTGCCCATTAGGTGTTCTATGACTGATTGTTGGATTTAAAAAAAGATGAGTTTTTGTAGCGGTTTCTTAAACTATCTTTGCAACAGACAGTGGGCACTTGGATAAAGAACTCTTTGTTTCACAATTATTACATTTAGGAAAATAACATGCTTATTACCTCCTGTAATTTACTACTAAGGTGCTATGATAGAGTAGTGGTATAAAAATTTCCAAGGTTTTTGCACTGAGTTATTAAAGAACAGCAGAAGATTGCCTTTTGGCCACTGGCCATGAGCCTTATCAACAGAAGCATCCATTATTTCCCTTTAACACATCTTTAATTTATTACGGCCGGTTTATGTAGTAGATTTTTATTGATTTTTTTTTTTTTTTTTGGTTGTTTTCAAAGACAGAATGCCAGCATGTATTGCCAGGGACTTTATTTTCCTTGATTTTTTTTCTTTTTAATTTAACTGGTGGAAAAAACTTTAATGGTTAAATGTCAGCAAGAGGTTAAAACTATATTTAAATTAAATGATGGCTTTGGGAGTATAGGATGAAAAAATGCAAAGGACTGGGATTAGATTCAGGAACTTACATTAAAATCTGAAAGTTGTACTGACACTTTGAGAAACTTGCCTTTTGCATTAATTAAATAAGAATGATGCAAAGCACCTTACAGTGCTATTGTGAATATTAAAGGTCTATGAATTTACAGATATATCTGTGTACAGAAAGTAGTTGTTCAATTAAGGTCTACTGAGGTTTTGTTTTTTTTTTAAATTTTAGGTTATTTTATTTTATTGCATTTTCTTGTCAACACGCATTTTTTTAGGTGCTTTACTCCATACTGCTCCCTGCGGGTAAAAAGACTTATGAGGGAGGCAGAGTACTTGCCTAAAAAAAGTTGTACTCTAGGAGGGAAAAGAAGTAAGACATGAATAAAGACAAGTATTATTAAAGCAAAATCACCAATTCTGTTGAGAATTAAGAAGCAATCAAATGATCAAAAATGAAAAAGTTACATATTTCTGTGGGATTGAGAGGACATCTATTTCAAAAGCATGATCAGAGAATATGAATAGAGATCCAAATGCTAAGAAGGAACCAACAATGAAAAGACAGGAGGGAAACAGTGTTTCAGGAAGAAAGAACAGCTTGTGCAAAGGCTCTGAGCAGGTAAAGACCTTGGTGTGTTACAGGAGTTCAAAGAAAATCATTGAAGCTGAAACACTGTAAGAACAATTAGAGAGGCAGGTAATATTTGATAAACCATAAAAAGTATTTCAAATTCTATTCTAAATAAAATGGGAAGTCACTGGGTGGTTTTTGAGGAATAGTATGATGTAGTACACATTTTAAGAAACGCTTTGAATTGGAAATAGCAAGATCAGAAACAAGGAGGACAGATAGGAAGTTGTTTCAGTACTAAACACAGGAAGAAATGGGACTCCCCACTGATGTCATACATTACAGGAGATGGAGAGAAGGGTTTAATCTATTTGGGATGAAGACAGCAGGGCTTGTTAAGGATTGGATGAGAGTGAAGATAGAAAAGTTGGAATCAAGACCAAGTCAGGGTTGCTGTGCCTGTGTTTCTGACTTGAGATATTGGACAGTGCCATCTACAGAGATGGGGACTGAAGGGAAGTTTGAAGGTAGAATTGATAGTTCTCTTTTGAACAGATGATGTTTGCAATATCTCTGAGTCATTCCATGGGACATAATTGGTATTGAGAGGGATGAGACACTTGGAATGCTGTTGGAGGTGTAAATCTGGAGTCATTACGGTAAAAAAGGTAATGGCCATAGGCAAAATATTGGGAAGTTTCATTCTTCTAACAATAAAAAAAATCAGAATCCTTGGATTCATTTCCTTATAATATACCATATTAATTATAGTATCTACTGTATCTGCTCCCAACAGAGGGGTTAATATAAATTTCCAATGGGCTTCTGAATATGTTATATTCTAGAGGATGGGGCAATAAAATTTGCTGCTTCTGATTCCATTTTATTTAAATAAACTTGTCAGAATTAACAATAGCTTTTAAAACGTTATAGGTCCTTGGAATCACTTGGTTTGGGATTGATTATGAATAATACTATTAAACTGCTGGATGTTGACTTTATACTAAATTTTGTACACGTAGATGCTCTTATTATCATGTATACAACTGACTAAGGACCTACTATGTGCCATACATTGTTACAAGCACTGGGGAAAAGATCATGTCTCTTCCCACGAAGTGAGTCTAATTGGGAGGAAACAGACATGTGAATAAATAATTACTGTGAAATATGAAGCATCCCATATTCTAGGATGATAGCAAAGACAAGAAACTGATAAACATTTAAAGGTTAGAAGATATTTCACGGAAAACCTGATATTTAAGCTGAATCATGATGGATGAGCAGAAATTGCTAGAAAAACAAGGTAGAAGAGAATATTCCATAAACAGGACATCTGTAAGGCAGAGAAAGTGAAATATCATAAAAAATTTCTGGTGCTAAATTGATTATTGAATGTAGCACTTAGTATAAGACCTGACACATATCAAACACTTAATAAATATCTGTTGAATGAATGAGCAGATTAGTGAATAAATGAGCCAAACAATTTTGCTTACTCAGTGCAATTTACTGGGCCCCAGCTTCTGGGCAAAGGAAGTAGGAGATGACTCCTTGTGCATAGATTGCATGTTGTCAAAATGAGATACAAAATATATACTTGCATATGAAATTCCTAGAGACAATATCAACAGGTACAGGACAATGTAGTAGAAGTATATGTGTTTGTGTATTTGCAAGGATTGAGAGAGAGGTAGAGAACAAGGGAGGAAGGAGAGAGAAAGGAAGGGAAGGAAGACACAAAATAAATTTTAAAAAGCATCTTGAGAGAAATTGCATGGAAGCATTAAAGGAAATTGCTTTAAAGTGACACGGAGTATAAGCTGCTCAACAGAAAATATGACCTATTGAGATCAGGAAGGGACAACAGTACCTGAATATTAGTTTTAGCCCAAAGAGCAAAAAAATAGTCAAAGTTGAGAATAGAAAGTCAAAACAAGAGACTCAATTAACTAAGGAAGAAGAGGACACAGTGTCTTACACTTGAACAAGGACAATTATTAGGGACTGGGAAACAGTCAATAGAAGAATAGGACACAGGAACAAATTAGGAGTTAATCCTATTTAATTTCAGTCCCGATCCAGGTTGGGCTTTAAAGGGACAGGTTTTAGCTTTCTGCACCAATGAGTTGGTATCTTTAAGGTATCATTGATTCTTGCCACAAGTGATGGGCAAAGCACAGCTAAGAGAAGAAAAGCTTTATTTCAAAAGCAACAAAACAAATAGCAAAAAGAAACAACTGAGGTCGGAGTTGGAAAATTCTGCTAAAATTCATTTGCAAGAGGTAATCATTCACTTGAGGTTAGAGTAAGCAAGTTCAATGGCAATGCTTATTATGTTTGAAGAGGAAGCTAAAGCTTCTTATTCTTTAAGGACGTCACTTTTTTTGTTGAATTCACACGGAATGCTCTATAAGGTTTCAATTAAATTCAAATAGGATTAAATACAAAATTATTTATTTTCTTATTGAAAGAATTAATATATAAAGCTTTTTTGTAAACAGGCAAAATGAATGTTGTCACTCGTTTATCCAGTTTGTTTTTGTGTGAAAGTGGATGGTGCAACATTTAATTCCTGGGATTCATATAATCAGAATTCTGTAACTATAAATGTTATTGTCTATAGTTCTTATAAGTTTGATTCCACTGTGTTCTTTAGAGTCAGTGCTTCAAAGGAATACTTCACAATGGTAGTTCTGATAGTCTAAACTTATTCAGGTTAACACATTTTTGTATCATATACATGCTGATCAATTTATGCTATAATTGACAACTTCTTTAATTGTACATTTATAAGAAATGATTCTCATTCCTTAGCGTTGTACTAATCAAATATTCCATGATGCCTCTGCTGCAATTATGATTACTTTTCAAAAAGTAGATTTGCTCTTGAACACTACTGCACATTTAAATTATCTATTAGATGATTTATTTAATGTTAATAGCAGTCCTCATATAATTAGATATACTAGCCTAAAGAGGAAGGTATGCTTTTGCTTATGAAGTCTCAATACAGTGTTTTTTAATGAGTTCTTCTACACTAATGAAGGGGAAACTTGTTAATAATGTTAGTTGCAGTGTTAAGATTCTACTTAAGCAGGCCTTGGAGCTCATCTCAATTTCTATTGACAAGCTGGCAGACCTGAAAAAATGTGAAATTGACATTCTTAGGTTGTTTTTATATCATCTTCCCTATTGAATAAGTCATTTGGCTAATAATGCTTATCACAATTATCCCAGTCTGTGACCCTCTTTGATAATCTCTCTACCTGCACGGCCTTGTATACAATATTCCCCCTTCTCGGAGTGCTCTTCCTTTTTGGCCTGGAAAACTCTCATTCTTCGAGACCTAATGTGAGTCTCACCTCTTTTGGGAAGCCTTCCTTGATAAACCTTCAGACCCACTGTCAGCAGAATTAAGCCTTTCCTAATCTGCATTCCATAGCACCATATACCTTTCTCTGTACTGCTAATGATGCTGTTATGGAACTGTGTGTTTGAAAGTTTTCTTACCCCTCTAGATGGTGGAGTTCTTGAAAGAAATAACCTTATTGTGTTCTTTCTTGTATACTGATACCTACCACAAGTTCTGATGCATAGTAGGTACGCCATAAATATTAGTAGAGTAAAATCTATTGAAAAGAAAATCTCAAATAGATACTTAAAACTTGATTATTTTTATATTTTCATGCATTTATATCTTGCCTGCCAGTGTAGTCATAAGTTCAGTAAGTATGGAAACTATGTATGTTTTTCTGTATCCTCTTGGGAGTATACAAAACAGTATTTTTTAATATCGTAGATAATTAAATGCTATATATTAGTTGTCAGTATTATTTATCAGTCAGCATACTATCATAGAAGGCATAAAGTCATTATTATGTGCGTTGTTTTACACAGACTTAGAACTTATTGAAATTATTCAGATGTTAGGTTTATTTTTTGCTTTTGCAAGACTGAGGAAGCCTAGTATATATTTGTGATAACTTAAATACCAAAGAAGGCAAAGATACTTTGCTCTCAAAAGATGCAGTTTTTTCATTTCTGGACATGCACTGGGCTAGAGCCCACTACCCTAAATGGAGAGTCATGGCCCAGCAGCATTTACCACAAGGTGACTGAAGTGCCCTGGGGCCTTGAGTGAACATCTGGGGTAGCCAGATGGTACTTACCATGGGCCTGGGGCCTAGGGAAGAGACCCCTCTGCTTGTGGAAAGGACAGAGAAGAGTAGGAAGGGCTTTGTTTTGTGACTTGAGTGCCAGCTCAGCCATAGTAGAATAGAGCACCAGGTAGATTCCTGAAGTTTCTGACTCCAGGCCCTGGCTCCTGGATGTCATTTCTGGACCTGCCTGGGACCAGTGGAACTTGCCACTCTGAAGGGAAGGAAACAAGCCTAGCTGGACTTGCCACAGGCTGATTGATTATGGAGCCCTAAAGAAATGAGTGAACACAGATGGGTAGCCAGGCAGTGGTTACTGTGGGCCTTGGGCAAACTAAATAGGGCACCAGTGCTGTACTGTCCTTGGGTCTGACTCAGTAAAGTCTAACTGATGGTAGCCACAGAGGTGCTTGTGTCACTCCACCCCCAGCTCCAGGCAGCTCAGCACACAAAGAGTGACTCTGTTTGCTTCAGAGAAAGTTAAGGGAAGAGAAGAAGAGCCTCTACCTGGTAATCTAGAGAATTCTTCCAGAAATTATCTGAGACCACCAAGGCAGTACCTCCATGAATCTGCAAAAGCCACAGTATTACTGGACTTGGGATGCCCCCTAATGCAGATATGGCTGCAGTGACCAAAAACTTAGATCACAACACCAAGGTCTCTTTGAATACCTTGAAATCCTTTCCCTGAAGGACAGGTACAAACAAGCCAACTGCAGAGACTACAAGAAATACCTAACTGTTGAATGCCCAGACAGAAATGAATCAAGACCATCAAAGAAAACATGACCTCACTAAACAAACTAAATAAGGCACCAGTTACCAATACTGGAAAGAGAGAGTTATGTGTCCTTTCAGATGACCATTTCAAGATAGCTTTCTTGAGGAAACACAACTTAATTCAAGATAACCCAGAGAAGGAATTCAGAAATCTATTAGATAAATTTAACAAAGATATTGAAATAATTAACTAGAATCAAGCAGAAATTCAAGTTGAGTTGAAAAATGCAATTGACATACTAAAGAATGCATCAGACTTTCTTAACAGCAGAATTGATCAAGCAGAGGAAATAATTAGTGAGCTTGAACACAGTCTATTTGAAAATATTCAGTCATAGGACAAAAAAATCAAAAAGAATTTAAAAAGAACACAGCATGCCTATGTGATCTGGAAAATAGCCTCAAAAGGGCAAATCTGAGTTACTGGCCTTAAAGAGGAGATACAGAGAGAGCTACAGGTAGAAATTTGATTCAAATGGATAATAACAGAGGACTTCCCAAACTAGAAAAAGATATTATTCAAGTACAAGAAGCTTATAGAACATCAAGCAGAATTCACTCAAATAACACTACTTCAAAACATTTAATAATCAAACTCCCAATGGTCAAGGATAAAGAAAGGATTCTAAAAGCAACAAGAGAACAGAAACAAATAACATACAATAGATCTCCAATATGTATGGCATCAGACTTCTCAGTGGAAACCTTACAAGACAGGAGATATTGGCATGACATGTTTAAAGTGTTGAAGGAAATTTATCCCAGAATAGCAAATCTGGTGAAAATACCTTTCAATCATGAAGGAAAAATAAAGACCTTCCCAGAAAAACAAAAGCTGAGGAATGTTATCAACACCACACATGTCATATAAGAAAGGCTAAAGGGAGTTCTTCAATCTGAAAGAAAAGTATGTTAATGAGAAAATATCATGTGAAGTTACAAAGTCACTGGTAATAGTAAGTGCACAGAAAAAGATTAAGAACACAGAATATTATATCACTGTAATCATGTGTAAACTAGTCATATATTGAGTAAAAGCACTAAAGGATAAACTATCAAATAATATAACTGCAGCAACTTTTTAAGACACACTACCATATGATATAAGTAAAAACAACAAAAAGTTTTAAAAGAGGAGGAATTAAAATACGTAATTTGTATTAGTTTTCTCTTTGCCTGTTTGCTCATGCAATTAGTGTTAACAAGTTTAAAATAACACCTTATAAGGTATTATTTGCAAGTCTCATGGTAACCTCAATCAAAAAACTTACAACAGAAACACTAAAAATTAAAAGCAAGAAATTAAAACATACCACCAGAGAAAAACACTTTCACTAAAAAAAAGACAGAAAGGAAGGGAAAAAGGAAGAGAAAACCAAAAAAAAAAAAAAACAACCAGAAAACACATAACAAAATGGCAGGGGTAAGTCTCTACTTATCAATGATAACATTGAATGTAAATTGATTAAATTATCTAATCAAAAGACAGAGTAGCCAACTGGATTAAAACAAAACAAAACAAGACCCAGTGATCTGTTGTCTACAAGAAACACACTTCACCTGTAAAGATACACACAGACAGAAAAAAAGGAACATAAAAAGATGTTTCATGCAAATGGAAACCAAAAAAGAGCAGAATTAGCTATACTTAGACAAAATAGATTTCAAGACAAAAACTATAAAAAGAACAAAGAAGGTCATTATATAATGATAAAGAGATCAATTCAGGAAGGGAACATAACAAATACGTGTGTGTATATATATACAACTCTAGAGCACCCAGATATATAAAGCAACTGTTATTAGAGCTAAAATGGCAGATATGCCCCAATACAATAATGTAATAGCTGGAGACTTCAACACTCAATTTAACATTGGACTGATCATCTAGACAGAAAATCAACAAAGAAACATCAAACTTAATCTGCCATAGACTAAATGAACCTTGGATATTTACAGAACATTATCTCCACCAGCTGCAGAATACACATTCTTCTTCTAAGCACATAGATTATCAAGGATAGACCATATGTTAGGCCACAAAGTACATCTGTAAAAATTCAAAACAATTGAAATTATATCAAGTATCTTCTTTTACCACAATAGAATAAAACTAAAAATCAGTAACAAGAGGTATTTTGGAAACTATACAAACACATAGAAATTAAGCAACAGCCTTCTGAATGACCGGTGTGTCAATAAAGAAATTAAGAAGGAAATTTAAAAATTTTCTTGAAACAAATGATAGTGAAAACACAACATGTAAAAACCTATGAAATATAGCAAAATCAGTCTTAAGAGGAGAATTTATGGCTATAAGTGCCCACATCAAGAAAGTAGAAAAATTTCAAATAAACAATCTAACAACACATCTTAAAGAGCTAGAAAAGCAAGAGCAAACCAAACCCAAAGTTAGTACAAGAAAAGAAGTAATAAAGATCAAAGCAGAAATAAAATAAATGGAAACAAAGAAAACAATACAAAATATCAATGAAACATAAAGTTTGTATCTTGAAAACATAAATAAAATTGGCAGAACTTTAGCTGGACTAGTGAAGCAAAAAAGAGAGAAATTCGAATAAATAAAATCAGAGATGAAAAATGAGTCATTATAACTGGTGCTTCAGAAATTCAAAGGATCACTAGAGGCTACTATGAGCAACTATATACCAATAAATTGGAAAACCTAAAATAAGCGGGTAAGTTCATAGACACATACATCCTACTAGATTGAACCACAAAGAAATTCAAAACCTGAACAGGCCAATCACAAGTACCAAGATCAAAGAGGTAATAAAAAGTCTTTGAGAAAAAAACCCAGTACCCACTGACTTCACTACTGAATTCTATCAAACATTTAAAGAAGAATTAACAACAGGCCTACTCAAACTATTCTGAAAAATTAGGAGGAGGTAATACTTCCAAACTCATTATGTGAGTTGCAGGATACAAAATCAATATAAAAATCCATAGTATTTCTATATGTCAACAGTGAGCAATCTGAAAAAGAAATCCAGAAAATAATCCCATTAACAATAGTTGCAAATAAAATAAAATACCTAGGAATTAACCAAGGAAGTGAAAGATCTCTACAATGAAAACCATAAAACACTGATGCAAGAAATTGAAGAGAACATTAAAAAATTGAAATAGATTCCATGTTCATGGATTGGAAAAAATCAATATTATTAAAATGTCCATACTACTTAAAGTGATCCATGGATTTGATGCACTTCCTATCAAAATAACTAATGGAAATCTTCACAGACATAGAAAAAACTATCCTAAAATTTATGTGGAACTAGAAAAGACCCAGAATAGCCAAAGCAATTGTGAGGAAATAATAATAATAATAAAACTGGAGGAATCACATTACCTGACTGTAAATTATACTTCAGAGCTATAGTAATAAAAACAGTAAAGTACTGGCATAAAAACAGACAGATAGAGCAATGGAACAGAAAAGAGAACCCAGAAACAAACTTATACATCTACACTGAATTCATTTTTTGACAAAGGGTCCAAGAACATACATTGATGAAAGGAGAGCCTCTTCCATAAATGGTGCTGAGAAAGCTGGACCTCCATATGCAGAAGAATGGAACTAGACCTCTATCTCAACCATATACAGCAATCAAATAAAAATGGATTAAATGCTTAAATCTCAGACTTCAAACTATGAAACTACTAAGATAAAATATTGAGAAAAATTTCCAGGACGTTAGAACAGGCAAAGATTTCTTGTGGAATATCCCACAAACACAGACAATGAAAGCAAAAATGGACAAATGGGGTCATATCAAATTAAAATGTTTCTGCACAGCAAAGAAAACAATCAACCAGGTGAAAAGACATCCTACAGAATGGGGAAAAGTACTTGCAAACTCTGCATCAGACAAAGGATTAATAATCAGAATATATAAGGAGCTCAAACAACTCCGTAGGAAAAAAATTTGATAATTCACCTTAAAAGTGGGCAAAAGATTTGAGTAGACATTTCTCAAAAGAAGAGGTATAATTACCAAACAGATACATGAAAAGGTGCTCAGCGTCACTGGTCATCAGAGAAATGCAAATCAAAACTACAATGAGATATCGTCTCACCCCAGTTAAAATGGTTTTTATCTAAAAGACATTCAATAACAAATGCTGGCAAGGATATGGAGAAAAGGGAACGCTATTGGTGGGAATGTAAATTAGTACAACCCCTATGGAGAACAGTTTGATGATTCCTAAAAAAAAAAAAAACTACACTAAAACTAGAGCTACCATATGATCCACTGCTAGGAAAGGAAGTTATAATAGTATATCAAAGAGATATCTACACTCCCATCTTTTTCGCAGCACTATTCACAATATCTAAGATACGGAAGCTACCTATGTGTCCATCAAAAGACAAATGGATAAAGGAAATGTGGTACATTAACACAATGGAGTACTATTCCGCCATAAAAATGAATGAGATCCTCTCATTTGCAACAACATGGATGACACTGGAGGTCATTACGTTAAGTGAAATAAGCCAGGCACAGAAAGACAAACTTCGAATGTTCACACATAATTGTGGGAGTTAAAAATTAAAACAATTTAACTCATGAAGATACAGAGTAGAATAATGCTTACAAGAGTCCAAGAAGGGTACTGGGGCTGGGGAGAATAGGGATGGTTAATAGATACCATAATATCATTCTATAGAGTGAATAAGGTCTAGTATTTGATAGCACAACTGGGTGGCTACAGTCAACACTAATTTGTACATTTTGAAATGACTAAGAGCGTAATTGAATTGTACGTAACACAAAGAAAGGATAAAAGCTTGAGGTTAGAGATATCTCATTTACCCTAATGTGATTATTTCACACCACATGCCTGTATACATATCTCATATATTCCATATATATAATGTTCTTACAAAAGAGATGCCATTTCTCAATGTGGTCACAATTGACCACATACTTCAACATTTGGTGACAATTTGGCAACACTTCATCAATTCATCACCAGAAGTCATTAGGGATTCTTTTTAGATTTCAGTTACACCATCAAATCCCTTTAATTTAATTCTGCACAATTATGCACATATTAATTGAACATTTACTAAATGTTATGTGTTGGGCAAGTTGCTGTTAGATATAATGGAAATATTTTGAGGACAAGGACAAGCGGACAAGAATTCTGTTTCTGGTTATTTCTCTTATCTTTTAAGTGATTGAGAATGTATTACTTCTTTGACACCAGATTTTTAATCTTGTGACAGGGATATGAATCTCAATCACATAGAAGGTTATTTAACAAAAACAGGAGTGGTATAGTGTTTGGTATCTTGTTGCTTCTTAACAAACATTAAACTTCTGATTCACTTAAATGAAGTGCCCCTTTTCACCATGTCACCATTTATACAGCAGAAGAAGGAAGCACGAAGGACTCCTTTAGAAGGCAGGTGCCAGCTACAAACAATGGGACTCTAGGTTATTTTCCAGATGTCCTTATTTTAACAGCATTATTATGTGTTGTATTTTTAGGGGAGAATGTGTGCCAGGGCAGTATTATAATTCAGTTTCAATTACAGTAACTGTTATGCATTGTAGGCTAGCCAAAAGTTGGCAGGTAGCCTGTGCACAAGCCCTGGACTTAATAGGAGTAATGGCTTTGCAAGCCCACTTCAGCTCCTCATTACTGTCTCCTTCTGATTTAGTGGCGGCCTTCTCCTCTGAGGTTGGGTGTTGATACCATCTCCTCAGCTGGCTCAGGTTTCTGGGAAGATGTTCATTCTGCTTAGAACTGCCAGAAATCTATTTCTTATATTTTCTGTTAAGTACAGTGGAACAAAACATAGTTCCTCATTTCCATCCTTCCTTCCTTTCCCTTCCCTTCCCTTCCCTTCCCTTTCCTTCCTTCCTTTCTCCTTTCTTCCTTCCCTCCCTCTTTTTCTCTTTCCCTCCTTTTCTTCTTCCCTCCTTCCTTTCCTTTCCTTTCCCCTTCCTTCCTTCCTCTTCCTTCCTTCCTCTTCCTTCTTTCCTCTTCCTTCTTTCTTCTTCCTTCCTTCCCTCCTTCCTTTCTTCCCTCTGTCCCTTCCTCCCTCCATCCATCCTTTCTTCCTTCCTTCCTTTCTCCTTTCTTCCTTCCCTTCCTTCCCTTCTTTTCCTCCTTCCCTCCTTTTCTCCCTGCCTCCTTCCTTCCTCCCCATCCCTTCCATTCTTCCCTTTGTCTCTCCCTCCCTCCCTCCTTCCTTCCTTCCCTCCCTCCCTCTGTCCCTCCCTCCCTCCTTCCTTTCTTCCTTCCTTTCTCCTTTCTTCCTTCCCTTCTTCTTTTTTCCCTTCCCTCCTTTTCTTCCTCCCTCCTTCCTTTCCTTCCTTCCTTCCCTCCTTCCTTTCTTCCCTCTGTCCCTTCCTTCCTCCCTCCCTCTATCCTTTCTTCCTTCCTTTCTCGTTTCTTCCTTCCCTTCTTCTTTTTCTCCTTCCCTCCTTTTCTCCCTCCCTCCCTTCCTTCCTTCCCTCTGTCCTTCCTTCCTTCTTTCCTTCTTTTCTTCCTTTCCTTCCTCTTTTTTCCTTATCTCCTTTTCTCCCTTCCTTCTCCCTTCCCTTCCCTTCTTTTCCCTTGCTTTCCCTTCCCTCCCTTCCTTTTCTTTCTCCCCTCCCTCGCCACTTCTCCCACTCCCTCCCTCCTGCCTTCCTTCTTCCTTCTCTCTCTTCACATTCTTTCTTCCCTTCCTCCTCCCTTCTTTCTTCCTTCATTTTCTTCTTCCTCTTACTCCTGTTCTTTTTATTCTTCTCCCTTCTTTTCCCTCTTCCTCCTCCTCCTACCCCTCCATCTTCCATGTTGTATTGCTACTCGCTTAATGAATCCTTTTGCCAAAAGCCCTGTTCATCTTGTCTACAGTTTAATATTTTATTCCATTTTTCTTACTAGTTCTATCTTGTAGCACACTTAGAAGTCTTCTCTATTACCTGTATTTACATCCTCCCAATGTTTGTAGATTCTTACACTCCCTGGTTGTCACTTAGCCATGTAATAGGCATTTATCTCCTTTAATCTAGCCTCATAAATCAAACTTTTCTTTTCCCTACTCATCTTTTTATCATTCTCTAAATGGTTTTTAATTTGTCTGTGTCTTTCTGGAATGAAAGTGCCTCAAACTAAATGTAGGATTCAAGGCTGAAACCTTGCTGACTGCATGTTGCCATTCTTTCATTCTGAACAAACATTTCATAATAAATAACTATAGTATGCCTCTTTATCTTGCCAGTTCATTACTTTGCAAATATAAGCAGAATAAGTTCTTACTGAAGTCTTTTGAAGTAGATGAAAAAATGCATTTTTTCGGCCGGGCGCGGTGGCTCAAGCCTGTAATCCCAGCACTTTGGGAGGCCGAGACGGGCGGATCACGAGGTCAGGAGATCGAGACCATCCTGGCTAACATGGTGAAACCCCGTCTCTACTAAAAAATACAAAAAAAAAAACCTAGCCAGGCGAGGTGGCGGGCGCCTGTAGTCCCAGCTACTCGGGAGGCTGAGGCAGGAGAATGGCGTGAACCTGGGAGGCGGAGCTTGCAGTGAGCCGAGATCTGGCCACTGCACTCCAGCCTGGGCGACAGAGCGAGCCTCCGTCTCAAAAAGAAAAAAAAAAAAAATGCATTTTTTCCAGAACTCAGGAGGCCAAAGTTTAAACTCAGATTTACCACAATTCATGAACTTCCAGCTTAAATTCTGTATGACTAACTTGCCTCTTTTTTTTTTTTTTTTTTTTTTTTTTTTTTTTTTTTTTGAGACAAAGTCTCGCTCTGTTGCCCAGGCTAGAGTACAATGGCACCATCTCAGTTCGTTGCAATCTCTCGAGTTCAAGGAATTTTCCTGCCTCAGCCTCCAGAGTATCTGGGATTACAGGCATACACTACCATGCCCAGCTAATTTTTGTCTCTTTATTACAGACACGGCTTCACCACATTGGCCAGGCTGGTCTCAAATTCCTGGCCTCAAGTGATTCACCCTCCTTGGCCTCCCAAAGTGCTGAGATTACAGGCATGAGCCACTGCTTCCGGCCTAGGAATCAATACTGTCATATCTCATGTACAGGACCTAGACTGGGGCCAGGCAAGCAAAGCTCACAAGACACTTGCACAATCCTGAGAATGAGCACCACCTTACATTTTGCATCTAAGATGCCTCACTAAAACAATATAGTAGGTATAAAAATGCTTTAAAAAATGCAAACACGTAGACAAATGTAAGATCTCACCATCGTTCTTCACCAGTTCTACCCAACACAATTTATTAGCAATAGAATGATTATACACTTGGAGCTCACCTATGCCAAACCCTTTTCCATAGTTTCCTTGACTCACTCTTTCAAGTTTCCGGGTGCCCAAGTATGCTAGCCTCTACTTAGCCAGGCACCTTCAGACCAGAACACCTAAATTGGTAAACCATTCAATCACAGAGATTGTTTCCTCATCGTGCCATCAAAATGTAATTATTTAAATGCCTGTTCCCTCCCAACTCTGCTTATCTGCTTCCTTGAAGATAACTTGCTTATCAGATGAAATTGTGTTTGCTGTTGTGTCTGTAATGAAGTACTGATTTAATGCGTAATCCATTTCAGATCACAAATTTACGATTTCAATAAGGTTAACTGTAGAAATGATGCTTTTCTCTCCAAGCGCTCTAATACATGGTTTAGAAAACTTTTCTGATAATGAACTACAGTAAGAAGTACATTTTTTAATCATAACCAGGAACATACAGAAAAACACAAATATAACTGAAAAGGATTTCACAAAATAATGCCTTTTCTACTTGCAAAACACTCACCGATTCTATTCTGTTCTTTTTTATTCCATACTGCTAATCATGAACTCATCAAGTTGATTTTGCTATCCATTAGTGGAACACAACCAGTTTTGAAAAACAAAAACAAACCCTAAAGGATTCTGTTTTAGTGGAACTTAGCTAATTGTTGTGGAAAAGTTTTTGACTGATGTATGTGTGGATCTGTGTGTGTGTCTTGTGTGCATCTGTGTAGGGTGGTCAGGAGAATATATTGGATGGACTTGACTATAGGTAGAAAGAAGTTCACCTTCACAAGGGGAGGACTATCCAGTGTGCATACATATTTCACAGGCTACTAGGTGATTCAAATTTCTGAGGAATTCAGCAAGATGTCATGGGCCTAGACATATATAAAAGTGGAACATCCAGGAGAAGGCAGCCTCCAGAGATGCAGAGTGGCGGTGGCATTAGAAGAGTTTCTAAGAAAAGTATGCGGGTAATTGTGAGGCAGGTACTAGGAGTAAACTATGGATTTAGACATTAGGGGAAAACTAGTTATAAGAACTGCAGCATAAGTTCACAAAAGGCTGCAGGCAAGGTTCACTTCATGTATAGCATGTGTCTGTTGATTTGTTATTCCTTAAGTCTATTCTGACTGCAGATATGATTTGTCCAAGTCCCTGTCAATTGCAACCAAATGATCAAAGCTGTAAGCAAAGCCAGCATGATCAAGCAGTGCCTGGTAGACCCTGGGAAGCAGACAGGTCTTGGATCCCTTTAGATTTATATTTTCCATTTTCCTCTGCCTGTGAATAGAACGGGCCCTAAGTACCTGGCTAGAATTTGTACCTCCTTGAATGTATTTTAGCATATTTTTCTCCAACTTATTTCATAAGTTCTCTCTTTAAATTGCCCCGATAGATCATTAGCTTAGAGTTGTTCCTCGTTCTTCACAGGTGTGTACAACCATTATCAATTCAGTAAAATTCTAGCATTTAAAATTTTTAACAGGAGGGATAATGTTGAGGTTTTTTTTCACAGCTTGTTTATAGCCTAAATATAATTCCCTTTCAGTTTCTCATTGAAAGACTCTTCATGTTTCTAATGCCCAAGAAAAATATAAACCCACGAGGGTGTTTACTAACCTTGTAAAATTGCAGGATTACACTCATGAAGAGAAAAATAAGCTTTTCTTCATGCTCATCCTCTTTAACAAATGAATCCTAAGTTCATGTATAAACTTGCAGTTAATAAGACACATACCAAAAAGCAATCCAAAAACCCCAGGATTTTAGGAAGAAAAAAACACAAGTAGTGTGTCATTTTCACTTCCACTATTTGCTGGTACAGTAGTGGCACAGTACTTATATACACAATGCATAACTCTCAAAAAGTATAAAAGCAAATAACTGATAAAATATATAGAAAAGTGACCTTTTCAAAATCCCATTTCAAACATTCAAAGTCAGTGGCTTAAGTGAATAGTGAATCTATGATACCTTTTCCAAATAGAGTAGAACTGTAGAAGTTCTTTCTACCTTGAGTAGCAAGAAATTAATTATTAGGATTGCTTTGACTCACAATGATGCTGTGAACTTCCAATTATTCCAGATAATGTAAGCAAGGATTGTACATAATTGAAATTTGATGATAACACAAAAGGCTTATTCTAACCATTAATTTCAATCTTTTTCCCTAGCAAACCTTTACATGAGCTAATGAGAATAGCTGAGTTGCTTGTGTGTCATTTTACCCACCTTTTTTTAAATGTCTCCGTCTTTGGTAAAGCTGTTTACAAGAAGTAAAGCAATGATCATCAAAATGTGATTTGAAGAGGTTTGGAAAGTTTGAGCCTGAGGGCAACCAGGTGTCAGCTAGAGCAGGCAGGGAAGGATGATTTATAAATCGGATTTAAAGACAGTTCCTGTATTAGTCTGTTTTCACGCTGCTGGTAAAGACATATCCCAGACTGGGCAATTTACAAAATAAAGAGGTTTATTGGACTTACAGCTCCACATGGCTGGGGAGGCCTCACAATCATGGTGGAAGGTAAAAGACACGTCTCACATGGCAGCAGATGAGAAGAGAGCTTGTGCAGGAAGACTCCCGTTTTTAAAACCATCAAATCTCCTGGGACTTACTGACTATCATGAGAAAAGCATGGGAAGAACCTTCTCCCATGATTCAATTACCTCCTACCGGGTTCCTCCCACAACACGTGGGAATTGAAGATGAGATTTGGGTGAGGGCACAGCCAAACCATATCAGTTCTCAAAAGAGGATCTCCAAAATGTTTCTGCAAGGACAGCACCATTGTAACCATAATATAGCTTCTCAATGATTTCTCGGTAAATATGCACACTTTCTATTCTTTATAGTCACACATTGTCACCTTATATGTATAATAGGAGTTAGTGTTTGCTTGTTTACCAGGTTGTCAACATTGTTAACAAACAACTCCTCGAAAAATCCTTGGTTTATTTAAATAGATATTTGCTCATTTGATTTCCTCCATAAATTGTTACCTTTTATTCTCAAAATAGAGACCGATGTAGAAATGATTAAAGATGTTTTTTGGACACAAAATAGTAAGCATATTTTAACAATTTCATATTAGTTAATAAAAATGATTTGTATGTTCATTAATCAAAATGTGGTGATTGACTTTATGTTAAAATCATTAAGGATTTAAAATATGAAAAGGGGATAGTTGGCATGTAAGTTGAGAGTCTGATCAAATCCAGGATACTATAAAAACTATTTGAAATACCTGATACTCCATACCAGATGCCAAGTTTTCCCTTTGCTAATGACAAGCATTTATATCCCACAGGAACACTAAACCATCTTGTAAGTATCTCTTGAATGGCTACCTAAGAAATGTGAAGGCCAGAGCAGCTCATAAGAACAAACTGATGTTATCTTTGAGAATACCATGCCGGGCATTTAAGGGTACCTAAAGAAATGGAATATATATTACAAAACCCTAAGCCAGTTATTCCCAGCACAGAAGCTGACTTCTGTAAACTTGGTTTAATAATGGGGCAGGCTGTATCAATCAGTAGGGTGGTAGCAAGTCAATAATTATTTCGAGACAATGAATTTCAATGTTCAATACAGTAAACAGTTAATATAGAAAAAAAAAACAGGAGGAAGGAGCATCATTTAGCACACTGATGATTCGCTGGATTGTCCTGGAATGTTCTGCATTGTCTTAAAATAACTCTGGATTTTCCACTTCAACTAGCTAGCTCTTTTGTGGTTAAGCTTCTGTACTTGCTATCAAACTGACTCTCAACATAGGTTTCACACATTAGTGCCAACCAGCTTCAAGTTCCCAGGTTGCCAGTGGTCTCACTTTTCATGCACAAAGGTGACAAATGAAAATCTGTTATACCGTGGTGTTAATGATGAAAGTTTTCTACCATTTGAGTTATTTTCAGGACACCTGGACTGCTTAATGTGAAAAATTAAATCTTTAATGGTTGAATTCTAGGCATGGTGACTTTTGTTGGAGGGTTATGCTTTTTACTTAGATCTTCCTTTACCCTCCAGATAGCATTCCATTCATTTTTTTCTTTTTTTTTCCTTTCCATTCCTCCTTCATTTACTGCAACATTTACTGATCAACTAATATATTTCAGGCACATGGATAAGTAGTGAGGAGAGAAACATAGATCAGATATGGCCCCTCCTCCCCAGGATTCATAGTTTTGTACAGGACATAGTATGTCAACCTGCTCATAAATCTTGAAAGGATCATAGTTGAACATAGGTACAAAACAGAAAGAAGAAGGGGTTAATCTTGTCTTTGGAAGATGGACTCATGAAAGACTCCACCCAAGTGGAAGGATTTAAGCTTATTCTTAAATAATGGATAAGAACTTCTCAGAAGGAAAGGAAGTAGTTGGAGGAATCACCCTGGTATGTGGGTTATAGCAGTAGTTTCTCATGACCTGAACACAGAGTGTGAGCACAGTCTGTCAGGAGATGAGGATGGAGAGTTCCTTGGGAAGTTGGTAGGGCTTTTGAGTGCCTTGCCATGACTTTCGGATTTCATTCTGCAAAATGAAACGTATCAGCAAAATACCACTGAAGATCAAAGCTGGGGAATTACATGTTCCTTTCACTTTGATGACAAAGTATACAGTGGGTAGATCAGAAGAGAAGAGAGGCTTAACAGAATTATGACAAGTCATATGTTGAGTGGATGCCATAACTCAGACATGGCCCTAGATTCTGGGTATACCTTGGGAACAAAATAGCCATAACACCCACCTTGTACTAATTATGACAATAGCAATAGTATTTATTTAATGTTGATTTGGCACTATCTGGGAGCTTGACGTATTTTAAGGACAGTTGACATTTAAATAATGCAGAGGTATGGACACTGGCACCCCACAGTTGAAAATCTGTGTATAACTTTTAACTGTCCAAAAATTGAGGTATTAATAGCCTACTGTTGACGAGAGGCCTGACTGATTACAGTTGATTAACACATATATTGTATATGTATTATATGCTGAATTCTTACAATAAAGCAAGCTAGTAAAAAGAAAACATTAAGAAAATCATAAAGAAGAGAGACTATACTTACCATTTATTAAGTGGAAGTAGATTGTCATAAAAGCTTTCATCTTCGTCATCTTCACATTGAGTAGGCTGAGGAGGAGGAAGAGAAGTTGGTCTTGCTGTCTCAGGGGTGGCAGAGACAGAAAGAATTCTGTGTAAGTTGGTCTGTGGGGCTCTAACCTATGTCGTTCAAGGGTCAACTGTATTTCAACTTAACAACTCTAAGATATTACTACTATCTGTGTTGTATAGGTAATGTAACTGAGGCTGAGAGATGGTATTTACGCAAAGCTGTGTGTGTAGTCAGTGATGTATCCAGTTAGGATTTGTGTCCAGGCAGTATTTCACTGTGATCTACCTTGAGGAAGTGAATAGATCATAAGATCAGCTATAACTATAGTGGAAACATAGCCAGACCAGAGCAGCTATTGCAGCAGGAAGCAGGAAAAATAAAAATAAAACTATAAATACAAGAAGAATCTGTTCTAAAAGAAATGGAACCTCAAGCTATAGTGTTAAGGTCCCAAATATGGTACTCTTCATCGTTTTCTAGACAGTTCTGTCTGCCTTATACACATCAGTGGATGAAGCCAGCTATTCAACATATAGTCTAACCATAGTAGGTAGCCAGAGTTTAGAATTGGCATTTTCTGGCCATTCTCCTTTCCTTGTTACCATGACTTGTTAATAGACAGCCTACACTCTAGGACTTTACATCTTACTTATTGGCTTCTGTGCATTCAGTGGCCAAATGTCCAGTAGTTCTATGCTGAGCCTCCCCCCAGATATAGTTTGAAAAATGCGTGAGATAAAAAAAAATATCCTTCAGCCTCCCACAACCATGGAACACCTAGCATGCCACTCAGCAGTTAGAG
The DNA here is from genome assembly GCF_037993035.2 of Macaca fascicularis. Classification (NCBI taxonomy): domain Eukaryota; kingdom Metazoa; phylum Chordata; class Mammalia; order Primates; family Cercopithecidae; genus Macaca; species Macaca fascicularis. Next base: position 20,445,203 of record NC_088379.1, on the reverse strand, counting down.
CAGAAACCTGTTGTGGTAGGCAGAATTCTAAAATAGTCCTCAAGATTGCACACTTAAAATGACCCTGATGTACACACCCTATATAATCCCTTTACTTTGAGTGTGAGTTGGATTTGTGACTATGATGGGATATCACTACCACAATTTTGGTACCCTATATGGGTGAAAAGATTTTGTAGCCATAACTAAGGTTCTAATCCGTTGACTTTGAGTTAATCCAAAGGGACACAATCCCAAGTGAGCCTGACCTAATCAGCCAAGCCCTGAAAAGAGGTCAGAGAAATTTGAAGCATGGAAGAAAGACATTTCGTGCTAGCATTGAAAGAGCATCCTACCACATTTCAGACAGAACATGGCACCAAGAGCAATGTCTAGGAGATGAGAATGGTCCCTGTCCAACAGCTAGCAAGAAAACAGGGTAACTCAGTCATAAAACTACAAGGAAATTAATCCTTTCAATAAACTGTGATCTTAGAAGAGGACACAGAGGTTCAGGTATGATCACAGCCCAAGCCTACACCTTGATTTAAGCCTGAACAGAACACTCTGCTAACCCATACCCAGACTCCTTATCCACAGAAACTGTGAAATAATAAATCTGTGTTGTTCTAAGTCATTCAGTTTGTGATTATGTGCTATGTAGCAGTAGAAACTAGGAAACAATATCAGAGTTCAGACAGGTGCCACCCTGAGTTATCAAACCAGCAGGTCATGATTGACTGGCTTGTTTTGATGACCCTTCAAAAGAGTTTTAGTCTGCTCATGGCTCTGTGCGTAATAAATTTAACATAGCGTGCCCTCAGTTATCCATAAAAACTAATCTTTAATTCTTTGAGGCCACTGTGTATTATTTAATAGGTTACATTACATTGCATTGAGGATAATTTTTCTTTTCAGTGTGGTCCTACTAATGGCATGTCCTGTGTGTTTTACAAATATATACTTAATTAGTATTCATAATTCGATTCTAGTATAACTTGGTTACCATAGGTATTTTATATGAAATATTTCTGTTTAAAATCAAAGTTATTAACAAGTGATTCAGTTAGAATTGTTAGTAATTGAACTACAGCATATAAGCATGAATAATTGTCAAGGAGATTGTTGTACATTGCTTTTTACATTTTATGTTTCTTTGGTACAATAAAATAATAGAATAAAAAATTATTTATACTCTATTACAGTGAGGAAGTACAACATGTCAGCTGTAATGAGGAATAATTTGTTGGAGGAGACTATTTGGAATGATATTTGGCTAAATATATATTCACAACTAAGATTTTTATTAAGCAGAGCTAAAAATCTGTTGAAATTACCCCTGGGTTTAATGATCACATAAATAATCCTGTTTCAATTATTTGCATCTTACATGGTTTCATAATAAATGAATTATGCATCAGACAACTTTGTGTCTTTTGTTACTTTTATAGTATTGATTTAGATAAAGATTAGCCCCAGGGAGTAATGGGAAAGGGCTCCATGTGGCTGCTGTTTTGCTTTTTATTAGCTCTCAAACTGAAATATCTACTTTATCTAAATCAGCTTCACACTTCCGAACATTTGTATCCATCAATTCTATTTACTTCACTTAGCCTGGCTATTAAGATGGCTGCACATCAGTTCTGCCCTTCACTTAAGTGATTACATTTGGAGCTGAAAGAGGGATTCTCCAGGGACAGATCAAAGATGGGAGCTAGGTTATAAAGCAATGCAGAAAACTGTGGGATGCTTCACAGCCCTCCTCTATCTGTACTAAAGTTTGTATCTAAAGCTCACTGATGAGAGAAAGTTGTCATGAATGCAGGAAATGAATCACCTGAATAAAAACAAAAAAACATTTAAATATGGAGTAGAAACTTGTGTCTATTCCCAATCTGTTTAAAATGCCTTACTTTTATTCGAAGAAAAAACTTTATGGAGAAGTGTGAGAAACCGAAGGAACCCCCTCTATTCTTATCCCTGTCAAGTTTGTAAAATGTGTGACTCTCAGCTAGTTTTGATGAGCTGGGAGAATGTGTTCCTTACATGGGTGAGGGTGTTTGAGCAGATTAATGCAGTGTTTCTCACAGTGTGGTCCAGAGAAATCCTGCATTAGAATCATTAGAACTTTTGACAAAAATGGAGATCCAGGGTTTCTACCTAAGACCTATGAAATTAGAATCTCTGGGAAAGGTCTGAGGATTCCTTTTAGGGAGATTTGTAGTTAATGCTGATGCACATAACACTTTGAGCACCACGAGTCAATATGTATGTATAACAGCTTAGTTCTCTGTTCTCTTTCGCCAGTGCTGGCCACTCTTGCTACCAATTCCTTTCCTCCCATTTGTCTTCAGCCCTTTAAGAATGCAGTAATGTACAGCTCAAATGAGTTCTTTGAGTCACTGTCTATTGTTCCTCCATTTAACTACCTTTACCCACTGAGCAGTTTGTGTTTGCTATCCATTCTTAGGACAAGGATGGGTGGTAAAGTCTGGGTGTGGTGTTGATCCTTCATTGAGGATATTGTCTACTCATGGAACTAGACCAAACAAGACTAGACTAGTCTAGAACTAGCTAGCGTGTGATTCATGGATCATGGGGCTGATGAGACTTATGAAGCAAATATGCCCTTGAAGGTGGATTTCCTCAAGGAAATGATGATAGGACCCTTTGAAACCCCACTTGAATTTGATTAGAGTCTGTAGCCTGATATCATGCCAACACCTCACTGCATCTGTTCATCTTGTGGAATGTTTCAGAATGGAAAGTGACAAAGATGTCCTCAAATATCAATGTTCAAGATAGTTATTTTCAGGCTGTTTACATTTTTTGTTTCCAGCAAGGATACCTAGATTTCCTTTTTTTTTTTTTTTGAGATGGAGTCTCACTCTGATGCCAGGCTGGAGTGCAGTGGTATGATCTCGGCTCACTGCAAGCTCTGCCTCCCGGGTTCAAGCGATTCTCCTGCCTCAGCCTCCCAAGTAGCTGGGACTACAGGCACCCGCCACCACACCCAGTTAATTTTTGTATTTTTAGTAGAGATGGGTTGGCCAGGATGGTCTTGATCTCTTGACCTTGTGATCTGCCCGCCTCAGCCTCCCAAAGTGCTGGGGTGACAGGGGATTTCCACCGTTTTCAAGAACAATTTAAAAGCCAAGCCATTATAAGTTTATAATTTCTTCCTATATTACTCGTGGTGAAAATGGTGGTCAACCTCATGGGTGGGTATAAGCAATGTGTTTTCTTTAGAATTCCACCTTAATTGCAGATGCCCTAGTCCTTCTTATCCATACAATGGCTAGGAATAATAATAGTAATTGGCTCATTGAGTTTGTTATATGGACATATTAAGATAATTCAATTAGAACAGTACTTGATTTGTAGCAAGAGCTCAATAAATAACAATAATAGCTATTATTTATTGAGCATTTATACGGTGACAGTCTCTGTTCTAATTGCTTTATATGACTCATCTCAGCAGTTTGCCCAAAGTCACAAGGCTCTAAAGAAACAAAGCGAGGATTTAAACCCAAGCATACTCTTAACTTCTGCATTGTACTCCCTCTGCCATAAATGCAGCTCATTGTCTTTTCACATTATTATTGAAATACATTTCTCAGGCCAGGCACAGTGGCTCACTCCTGTAATCCCAGCACTTTGGGAGGCCGAGGTGGGCAGATCACCAGGTTAGGCGATCCAGACCATCCTGGCTAACATGGTGAAGCCCCGTCTCTATTAAAATACAAAAAAATTAGCCAATGTGGTGCACGTGCCTGTGGTCCCAGCTACTCGGGAGTCCGAGCAGGAAAATGGCGTGAACCTCAGAGGCAGAGCTTGCAGCTGAAATGTGCCACTGCACTCCAGCCTGGGCAACAGAGCGAGACCCCATCTCAAAAAAAAAAAGAAAAAGAAAAAGAAAAAGAAAAAAAGAAAAAAGAAAGACATTTCTCATGTAATACCTTTGCCTTCTCCTCATTTTCTTTCAGTTCATTTTGAGGGGCCAAATTTGCTTTCTATTCACTCAGTCATAAGATTCAGCCAGGCTTCTCTTGGATCAAGTAACTGCCAAAGGAAGAGAGTAAGTTAGAGGCAGGTCGCTGACGCTGATTTTGCGCACCAGAATGGGAGACGGTCTGAAAAATGAGGGGCAGAAACTTCCCAGGAACACCTGGGCAAGTGATTTGAGACAGGCTTTGACTGTTCTTTCTGGCTCTGGGTAAATTCTCTGGCAAGGCTGGGTGTGGTGGCTCATACCAGTAGTCCCAGCACTTTGGGAGGCAGAGGTGGACAGATCACATGAGGTCAGGAGTTCAAGACCAACGTAGCCCTAGAGATAGTGAAACCCCATCTCTACCAAAATTACAAAAATTAGCTGGTTGTGGTGATGTGCGCCTGTACTCCCAGCTACTCGGGAGGCTGAGACAGGAGAATTGCTTGAACCTGGGAGGCCGCGGAAGTTGCAGTGAGCTGAGATTGGGCCACTGCATTCCATCCTAGGTGAAAAAGCAAGGCCTTGTCTAAAAAAAAGAAAAGAAAAAGAAATCTCTGGCAACACTAGTTTTCTTCTCCATTGGTCATGTAATATGTAATATACATTGCCTTTGCTATGAAAAAAAAAATACCACCTAATATCTACATTGTACGAGCCCAACGTGGTCTCTATAAAGCTGACCTTGGTTCTATTCCCCTACCTTCCACTACCATTAAAGCCTGTCAGCTTTCCCTGATCTCATGGTACTTTCCATACTTTCCTAAAGGCTTTTACCAGGTGCTACTTCAAATTTCAGGTGTTTTCAATGGCATCTAAAATATTATCTCTTGATCTCTGGAGTCAGACTTGGGTTTTAGTCCTGAGCTGGATATTTCCCGGTATAATCCAATGAGGCCTCCATTCCTTAACTTCCCCTTGCAAAATGGAGATAGTATTAGTAGCTGCCTCCTATGGTTTACAGAGGATACAGTGGAATAATCCATATAAAGTACTCAGTATGCTAGTCTGTCAAATAGTGATTATTCTACACACATGAGCTATTATCTACATTTTATTTTTAATAGATTTTAAGCAGTGAAGACTAAGGATTTTTAAAAATTTTTAAATTTTGTGGGTATATAGATATATTTATGGGCTACAAGTGATATTTTGTACAGATATACAATGCTTAACAATCAGCTCATGGAAAAACAGGTATTCATCTTTTTATTACTCATATTGGCTTATATAGTACCTGGATCACACCTTTAACGACTGAATGGAAGATGAACAATCAGAAACAAACTGAATGAAAGCTAGGTTTTGAGAAGGCCAACCACTGTGGTGAAAACGTAGAGAAAGTTTGCCCCCTTTCTCCTCCTCTCTTTAATGCCTTCCCAGCCTGGAATCTAGAAAGACATAACGTGCCAAAATCCCTCTGTTCCCTGCCTCAGTTCATCAAAGGGCAGACTCATCTTTCATTTTTTAAAAAACATTATTTTTGTTCCAAAAGCCATATTGCTGGAATCAAAGCAGAAATGGGTTCATTACTGTGAGTAACTGGTGATTTTGAATAAACTGCACTTTAGGGATATGCTCTGAAGTGCAAAAGTAAGAGTGTCTCTAATTAAGCACGTTCATTTTTCTGGGGACAGGTAAGAGATAACCTTCATGCAGCAGTAGAGCCTGAGCTGAAGGACTCCCCAACATTGTTTTGAAGGAACTTCTTTAAACGGAAGCACCTGAAACAGCCTTGCACCCTCCTCAGTAGTTACGTGAGAATGCATTGCAGAGAAGAAAATGTTGGCAAACTCACAAACAGTATCCCTTTTCTCTCACTACCACTTCATACTTATCTGCTACACACACACAAACACACACACACACACACACACACGACAGGGGCACAGACCTTTCTTGTATCTAATATTCATGCAGAAAGGGCGAGAAATCTTTTAAAAAGTCACAATTGAGTGTTGGGTTACTTATGCCAGTGATGTTTGTTTCATTGAATGCTTTGGGTATCCCTGGCCACTGTTACATGAGACACATGGGAAATGTGATGACCATCAGCCCCACTGGCTTCAGATGCTTTGGGACATGGGATAATTGACTAGTCCTTCACAAACCTTTGTTTCCTCATCCATAAGATGGAAATATAAACCCCTCCCTTCCTCAAAGAGGGGTTTTAAGAATGGACGAGTCTATGTGTTAGGCCCACTGCTTGAAAACATATATGCTCCACGAAGATTAAGTATCATTTACAAATATTATTGCACCTAATCCTCACAACACTTCCCTGAAGGAGGGATATTAGCCCCATTTTGATGACCAGCAAACCGAAGTATAGCGAGTTCAAGCAATCCAAATGAGGACAAAGATTTGGAGCCAGTATTTAGGTTTCCTCTTTCTGTTGGACACTCTTAATATTTCTCATTTAAAAGGGAATTCAGTGCCCTACAGGAAGAAAATATATTGGATTAATATTTTAGTTTGAATCCTCGCTGCGACTTGAAGGTAAGAGTTGCATATATAGTTAAGTAACTTTACTTATTTAGATTGCAGTGTTCTTTTAGCTGAAAATGAAGGGATGCGAGTGGATGCTATCCAAGGTACTTATCATCCATACCAGCGATTTTAAGATATTTTGGGCAGGGCACCCTTCTTGGCTGCCTTCCTTACATTGCTTTCATTGTTCACATGGGCAGGAACCACAAATCACACTCACATTAAATGCTGAAGATAGAGCACAAGCAATATGTTTGAGCATGCAGTGCTCTTGGCTCACCTTTAAAAGAAGCAGTAGGAATAGGACTTCCTAAGAAAAAAAAAGCACGGAAATCTCTCAGGGTCCACAGGCAGAGGAGGCACCCTGGTAACAGGAAATTGGGTTCTGCCAGATCAGGGAGAGAGCAGGTAGCTTTTTAGGTGAGAATATCAATCAGATTATTCATTCAACAACCACTCACTCTCTCTTATTCATCGGGCACCACTCTGCAATTGAGGATGTTATATTGAACAAGACAGACAAAAATCTCTACCCTCATAGGTAGGAGTTTATATTGTAACAATTCTGGCAGGAGACACTTAATAAACAAATATACATGCTAGGTGGTGACAATGCTTTGGAGGAAAATAACACTGGTTCAGAGGGTAGTGACTCCAGGGCCAGGTGAGGGAGGTTTTTCTGTATAGTGTGGTTAGAAAGAGCCTTTCTGTGATAGGAATTTTGGAACCAAGACCTAAGTCAAGTCACTTATTCACGGGAAGATACGGGGATAAACACTGCAAGAGAGGGAAATGCAAGGACAAAGGCCTGAGCTAATGAGGTAAAAATTTAAAAAGAAAAACCCTCAGGCCTTGGGAAGAACAACATAACAGCAAAGGAACCCATAATTGTGATATCCAGACTGAGTAGAAGGACTCTCACTCTGATGCTCTTCAACAGTTCCTGCCGGCTGGGCACGGTAGCTCATGCCTGTAATCCCAGCATTTTGGGGGTCTGAGGCAGGCAGATCACCTGAGCTCAGGAGTTCGAGACCAGCCTGGCCAACATGGAGAAACCCTGTCTCTACTAAAAATACAAAATTAGCTGGGTGTGGTGGTGCATGCCTGTAATCCCAGCTACTCAGGAGGCTGAGGCAGGAGAATTGCTTGAACCCGGGAGGTGGAGATTGCAGTGAGCTGAGATTGCACCATTGTACTCCAGCCTGGGCAACAAGAGCGAAACACTGTCTCAAAAAAAAAAAAAAAAAAAAAAAAGAAAAGAAAAAAAAAGTTCCTGCCTACATATGTTTCTCAGCCCCAGGTCATGAACTTTAAATGTGAACACAAAGGGCTTGACTATGGACATTCATAGATAAGGCAAGCTGAAGGGCTCTGCAGAGTTCACTGTACTAGAAAAACAGAACTCCCTTTCGAGTTCCAAGGTGGGGTGTGTTTAAGTAATATTAATCCTGTGAATGAGGAGGAAGAAAGATCCTTGAGTTTAATTAACTACTAGTTTGGATGCTTTTGATGTTCCAAAGTTACTGGAATTAGTGGATAAAACAGTATGTCAGCCAGATGTGGTAGCTCATGCTTGTAGTCCCAGCACTTTGGGAGGCTGAGACAGGAAGATCATTTGAGCTCTGGAGGTTAAGTCTGCAGTGAGCTGTGATCACGCCGCTGCTCTCAAGCCTGGGTTACAGAGCAAAACCTTGTCTCTCTCTTTCAAAATAAAAAATAAAAAAGAACGTCACAAAACAGTTTGGGGGATCATTTTGGGTGTAACCTTCACCCCTGTGCTGATAAGCACTTGTGCCAATATTTGGATTTTTAATTCATTTCAAGCCCTGTTGGATAATGGGACGAAGTAATTGGTTTTGCATTAAACAAATCAGAATTTGAAGCTTGGTTCCATCATTCGCCAGCTGTATGACCTTGAGCCTGCCACTTAGATTCTCTGAGGCTAGTGTTTCACCTGCCAATCGTCATCCCTACTTTTAGAATGTCTAGGAAGGAGCAATGCATTAAAGCATCTGGTGTGTAGTAATCACCTAATCACTGATGACTTTTATTATCCAGCAAACATCTAGTAAGTAAGAAGTGCCCTCCATGGAGGCACAGTAGGGACTATCTAGATTAGCAAGGCGTGATTTCTGCCCTCTGGCAGCTTACCCTTTAATGGAGAGAATGTATACCCACATGGCTATCATATAATACATCATAAGTAGGAAAAGTACCATTAAAAACACACAAAAAAAGAGAGATTTGATCCAATTCTGGTTGAAGTTTCCAAGAAAGAGTTTTAAGAACTTGACAGGCAGAGATGGTGTAGAAATGTTTTTCTAAATAGATAGAGCGGTTTGAGCAAAGTCCTGGAAATGGAAAAGCCCAGAATGAGTTTGGGCGAAGGAAGCTGAACTGTCAGGCAGAATGTATTGACAGGAGTAAGACCACTGAGGTGCAATCCTGAAGGAGGTACCGGATCATGGAGAGACCAGCATGCTCTTCAAAGGAGCTTCAACTTTGTTCTGCAGGCAAATAGGGAGCCATGGAAGGTTTCTGATCAAGAGAATGATAAGAGGAGGACTGCACTTCCTCCAGATTGATTCCTCTGGCAACCTAACAAAGTCTGAGCAGAGCATGGAGACACTTGTGAAAAACACCCGAGGTGGTAGTGATTGAGCACTCACTCTTTTCTAAAAGTGTCACTTATTAATTCCCTCTAAAGAGTGATGCGCTAGGTGCTATTATGCCTCTCTTTATGGATGAGGACATTAAAACACAGAGATGTTAAGTAACTTACCTAAGGTCACACAGCTAGTAAGAGATCCCAGTGGTCTGTCCCTGGAGTTCATATTCTGAACTTATACTCCACTGCCTCAAAAATCAACCCCCAGTGAAGGATGCCTTCATTCTATCCCGCTCTGCCTTTGCCTCATCTCTTTTGCACTCTTCGGTCCTCAGCTTGTTCATCTATGAAATAGGAGACTTGAATTGGCTTTCTAAGATGCTTTCCCTCTCTTGTATTTTTTTTAAATTCTGTATTTCATTGTGGAGCTAATCTATTTGGGCAGTGTTAGGAGGAAAGAGAAAGATGAAATAGTTGTGCAAGAGAGAGACAAAAGCTTCAGCTTTTTTTTTTTTTTTTTTGATTTGATTTTTATTCTCAAACTTTTCCTGTTTCCAAATTTACTTAAATCATTATTTGTAAAGGATAGAAGGAACACATTAAATACTGTATATATTTTGGTGTATTGAATGGTATGAGGTAGTGCATAGGAGGTAGCTGTTAAACTCAAATACTATGCAAACATGATGAATACTTATTCGTTTATTATTCCCATGCTTCGAAAAGATATGATAGTTACTACTCAAACCAGAATATTAGTTCTCAGTGACTGAGCTTTCGGATAAGGTGACTCATGGAAAAGAAAGTCAACACTGAAGGACTCCGTTAAGCCTCGTTTCAATCTGCACTCAGCTAGTTGGGACAAAATACACATTTGGATTTTCCTTACTGGTCAACAATGTTTCTGAAACAGCTGAATGCAAGTTGTCACTCCACCTCTCAGCGTTGTCAGGTTTTTCTCCCTATTTCAAGGTGCGGTGCTCTGCTCCCTGTCTGCAGCGGGAGTCCAGCCCTTGCTTAGGTTCTCTTGTTTCCAAGGCAACTGGCCGGCCCAACAAAGCCACTGGTGGCGGCGGCGCGGGCGCGCGGAGTCCCGGGGCGCAGAGCCATCTCCGCCGGGGCGGGCCTCACGTTTCCTCGGGATGTTCCTGGTGACCTCGTGGGTCCTCGGGTGATCTGAGCGCGACTTGATGCGTGGCTGTCTCTCTGTGCAAGAGTGATAACGAGGAAGCCGATAATTCCGACAGGCCCGACTTTATCCGGCTGCCACTTCTGGCCTCTGCTACAGCAGACAGGATGAATGCATTTTCTCTCTCTCACGCCCTTTTTCTCAGCCTCTCCATCTCCATCTCGCCTCCTTTCCCTTCTCTCTTTCTCTCTCTCTCTCTCTCTCTCTCTCTCTCTCTCTCTCTCTCTCTCTCATACGCTCTCCTCCTCCCCTTTCTCTAGCAGTAGCCTTCTTAATGTAGTTTAATGGCTTTACAAAGAAAGCCAGGCAGAGGAGCACTTCTCAGTGGCTGTGGTCGGACCATGACCTAGCTGACCATGAACTTGGAAGGGCTTGAAATGATAGCAGTTCTGATCGTCATTGTGCTTTTTGTTAAATTATTGGAACAGTTTGGGCTGATTGAAGCAGGTTTAGAAGGTAAGGGAGTGCTTTTTAGTGACTTCTGAAAATTCTCTGTTTTGCAATGAAAATGTCTTAGATGAATGTAGGAGGCACCTGAAATGAGATCAGAGAAATGTTACTCTGGGATGGACATGAAGGAAGCCAGGTTTTTCAGGGTAGCAAAGATTAATGAAATAAACTTTTGTAAGTTGCAGTAATGTTTTCACAAGAGGATGTTAAAACTAGGAGAAACACTTTGGATCAAAAATGTGAGAACAAAAACTGAAGTAGTTAAGGGTTTATAACGGATCTACCTGCTTGTTTTGAGAGTATTTAGTCCGTAATAATGTTCGGTTATCTAATATCTCCTTTTATTGTATCGGCAAATTTTATTTGGGTATATTGTGAGATCACTCATTTCTTGCTATACAAATGCATTGATCAAATGGAAATAAAGAGACATAATTTCTTCTGGTCTAAGGTTGGAGCCTGAGAATGGCAGGCTTTTCATAAGGTCATCTGGAGAAGTGTTTATAATGTTACCTATTTTACATACTAACAGAGATTCTAAGGGGAAAAGACTCTAACTCATATAACAGACTTTAACATAGATTCCAGGTAGCCAGTTGTTTTTCAAGTATTGCTGTTTATGTTCCTAAGAGGCTCATTCTCCTGTTCTTGTCAATCACCTCTTTGTTTAAACAGTAAATTTTGTATTTGCCCTTATTATTTCCTAAATTAAATCTTTCTCTGGGAATCTGGGTAAATTTACATTATAATTTTCTAACTATTCAGAACACATTTGAGAGTGTGTCTGCATACAGCCAGTCGTTGTTTCTCTAAAGTTGGCAGAGCAATTTTTGAAAGAAGCTCTAGATGATGTTTGACGTAGTTATGTTTAGATATTTTCCTTGCTTCAAATTTTAAACTTAAGTAAAAAGGAAAATACGTTATAAATGTATTTACATCCACAACTAATCCAGCCCTCCAGAGAATGGCTGCCACAGCGTAACACAAATGAGATTACATTTACAAATAGCAAACATTAAATTAAAATAAGTGTGTCACTCTGATGTAGGTTACCAGAAACCTACATTTATAACTCATGGGGCGGGGGATGCAGGGTGCAGGAGGCGGGGGATGGTGGAGAGCTGGGTTTGTTTGTTTAATTTTAAAATAAGTTGCAGAATGCTTTTGGCAGCCCTGTCTGATGGAAATATCTGTAGTTCTAGAAAGAGGATAAATTCTAAAATCTAGAAGTGGCCATTGCTCTTTAAAATTGACTTCATGTTGTACACTGTCATGAAACCAGTAACTTGGTTTGGCTTCTCTGTTCATTTGTGTGTGTTATTTTACTTGGCAAATGTGATTGGGATGTCCCATTTTAATGAACTAGTTTTTACTCTCTGTGAGACTGACAATTCATGGAATAATCTCAGAATTCCTAGCTCTGTTGAGGGACTTGTTTTATCTTATTTCATGGATGTTGTGTGGTCATTCTTTTAGCTCTTGTGTAGAGGGCTTTGACTCTGGATGTGGTGATGACACTTACTCTAGTATTGGTTCTGCTTGTTTCAGGAGCCCAAATATTCACTCTCCCATATGAGAACTTGTGTTTCCTTCCTCTAACAGCTGCTAACCTCTATGAAGTCTTTCATTTTTATTACTTACATTCAAAGTTGTACTGATTTGTATGAACAATTTCTCTCTTGTACTTTATGTTTTCTAATATCAGCATTCTCCAGACCAATCTTGGACTAATACTATGGAGAGAATGCACTATCTCAGAAACTTTAATATAAACTTCATATATGATTTCCATTGATTGTTAGGAAGTAATTATAAATGGTAAAATGTTGATAACCACATTAAGGAAGAATTATTTAATGTGTGAAAGTTGATAGAGAGAGAAAGCAATCATGTTTTTCATCTGGAAGTCTGTATAAGACAAATCTCCAAAGTAAATTTTAGAGTGAGAAGACCTTTAAAACAAGATTTAAGTTGACTACATTCTTTGCTAGCTGGAGATAAAAAACAAATGAATAGATTGATATAGCTAATTGTATATAGTTTAAGTCTGCAGTTCAGAATATGTGTACTCCACAGTTACAACCTAATTTTAATTAATAAAAGGATAAGCAATGTTTATTATCAAGCTAGCATCTTCATAGTTTTTTCCTGAAACTTTCTTAAAAAAAAAAGTGCTGATGTTCATTTCATTCAGATTTGTTTTCACCTAGGAGTTCCTTTCCTCCTGCACCATTTTGCATGTCTGAGTTCAGAAGATAATGATTTATTTCATCTTTCTTATTTCTGTCTGCTCAATTGTCCTATGAAAGAATTTGAATATTAAGTAGAAAATCTTGAACCTAGGTTAAAGCCTTATGAGGATGACTGTGAACTTTTTCCCTAAATCATTAAATCTCGTCATGTAAACTTACAACTGTTTTACAGTATACACGATATTCAGAATGTAGTTTTTCTTTTCTGTGTTATATTTGTAATATGCATATTGTTCTGAAGGGCATATAAAATATGACGTTTGCATAATGTAGTTATTTTGCTTTTATCTATGTATAGAATACATGTACTTCAAAATAAATTGGTAATGTAAAAGTCTAAAATATTTGTATTTGCTTATCTTTGAGTGCTTTGAGTTCTCCTTCATTGTAGAAGATGGGGGATTAGGTCCTTGAGTCTTGGATCCTGTTCTGATCTATGTATGATATTCATGAATATATAATACTACACAGAGATCCATGTCGTATGTTTATAACCTGAGAGTTGCAGTTGTCAGGTAACATTCTTTCTCCTGAGAATATAAAATAGTAGTTGGAGCACAAATGCTTATGCCTCCTCTGCCACTCTCTTACTTTCTCTAACATTGGCTAAGTCACTTTACCTCTCTAGTTTTCTAGTTTTCCAAAATGAGAAAACTGGACTTGATAATCTCCATGGAACATTCAATTTCAAAACTTCAATGGGTGTAACAGGTAATTAAAATTTGAGAATTTATGTAACACATATCATTTACCATAAAATAGATATCAGTGGCCTACTTTAAAATTGACATACGGTATAACCATTAGACTAATCTTTCCTTCTCTTCCATAGTGGGATAATTCATCTTACCTCTGGGAAATATTCATTGTATTGCAAGAGAATAGAGAAATGTCCTTTCCTGTAGCTCTAGAATTTGACATTTGGGGCTGCTATTTCAGGCATCCTCGTGATACAGTTTCTTGAAACTTAGAGTTCCAATAACAAATAAGCACATCATATTATCATTTATTAACTCATTTATTAACTTTTTTGGTAATTCCATTAAAATTTATTACATTTTCTTTGTAAGAAAAGTAATCTTAATGCCAGTTCAGTAGGCATGAAAATAATAGTGAGAAGCAGATTTCTAAGGATAAAACACAATACTAGTGGCCAGGGTTTTAAAGTCAGAGACTCTCTCTACTTAGTGGGGAGTTTAGGGGGCTCCAGAGTTGTGCTGGTTTGGAACACTCCTGAAACTTCAGAACAGTAAATTGCCTTTTTTTTTCAACTATAAAAATGAAAGTGGTTTTCTGTTAATGCATTCTAGGGAGAAATCGAATCAAAATTTTAATGGCAAAGCGATTTCATTATCTCTATATGCAACACTGGGCTGTGAAAATATCTACTTTTCATCTAAATATGTATTAAATTATGCTGAAGCAGTTACTGAATTAAGAAAGAACCATCCTTCTACAACCCTTAATAAAAGCAAAATTTCACAAAGATGCATTAACACACATGACTTGAAAAAAGTCACTTTTATTGGTAATTATCTTTGATAAAAAGACAAAAAGAAATCAATTGGTAATCTAAGTCCTTAGGATAAGGACTAGGCTCTCTTTTGTATTTATTCAACTCATTTTATTTAGCAAATATCTGTAATACTGTAATACAAGCTTTCCCAAGATACTTAAGCAAGGTATTAGCTGTATATGCAAAGATGGATTTTTAAAACCTGAGTTCTTAATTCTCCCATGCAGTTGACAGAAGTGAGGAAGTACTGGATCTGTCAATAAAATGGGCAAACTGAAAAACGTCGCTGATGGTATGTTCAGACCATGATGCTTAATAAGGACCAAGGGGCTAGAGATGACTAGGAGGGGCTGATTTCCATCTCAAATAGCTTCGTTGAGATTCATAGAGTCTTGTTCTAATTTTCCCAGCATTCTGCTTCCCCCAATGCAATGGCATGCCAACGCTTATGTGTTTTGGGGTATCGGAGAAGTCTTTGTAAACTGTAAAGTTTAAGAAAGATAAAACTACTTTATATTAGAAAACGTAAAGATACAATCTTTTTATACCATCTAGGAATGAAATAAAGGGAATATATATACCATCTTTAGGGTCTCTTATGGTTCATCTTTTCTTATTTCAAGAACATTAATGCCTAAAAGGAGACTACTAGAAGAAGAAGATTTAGTATATTCAGAGATTACACTCAGGGGATCTAAAGTTATTTAAGTTGGATTCTAATCACAGCTTCACTTTTTATTAGTCATGTAATTTTAGACTATTACTTGACTGACATAATCCTAATTTTTAGCTATGAAATGAAACAATTATAAATAATGTTAATATCTTACTTTTTATTATCAACTATATGTCAGACATGTTAAAAAAGAGTATAGTATAGATATATTATTTGTGTAATAAAGTATAGCATGGCAATATCTTATTTAATCTTCACCATAATCCTTTAAGATAGATAATCACTTCCACTTTAGATATAAGAAAACTTAGACCTATAGAGTCCACTGAATTTGGATCAAGGTTACTCAGCTAGTAAGTCATAAAACTGGAATTCAAACTTAAGCCATCAGACTCCATATCTTATTATATAATTTTCATTTCCTAAGCATTACAACATTATGGGCAATGGCTAATAATTTTGCAAAGAGGAGAAAGTGTTAAATCAGGCATTCATTAATGGCTTTCCACAAGCCTTTCTTGGACACATTCTGTGTATGAAATACTCTCAATCACTTATATTATTTAATAAGCATAAGCATGCCTACTGTACTCTTCTAAAAACAGTAAAAGAATATTATAAAGTCACTATAAATTAAACAAAATCTTGTAACATGAATACATCAGCATTAAATTTCAGTCAAATCAAGTGTACACTTTAGTTGGGATCGGGGCAAAATTTGAAAAGAAAATAGACAGAAGTGTTTATTCTCAAACTGAGAGTTGATCTGGTTTGCTTTGGGAGACAAGTAAGATTGCTGGAAATAGATGGGGCAGAGAAGGGCTAGTGATTTTCGAGAAAGGAGGAAATTCAACATAAGATGCTACTGAGAAAAGTAAGACCTTGAACCCAGGATGACTATTATTCATGAAAAGGTCTGAGATGTATGGATTGGGTTGACTGAAGCATGGACGAAGGCAGTAAGATGATCCATATTGGAGTAATATTTTGAAGTAAGTGCATCCAGCAATGAATTAAAGCATAACACAAGCATCAGTTGGGTTTTAGCTTGATGAAGATGGTCATCAACAGAAAACACACACCCCAACCTTTCTCAGCAAGTAAAAAACAAGAAGGAACACTGATGGTTCTAGTTACTGAGAACAAAGTACAAGGGAGGGAAAAAAGCTTACCTTGGCTGAGACCCTGTATAAGACAAAGAGGGTGAAAAAAAGTGTTGCCTATGCCTCACCTTGGAATTATCATCTCAACCATGCAAGACTGAAAGTGTTATTTCGATTTTGCAGATGAATAAACTGGAAGTTCAGGGAGAATAATAACTTGCTTAAAATCACAAGGAAATAAATGAAGGAGTCTGGATTAATTCCAATATCTTTATTGTAGTGCCAATCCAAAAGGCATTCATTGTGACTGCACAAGATAAATATTCCAAAGTAAGATAAAACATACATAGATATGTAAAAGTCATATGCAATATAAACTTCTCTTACAGAATATGCCCATGAAAATTTAAAAACTGTATTTAAGAATCTGATTCTTTTTTTTTTTTTTTTTTGCTTCTAGTTCTATGTAGAGACATTAGTAAAAGCATGGGTATGATAGTGAACCCAGAAAAATAAGGAAGAGGGAAAAATAAGAGAAGATACATCAGTAATTTAGATAATTGTAACTCTGATTTATCAAGGCTTCATAGAACAAAACATCCTGCAGAAACTGCCAGTTTCAAATTGATCATCTTATAGATAAGGAAACTGAGTCCCAGAGAAATGAAATGACCTAAAAATGATTTGTTATTGACAGAACTATTTTCTGCAAAGAAAAAGCTAATGAATTATAAGATAAAGATCAAACATAACCTGTTTCATAAAATGCTTATTCAAATTGTAGTTCTCTTGTTATTCTGCTTATGGTCCAAGAATTTAGGGCTGAGTGATAGTGAAGTTGCTTTTTTTGGCATAACTTTAAGGTTAGAAATAGGTGCGATTACAAAGAACTATCAGGCTGAGGGATTTAGCCGTAAATTGAGGTGTTTTTCACCTCTATGACTTGTCTGAATACGTTTAGTAATACTGAGTCATAACTATCTGGTAGCCAGTTCAGATACCCCACAGATGAATTTCTGGAAGGCTGAAGTCCTATATCAAATGTATGTGTCATTGATTGATTGGGTTGGGTTTAAAACTGGTCTGGTGGCTATTTGTTACCACAATCAAATAACAAGTATTCATCTCCTTTCCATATATATATATTTGATATAGCCCTTGGCTTACCAGAAATTCGTATGTTTATATATATATATATACACACACACACATGCACACACAATACATATGTACTTATGTATGTGTGTATATATATACACACACATACATACATAAATATATACACACACACACAAATCACAAGGTCAGTTACCTTAATTGTTCAACATGCCAATTATTAAATTCTAAATTCTGTACCTTCCTAACTGCTTGCTTTGGTGCCACCATCCCACAGATGTCTGCCCTAACCTCTCTGTTGGAAGTTCACCCCCACCGGCCAGACTGTTCATGACAATTATTTGAAAAGCTTTTGATTAGGTCAGTAGACTAATCATCAAGACAAATCTGGCTGCTGGAATTATAACAAGTGTGTGTTTCAGTTCTCATAGGGAAGCCATAGAATGTAGAAACTAAGAACAGACTCTGAAGCCAAAATAATTGGATTTGATAATAATCCCAGCTCAAATACATCGTGGCTGTAGGCCTTGAGTAAGCACTCCAACCCTCAGTACTTCAGTTTCTTTATCTACTAAATTGGAAGAATCATAGCATCTCCCTCTCCTGCTTGTTTTGTGGATTTATATAGTTGGTATTTGTATATGTTTAGAACACTGTATAGGATTATAATAAGTTATTTGTGTTTTGCCATTATAGCTAGGCAGCATCATCTTTCCATCAAAAAAAAAAAAGAGACCACAGCTCAATACCTGAAACCAAAAGTTGCTTCATTGCTTGGTAAACAAGGGACAGCTGTGCTTGTAAGATGCTGTCACTCAAAACCAAACACTGCTGTTGCTATATAGAGTTTTAGGCTTTCCAAAGCATGGTTACTAATGCAAAATTGTCATTGATTGATTGGGTTGGGTTTAAAACTGGTTCTGGTGGTGACTTGTTACCAAAATCAAACAACAATTCATTTCCGTTCTTAAAACTAGAGTACAAGAACTTTTTAATGGTGAACTATCTATTGAGAACTCCCAAGTGCCAGCTACTGTTCTAGACACTGGGGATGCAGCCATAAGCTGAACAGATAAAGTCTCCATTCTTGCAAGTTCATCTGCTGAGTTTTGAGATACAAACTATAAATGCTACAAAAATAAGAACCAGAGTAGTTGTAGTAGATTTCATTCATTCATGCATTCATTCACTAACTGTATGTGCCTCAATTGTGGTCCATATGTTGTCCTAAGCACGGTATATGAACACAGTTGCAGAGCTTGAGAAATTTATATACTATTGGGGAAGCAAGACAAAAATATAAATAAAGGAATACATAGGAATATATAATCCAATATTTAATAGAGACAAGCACAAAATATGGCAAGGGGACAGAAATAGGGTGTTATTTATCAAAGGGTGGTCAGAGAAAGCCTTTCCAAAGAACCTACTTGTCTGAAAATACTTAAAAGAAATGAGTACATGAGACACGAGAGAGTCTGGCATTCCAGGCAAAGGAACCGCCACATACACGAGACTTTGGTTAGAAGTGTACTTCATGTATCCAAGGAGCACAGGCAGGCTAGTATAGCTGAAGCAGAGTGAGCTTGCCAGGGTAATGGGAGGAGCAATGGAGGGAGAGCCAAGGTCATATCCTACAGAGCCGTTACAAGGACTTTAGGACTTATTCTTTGTTACTGGAAAGCCATTGAAGGGTTCAGATAGGAAGTCTCTACACAGTTCCTGACTCTACCTTCTTTTATATGCCCTGATATTGTTTCTGTGCCATACCTGCCTACTCCCAGACACCTCTTTGCTCTGCTCCAGATTCCACCAGGGCATGGATTCAACACTTAGTTTCAGACTTCCTTTATATGAAACAAGTGTCTGTATCTTTAGTGTGAGCACAAGCCAAAACTTCAGTCCTCTTCATTGATCTAGGTTTTCCCTCTACCTTCCACATGGGGTGAGCGGGTCTAGTTTCATTTCTTCTTACCAGGTTGCTTCAACAACCTGGGATATACACCACACTTATAATTATACTTTTAGGAGCAATGTTATTTGTCTCAATAGGACTTTACTAGAGAGGGAATTTTGAAAAGTCAAATAATATTCCTTGAACACCTGCCATAGTGAGAATATTGTGACAGTAGAGGTAAAAAGGTGAATTTCACAAAAAAGACAATGTTGCTCTCCTTTGAGTAGTTCCTCCTCCCTCACTTATCAGCTTCAAAGGGAAATATTCAAATTGGGCACATTCCAAGTCGAGACGTGAATGATATATTAATATCCCAGGTAGAGGTACTAATAAAATTTCTTGGAACTAGCAAGAATCATAGAAAGTGTAGTCCAGCCTCCTCATTTTATGAGTTAATTGAGGCTCAGGAAGGTTAATTGACTTGTTAGAAATCACAGTGCTATTTGGTAGCATATATATTGTAATAATTACATTATCTATAATAGAGTGATCATTATATTCTAGGTGAGGACCTCACCATTTTACATTTGTAGTATCTGATTTTCACATATCCCTGTAAAACAATCTTATTAGCCACAATTATAGGAATTCTAACTCTTTACTTAAAAATCTATTGTGAGTGCTTTTCATCATATTACTTTTTTTCTAGTTTTATTGGATTACGCCCAGGAAGATGGGAAGATTTGCTGGTACACAGGCAGAAACAAGGATTCTTATAAAACTAATAGGTATGCCAAAATGCGATGACACATTTGTAGTGAGGCTGGGAACCAGGCTGTGGTTCCGCAGGAAGTTAGGGCCCAGATCTTGTTGTTGAAGGTACATAGTGGGAAGACACAGAGTCAAATCCTAAGTGCCTGGTGCTCAGGCATTTCGGAGGTATCAAATGAATATAGTAGGAGAGTCTCAAGTAGAGAGGTTCCAGAGCTGGTGAGCAAGAAGATGACATTAGATGCTAATAATACCAAACACACCTTAATGAGCACTTTGTTGAGCATATGTTAAACACTATGATCAAGACTTTATATGATCATTCATATTAACGATTTTTATGAACCAGTTGTTGAAAATTTAACAAATGAGAAAGTATATGCTTGTGAAATTTCAGCCATTCGCCTAAGATCATATACCTAGAAGTGGTCAAGGTGGGATT
Organism: Macaca fascicularis; assembly: GCF_037993035.2. Taxonomy (NCBI): domain Eukaryota; kingdom Metazoa; phylum Chordata; class Mammalia; order Primates; family Cercopithecidae; genus Macaca; species Macaca fascicularis. The sequence continues at coordinate 20,424,726 of NC_088379.1, read as the reverse complement.
CAAATTCAGGCTGCCCACCTGGAGAACAAAGGTTCTCAACCACTGTGTTTCTGCCTCCCAGGTAGGGCTAGATCATAATCAGAGGCAGAATTCGTTTGAAGTAAATGAAGATTATGCTACAGAGACTTTCAAATGCATGGACCCCTTCTCATTCCTACTCTAAATAAATATTAACTTCCATACCCAATTTTATATGTGGCTTTTTTATTCTTTTCTCATAGACCCCACTTCCCCAAATCATGTGCTTCAGATCCCACAAGACCAAGATCTGCTTCTGTTGTAATCTTAAAAGACCTTGTCTTTTCTTACATGATTAAAATTCATGACTGGGAACACAGAAAGCAAGATCCAATCCTACAAGACAGAGGTTGGGTATAAAGTTCCCATTAGGGGTCCCCCTGTCTCTCTGCCTATCTCTGTGGCCATTTAGACTTCATGCCTGACACAATTAGGATGGGATTATTTGACAGCATGACATTTCCAGTAGACTGCAGTAGAATGAAGTCCTATTTCCCGAAGGATTGGCTAAGAAACTCAGTTGAACTTGGACTCGCAGGAAGGTCTCAGGGGCTGATTGACAGCATGGCTGAGTGGAGAAAGTATGGACTTTCCCATTTAAAAAAATCCATAGAGTTGAACCCTACCTCCTTCACTTAAGAGTTGACATTGGGTAACATACTTGACTCCTTTGAGCTTCAGTTTCATCTTATGTAAATTAGTCACTGTTGTTAAGACTTATAGAGATGAATGGATGGTAGCTGGCTCTATTAATATAGCCTATGAATGTAACCATTAATTGTTAGCTACAATGTTAGAAGCCAGATAGGACAGAGTAGATGAGGCAAGGGTGAACATTATCTCCTATTTATCATTTGTTTTACATATGGTTATATATCCATGTCCTACAGATGTCGAGTACCACCCTAAAACTGTTTGTCCTGATGCTTGTCCTCCTCCCCATTTAGGATAGATGGAATGTTTCATAGTCATACATATTCATTCATTCATTCATTGAATTAATATTTACTGAGCTCCTGCTGGGTACTCTTTTAGGTGCTGGGGATGCTATAGGGATAAAACCACTGAGGTCCCTGATGTTGTAAAGGAGTTGGCTTTAGTTGCAGCAAAGCCTCTTTTCTCTGCATTATATGCTAGGAAAAGCAGAGAATGTAGGCTTAGATATTGGTATATCCATAATGGAAAGTTGAGAGATACTGTGCCCAACCGCTTTCTTCTCAGTTAATATGAAGTAGGATGAGGTGAAAAGCATTTGTGTGGTGGGGAGTAATTGATATTTCAAGGAGAAAGGAAATACCATATAGTCTTAGCCTGGGGAAGTGAATTTACCGAGCAAATGTGAGAAGATTGCCGGGCAGTGTGCTGAGTTCCCATCTGCGATTTGCGGCCATAGTTTTAAATGAACACTCTTCCTGACTTAGATAAAGGAGGCATTTTCTTGGGTATATTAGTGCAAGATCATTCTTACAGAGGTGTTCAAAGAGAAGAGAAAGACTGGGTAGCAAATAAGAGAATATGGAAAAAAGCAAGAAATATAGAGAGTATCTGTTAGTACAACCCTCCCAATTTGCAAAAAGAAATATTGTAGCTCAGACGATGGAGGTACCACCATGGAAGACTTAAAATTGAACAAGGTAGGAAAGGTGTGGGAATGATGTCCTCCAGATGTGTGATGAGGCTAAGGCACTGACTTAAAACCCCATTTCCTCGTGGTGTGATTGCAGTTTTGTACTATCCATCCAAATAGTTTGTAAAATATCTCAGGGAGAAGACCCAACAAAATGTGTTCAAATAGTAGTTTATTTATTATGTTGAAAATGCTTAAGAAAAGACTCTCAGACTTCTCTTAAAGCAACAGATGAATTCCTGAAAGATGTTTATATACTGTGCCTTCACAAATAGAGTAAACTTCCAATACACGGGGAGGAATTTTCTACTTGTATTCTGAGTTTCAGTGATGAAGATTTATTCATCAGATTTATTTATGCATTTGTTTGTTTCTGAGGCGGAGTCTCACTCTATCGCCCAGGCTGGAGTGCAGTGGCGCGATCTCAGCTCAATGCAAGCTCTGCCTCCCAGGTTCACTCCATTCTCCTGCCTTAGCCTCCGGAGTAGCTGGGACTACAGACACCCACCACCACGCCCTGCTAATTTTTTGTATTTTTAGTAGAGACAGGGTTTCACCGTGTTAGACAGGATGGTTTTGATCTCCTGACCTTGTGATCCGGCTGCCTCGGCCTCCCAAAGTGCTGGGATTACAGGCGTGAGCCACCGCGCCTGGCTATCATCAGATATTTTTAATGGTGGTGCATTTGTACTTCTCTTGTGTCTGTAAGTGTTAGCTGTCAATCATCTCTTATTAGCTTTTGGAAAGTTTGATATCTAGTTGTCACAGACCTAATTCGCTGCCTTTGAAAATATGTGGAAAATGGTTATTAAAATCAGTGAGGTTTATAATTTTGTATGTGCATCTACACGTACCTATTTGTACACAAATACATGTTTGTGTAAACATATGCTAGACTCATGGGTGCACACTCTTGCACACTCCACACACATACACATATTCCATGAACATAAGCCATGAGATGTATCAGTTAACATGCATTGAGCTCATTGAAGAACCCTGATTCTTTTGCACCAAGACCTGTTGAAAATTCACTGGGAGATGAATTTATATTTAACCATGTGTACCAGTACAGATGCAGAAGAGGGACATCGTGAAAAACGGCACTGGATAAAGAATAAAGCTTGACTGTGGGTTGAAATGGAACATGTTGTGCCTTTGGAAGGAAAACATCCTGGCTACAATTCCTGCTCTAACATGCTGTGTGATCTCAGGCAAATTATTTAACTTTTCTGAGCCTCTATGTCGTCTTCTACAAAATCCTCAACTGGATCCAGCTCATAGACTATTGTCTGTAAAGAATACATATTTAGTAGACATGATGTGCTTAGCGTACAATGACTAGTTTTGGCTCCTCATAAGGGCACAGTAACGTGTTCTTACATCTACCTAGTTGTTGCTTGCCAGGTCATGAACTTCCCTTCCTGACCTTGAAAAGGCTGTGTCATAACCAATGTGGTTCCCTGGCTGCCTCTTTGAGGTCCCAGACTTCTGCCCCTTCTAAGCTTGGTTTCCTCTCTCACCTAATCAGTGTCATCTTCCTTGGCCCAAATTCACTCAGCTCGGGCAAGAGCCTTGTTTCATTTGCATGTTGATAAATTTTCCCATCTATTCACCATAAGTCCCATAAGAATGGCAAATATCACTGTGTTGAAAAGATACTCAGAACATATTTCTTAAGTTAAAAGAACAAGTTTCAAAACAGTATGCAAAATAATGATCTCATTAAAAAAGTATACACACGGGAGGTTGGTATATACACACAGTGACATTTTTCATTTCCTCTTTGAACACGTCACTTTTTGGCATGAGTTTATGTAGCTGTTTTTGGAGGTTAATTTTAAAAGAAGAATATCAATATGAAACATACATTTTTTTTTCCCAGGAGGAGAAAAGCAGTCCCCTTTGGAACACAGTAATTTATCAACATAAAATGAAAAACATTTTTGGGTCCAGAAAACATATTTAAAATTGAGGAGTTCTGAGTTTGTTTTTAATCTTTAAAAATAAGAGAATTCAGGGTCAACATCTTGGAGCTAATGCCAGATTTTTATACCTTGAAGTCATTTTTCAACTTCAAGTCAAACAGTTTCTAGAATCATTGATAAAGGGCCATCTCTATAAATATTTCTATGTCAAAAAAGTTATCAAGAGCCCAGGATTTTGATGTTTTGCCTAGGAGTCTTACTTAACTAAAAGAAGAGTTCATATTTTGTTTTTTGTACCTGCTAAGCGGAGCTTTAGTTTTGTCATTCTTAGGGACAAACCATTTCACTCCATTGATGTGTTTTGCTTCATTTCCTCTGCAAGGGAAAATTGGAATGTGTATGTGATATATGGGAAAGGGTGGGGTGAGGAAGTGGGTGCAGAGTGGGAGTCTGTGGCTGCTTGGCAATTCCCAGCTTCCTTCATTTCTGAGTTTCCATTTTATTTCCCTAGCAGCAGCTTCTTGCATCTGCCTAGGCGCCATTCATGCGAAAACCTAGGTGAGAATTATTTAGTATGAGGAACAGATTTAAAAGGAAAGGAGTGATGGAAGTTTCAAGCAGTACTCAGAGGCATTAACACCAGTGCAAAGATTCCATTAAATGGCTTACTAGGCAGGAATCCTAAGGACATCTCATACATTTTTTTTAAAGTACTATATAAAACTTGTCCTTAGGGATGATCCATACAATTTTCCTTTTTCATTACTAGATTTTTTTTTTCTTGAATAAAGAAAGGGACATAGATTAGTTCACTCTTAATTCAAATTAATGCAATTTGCAGTAGAAAAAAAAATCCTTGCTTTGGGACTCTATGCTATGGGATGGGTAATGAGTGCAAATATATGGTTAGATGGAATAAATAAAATCTAGTGTTTGATAGCACAAGAGGATGACTGTACTCAACAATAATTTATTCTATATTTTAAAACAACTAAAATAGTCGAATGAGAATGTTGCTAACAAAAAGAAATGATAAATGCTTGAGGTAATAGATGCCCCAGTTACCCTGATTGAATCATTACACATTATATGCATGTACCAAAATATCAGATAAATATATACACCTATTATATATCCTTAATAATTAAAAATTAATAAAAACATGCTATGGTTTTAGAATCTACAGGAAATAAGATATGACTTGTACTTTCACAGAACTTAAATCCAAAACCAATTTCCCCCTAAAAGCACACTGTGTTGAATTCAAATAGTCTTGTGTTTTTATCCAAACCCAGTAAATAATAGTTATCTGTTCTTAGTTTTCCTTTATTAACAAGTAGGGATAAGATTCACCTTATACAATGGTTGTTAATATGGAATACTACACAGCCATGAAAAAATAAGATCATGTCCTTTAGAGCAACATGGATGGAGCTGGAGGCTATTATTCTAAGCAAACTAATGCAGGAACAGAAAAGCAAATACCACATGTTCTCATATATATGTATAACATTCGATGCAGTTGCCAGCAAAGAGGGGTGACTCAGTCAGTACTTCCTCAACTTTGTATCACAGATGTCCTGGTGGTCATCCGGAGCGTTCACTCTGAAGTGATCACCTGAATTTGAACCCAGGCCGAAGAACTTACCCAATTTATAATGTTGGGCGACATGCTTATCCTTTCTGTGTTTCAGTTTCTTCATCAGTAAGAAGATAATAATAGTATTTATCTTACAGAGTTTTGAGGATAAAAAGGTAAAATATATAAAACACCTACAGTGCCTGACACAAAGTTAACACTATGTAAGCATTTGTTCTTATTATTTTTAATAACTGTCAATTATTTTCCAAAATCTAATCTAAGTGGAATCTTATTAAATCTTATTCTATTTTCTCTCTCTCTCTCTCTCTCTCTCTCTCTTTTGTTCTGTAATAATCATAGGGGCTTCTGTTTTAGTTTCATTCTCCTTTTCCTTTTATTATGTTTTGCATGAGTTTTGCCTGTAGCCTAAGGATACATCTGTGCATGATTAAAGCATCACAGAAAAATAGGCAAGTTATAAGGTTATAGGTACAGTTATCACCTTAGGGGAAGGATAGCTGTGCTGTGATCCAGTGATGAGTGAACAGCCCCACATGGCTAATCCTCATACAGATGTGTGTGTGCGCATGTGTCTCTGGTAGCAAGGAAGACCTCAAGAGAGGTTGTTCAGGAATCAACATAAATCTTGCCACTGGTAGAACAAAGCTGCTGATATTTGAACACTTGTCTTCTCCAGTAAACTCACAAGCATATTTTTAAGGTGGAAAGAGTTTCTAATTTATACTAATATTTCCTGCAGCTTTACTTAACAGATGCTCATCAAATGTCTATGACTGAATAAGAATCAGGCAAATGATTAAATTAATATTACTTTTATATTGCTAAATCAAATTTTATAGTATTCGTTTCTTCCAAAATATATATTGGTATTAACTATATATATATATATACACACATACATACATATATATATATATATTTGATTTCTTAATAACCAAAGTGCAAAAAGCAGGAGAAGATGGGATGAAAAGTTAAAGAAGGCAAAATAACATCCTCGGAGCCCTAGTTAATCTTTATGTAGGTTTCAGAAGTCCTCACAAGGCTTCTAGAATTCCTTGCGAAATAGGTTTATGTGGGAGTCATAAGTAGTATGAAATTTAGTAGAAAAACAGTTGCTGTCAGGTTCTTCCACAAACTTCCTTGTGTAAGTAACTAGTAGGACTTTTGAGAAGCAAATTAACTTACCTGTGTCCCAGGTTCCTCATCTGACACATGGAGATAATTACATATGTTTCAGGGGATTATTGTGATAATTAAATGAGTTAACGTATACTGTTCACTTACAGCAGTGCCCAGTTTTACAGAACTCTGTTCATTGCTGTATCATTATAATACTCATCAGATAGTACATGAATATATTACCTCTTTTGCTTTTGTATAATAATTATGAGATATTGACCTATGTTTAGTACACACGTATTTCTTTTCATGTATCTTTAAATACGTTCTATTGGGAATGTACATAGTATTATTCTTTATTCATGTAAATGATACTTATTTTATTTCCCAAATTAATGCGAGCTCACAACATTTCAGGCGATGCAGAAGTCTATGAAATGAAAACAGAAGCCATTCTAGCCCTTGCCTTTCTCTTCTCTAGTACAGCACTACTGGAGCAACAGTATCTAAAATGTTTTCAGTAGAATTTCAAGGTCAGGCAATGCTTCCAGGGGGAAAGGACTCTATGTTCGTAAAATTTTGGACACATTGTCCTGTAGGTCCTTCCCAGAAGCTCAAAATATACTTCAGCATTTTAAAAGTGTTGAGAAATCTTACAGTAAACAAAAAGGCCTGCTTTTGTTGAATCCCAAACAATAGTGTCTCCTTGTAGCCTCCTCTCAATTACATTTCGGAGTTGATGTATTAAGTCCTAGGGTGCACGGAAGAATGGAAAGAACATGAACATCAGGTCCAAAAGGTCTGGATTTTACCCCAACATCTGTCCCCTGGTTTACATGCCATAATTTGTCCTTTCTTTTCATTTTATTTTTAATTTCTCTAAATCTCAGTTCTCTTATCAACAAAATAAGGATGCTGTTTTATCCTAAAAGACTTATGGTGAAAATTAAATAACAGATGAAAAGTACAAGCATATGTCATAAATGTTACCTCCCTTCTCTTCTCTCCAGTGAATGAAAATAAATTTACAGGGGTTTCTGACAAACATCAGGAATCCCTAGGGCAAATTTCTCATTTAGGAGAAATGTTTCTGGCTATAGTTTAAAATGGAAATGAGGTGCCTCACTCTCTGAAGGATTCCCTTTTCAAAGAAAATACTTCCAGGGATTGGTCTCTGCCTCATACTTGGCTTTACCCCAAAGCAATATACCTTATTTCCCCATTTGCCATTGTGTGGCTTAAATAGGTGACCAGTCAGAGGTGCTGTCTACTCTACAACATGCTTTGGCCATGTTAATTTTCCCTGCTCAACCAATTATTGCTTCATACTAATAGAGAACGGTGGCCTTACCATAGGCAAGTATCCAGAGTAACATTTTACTTAGTGAAATGCACACACAATGTTGTCCAATCAAACATTCTATTTACTCCAAGTATTCAGACCTCTTGGGTACTTATTCGAAAGTTGATAGCTGTGAGGCTGGCTTTCAAAATCAGAAAGATAAGGAGAAAAAAGAGGTAACCGAGAGAAGTGGAGGACATGGAAATTCCCCTGTGTATCTACATGGAAATTCCGCTATGTATCTACATGTAAATGGCAAAGAGGCTGGATTGGGAGAAGGATGAAAATGGATGAACAAAGGCTCTGAGTGCTCTGGCGAGCAATTTCCATTTAGAGTTTGTCTCATTTTTTATACATGGTCTTTGTATTATTGCAATAAGTCATGCTATCTTTAGAACAAAGCTGGTGACTCCTTGTGCAGTGCTAGATGGCAGGCATCACACCATGCTTTTGTGTTATTTATTTATGTTTGTTTTATTTTATTTGAGATAGGATCTCTCTCTATCACCCAGCCTGGAGTGCAGTGGTGTGATCTTGGTTTAGTTCAACCTCCGCCTCCTGGGTTCAAGTGATTCTCCTGCCTCAGTCTCCCAAGTAGCTGGGATTACAGTCACGTACTACCATGCCTGGCTATTTTTAAATTTTATTTTATTTTTAGTAGAGACGGAGTTTCACCAAGTTGGCCAGGCCTGTCTCGAACTCATGACCTCAAATGTTCCATCTGCCTCAGCCTCCCAATATGCTGGGATTACAGACGTGAGCCACTGCATCCAGCCTTGTTTGTTTTATAAATTGTAGTTTTATGGCATTGTTTTCCTTTGGGAGGCAGTTGGCTTATCAACTGCTTCGTAACATCAAATTTTTCTTGCCTTTATGATTTTATCTCTGATAAAATGAAAATTAAAGATATATGACAATTCTTTAGAAATTCAGAGTGACTCATTTGGAACATATGGTGATTAGCAAACTGTTTAAACTGAGGTTCTGAGCAAATCTTCATTCATAGAATGAATGTAAATATATTAGTCTAAATAAGATATGGAGTGGGGAATATTTAAAATATTGGGAGAAGTCAACTGTTTTCAAGCAACCTCCAAGTTCCTCAGACACTATTTAAACAATGCTTGTAATTAAAAATTATTTTTATCAATTCATTAAAAGATTAAAGAAGGGTGTCAAATAGGCTTGACTTTCTTATCCTAGTTTGCATTAATATTTAATTTAAAAAATATTTGCTAATGGATCAACCTAAGCCATAACGGGGATTTTGTGCATTTATGTGTGTATATCAAATGTGGCACTGCCTGAAAAAGGTAGGGCATTAAAGGCACTGATATAGGCATCAGAACTATTGAAGTTTGAATCTTAGATATTCCCCTTACCATATATGTGATTTGGGCCAACAGCTGTAGCAGGGGCTGTTGGGGTCTGCTGAGGTCTCTTGGAATCCATTTTCCTGGTCGGTGTGCTCATCACTCAGGAGTGGGCACCCCCTTAGTGCTCACATCTGTTACATTTTCTGCAGGATTACTTTTGGGTAACTACAACTAAAGCTACACACACACACACGCGCGCGCGCGTGCACACACACACACACACACACACACACGGGCGCCCACATGCACAGTAACAGGAACAGGTATATTTAAGTCCCATTCTCTTGTCTCAAGACGGGAAAGACTCTGCTTTCCTATTTATCCTCAGAGATCTCCATAGATCAGACTAGAGCAAAACTTCCCTTGAAAAATCTTAGCTCCTATCCCTTCCCCTCTTTTACCTTCCTACATCTCATTCCTACCGTGCCTTGAGAGCACTTCCTTAAAAAGCCATGTGTACACAAATCCTGCCTCGGGCTCTACATCTGAGGCATTTGAACTAAACCACTTGATTTAATTTCATTGTGTCTCAGCTTCTTTTTTCTGGAATGACATCTGCAAAATGAGAAGCACCAAACAGCTTGGCCAGTTCAAAGTAAGTGTTCAGTAAAGGTGGCTGCTCTTGCTTATACCTTTTGTTGCTGCTATTATTATCATTCTTTGAATTAATAACTGATGCGTTGAGGCATTAAACCACTTTTTAAAGTTAGATAACAAAAGTTAAATTGCAGATTTCAAAGCAGGCAATTTAATAATATGTACTAATGGGTATTTTTACTTGTTTTTATTATAGTTAGCTTTCATGAAATAGAATTTGCTTCATATATTTAGATTCAATAAGTATTTATTTTCACATTAACTAGTTCAGAGTAGTTTATGTCTGTAAAAACTTAGTTGAGTAAGGATATTAGACAAATACTCAAATGAATATCATACGAGAGGCAAATGAAAAGATCTAAGATATATAAAAACATAATGGTATGTTTTCCCAAAACAAGAAAAAGTTACCTTCAGATTGTGGCATGAGAGAGAAAATTTTAAAAGTTGGAAGAATGAGTCAATGGATAGGTGGTTTGTTGTCCATCTAGCTGGCTGAAAATTTTACATAATTTTATGAAGGAAAAATGTATATTTCAAAAGATTCACCCATTTTAAATATAAAACTCAGTCAATTTTTATAAATATACCAAGTTGTAAAATCATGATATCTGACCAATTTTAGGATAGTTCTTTTATCCCAATAAGATCCCACCTACCCATTTACAGTTAACCTCCACTCCCACCATAGCCTCAGGCAACCACTAATCTACTTTCTGTCCTTATAGATTTCCCTTTTCTGGATACTTCATACAAATATATCCATAGAAAATGAGGCCTTTTGTGTCTAGTTTTTGTGGTTTCTTTTTTAGTTAGCATTTGTGACCCATTGATGTAGTAGCACATGTAATTCAGTCTTTTATTGCTAAATAGTATTCCCTTCTGTGAATTTGCCACGTGTTTAACCATTCAGCAGTTGATGGAGATTTGAGTGTTCTCACTTTTTGGCTATTTTGTGTGCAAGTATTTGGGTGGCAAAGAGATGTATTTTAAAAGCTGGAAGTGATGCAGCAGTAAAGGAAATACTGTGAGTCAAGAATGGAGATGAAACCTTTGTGTCATGTTTAAGAAAGAGTGACTAACTTACTGAGCAGAAGTAAAGAGTGCCATAGAGGCATGAAGGAATTTGAAAAACAACAAAAGCAACAGCACAATTTGCCAGCAGACATTGAGAGAAATATGCATCTTCTTATATTTTCTGCCTAAAAAATATTTCATGGTCAGCACACATTGTGAAACACTGGATAACATAAACCTCTCTGAGGAAATAACAATACTCTTTAGCATTTTATAGATTTCAAGTAGTCTTATAGTAAAGGTACCAATTTTTAAAATGTATTTAAAAGCTTAACTAAATTTTAACAGCGTTACACACACACACACACACACACACTCACACATCTTTTGGTGCCAGTCTTTAACACATCACAAATACTTGTCTATCTCTCTTTTGGCAAAGAGATCACAGTCCTCATCTCAGAACTAAAATTTGAAGATAATATTTTATTTATATTTTTATTTATATTTTATTTATATTTGTAGTTACCTCTTTATGGTAAAAGAAATCTACTTATAATTTGGTAGTGATATACTATTTCCTTTAACAATAATGTATCTAAGTATAAGTTAAATGAATTAACGTAAGAAAAATAACAAATAACGTATAAATTTAATGTAGATTTGCTAGCGCAATTGTAGGTAGCTACGTGAGTAACTGAAATTTGGAAAACACAATTCTAAGCTTTACCTAAACTGAGAATGTCTCACTTATGAGAACTTACCTGATATTTTTCAAAACACATTTTTAGAATTGTTTTATGTCTTTTTAGTGATCACATCCTGTTGCCTAGAATCCACCACTCTGTTCTAGAAGTCAGCCAAGTGAACAGTATGCAGCCATCTAGAATTGAAGGTTATGGATGAAGGGGTTGTGCAAGGCTTGAAAACCACTCTCCAATAGCATTTTTGTGTTTTCTTTCTTCACCAAGAAAATTGCAGGTTTGCAGCCCGTGATGAAAAGCTCTTGGCTATTTCCACATCTCCATCTCATTAGGTATAATCCGTTCAGTTGGCAATTTCAGAGGGTTTCACTTAATCCAATATTCAGATCAATGGGAAGCTGCCATATGTACACAGGTTATCAATTTTCAAATAATTAGAATGCAATAAAATAAACCCAACACTCTCATGATGCTGCACACAATTTAATCTCTTCTTGAGTCATGTAAATTCAGGGTCTCAAAGACTACTTAGAATATCAGTTAGGTGTGTACCATATATGTGCAAAGAGACCACTTAATCACTTTGCGATTTATTGGATTCCACATAACAGAGTTTACTGGAGTTCAAGTTTCTCTACCATCCTCACAGTGAGCCTGTCACTGCCCTAAACTGGACACATCAATGAGATTTTATTTCAGTCCAGGTATGTCACCTATGTGTCTGTCTTCTCCAGTGCAGTGTTACTGCATCCACAGAAGTAACTCTTTTTTTGGCCAGGCGCGGTGACTCACACCTGTAATTCCAGCACTCTGGGAAGCTGAGGCGGGTGGATCACCTGAGGTCAAGAGTTCAAGGCCAACCTGGCTAACATGGTGAAACCCCATTGCTACTAAAAATTATAAAAATTAGCTAGGCATGGTGGTGCACACCTGTAGTCCCAGCAATTTGGGAGGCTGAGGCAGGAGAGTCGCTTGAACCCAGGAGGTGGATGTTGCAGTGAGCCAAGATCGTGCCACTGTACTCCAGCCTGGGAAACAGAGCGAGACTTCGCCAAAGAAAAAAAAAAAGAAGAAGTAACTGTTTTTGTTAAAATAGATCATTTAAACTATTACAGAGAGGATAAAGCGTATCTTATATAATCAAGGACATGATAGCTATGGACTTGAGATATACATGTGTGTGTGTTCTTTTCTTTCTTATATTTAATTATGTAACAACATAATGACTGTTGCATTCACATCTCTAACTCACACTTAAGTCTCTGCTACACAAGAAACCCAAACCACTATGGCCCACATAAACTTCTCTTAACTTCCCAGAGTTCTTATTCACAACAAATGTCCTAGATCCCAGTAGTACCATGCAGTGGTATTATAGAATAGTAGGTTTTCCAGTGTTCTAATTGCTTTTTATTTCAATTGTAATACTTAACACATTGTAAAGATTGAGTGACCCAGGTCTCATTAGTGGTTACTTTCATTTAACAAACACCTTCTGTAGGTTATTGCAGAATATTTGGCCTTTTGGGGAAAATAATGAAAGTTTGGAGGGAAGAGTGTTATGATATGGCTTATATTTTCAATGGCTCATTCTAATGGATGTCTTCATGGGGGAATGGGAAAGGTAGAAGCATGAAAACCACTTTGGAGGCTTTTGCTGTTACTAGAAGTGATGGTGCAAACTAGGGTGGTAGAAGTAACAGGTGCTTGTTTTCTACTGTACTTTACAAAGTGCCTGCTATGTGTCTGTTTCTGACATATTGTTTAATAAATATGATACCATATTCCTGTCTGCCTTACACCTCTCCACCTCCCAAACTTTTGACCTTTCAATAAATATAGAAAAGTCTTGTCTCTGCAAATTTACAAAGTAGTCTTAGGATCCAAGCTGATGGGGAAGGAATGGGGTGCATTACATAGTTGCTGTGTTTAGCAAAATCATTCTTTTGCATCATACGCAGTTCAGTGCATCTTGATTTTGAATAGATTCATTTGATTTTTTTGCATAGGCTGACAAAAGAATGGAATAAATGTAGACTGTATATTCTGCTAATGCAACGTCAAAAAGCCCTGCAATATTTAGACAAACCGAGTGACTAGAAACTGATTTTGGCAATCTGCCTTTTCATAATATAGAGGAATGTGGCAGTGGTATAATATTGAAAGTCTCATCCCTAATGGTTCAGTTTGCTAGTGCTAGGAATGATTGCAAAATGAACTCTTTCAATAGTAAAATGATGCTTTGTGAGATGTTGTATCTTAACAGGGAAAACATTTTAAGCTGAACAGGTCCTCATAATTAAGTTTTGAAATAATGAGTGGGTAATTGTATGCCCATTTTACAGAACAGGAATCCAGGGCTCAAGTAGATTATGGTACGTGACTTAGCCAACGATATTCTATCTGAACACACCCAAAATACACACTTGTTATCAACAGGGAGGTACGTCTACTTTGTCCACTGCTGTATCCCCAGTGCCTAGACTAGAAGCTGGCTGAATTAATATTTGATGAATAATTTAATTGATATTAAATTATTAATATTAACGTATTTAATATTAGCTCTTGTTTCTAGGTTTTTACTACTATGGATGTGTAGGGCATGTGTGTGTGTGTGTGTGTGTGTGTGTATCTTTAAAGTTCTGTATGGTGAAGTAATAGGCCAATACCAAAACTGTTTTCAAAAAGTAAATCCAAAACCAAATACTTTTATTTAATATTGAATTTACTTAAAGTACTATAATGAACTTTTAAAAAGGAAAATGAAATTGTACGTTAAATCTTGTGAGCCTTCACCTATAACAGAAAAATACACAAGATGAAAACCAGAAAAGCAGCAACTTGTGCCACCCTACCCTAACTCTGAATTCTGCTTCATAGATGCAATTTCCTTGGAAGTTTTGACTGTTTGTTCTACCATTAGGTTGGTGCAAAATAAGTAATTGTGGTTTTTGCCATTAAAAGTAATGGCAAGCCATAGTACGTTTCCAGCAACGTAATACAACCTTTCATAATACATCTGTTCTTACTCATCATCGTTGACTTTTCCATTTCAGTTATTACCTGTCTTCCGCGTATGGAACATGAGGATTATCCTCTCTAACAACACCCCTTTCTCTCTGTACACGTTCTCCTTATCACCAACCTCCCAATGTTTTCACTCAACCTTCAAGGGCTTACATTATTACAGTCACGTAATACTATTCTCATGTCTTCTAGATAGCATACAATGATTGCATTTACTACCTTGTTTTCCTTAGAGTTAAAATGGCATTTTTTTTTTTTTTGGTTTTCATTTGTTTGCCAACTTTTCTGTATATGTATAATTTGCCAATTTCAATTTTAATCTCAAACTGTAATTCTCCATCCCCGCTCTGCCCCTGGGGACATCTCTCCTTAACGCTTTCCTCTTGTTGCCATTGGCAGCTGTGCTCTAGGCCTCCTCAGGCTCACTTAGACCTCTCTTTGCTGCATAGTATTTCACGGTATATATGTGCCATATTTTCTTTATCCAATCTGTCACTGAGGGGCATTTATGTTGATTCCATGTCTTTGCTATTGTGCATCTACACCATGGAATACTATGCAGCCATAAAGAAGAAGAAGATAATGTCTTTTGTGGGACCATGGATGGAGCTGGAGGCCATTATCCTTAGCATACTAATGCAGGAACAGAAAACCAAATACCACATGTTCTCACTTATAAATGGATGCTAAGTGATGAGAACTAATGAACGCAAAGAGGGGAACAACAGACACTGGGGCCTACTAGAGGGTAGAGGGTGGGAGGAGGGAGAGGAGCAGAAAAAATAACTATTGAGTACTACGCTTAATTCCTGAGCAAAAATCTGTACAACAAACTCCTGTGACATGAGTTTACCTAGATGAAAAAGCTGCACATGTACCGCTGAACTTAAAAGTTAACAAAGAATTATCTTTACCTCTTTCTTGGGTCAGATTCCACGTCCTCTTCTGATTTGCTGCTCTCTCATTAATGAGGTGTATCTTCCATTGCTTCCTAAGAAAGAAAGAGGGAATTTTTTTACAAAGATTTTCATTCTCAATTAAAAAAATTTCATCACACATGACCTATAATTTATATTGGAATTTAGGAGAACAGTTTTCCTCTGATTTTTTAAAGCTTTACATTTTCATATTCTCACATCTTATTTAAAAGCAGAACACCATTCTTTTCATCTAACCTATTTTATTTTTTCTATCTGGAAGCTGTTTAGCATTTTATCTTTATCCAGGTGCTCTAAAATTCTGAAAAACATGACGCAGTATAGATTTCTTTTCTTTCATTGTTTTGTGCCTTTGGTAGGCCCTTTGAATCTGATGGCCTGATGCTTCAATTCTGGCAAATTATTTTGCTTTAGTTCCTTGAAATGTGTTTCTCCTTTATTGATTCTGCTTTGTCTTTCTGTAACTTCTATTAGTCAGATATTGAGTCTCTTGAATTGCTATTGTAATTTTCTAATTGTTTACCTCTGACTTTGCAGCACTTTTGAAAACATATTTCTTTATGTGAGATTCTCTCAAATTTATTTTTACTCTTCCTTAATGAACTCCTTTTTATATCTGCTAATACTTTTTTTAAAATTTATGAGAGTTCTTTTTTACTGTATTTTCCTGTTTTATTATACAATGGCTACTTATTCTTGCTCCATTTAGGTGACCCTTTTAAAAATGTTACCCTAGGGTATCAAACATATTTTTAAAATTTATTTTCATTTGTTCTCTGCACTGACTCTGTAGCCTCTGAATTCCTTGTATTATTTGTTTTGATCTCTGCTTTTCCATCCTTGGCTGTCTATGAATGTTTCAGAGTGAGATAATAATATGCTGATTGCATTCTGTATGACTGAGCAGACCTTGTTTATTGGTGACTTTCACTGTAGGCTGATGAGTTGAAAATCTAGTCATTTTCATCAGAAGATCCTGAAAAGTTCCTATCTGTGGATCTTTTCTCTGGGGCCACAGCTGATTTCCTATCATTTGCCAGTTGGAATTGGATACGGCTGTATGAACAGGAAAATCTTACTTCAGTTGCTTAAGTATATATGTATTTTTCCTCTCACTCAATAAAAAGGCCGAAGTCCTGACCGAGTTATATCTTGACTTCCCACCGTGCTTAACATATAGCTTTTATCACATTTATCATCCATAGTCTCAACATGGTTGCTGCAACTCTAACCTCATGTTCATGTTCCAGACAGGATGGAGAAGAAATAATGAAGAAAGGAGTGACACTGATATTAAAATAAGGGGATTAATTAATGAGTAAATGGACAAACAAAAATTCTCAGAGCTCCTTAGCAGACCTCTGTTTACCCCTCATTGGCCCAAAACTATATCATAAAATCATTTCTAGTTGCAAGGGAATCTGGGAAGTTGAGGTTTATAGATGGGTCACTGTCATAACAAACAAAATTAGCTTTCTATTAGCAAAAAGAAAGGGAAGATGGATATTGAATAGGAAAGCTAGCAGTGCTTGCAACATGAAACAAAATAGGTAAGACACTTTGCCCAGGGTCAAGTTGAACAACTTCAAACTCAATGCACTTGTCAGCAGTATTACCATTTCAGAATCAAATGATGGGGAATCTGACCTAAAGACATGAATAGGCTGGGTGAGGTGGCTCACGCCTGTGATCCCAGCACTTTGGGAGGCTGAGGTGGGTGGATCACTACTTGAGGTCAGGAGTTCGAGACCAGCCTGGCCAACACGGTGAAACCCTGTATCTACCAAAAAAAAAAAAAAAAAAAAAAAAAAAAAAAAAAAATCTCAGTTTACTAAGACTGCTGAAACAAAGTACCATAAACAGGGTGGCTTAAACCACAGAAATGTATTGTCTCACAGTTCTGGAGGCTAGAAGTCTGGAATCAAGGTGTCAGCAGTGTTGTGACTGCATTTTAATTTAGTAATCTGAAAAACCCTATTTCCAAAAACTGTCACATTCACAGGCACTGTGGATTAAGGTGGCACCTGGTTGCGTGTTACGAATAATAGCTACTATTCTCCTAGGGTATTTTGTTACCTGGTTGGACAGAATGTAGTGGCACCATTTGCTTGAGAAAGGTCTGTATTAAGTTTGTCCAGCCCACGGTCCACAGGCTACATGTGGCCCAGGGTGGTTTTGACTGTGGCCCAACACAATGTGTAAACTTTATTAAAACCTTATGAGATTTTTTTGCAATTCTTTTATAGCTCATCAGCTATCATTACTGTTACTGTATTTTTTGTATGGCCCAGGACAATTCTTCTTTTCCCAGTGTGGCCCAGGGAAGCCAAAAGATTGAACACCCTTGGTCTATCTCATAGTAAAGGTCAAGGCTTGACCCTCATGCCATGAAGGCAAAACCTCAACAACTGGAATTCTGCAACATTCATGCAAAAATGCCAAGCCTTGAAGTATCTTGTTTCCCTACAACAGGAAGGAGAGGACAAGGGGAATGGTGAAAATACCAAAGAGAACTGAGTTTGACTCTTGTCCCGGCCATCTACTATTTGTCAAGTTATGCCAGATTTGCTTGCTTGGAGTTCCCCTTATCTATAAAATAAGAATTGCACCAGGCTTTCTCATAGGAGTGTTGGGAGGACTGCCTGATTTTATTTAGACCTGGCCTGTGGTGAGAATTAATAAAGGGAAGCTGTGTTAACAATTTTTGTAATTATAAGTATAAACACTTGCATGACTTGAGTGCCCATTTGTTCATTCTACTCTGCTAGGCTGAGTTGCTCGCATTGAGGTTTCCTGTTTTATAGTTCTGTTAATCCATGTGATCTCATGTGGCTAGAGGC
This sequence comes from Macaca fascicularis, assembly GCF_037993035.2. Classification (NCBI taxonomy): domain Eukaryota; kingdom Metazoa; phylum Chordata; class Mammalia; order Primates; family Cercopithecidae; genus Macaca; species Macaca fascicularis. The sequence goes on along the minus strand of NC_088379.1, from coordinate 20,406,590 downwards.
ATTCAGCATGGGCTCATAACAGTGTGCTCTAAACACTGATGCCCAGGTGTGTGACCTTCCCGGATGCCTCACAGTATAAAGGAGCACTCCACTGGAAGTCAAGAGACCTGGGTTTTGAATCACAGCTGTAAGAGTCCGGAGGGTCTTTCAGAAATTATTATCGCTGTCAGGATCTCAACATCTTTATCTATAAAGGTAAAAGGTTGAATTAGAAATCTGTAGATACCTATGCAGATCCATGAATCAGCGTATCAGAATCAATGATGGTTCCTATCAAATGTACCCAATTCTAACCAACAGGATCTGAATATTAACACCAGGGCCCAGAATTAGCTATCTTTGAGTAACGACTTTAGGTTTAAGTGCCATGGGATTAAAGGATCAAATTCTTTTAAATTTTAACATTCTATGGACCTAGATTGTCACATTTAATTTTTAAGAAATTCCTAAAAGAGTTGTTTATTAAAAGGAGAAAAAATCAAATTAACAATCTTCATAGTGAGTTTGAAGCAAGATACCCTCCTCTTTACTAAACTTCAGACAAAAATCAGACATCCAAGTATAGAAACAGCTGAGTAAACTGGGTGGTATTAATACATTTAAAACTCCTGCTGAAACATTTGAATATTTATGTTTTGGGCTCCTGAGTTCTGCAGATGTTGGAAATTTGTACTTAAAGAGAATAGATGTATTTACCAAATTTTTCACAGTATTTAGGGAAATGCAATTATTTTCATTGGAATTGACAACATTACAGTTCTGTGCAATTTTAAGTAAAGCCCTTTAGGAGTCCATAGTAATTGAATTTTTCCATTGTAGTATGTGACCTTTTAGATATATGACCTTCTACATTTAAGTTGGGAGTGATTAGTACAAGTGTTCTCCATTTCCTCTTAGCTCCGTTGGTTTTAAAGAATTCTAAATTAATTTGTTAAATGTCACATCCCAAAGGGAGAAATAAAAATTCTTTTCTTTGTGGTTGGATTTCTAAAGCTCTTTCTTAAAGTTGTTGATTGTTACCTGAGTCATGGTTTCAAACAGTATACATCTTGAAAACATATTCAAGGATAGTTTTTCTATCCTTACACTTCTTTGATTGCATCCACATTTTTTAACTCTCACACACAGGCATGGTGCTTCACAGCATGTGGAAGGGTTTACAAGTATATCCTAGTTTGATGTTCACAAGAGCAGCTGTTTCATAGGACATGTATTATTATACATCTTTTTGAAAATTTGTATTTTTAATGAAAGAGTAAACTTAAGCAGTGAGAAGTTACCTGATTTTTCCAAGGTCATATGATACTTGCAAGCAAAACCTTACCCTAATCATTCTTTTGTCCATTATCTGTTATTCTGCAGTAATTTAATGAGCACACCTGTCCTGCTGCATATAAGGAATTGTGTTAAGTGTTTCAAATTTAGATATGAATAAGAACTGGCCCTTGGAGAGCTCCAGTCAAATGGAGACACACACCTTCCATATATACATACACACATGCATGCATACATGAAGTGTGGAAAGTGCAATAATAGAAGCGTATATGAGGTACAGCTGTAGTATATAGAAACGAGTGATCCATCTTTCATCAGCTATCATGTGGTTTGTATAGTAAGAGAAAAAGTTGAAAGAATTGCAGCAGCTTCAGGTTTTAGTGTAAGTAGAATTTAGGAGCTCCACGATTTGGAGAGATGTGGATATTACACTGTATTAAATATGTTAAAATAGCATTCTACATAGAATTGAGGAAACATTATGAATAAGGCTATGGAAAGTAAAACGAGTATGGAAATTGTATAATGATGAGGATTATGGAGCAAGTCAAGCCACTCTCTCCCCATTCTGTTACTAGGCATCATTTCTCACTGTCACTGTTAAAAGATGACTCTCAGATCCTGACTTGAGTGCCCAGTTGAATATAAATAGATTTCACTGAGATAGGGTAATACAGGAAGGAAGTCAGACTTTCTGTGGGAGATAATTCGGCAGCAATTTCTCCATTGCTCCATGTTGCTTCCTCCCAACATACTGTCCATTAGAACAGTCAACAATTAGGAAGAAATTGCCATAGAGGATACAGTAGGCAAGTCTGATTAGGCAGGTAGTGGGGGGTGTAGTGGGGCAGACACTTATATTGACCAGGAATTGTGTTAAGTCAAGGGGATCATATATTTCTTAGAAAAGGTCAAATGTATAAGGATGTGTTTATTCAATTGTCCTTTTCCACTTTTGATGTACTATAAGTAATAATTAAGAATAACAATAAATAGTGTTAACTACATTGTCAACAAAGCAGTACCTTAAGAATCTGCCAGTATCGTCCTTGGCAGTGACACAATAAAATGAGACACTATAATTCTAGCTATGTTATGAGTAAGTCTATTGCCACTCAAATGCTTCATCTCAACAAAGACGATACTGATAGAGAAATGTGGAAGAAAGAATTGCTTTAACTTACATTAATTGTGCTGTAGATAATTGACAATTGACCCTAAAAGAAAAAATCAGAGAACCTTAGAATTCCATTAGCATATATGCCTTTCATCATCCTAATGGCACAAAGAGAAGAGTCTGTATCAAATATTTATATGTACCAGTCACCAAGTAAAATAATAGCATTAAAATGAATTAGAGTGAGAATGGTGTCATGGCTTATGAAGATATGAATTGTTGAGCTGAATTAAACAGGCATAGCTTGTCTTAATTCTTCTTTAGTTGGATTAGCCTCCTTTAAAATACCTTCATTTTGTTAATTGCTCTACACGAAGAAGGAAACTATGTGAAAAGATTAGAAAAGGAAATTCATATTAAAGAGGTGAAGGGATAGTAATAAAGAGCTCCAGGCGTAAGTTTTGCTGCTAATTTCCTTATCTGTAAAATGGGGATAATAACTCTAATAGTTTGCCATGAAGATCTGATGATTGACTGGAATATGAAATACTCGGGAAAATATATGACTTACAATAAGCACTCAATAAACATGAGCTATTATCATAATTTAGTGTTGTTTTTACATATAAATAAATAATAATAGCCAACTCTAATGTAGCATTTGTAATGTGCTAGGTAATACTCCCAGAGCTTTTCGTACAATAATTCATTTACACTTCCTAACAACTTTATGGGGTGGGTACTACTATTATCCTGAATTATGTATGATGAAACAAGGGCAGAGAGGTTAAGGAAAATGTCCAAAAAATACCTACCTATGTATGGAACCCAATAGTCCAGCTTTGAGTCCATGTGCCTGACTGCACAAAATAAACTGTTAGCAATGCAATCCACCTCAAATAAAAATGCTACTTGACTAAGAAGGCATTCTTCATATTTTACAGTTTCTAAGTAATGATAATTTTTTAAAAATACAGTAAAATGTATGGGTTGCTGATGGAGAAAGCACATAAATTCTTTCAGAATGCATCTAATATAGTTTTACCTCTCTGCCTTGCCCTATCCTAAGAGCTTTCTTGATTGCTAATGATTTGCCTTCCCATTCTTGATAAATTACTGCCAAACCAGCAGATAATTACTTTCCTTTCCTGTTTCAACCAATAGTTCCTGTCCTTTTTTTTTTTTAATTGGTCTCACCTATTCCAAAGATCATTTTATTTTATTTATTTATTTATTATTATTATTATACTTTAAGTTGTAGGGTACATGTGCATAACGTGCAGGTTTGTTACATATGTATACTTGTGCCATGTTGGTGTGCTGCACCCATCAACTCGTCATTTACATCAGGTATAACTCCCAATGCAATCCCTCCCCCCTCCCCCCTCCCCATGATAGGCCCCGGTGTGTGATGTTCCCCTTCCTGAGTCCAAGTGATCCCATTGTTCAGTTCCCACCTATGAGTAAGAACATGCGGTGTTTGGTTTTCTGTTCTTGTGATAGTTTGCTAAGAATGATGGTTTCCAGCTGCATCCATGTCCTTACAAAGGACACAAACTCATCCTTTTTGATGGCTGCATAGTATTCCATGGTGTATATGTGCCACATTTTCTTAATCCAATCTGTCACTGATGGACATTTGGGTTGATTCCAAGTCTTTGCTATTGTGAATAGTGCTGCAATAAACATACGTGTGCATGTGTCTTTATAGCAGCATAATTTATAATCCTTTGGGTATATACCCAGTAATGGGATGGCTGGGTCATATGGTACTTCTAGTTCTAGATCCTTGAGGAATCGCCATACTGTTTTCCACAATGGTTGAACTAGTTTACAATCCCACCAACAGTGTAAAAGTGTTCCTATTTCTCCACATCCTCTCCAGCACCTGTTGTTTCCTGACTTTTTAATGATCGCCATTCTAACTGGTGTGAGATGGTATCTCATTGTGGTTTTGATTTGCATTTCTCTGATGGCCAGTGATGATGAGCATTTTTTCATGTGTCTGTTGGCTGTATGAATGTCTTCTTTTGAGAAATGTCTGTTCATATCCTTTGCCCACTTTTTGATGGGGTTGTTTGTTTTTTTCTTGTAAATTTGTTTGAGTTCTTTGTAGGTTCTGGATATTAGCCCTTTGTCAGATGAGTATATTGCAAAAATTGTCTCCCATTCTGTAGGTTGCCTGTTCACTCTGATGGTAGTTTCTTTTGCTGTGCAGAAGCTCTTTAGTTTAATGAGATCCCATTTGTCAATTTTGGCTTTTGCTGCCGTTGCTTTTGGTGTTTTAGACATGAAGTCTTTTCCCATGCCTATGTCCTGAATGGTAATACCTAGGTTTTCCTCTAGGATTTTTATGGTATTAGGTCTAACATTTAAGTCTCTAATCCATCTTGAATTAATTTTCATATAAGGAGTAAGGAAAGGATCCAGTTTCAGCTTTCTACTTATGGCTAGCCAATTTTCCCAGCACCATTTATTAAATAGGGAATCCTTTCCCCATTTCTTGTTTCTCTCAGGTTTGTCAAAGATCAAATGGCTGTAGATGTGTGGTATTATTTCTGAGGACTCTGTTCTGTTCCATTGGTCTATATCTCTGTTTTGGTACCAGTACCATGCTGTTTTGGTTACTGTAGCCTTGTAGTATAGTTTGAAGTCAGGTAGTGTGATGCCTCCAGCTTTGTTCTTTTGACTTAGGATTGTCTTGGAGATGCGGGCTCTTTTTTGGTTCCATATGAACTTTAAAGCAGTTTTTTCCAATTCTGTGAAGAAAGTCATTGGTAGCTTGATGGGGATGGCATTGAATCTATAAATTACCTTGGGCAGTATGGCCATTTTCACGATATTGATTCTTCCTATCCATGAGCATGGTATGTTCTTCCATTTGTTTGTGTCCTCTTTTATTTCACTGAGCAGTGGTTTGTAGTTCTCCTTGAAGAGGTCCTTTACATCCCTTGTAAGTTGGATTCCTAGGTATTTGATTCTCTTTGAAGCAATTGTGAATGGAAGTTCATTCCTGATTTGGCTCTGTGTTTGTCTGTTACTGGTGTATAAGAATGCTTGTGATTTTTGCACATTAATTTTGTATCCTGAGACTTTGCTGAAGTTGCTTATCAGCTTAAGGAGATTTTGGGCTGAGACAATGGGGTTTTCTAAATATACAATCATGTCATCTGCAAACAGGGACAATTTGACTTCTTCTTTTCCTAACTGAATACCCTTGATTTCTTTCTCTTGCCTGATTGCCCTAGCCAGAACTTCCAACACTATTTTGAATAGGAGTGGTGAGAGAGGGCATCCCTGTCGTGTGCCAGTTTTCAAAGGGAATGCTTCCAGTTTTTGCCCATTCAGTATGATATTGGCTGTGGGTTTGTCATAAATAGCTCTTATGATTTTGAGATATGTTCCATCAATACTGAATTTATTGAGCGTTTTTAGCATGAAGGGCTGTTCAATATTGTCAAAGGCCTTTTCTGCATCTATTGAGATAATCATGTGGTTTTTGTCTTTGGTTCTGTTTATATGCTGGATTACGTGTATTGATTTGTGTATGTTGAACCAGCCTTGCATCGCAGGGATGAAGCCCACTTGATCATGGTGGATAAGCTTTTTGATGTGCTGCTGGATTCGGTTTGCCAGTATTTTATTGAGGATTTTTGCATCGATGTTCATCAGGGATATTGGTCTAAAATTCTCTTTTTTTTTTGTTGTGTCTCTGCCAGGCTTTGGTATCAGGATGATGTTGGCCTCATCAAATGAGTTAGGGAGGGTTCCCTCTTTTTCTATTGACTGGAATCGTTTCAGAAGGAATGGTACCAGTTCCTCCTTGTACCTCTGGTAGAATTCAGCTGTGAATCCATCTGGTCCTGGACTTTTTTTGGTTGGTAGGCTATTAATGATTGCCTGAATTTCAGAGCCTGCTATTGGTCTATTCAGGGATTCAACTTCTTCCTGGTTTAGTCTTGGGAGAATGTAAGTGTCTAGGACATTATCCATTTCTTCTAGGTTTTCTAGTTTATTTGTGTAGAAGTGTTTGTAGTATTCTCTGATGGTAGTTTGTATTTCTGTGGGGTCGGTGGTGATATCTCCTTTATCATTTTTTATTGCATCTATTTGATTCTTCTCTCTTTTCTTCTTTATTAGTCTTGCTAGCGGTCTATCAATTTTGTTGATCTTTTCAAACAACCAGTTCCTGGATTCACTGATTTTTTTGGAGGGTTTTTTGTGTCTTTATCTCCTTCAGTTCTGCTCTGATCTTAGTTATTTCTTGCCTTCTGCTAGCTTTTGAATGTGTTTGCTCTTGCTTCTCTACTTCTTTTAATTGTGATGTTAGAGTGTCAATTTTAGATCTTTCCAGCTTTGCCTTGTGGGCATTTAGTGCTATAAATTTCCCTCTACACACTGCTTTAAATGTGTCCCAGAGATTCTGTTACATTGTATCTTTGTTCTCATTGGTTTCAAAGATCATCTTTATTTCTGCCTTCATTTCGTTATGGACCCAGTAGTCATTCAGGAGCAGGTTGTTCAGTTTCCATGTAGTTGAGAGGTTTTGATTGAGTTTCTTAGTCCTGAGTTCTAGTTTGATTGCACTGTGGTCTGAGAGACAGTTTGTTATAATTTCTGTTCTTGTACATTTGCTGAGGAGTGCTTTACTTCCAATTACGTGGTCGATTTTGGAGTAAGTACGATGTGGTGCTGAGAAGAATGTATATTCTGTTGATTTGGGGTGGAGAGTTCTATAGATGTCTATTAGGTCTGCTTGCTGCAGAGATGAGTTCAATTCCTGGATATCCTTGTTAACTTTCTGTCTTGTTGATCTGTCTAATGTTGACAGTGGAGTTTTGAAGTCTCCCATTATTATTGTATGGGAGTCTAAGTCTCCTTGTAAGTCTCTAAGGACTTGCTTTATGAATCTGGGTGCTCCTGTATTGGGTGCATATATATTTAGGATAGTTAGCTCTTCCTGTTGAATTGATCCCTTTACCATTATGTAATGGCCTTCTTTGTCTCTTTTGATCTTTGATGGTTTAAAGTCTGTTTTATCAGAGACTAGTATTGCAACCCCCGCTTTTTTTTGTTCTCCATTTGCTTGGTAAATCTTCCTCCCTCCCTTTATTTTGAGCCTATGTATGTCTCTGCGTCTGAGATGGGTCTCCTGAATACAGCAGACTGATGGGTCTTGACTCTTTATCCAGTTTGCCAGTCTGTGTCTTTTAATTGGAGCATTTAGTCCATTTACATTTAAGGTTAAGATTGTTATGTGTGAACTTGATCCTGCCATTATGATATTAACTGGTTATTTTGCTCGTTAGTTGATGCAGTTTCTTCCTAGCCTTGATGGTCTTTACATTTTGGCATGTTTTTGCAATGGCTGGTACCGGTTGTTCCTTTCCATGTTTAGTGCTTCCTTCAGGGTCTCTTGTAAGGCAGGCCTAGTGGTGACAAAATCTCTAAGCATTTGCTTATCTGTAAAGGATTTTATTTCTCCCTCACTTATGAAACTTAGTTTGGCTGGATATGAAATTCTGGGTTTAAAATTCTTTTCTTTAAGAGTGTTGAATATTGGCCCCCACTCTCTTCTGGCTTGGAGAGTTTCTGCCGAGAGATCTGCTGTTAGTCTGATGGGCTTCCCTTTGTGGGTAACCCGACCTTTCTCTCTGGCTGCCCTTAAGATTTTTTCCTTCATTTCAACTTTGGTGAATCTGGCAATTATGTGTCTTGGAGTTGCTCTTCTCGAGGAGTATCTTTGTGGCGTTCTTTGTATTTCCTGGATTTGAATGTTGGCCTGCCCTACTAGGTTGGGGAAGTTCTCCTGGATGATATCCTGAAGAGTGTTTTCCAACTTGGTTCCATTTTCCCCCTCACTTTCAGGCACCCCAATCAGACATAGATTTAGTCTTTTTACATAATCCCATACTTCTTGCAGGCTTTGTTCATTTCTTTTTCTTCTTTTTTCTTTTGGTTTCTCTTCTCGCTTCATTTCATTCATTTGATCCTCAATCGCAGATACTTTCTTCCAGTTGATCAAGTCGGTTACTGAAGCTTGTGCATTTGTCACGTATTTCTCGTGTCATGGTTTTCATCTCTTTCATTTCGTTTATGACCTTCTCTGCATTAATTACTCTAGCCATCAATTCTTCCACTTTTTTTTCAAGATTTTTAGTTTCTTTGCGCTGGGTACGTAATTCCTCCTTTAGCTCTGAGAAATTTGATGGACTGAAGCCTTCTTCTCTCATCTCGTCAAAGTCATTCTCTGTCCAGCTTTGATCTGTTGCTGGCGATGAGCTGCGCTCCTTTGCCGGGGGAGATGCGCTCTTATTTTTTGAATTTCCAGCTTTTCTGCCCTGCTTTTTCCTCATCTTTGTGGTTTTATCTGCCTCTGGTCTTTGATGATGGTGATGTACTGATGGGGTTTTGGTGTAGGTGTCCTTCCTTTTTGATAGTTTTCCTTCTAACCGTCAGGACCCTCAGCTGTAGGTCTGTTGGAGATTGCTTGAGGTCCACTCCAGACCCTGTTTGTCTGGGTATCAGCAGCAGAGGCTGCAGAAGATAGATTATTTCTGAATAGCGAGTGTACCTGTCTGATTCTTGCTTTGGAAGCTTCCTCTCAGGGGTGTACTCCACCCTGTGAGGTGTGGGGTGTCAGACTGCCCCTAGTGGGGGATGTCTCCCAGTTAGGCTATTCAGGGGTCAGGGACCCACTTGAGCAGGGAGTCTGTCCCTTCTCAGATCTCAACCTCCGTGTTGGGAGATCCACTGCTCTCTTCAAAGCTGTCAGACAGAGTCATTTGCGTCTGCAGAGGTTTCGGCTGCGTTTGTTATTGCCCTGTCCCCAGAGGTGGAGTAGAGACAGGCAGGTTTCCTTGAGCTGCTGTGAGCTCCACCCAGTTGGAGCTTCCCAGCAGCTTTGTTTACCTACTTAAGCCTCAGCAATGGCGGGCGCCCCTCCCCCAGCCTCGCTGCTGCCTTGCCGGTAGATCACAGACTGCTGTGCTAGCAATGAGGGAGGCTCCGTGGGTGTGGGACCCTCCCGGCCAGGTGTGGGATATGATCTCCTGGTGTGCCTGTTTGCTTGAAGCGCAGTATTGGGGTAGGAGTTACCTGATTTTCCAGGTGTTGTGTGTCTCAGTTCCCCTGGCTAGGAAAAGGGATTCCCTTCCCCCTTTCGCTTCCCAGGTGAGGCAATGCCTCGCCCTGCTTCAGCTCTCGCTGGTCGGGCTGCAGCAGCTGACCAGCACCGATCGTCCGGCACTCCCCAGTGAGATGAACCCAGTACCTCAGTTGAAAATGCAGAAATCACCGGTCTTCTGTGTCGCTCGCGCTGGGAGTTGGAGACTGGAGCTGTTCCTATTTGGCCACCTTGCTCCGCCCCCCAGTTCCTGTCCCTTTTCCTTTTTGTATGTGTGCGAGCCTTGTAGAAACACACTGCATTATTTACGGAAAGATTTTATTTCTCCCATTGATCCCAAGCTTCTGGAAATGTTGCCCCAAAGCACCTGGGGGTGATTATGAAGCCAAGATCTCTCCCATCTTTATACCTTCTCCCCTACCCTGTGACAGGCAGTCCCTCAGAGGCCTCTTCTTTTTGGATGCCATCAGACCTTTGGACAACATTAGTAAAATTGTTTCCAAGAAGTATTTATAGGCCCTGGTGCCCTGAGCGTCATAAATAACATGTGTTAATAAAGCAGATGAACACAGGTTGCGTGAGTAATGCCGCATCTCCTAAAATGCTGTATCTCACAGCATGAGAAAGTCCTTTTTACTGATTACCAACAGTCTTTGCTTTGTCTAGACTGAAAGTTCAGTACTAGAAATGAGAAGCAAGTCTTTTCTACCTGATTGTCTCCATTCCACATAGAAAGTCTCTGACCATAACCCGTCAGACACTGCTACAGAAAAATAAATCAATAAACTTTGGTTTGGTTAATGACCTTACAGAGGGACCCCTGGATGCCTCAGATTTCATGTGTTAAAATCATATGACTAGATTAAAATGGTGATTCCCAAACTGTATTATTGGAAAGTACCAGTATTTCAGGTTAGACGAACATCCTTCTCTTTACCCTAAATTCAATAATGCAGCCACTTCCTGTTTTACAAGGAGAAAATAAGTGGATAGAGCTTTTGTAATTTAAAATTTTCTTTTACAATATTTTTTTGAGACAGGGTCTTGATCTGTTGCACAGGCTGGAGTACAATGGTGCGATCTCAGCTCATTGCAACTGCTGCTTCCCAGGTTCAAACGATTCTCCTGCCTCAGCCTCCTAAATAGTTGGAACTATAGGTGCACACCACACACCTGGCTAATTTTTGAATTTTTAGTAGAGATGGGTTTTCAATATGTTGGCCAGGCTGGTCTTGAACCCCTGGCCTCAAGTGATCTGCCCTCCTTGGTCTCCCAGCGTGCTGGGATTACAGGTCCGAGCCACCACACCTGGCCTACAATCTATTCTTAAATTAATGTGTCTTCTTCCAAGTGGTGGAAAAAAAGTTAACTGAATGAGCTAATAGCAAATATTCATTAATGGAGAAATCAGAAAAAGGTGGCAGATTATATTTTGGTAGCTTTGTATTTCTTCATACATAATTATAACATGCATAATAACTCTTATTTTCTGCAGTTAAAGTTGACCTTGATTTATTTGATGAATTAAATCAGATAGTATTTTGAACTGTTTTACAATCAGTAGTATGGTTTTAGGTGTTCTATCATCTTAACACTTTTACGTTACTACCTACCAACCCTCAGCAGTCACTCCTCGAGCCTGAGTGTATGTCTGCACATTAGCAATATTTCTGGATTGTTTTCCTTGGCAGCTGAGAGTAGGCCCAATGGCTGGTACCTCATACCTTCCTTAACCAAAGAAGCTCCACGTTCATCCTTTTTATATTTGGGATTGTGGATTTCTGTGTAAGTATTAATTTGACCAACAGAGGCCATGGCTAGAAATGGTTGGGAACCATTGTGCTAGGTATTGCTTAACACCATCAGAGCCTGAAAAGTCTTTGAGCCTGTGATACTCCCCAGTGGTTAAACTGTTTAACTATAGAGTATGAAATGCTCCCAACTCATGCTCTTATCCAAAAATGCCTGATGTGCTTATTGAGTTAAGCACTCAACCCAATTAATTCAAATGGGCTTTGCTCAAAACGTTAGTTTCTAACAGGGAAGAACTAATGTAGATGTCGTTTAGGACCTTTTGCCAAGCTGTCTTTCTTTTTAGCTCACATCCAAAACCAAAGCCAATTCTGAAAATCATACAGCTAATGGGAAAGGTGCTTGCCCAATTTGAGCTCTGATCTCTTGAGTCCCTGTTCTTTCTATGCAGCTGCCATCCTTTCCTTTCCCTAACTTTTGAGCCATGTAGTTCTTCTTATCTTTATGTAAATTTCTAATTTAGGTTATGGAGTTATGGCAGTATTCACCCAGCACTCTAAAATGAAGCTGGTACGGGCGCAGTGGCTCATGCCTATAATCCCAGCACTTTGAGAGGCTGAGGTGGGAGGATCACTCGAGCTCAGGAGTTGGAGATCAGCCTGGGTAACATGATGCTACAGCCATGATCGCACCACTGCACTCCAACCTGGACCTTAGAGTGAGACCCTGTCCCCCCAAATAAATAAATAAAAATAAATAAAGCTGGAAATTAAGGAGGCAGTGAAAAACGTAGAGACAGACTCCTTGGATTTACCTGGGCAGCTGTAGTCCACATCACCCTTACTTATAATATCTAGTCAATAGACAAACTCTTTCTGTTAGATATCCTAATTAACTCTGTCTGAATACATCTTCTCTGTCTCTTCTATCATTAGCAAACCATGTTTCACTTGGATCATTAAGGCAACCTCTCAGGATGTTTCCTCACCATTTTAGTAGCTTTCTAGTCCTTCTTTCTCACTATAGCCAAATTATGATTATATCACTCTCCGTTATAAAACCATGGGCAGGATCCTTACCATGGCATACAAGGCCTCTTCCATTGTTCTGGCTTAACTGCTTGGCACATCATCTTGTGTGCTTCATTTTCCAGCTACGCTGAAGTATTTGTAGGTTTATAACTAAGACAAGATCAGCCTGTACTTGGGACATTCACAGATGCAGCTCCTCCTGCCTGATAGACACATCCCACATGCACCTTAGCCTAGGTCAAACGTCCTCATTCTTTACTTCTTGGCTTTAGCCATAGATTTTGCCCAGGAAGTCCTTCTTGACCATTGCCAGGATTGGACTAGGTGGGTCTTGGGTGTCTTCGCATAGCACCCAATACCATCTCTATCAAAACCCTTAGCACATGGGATTTAAAATGTGTTTGGAAAATATTGGTGAATGAGGTGTTCCTTGGCTCAAATGCCTCACAGGCTCAAAGGCCACATGTAAAAGAAATGTTCATCTGACCCTTGAAGTGTTGAAGCAGAGAGCAACACCGTCTCCTTGCATGTCTGTGACCACCTCCCCTTCTCTGCCTCCCTCAAGACAAAGTCAGACTCATTAGTTTAGAACTCTGTCAGTGAACGCTGTCTGCAAAATTAATTTTAGAAAACATCAATAGCTAATTAATGAGAGAGAAGAATGGTATTGGTGTTAAAGTAAAAAATATTAGAATGGGAAATGGTATCCCTACGCAAATATCTATAAACATCGAGAGCACTGTGTTTGATGTTAAAGGCCTGTGTGTTTCAGTTGGTTCCGTTAAAAGATCAGTAAAACCTGTTTATGTGCACCCAGAGACTCCATTTTCATATGAAAACATTATTATGCAAAGAGTCATTTCAAAATACACACTGAGAGTTGAATATTTATTCATTGAGTTTAAGAAAACTCTGATGTTGAAATTCCAGAAAATGTAAATGTAGAAAGATTGATACATGAAAGGCCTAAATCATTAAAAGTGACCTTTTATAATGTTGTAAAACTTAGCTGTGGGGTTGCTATATTGTACACAAGATAGAAAGTATAAGAATAACTCCAGAAGAGTTTTTTTTAATCTACCTTTATTCATGCAGGACCCGAGGTTAGTCAAACATAATACCATGACATTATTGTCATGAGAGAATTAAAAGGCAGCTTAATGCACTCTTCAACAAGAAACAAATTCAATTAAAAATACACATTAAACAGTAGGAGACTGTCACTATGAATATTCTTCTAGCTAGGCAAATTTTAATAACATGTCATTTTTCAGTCAGTCGTATTTGAAAGAAATATGAACTTGAGCCAGCAACCATTGTTTTCATCAATCATCACATCATTCCTTTTACAGTGGTCATAGCTGAGCTTGGCACTTTGACTGTATCATTTCATTCAATCTCATACATAACCTACATTATAGTAGCTGTCCTCCCATTTTACAGATAAGGAAACTGAGACATAGACAGACTACGTGACTAGCCCAAGACCTTAGCTAACCACATTTCACTTGGATCGTTAAGGCAATGTCTTAAGATGTTTCCTCACCTTTCTAGTAGCTTTCCAGTCCTTCTTCGTCAATATATCCAAATTATGATTGCATCACTCTCCTCTATAAAACCACGGGCAGGCTCCTTACGATGGTATATAAGTCCTCTGCCATTGTTCTGGTTTAACCTCTTGATGCACCATCTCGTATGCTTTATTTTCCAGCTATGCTGAAGTACTTGTAGGTTTATAATTAAGACAAGACGTACCTGTACTTGGGACATTCGCAGATGCAGCTCTTCCTGCCTGATAGACACACCCCACAGGCACCTTAGCCTAGGTCAAATGTCCTCATTCTTTACTTCTTGGCTTTAGCCATAGTTTTTACCCAGTTTGTAAACAGTTGCATTCCAACCTGGCTAAATCCAGAGAGTCCAAGTTGTCATCACTATATTATACCCCTGTCTGTTAACAGGTAACTATCAAATTGTCAGTCTGAGTTGTCCTCAATGTATTTTTTTTGTTTGTTTCCTTGGCATTCTGTTTTTAAGGAATAATTTGTTACTTTAGTCAAATGCTCGGCCTCAATGAAAACATCATTAGTATATGAAAAGTAAGAGGGATAATTTGTGCAAAAATGACTATAATAGGAAAAGCATCCTCTTTACTCTCCATTGTATGCTTCATAAAGTTGCATTTTTATTTCTCTAAAAAGAATGTCTGAGTTCAAATAAATTCACAGTGAGAACTGATACCACAGATGTAATCAGTGTGGGCTCTGTACATGTGGAAAGACTTGCGTTTTCCTCTCTGTCCATTGACATTTAAGTGAGTATCTAAATTTCTTTAAACCCCCATTTTTCATCTGTTAAATGGGACTGATAGTATTTATCATTATTGTGAGATAATAATGTAATGAGATAATATATGTAAATTGCTAGCCCAATGGAAATGAGCAAGTGCTCAAGAAATCGTAGCAATCATTGTTACGGTCTTACTGAATTAATTCCAAATAATTACCTTGTTTATAGACACTTTGCAAAGTTCCTTAGCCCTTTGAAATACGTAATTATTTCTTCAGTGTCTCAGGCAACATAAAAATTGATGCTTTCTTTGATGTGTTCAAAAGTAAGAAACAAACAGTGTTTGTTTAAGTGCCCTTCCACCCATCAAATAGGTGAAGACTGGCTTTTAATTCGGAGCACTGACTTCCGATTGTGAAACTTATTTTCCATTGTGATTCTCTCTCTTTGCCTCAGCGGTCAATACCTTTATTCAAAATGAACTACTACTAATTTGACCATTGAAAACAAAATTGGCTTGCCTGTTGCTATTATTTCCTATAAATATCCTTTCTAATGATAGTTCATTATTTAAAGCTCCTGTCATTCTTACCTTGTTTGATCTGGCAACCCAGTAAGTGGATGACTTCACTCAACAAAAGCCATCTTCCATACTGTGGCCAGAATGGACTTTGTAGTTTGCAACTCCGATCGTGAAATTATTCTTACTTAAAATGTTCTTAAAGTTACTTCTAGATAACATGAAGTCAAACTCCTTTATTGCTTCACAAGGCCCTTAATGCCCTAATTCCTTTTAAGCAATAACCTGATATCTCATCCCTCCCCATCCTCTCACTGCTTATGCAAACACATTCAGGTAAACAACCAGTAGCTTCCCTCCTGCCTGCTTTTGCCTGTGCTAGTGCTGGGGACGGTCTCCCTCTTTTTCTTTCTCTCACTTCTTTCATTGGTGAATTCCAAACCATCTTTTAAGACTCATATTATTATTATTATTATCATCATTATTTGAGGTAGAGTCTTGCTCTGTCACTCAGGCTGGAATGCAGTGTGTGATCTCAGCTCACTGCAACGTTCATCTTTTGGATTCAAGCGATTCTTGTGCCTCAGTCTCCTGAGCTGCCAGGATTACAGGCACATGTCACCATGCCCGGCTAAGTGTTTTATTTTTAGTAGAGATGGGGGTTTCACCATGTCGGCCAGGCTGGTCTCGAACACCTGACCTAAAGTGATCTACCTGCCTCAGCCTCCCAGTATGCTGGGATTATAGGTGTGAGCCACTGTACCTGGCCTTAAGACCCCCTTTAAATGTTACACCTCTGTGATCTTTTTCTGGTTTTTGCACCTTCTCGCCAGGCTAAGTTTTTCTTTTCTGCATCCCCATTATATCTTGCATTTATTTTATTTTAGCTCCAGTCTCTGCTTCGTTTATTGAACAAACTTACATGGCCATCATATGTGTCAGAGACTGCTCCAAAAACTTTATGAACATTAAGTCATTTAATCTTTAGGACGCCTTGATGAGCATGGTGAGTGTAGTATTTTTATCCTCATTTTACACAGGAATAAATTTGGCACAGATTAAATAACACAGCCAGTAAGGAAGAGGCAGAGCCTGCATTCCAGTTCAGCAGTGAGTTGTCTGAGCATGAGCTCTCAGCCTCGACATCACGTTCCTAACCACCATGCTAATCATCTCCATGCCAGTGTTGTAAGGACCTTGTCTGCTTCTCATTTTGCTTTGTCTTTCTTGCATCAAGTGCATACTTGACATATCTAGATGTTGGGTAAATATCATTAATTGAATAAATTAGTAAATCATTTCTATTCCTAAGTCATTCCTTTGGCTTTTCATGTTTTCCAGACTGTTGTCTCTTTTGACCATCAGCTCAAAATTCATTTATAGATTGTTGAATATCAGAACAACTCTTCTCAAAATCCCATTCCGCCATAATTTTCTTCCATAATCTCAGAGGCTTTGCCATTAATCTTGAGACATAGAAAGTATAGAAGTTCTCTTATCTTTAGCCTCCATTCTCTGTGGTAGAAATTGGGATGTAGAGTTTGCTGAGCAAACTTCACGTAGGACAGAGGCGGCATGGTGAGGTTTAAGAACATGAGCTTTGCAGGCAGGCTTGGATTCAATAGAGACTTCACCACTAACCATTTGGATGACTATACAGCCCAATTTGTACCACATATAAGGATGCGCACACACACACACACACACACACACACACACACACACACACAGATATATATATTGGGCTGGGCATGGTGGCTCACATCTGTAATCCCAGCACTTTGGGAGGCTAAGGTGCTTGAGGCCAGGAATTCCAGACCAGCTTGGAAAACATAGTGAAATCTCATCTCTACCAAAAAAAAAAAAAAAAAAAAAATTAATTAGTTGGGCATGGTGGTGCATGCCTGTAGTCCCAGCAGCTCAGAGAGCTGAAGGTGAGGATCACTTGAGCTGGGAGTTGGAGTCCATAGTGAGCTATGATCACTGTAGCCTGGAAGACATGGTGAGGTCCTGTTGCAAAAAATAAAATTAAAAAATAAAACAGAAAGTTGGCTATAATTTTAGAGTTATACAAATGTGTTTGAGAGCTCCGACTCTGGCAGGAGCAGAAAGTGGTGGTGCCGATTTGAACGTCAAGGCCAGCTGGAGGTGAGTAGTGGCTCAAATAAGTCATAGCATTCTAGGATTTGGCCCTCTACTTTGAAGGCCCAGAAGCTCGCTCTTTAACTTAATTATTCCCAAGAGAATGGCTCAAGCTAAGCAAACTTTATGTAGAACAGAGGTGGCATGATGAAGGTTAAGCACACGGGTTTGCCGTCACTCTTGGATTCTAATACAGCCTTCACCACTAACCATTTGGATGACCTTGGGCACATTCCTTAGCTCTGAATATTAGTTTTCTCTTCAGAAAAACACAGGTAATGTATCTTCCTCACAAAGCTGTTTGCTAGGATTTAATAAAATATTGTGTTTCTACCTTAGTGCTGCCTGGCATATAGTGTATTCTCAAAGGAGAACGGCATATTACAACAAGGAGAATTGTCACATGGACCAGTTACTCATGTCAGCATGACCAAGATATGCTACCCTTATAGTCAAGCTCCATGAAAACCTGAATTCTGATCAGTAGCTACTTGAGGAACATCATGGAAACCAGAGCAGGAAGAAGTAATTCAGTCCAGATGAACAGGGGCACCAGGAGGGATTTTGTTATTTGTTCATTCATTCTTAAAAATAAACATTAGTTAGGCAACTACTATGGCCAAACAGTGTGCTAGGTGCTAGAGGTATACGAGTTTTAAAAGGATACAGTCCATGTCCTCAATTTGTTCACAGTTGAATGAGAGATATAGACAAGTGAACAAGAAATTCAATATATAACAACAGTTTTTGACAAATGCTTGGAATAAAATAAATGGGATGCACTGAGGAAAGTAATTGGGTAAAAGTTAGAGTTGTCTCTTAGGGTGCTTTTGCAGAAGCAGATCCTGAGATGAGATTTTGTGTCAATGTGATTTATTAGAAATTGCTCCCAGAAAACTGGTAGGGAAGTAAAAAATAGGTCCAGAAAGGGAAGGAGAATAAATAAGAATGCAATATCAAGCAAACATCTTCAGAGGATAACTGGCTCAATCGCAGGGAGGATGTAAGGGAAATACATTTCGATTGCAGAGCCAAATCCATCATGAAGCCAGGAAGCTGGAGCATTTATACTCCTCATCCATCAGTCATTGGCTAAGGCTGCACTCTGGGGTGAAGGGGGATACAAATCCACAGCCACTTCAAGCTCTCCATGTACAGTCAAGGGCATCCTGGAAGCCTGGAGGTCATCCTCCAACAAAGAGACACAGATGCTGGCAGTTGGGAGTGAATGTTCATGTTCAGGAAGATAAGAGGGCAACCCAAGGTGATATGAACAGAGTACTGAAAGCATCTTCTATGGGGTGCAGAGGGGTGGTATCTGATGAGATGACATCAAAACCAAGACCTGAAAGATGAGCAGCATCTAGTCTTGTGTAGAAAAGGGAAAAAGGTTTTCAAAACTAAAAATAAAAATGAACTGTTTATGGGAAGTCATTGAGATAGGAAAGAGCATGGGTTTAAAATATTGAAAGGATCTATGTGTTGGGAGCATGGTGAGTGAACAGAAGAATGTTATGAGATAAGACTGGGGAAGTATGCAGGGTCCAGAAATTTGTAAGCTATCTAAAGGAGTTTGTATTGATCCTGATTGCAGTGAGTTGCTATGAAGATTTCAAGCATTAGAGTGACATTATCTGATTCAGGTTGTAGGAAAATCACTCTAACCACCATGTGAAGGGTAAATTGGAGCGAGGGGAAAGAAGAGAAGTAGGGCTGTCATTCTCTAGTTTATCTTATAGTCTGGGGAGAAGTGACAGCAGCATTAACTAGGGTGGAGGAATCATGAAGATGGGAAGAAGTTGATGGCACTAGCTTGTATTGTAGAAGTAGAGCCAACAGGACTTGATGGATTAGATGTATGAGGGAGAGAATGAAAGAAGTTGAACATAATATTTGGGTTTCTGGGTATAGTGACTTGGAGGAGGGGTGACCATTTAGTGAGACTGGATGAAATAAAAATTAGTAAGACAAGTCAAATTGGGATAATGCTAAGGTTAATAAATAATCTTCATGCCACCTTTCAACGCTGTGTTGAATCTAGGATTCTTGGTGATGTTCATGACACAAGAGTATAATTGATTCAGTGGAAGGTAATGATTTTAATACAGGGAATTCCCTTTTAATGTTTATTCTAATCTGACTCTTAAACCATAGTAATGAAACCATTCTAACCCTCCGTACAATGTGTAAGCAGCTCTGTAAGACATAATCTTAAAGAAATCTTTTCTCAAAAGTATCCCCCTTTCTCCCAGCAATGAGTCATATTTTAGTTATCTTTTTTACGCAATGATATTTGCTTCCCTATTTAAAGCCAAGCATTGATTTACAGCCAGAGGCCCTTCAGTGTTTCTGTTGAAGTTTTTTTACACAACTATTTTCTATACTGTGTGATTTTATAATCAAGCCTTCTATGGAAATAGAAAGAATAGCCTCTGCAAAAATAAGAGCTGACAATATTAGACACAGTGAACTCCAAAACTGGCTGTTACATTCTAGGATCATCATGGGGGTGAGAAGAGGCTCTGCCAATGAAAATCTGTTGATATAAATGTTTATCTGAAAAGAAGAGCTGACAACTCAGTCAGAAAACATCTTCTTGCCTAAAATGATTCCCTTTTTCAAAGCACTTGGGCCAAGGAGTAGAAGCAGTGTGTATCCTTGGTTGTAGTGACAGCTTGACTGCTTATCTGTTTGACCTTAAGTAAGTCACATCACCATTTGGAATTTCAGTCTTGTCCTCTGTAAATGAAAAGAGTTCGAATTATAGTTGGAATGACAAAAATATTCCATCTCATGGGCCCACTTACATACATCATCAGTGAATGCCTGAAGCACTGTGCTGAGAAGGATTCTGAGACTATCTCTGGATTCAGAATGTACCCTAGGAGATAAGCTCTGTCTACTATGGACATCAGAACTGGTGCATGTCTGTGACTAGTCTTTAAGCCAGGTAATTGAAGGCATTAAAAAACATTCCCACCAGATGTGTTTATGCTCATGTAGCCTAACATTTACACTTGGCCGCTGGAAGAGTCTGAAGTTCATCTCAAGTCCTCCATCCACGTGTTTTCCCTTTCTCGCAAACTACATCATGGGCATGTCATTCAAAAATCCTAAACAACACAAAAATGTTTGCCTTAAATTAACTGTACTATACAATACAGCCATCAACAATACTTATTTTATAAACAGCTCTGTGTAGTCCCCTGAAGAAGGCTTTGCCTCTTCATATTATCCTCAAACTAAAAATATAATTTTTATCTAATAGTTTTAGGATAAAGGCTTTTGCCCATAATGGGTACATTAAAAGCCCAGAATGTTTCAAACAGACCTTCTATGAAAGCACAGTAAGGCACAGCCGCTTAATGCCAGAGACTCTTTCCTAAATAGAAAGACCATAAAGGCTCACCTCGATTGAAGGTAAGGTCAAAACTCTCAGAACTAAATTCCTGACCATGCCACCTTGTTCGTTTAAATTATAGATGATCACCTGAAGCCTGTGTTTTAATGCATCTTCAGCTTCAAATTGGTCACTTATAAAGAGGTCTGAAAAGAAACAGTCACACAGTTCTGTTCCAAACATCCTGTGTGAATGTCTAGACGTTGCACATGCACATAAGCGTGCACACACACACACACACACACACACACACACACACACACACACACACGGTCTTGGGCACTTAGCCAAACGTTCAATCATCAGGATAGCGTTCCCTTTGATAGAAGGAGAAGCAGGAGTTTCTTTTGTTGGAAAGAACCTGCGCAGCTGACCCCCAGGGTGACCGCCAAGACAAGTTGCAAAGAGCTGAGGCTAAAATATGGAAAAACTGAATGCCTTATTTGTTTACATGTCTCTCATCCCACCTGACCGTAAGGCACTTTAGATAAGGCAGTGCTTTTCTTCACTGCTGCATCCATCATGCTCAAAATAGGCCTGCTATGCAATAGATGAAAATGTGTTTTTTTCTGTAGTAACAAGAGTTCCAGCATCACAACCAGTAGCCAATGGCAGAAAGGGACAGGAGAAGCTGGTGAAACACTGAAAGATTAGAGGTAGGATTAAATGGAGTAACAACTTGAGATGGCCCACCGCCATAATGAAAGCGCTGGAGCATGTTTGTGACTAGCCTTTAAACCAGGGGATTGAAGGCATACACAAAAAAAGATCTAACCAGATGTATTTATGTCCATGTGACCCAATGGATCATGAGTATAATGAAAATAGACCCACTGTATTTGACCACATGAACGAGGCCAGTCTTCTCATTGCCTGAGTTGTTAACACAGATGATAGGCATTCATGGGTGTAATGCTAATTGTTTTACTGAGGTAGGCATGGGAAAGTGGTTCATACCATAAATTTTGGAGGCTGACAGTCTTGAAGTGGAAAAGTGGTGAATGCCATGGGTTTTGGAGTCTTACAGTCCTGGGTTCAAATCACAGCTTCACTATGAACTATGAGTATGACATGAAAAGTATTTAAACTCTCTGAGCTACAGCTTGACCATCTGTGAAATAAGAACAATAGTAAGTCCCTCCCATCCCGGGTAAATGTTACCATCCACATCCAGCATCCCAGTGGCTGGAACATAGTGAATATTAAAAAAATGTTTGCTATTATTATTATCGACATCATTAATGTTTCAGTATTTTAGCTAGATTTCAACGTCGATTGGATTTTTAAAAAATCTATGTCTAGGGCTTTCTAAGCTAAGTTAATGAGACAGCTTTACGCAAATTTAGGAATGTTTCATTATTATCATGGGCGCAATAGGCTAAAAACATTCCAGTAGGGGTAGGGAAGCGTTTTAAGTTTTAAAATAGAGAAAGACCGATAACATTGTCAAGAATCAGTCTCAGCATCACCAGTTTTTTGCCTTGTTCAAGTAATTCACAACAGAGGTCAGGACGTGGAACACTGACACGATTTCAAATGCACAAGTAATTGACAGGATGAGAAGTGTAGCCACATTAAGAATTAGAGAACACTATATCAATTATTGTCTTAAAGAGATAAACTGATTATTCATAACTTGCAATTATAATCTGCCTCCCCCGTAAAATTCCCATGTTGCCGGATAATATGGATAGAGCTTTGAAGTGGATGTCCAATTAAAGAAAAGGTCGGGGTCAGTGTAGTATTCTGGTTTCCACACGTACATATATGCTAAGGTAAATTTGCACTTTCTTGAATCCTGCAACATCTATTTGAGGAATGATTCACTTAGTCAATAAATATGTATTGAGCACCTACTCTTTACTAGGTAGTATCAGTGTTAAGAGTAAAACTCGAGGTCAATGATTTTCATCCCATATTTATCAGCAAAAATTTTATGTCTCACATCTAACTAAATTTATATGATCATCAATAAATCACCTAATGGGATTTTGCATACATATATTTGTATATGAAGTGGGGCTAGAATTCCCATCCCTACTGTTTCATAGTGCTCAGAAGCTAAAATTAAGTGACAGATGAGAAAGTGTTTAGAAAAGCTAATTTTTTTAAAAGTTATGCTGTTAACCATAGTTACATAATTTAAAAGAATAGAAAATATTTGATTCTGAGGACAAAGTAAAGCAGCTAAGAAAGTTAAAATGATAAAGAGAGATTTGATGAGAGGCAAGAAAAAAAATCAGAACGGTTTGCTACTTTGCATAACTGCCCCAAATCATGTTCAACTCTTTCTTGTGGCTATATCTGGCAGTGCTTTAGATCAGTAGTTCCTAAACCTTGATGCACATCAGAGTCATGAACAGGTCTGGTTAAATGCAGAATGCTGAACTCATCCCCTGGTGTTTCTTTTCCTTCCTTCCTTCCTTCCTTCCTTCCTTCCTCCCTCCCTCCCTCCCTCCCTCCCTCCCTCCCTCCCTCCCTCCCTTCCTTCCTTCCTTCCTTCCTTCCTTCCTTCCTTCCTTCCTTCCTTCCTTCTTTCCTTCCTTCCTCCCTCCCTCCCTCCCTCCCTTCTTTCCTTCCTTCCTTCCTTCCTTCCTCCCTCCCTACCTCCCTACTTTCTTTCCTTCCTTCCTTCCTTCCTTCCTTCCTTCCTTCCTTCCTTCCTTCCTTCCTTCCTTCCTTCCTTCCTTCCTTCCTTCCTTCCTTCCTTCCTTCCTTCCTTTCGAGACTGAGTCTTGCTGTGTCACCCAGGCTGGAGTACAATGGCATGATCTCGGCTCACTGCAACCTCCGCCTCCTGGATTCAAGCAATTCTCCTGTCTCAGCCTCCCAAGTAGCTGGGACTACAGTCACACGCCACCATACCCAGCTAATTTTTGTATTTTTAGTAGAGATGGGGTTTCACCATATTGGTGAGGCTGGCCTCAAACTCCTGACCTCAGGTGATCCACTCGCCTCAGCCTCCCAAAGCACTGGGATTACAGGCGTGAGCCACCACGCCAGGCCTAGAGTTTCTGATACAGTTGGTCTGAGGTGGAGCCCAAAACATTGCATCTCTAACAAGCTGCAGGTTATGTTGATATCACTTGTCTGGAGGGCACACTTAAGGAGAGAACCTGCTCTTGCCAAGCTTGCAGAGCAAGTAGGGAAACAAAACATGAATGAATGAAAAAAATATCAGGCCCTGAGCTCCAGACATGTGTATAAAAGTGTCTGCTCTCCAGAGACATCTCAAATCGAACATGCCAAAAGTGGAACTCTTGCTTTCTATTCACGAACTTGTGCCTTTTTTTAGTCTTTCCCATCTCAGTTGATGACACACTCTTAACGCAAGTGCTCAAGCCCCAAATTTAAGAGTTTATCTCAGCATCCACGTGCAAGCTATTCATTCTTTAATTCAACAAATGTTTATTTAGCACCTACTGTGTGTCAGACACTGTTCTAGCCATTGCGGCATAGAAAAATGGCCAAAGAGTGCTCAAAAAATGTAAATTCTGATGTGTAAAATGTAAAACAACAAGTACATATATAGAGAGACAGTAGATAGCATATTCAGTAACCAAAATTTGAGCATTTCACACCATTTCCATAGCCACCAGCCCAATCTCAGCCATCATCTCTTGTCTGAGCTATTTAAGGTGGACATAAGTAGTCTTCCTGTTTCCACTGTTCCCAAAGCACAATCAATTATCCATGCAACGTTCAGAGAATCTTTAAAGCATTTGTTGTATTGCCACATTCTCCTACCTAAAACCTCCCAGTGGCTTTCCTTCGCATTTAAAATTAAATCTAGACTGCTTAATTAGCATGGTATGCAAAACCTCTCCAAATTCTCTTACTTATCTCTCTTTTTTTGAGACAGTCTTACTCTGTCACCCAGGCTGAAGCTCTGTCACCCAGGCTGAAGTGCAATGGCACAATCATAGCTCACCGCAAGCTTAAGCTCCTGGACTCCAGCAATCCTCCCACCTCAGCCTCCCCAGTATCTGGAACTACAGGTGTGCACCATGCCTGCCTTTTTCTTTTTCTTTTTTTTTTTTTTTTTTTTTTTTTTTGAGATGGAGTCTCGCTCTGTCGCCCAGGCTGGAGTGCAGTGGCCAGATCTCAGCTCACTGCAAGCTCCGCCTCCCGGGTTTACGCCATTCTCCTGCCTCAGCCTCCCGAGTAGCTGGGACTACAGGCGCCCGCCACCTCGCCCGGCTAGTTTTTTGTATTTTTTAGTAGAGACGGAGTTTCACCGTGTTAGCCAGGATGGTCTCGATCTCCTGACCTCGTGATCCGCCTGTCTCGGCCTCCCAAAGTGCTGGGATTACGGGCTTGAGCCACTGTGCCCGGCTTCTTTTTTTTTTTTTTTTAAGCAGGGATGGAATCTCATTATGTTGCTCAGGCTGAGCTCAAACTCCTGGGCTCAAGCCATCCTCCCGGAGATGTGGGCCTCCCCAAATGCTGAGATTACAGGCATGAGCCACTTCTCTCTTCACTGTTCAAAAAAACTCCTTTGGCTTCCTTTCTGCCCTTTTGATATGCTAAGTTCATTTAAACGCCAGGGAATTTGTGCCCTCCTCATAGAGCATACTTTCTCAATATCTGATTCTTCTTGTCATCATTTAGGACTTGGACTAACATCATTTCCACATAGAAGTAATTTCTGACCCCATTTCTAGCACATCTCACTGCTACAACTCTGCTTTATTATCCTTTTTTTTTTTTTTTTTTTTACCTTGATGGCATTTTCTATTCCCTGATGTTATCTAGCCTGTTATGTGGTTCTTGTCACTAAAATGTAAGCCCCACAAGGGCAGCAATTTATTCAGACTGGTTCACTGTTGTGTCTTCAGTGCTCAGATAACTGTCTGACATATTATAGGCTCTTGATCAAAATTAATTGAATTAATAAATGAATGAATAGAGCATCTGGGTTATTGTCAACATGTTTATTCCGTTCAGTTTACAATTCTTCAACATTGGTGACCGTGTTGATATCATCTTTATACCCCAGTGTTTAACTCAGTACCGTGCATGTGCAACAAATATCTGTTCAATGAACACATACATAAAGTAGGTTTTGCCTGGTTGAGCCTCTGTAACAACATCCTGAATTAGCTTTTTTTTTTTTTCTATTTTAGAGGTAAAGATACTAAGGGTCAGAAAAGTTTAAGGGACTTACTGGAGAAGAGACAAATAAAAAGAAAAAGAAAACAAAGACTGATCACCCAGAGGCTGAGGCTGAGGGAGGGGAGAGTTTAAGGAGATTAAATATCAGATGAAGCAGGTGTTGAGGAGGAACTGAACATTGACAAATGGATTTGGCCTGAAGATGGATTTTTGATAACTTTAAGGAGAGCAGCACTGGGAGGAGAAGGGAGATAAGAAAAAATCTGGTGATGAAAAAATACAAAGGATAGGTATAAGAGAATATTTAAGAAAGCAGAAGCAACACTGCTTTTAAACTTAGATGTTATTACTTGGAAGTGGGGGTAGAATTTAAGCATGTTTAATCAAAGATCAGATTAGACCTCATGGAGAGGGAGAGAGTCAAGGATGGGGGCATGAGCTTGGGAGAATTATTACTTGGAAGTGGTGGTGGAATTTAAACATGTTTAATCAAAGGTCAGATCAGACCTCGTGGAGCGGAAGAGAGTCAAAGATGGGGACATGAGCTTGGAAGGAGGGGTGCTCAGGTAGTGAGAGGGGATGGGGCACAGGCAGGGCCTCATCTCCCTCTAGAGTTGGGCAAAATGGGCAGAGGGAGGTGCAAAGATTATGTGCAACAGCCGTGCTGGGGGTGGAGGAGCTCACTAAAGACTGACTTGATCTCAACAGGTTAAAGTGGGAACAGTCAACTTTACCTGAAGGCAAATAGGCCTGGACATTTCAAGAAAAGATGATAGAAAATAGCGGTTCATTGGTTAATGAGTCTGGGCATGGGTGGCGGTGATTATCTGGTAACTGTGAGTATTACAGGGAAATATTAGAAGATAGCGACAATGGGACAATGAGAGACCAGGAACTAGTCCTTGGAAGGGATAAGGTGTGAAGGAGTAAAGTGTTTAAAGGTTTTTGAGAAAAACCAAAGTTTGGTTACAGATTTTTCCAGTTTCTAAATATGAAAACTTGGGGGCAACTCATTTCCCTTTTCTCAGCCTTAATTTTCTCTCCTGTAAATGAAGATTGCTCTCATTTATGAAGCTTAAAAGAGATAATGGATACTCAGCATTAAGCAGAAGAGGTAGGTCATGAGTAAAGCTCAAAAAAATGATAAATAGGGAAGAGTAAGGCAAAGTCCAAAGTAGGGCCTTCAAGTTTTAAATTTTAATGCATTTTATTTGTCAATTAAAAATAAATTTAAAATGTAATGTGTAAGAATAACTTGGAGGAATGATTTTAAATGCATAACCCTGCCCTATTACTCCTATGAGATTATGAGTCTGTAGGTCTGCAGTGAAGACTGGGACTATGCATTCGTCACAAGCAAATACTTCAGGTGATGCTCATGTAAAATGCTCAGTACTTCAGGTGATGCTCCCTAAGTCACACTGAGAAGAACATTGAGAAATGCACTGGTGATTGCTGGCGTTGCACAGTACAGAGCCAGCACTGTACAGTTGCAATGGTACTGGTGCAACAACCATGTTTGAAACTCTGGACCACGATTCTCAGCACAGATTGCTTAGTAAACACCTGGAAATCTATATCTGAATGTATGCATATATGCATATATATATATATATATATACACATTTACAATGTCATGCATCAACCTTTTCAATCTAGTTCCAAAATATTCTTATCATCCCAAAGGGATAATCTATATTCATTAAGCAGTTGTTCTTTGTTTCTCACCTCTCCCTTGTCTCTGGCAACCCCAAATTTGAATTCTGTGTCTACACACTTACCTATTCTGGATATTTCACATAAATGGAATTATACAACCTGTGACCTTTTGTGTCTTTTTTTTCACTTAGTATGATGTTTTTGAAGTTCATCCATGTTGTGGCATATCTGTAGTCCATTTGTTTATGTCTGAATAACATCCCACATATCTAGTTGGTTAATTCATTTATCTGCAAATAGACATTTGGCTGTTTCCATTACTTGGCTATTGTGAGTAGTGTGTGTGTGTGCAGCCGTAGCAGCCACAGAGATTAGGATTTAGCCCCTCGCCAGTGGACTCAGGTGATTTTAATACATAACCAGTATTAAGAATCTATTTTCAAGGTATTGAAGAAAGAGCTGAATGGCTATGTAATTTAAATGCTATTTAGTAGACAAATTTCTTTTCTAGGACTAATGAAACATTCCTCTATGGGGCTTGGTGCACAGGTGGTACTTGATAATGTAGACTAGATAGCAGGAGAAAGAGCTGTAATTTCAGAAGAGGTTGGCGCTAACAAGGAGTTTGAATGGATTAGTTCTGTTCTGTGTCAAATGTGGCCATGACACACGGCGTCATAAATAACCTACTGAAATTTATTCTACTTTTCTTTCTCCAGAAGATTACTTTCTAGCAATGCCTAAAGTTAGAAGTAGGGGGTACCACATTTTATACCTGTTGGCTTAATAACACAGCTTGGTGAGCCAAAAATGAGCCTCAGAGACCCCTCACAGTGATCTGAGGAGGAGTATAAGATTTTTCAAGACTGCATATGAATTATGTCCAGGTAAAAAGAAAAGAAATTGCTGTAGAAATTATTTTAACGGTAAAGCACATTCAGTGTCAGACCTACGCATTATCCTATCTATGAAACACTCATTGATGTCACAGAAAGGTATGAGTGTGTCTTTTGATGTGAGGCTTTGTACTTCTGTAAAAACTTACTTCTGAGAAGTTCAAAGTGCTTTCCATGGACTTTCTCAGAATCCCTTTCAACCCCTTTATGGCATAGATGGCAAGTGTTATTCTCCTCTCGTAGAAGATAGGAAAGTGGAAATGCCGAGAGGTTAAGTGTGATGTGCTCAGTGATTATCTTTTAGGATGGGGCCCAAGGCTCTAGGCTTCCAGAGAGTTCTTGGCAATGGTCCCCATTACCTCTCTGCCCTCTCATTACAAGGTTAGCATGTAATAGTTACGACAAAAAAAAAAAAAAATTTGCCAATGGGAAGGATGGATATTTCTAATTTAGTACCATCAACTGCCTGGAATGAGTTTTCTGTCAGGGTCATGATGACATCATTATTCATTGACAGCATGGGGAAATTTTTCACATTCTTTTTTATTATTTTTAGCTGGACATCACACAGGGGTGTTAACATCATCAGCGTTACATCGGGTCTTCATGTGCTGCCCTACTTAGGTGATGGTGTGGAATGGTTCACTTTCTCATCACATTTCATTTTATTTCATTGTCATGATAACCGGTATGTATCATAATACATACCCATTATGATGTAGTCTACTTAAAACATACCTTGAGCAGGTAGTCTACCTAAAACATACCTTGGCCAGGCAAGGGAGGTGGCTCACGCCGGTAATCCCAGTACTTTAGGAGGCCGAGGCGGGTGGATCATGAGGTCAGGAGATAGAGACCATCCTGGCCAACAAGGTGAAACCCTATCTCTACTAAAAATACAAAAATTAGCTGGGTGTGGAGGTGTGCACCTGAAATCCTGGTTACTAGGGAGGCTGAGGCAGGAGAATCACTTGAATCCGGGAGGCAGAGATTGCAGTGAGCCGAGACTGTATCACTGCACTCCAGCCTGGTGACAGAGCGAGACTCAGTCTCCAAAAAAAAACAAAACCTCATTTACGTTATTTAAATGTTACTTAAACATACCTCAGGTAGTTACTTAAAACATACCTCAGTTATGTTTTAAATAGGCTACCTACTCAAGGTTGCTTTAGGATTCAAAACATTTTAAGTTTCAAAAAGTTTTGATATTTAAAGTATTTTGAAACATTTTTAGTATGAAATGAATACTTTTTTCCCCCTGGGCAAAATTTGTATTAATATTTTTGGTTGATGGAGCAACAGACATTCTAGTGATTAAACCTTGTTCTAGCACCTTAACATGATATGAGGGCCACAGTGTTCTCGGTACTGGCTGAACATCAGGATTGCTGTGTGCATATTTTAATTTGTCTTATCTGTTAAAGTAGAAAAATAATGCATGCAAATACAAATGAAAACAATAGTATTTAGCTCACAGAGAAGGAATTAAGATGAAAATAAAGATCTCCTCTCCTGTATAATTTTCCTAAAATTTTCAACCCTACTCTACAATATACCATAATCTAACAATATAGATAGACTTGTTGGATAGCTTTTATTTAATCCATTTCAACTATATAAATCTAACATTGTGTTTCTACTAGTTACATGGCACTCCATTATATGGCTGTATTATAATTCATTTAAACACGTTCCTCACTGGTGGCCATTCAAATTGAGTCTATTTCTTCAATAATTTAAAAAAAGCTGTTATGAACAGTTCTGTATATGTGTACTTTTACATGTCAAGATAAATGACATATTTGTAGATAATTTCTGAGACACAGTATAGATATATACATATTTGTATATGTATAAATATATGTGTATAATATATAAACATATGAGTATAATATACGTTTATATGGCATATATTTAAATATTTTAACATATGTTTGATATATATCGCTATTTTTCTGAGAAGATTTAAAAAGAAAATACAGCCTCTCAAGTGCTTGCTTTAAGTATTTACTGGGTCAGATCTCCTAGGGTAGTTGTTGACAATCCTTTTTTTAGAAAAGCAAACAATTAATTCTAAATCACAGCTTTGTTAAATCCTCCATCCCATAAAATCACCAGCCAATAACATGAAAATCTGTTTTCTGCCTATAATCTAAGTTAAAATATAGTTTCGAAAAGTCATAAAGACCAGATCTGTTTTTATATAACTGTCACTCTTGATACTGTAAAGAAGTCAGTATCATATTTTGTGTCCTGCATCTTCTTCCTGGAAAACCAGAGGAAAATTCAGCCAAATAGTAGGTTTTCACTTCATGAGACAGGGAATTTTTAGTGACTCGCACTTATTTAATGGATTAAGCATCTGCTACAGCAGAATATTCACTGTCATTTGTGAAGATGTAAATTTCAGAACTGTGTACAAATAATTGTGCTACGTAACTATAAGGAAGAAGTTTCATAATGTTTTAAACTGTCCAAGTCTGAAGAATTTCTGCATTATTTTTATCATGATTATGAACAATTTTATGCATATATTTTTTTCCTTTTTTTTTTAACAGTCCTAAGATCTCTGTGAGAGTGTAGTTGTCTGGATACTTTTATGTCCACCTGTGGTTTTATAGAGAACTTTTTCCTGGATAAAAGAAAAAGAAAGAAAGAAAGAAAGAAAGAAATGATTTCCCCCTCCCTTTCTGAACAGTTTACCACTCCCTTTACACTTTCAGAAAATGTATTACTTGGATAAGATCTCTTTTCAAAGCCTGAATAGATATCAAGAAATCACCATTCTGAACCCTTTCTTATTAAAAATACACAGAAATAAGCTTTGTCACAAGACATTGCTCTCATTCATCAGGAAGCTTTTATGCTTGGATGGAATAATTAAGCAAATGGCTATGAACTTATTGAATATTTCAAGGGGAAAATTTTTTCATCGATAAATATTGTACAAGCCTTAAAATAATCCAAGTTACTGGCACATATTCATTGCCAAAATATTGTTACCTTTTGGAGCACCATGCTAATTTGAAGAGTGAACAAATTTAAATGAAAATACTGGTGCATATTCCAAATAAACATCTTCAAATAACCTTACCATATTAATATGCCCT
Source organism: Macaca fascicularis (assembly GCF_037993035.2). NCBI lineage: Eukaryota > Metazoa > Chordata > Mammalia > Primates > Cercopithecidae > Macaca > Macaca fascicularis. Next base: position 20,375,158 of record NC_088379.1, on the reverse strand, counting down.
GTGCTTTGAAATTCCTCCACTGCTGAGCAGAGAATCAGTAAAGAAAGAGGAGAGGGAAGAAGTGATTATTATGGGTACCTACTCTGTGCTAGACACTCTGTCAGGCACTTGATATACATTATTTCATTTGTTCTTTCCACCAAGCTCAAGAAAGTCAACGAAAAAAAGGCCTGACATGGTTATTGCTTGCCAAAATTCATAGAGTTAGCAGGGTATGGGACAAGTATTTGAAACTTAATGTGATTCCAAGGTTAAAAGAAGAGAACCTTAATACATATATACCATCACTTTTACCCTTCCCCAAGCCACTGCCATTTCCAACGTCATCACTAATGCACAGGGAGAGAGATTGCTACTTTGAACTTTGATACCTCCCTTTCTAACTATAGGATTTTTTTCCTGTTAGTTTTCTGTTACCCAAACCTGTTTCTGATATGGGTATATGTGTTTATGTGTGCATGCATGTATGTTTGTACATCTATCTTTATTATAATGGAAGTATACTCAATGTAATAATTGGTCCCCAGAGACTGAAAATATTAGCCTCCTTCTTACTGCTGATTTAGCCTCCTTTACAAGATACCAGGAAATCTAGTCATTTCTACCTTAAACTTTAAAGAAAATATGAATTTTTAGTTTAAACTGAAAAGAAAAAGTTTGTCCACTAGATTCTTCACTGTTTTTTTGTTTTGTTTTGTTTTGTTTTGTTTTGTTTTGTTTCGAGACGGAGTCTCGCTCTGTCACCCAGGCTGGAGTGCAGTGGTGCGACCTCTGCTCACTGCAAGCTCTGCCTCCCGGGTTCACGCCATTCTCCTGCCTCAGCCTCCCGAGTAGCTGGGGGACAGGCGTCCACCACCACGCCCAGCTTTTTTTTTTTTTTTTTTTTTTTTGTATTTTTAGTACAGACAGGGTTTCACCGTGTTAGTCAGGATGGTCTCGATCTCCTGACCTGGTGATCTACCCGTCTCGGCCTCCCAAAGTACTGGGATTACAGGCGTGAGCCACCGCGCCTGGCCCTTCACTGTTTTATAGAGAAAAGTAAATGGTACTTACTAAATTTTTTACTAGTTGACCACTTGGGTTGTCATCATAGGGAGATAAATAGTGAAAGCACTGCCTTTTAAAATGAATGTGTCCAGGTTTCAATCACTCTTAACCATTTAATAGGTGTTTGACTTTGAAAGTTGTTTAACCTCTATGAGTCTCAGTTTTCTAGCTGAATCTGAACAATAATAGTACTTAGAAGTAATTTTTGGATAAAGGAGAAAATATATACCAAGCCCTTATACTGCTCTGGTCCCACATTAAATCTGTGAAAATGGTACATGGTAGCAAGAACTGCTGAGCACCCCACTTCTGGAACTGGGCTCTGTTATCACCTATCGTAGGAGTAAATTAATCCCAGTAGGTCAGTCCAATACTCAGACACTGTTATAAAAGGAAAAAGGACATAAGTTCACATCTACCATTACCATGCCATCTGCCTGGCTGAAAAAAATGCAGTGTTTGGAAATTCTCCAGTTATCAAGGCTTTGGGAAGTCTAGTCAGTCAGCGGTGAACAACTGAATATTCAGAGAAACCCAGTTAGCAAGTCCAGGCAAAGTCCCCAAGGGGAAGGTGTGAATTTAAACACAAATAATTTTAAAGATGATCTTTATATATTGTGCTTTTGCTAACTGGGTATACTTCACTTGTTCTAACTCTTCTTCTCTCAGGCCAGCAACCAAGCTAAGAGCTTTAGACCATCTCCTAAAATCTATACTGTTGATGTCTTTGGGAAAAAAAAAAAATCAAATCTGGTGACACTGAGCTCATGCCCACACAAGGCAAGAGAGGTACACCTGAGTATGGTTGCTCTCATTTTAAATACAGAAGGCAATCTCTAGTGACGAGAGCCCTCACCACTTATATTATTGCATGGGCACTCATGCTGTGCAGAACACACACACACACACACACACACATCCACCTGTGGCATATATATATATATATATATATATATATAGTGTGTGTGTGTGTATCCACCTGTGGTGTGTGTGTGTATATATGTGTGTGTGTGTGTGTGTGTGTGTGTATATATATATATATTCCACCTGGTGTGTGTGTGTGTGTGTATATATATATATTCCACCTGTGGTATATATATGTGTGTGTGTATATATCCACCTGTGGTATATATATATATATTTTTTTCTTGTAAATGTTCCTGGGACATACCTTCCCTCTCCATGCATATTGGGATTTATTTCTAGGGAACAATACAAGAACTACACACCTCTCTCTCAGCTCATGCAGTTCCCTGCTCTTCCATTGCAACGTTGAAACGCTTTATTGTACCCTCCTATAGAGAAGAGTCCTAATGAACAAGAATTGCATTTCTGGGTCACAAAATCATGGCACCTTGCACAGTACCTAGATTTAAATTGTTAGGCAATGACTGGTATGGAATGGCTAACTGAAGGAATGAGAAATGTACAGTAATTTGAGGTGATTTTGAAATTGGACCTGTCAGCAACTGCGTGACCTATAAACAAGTTTTTCATCTTCACAGTCTTATTTGATATAATGCCAAGGTTGGATTAAGTACTCTACAAAGCCTCTTCCAATTCTTTTATACAATAAAATAACTTCCCTTGTTCATTTCATTCCTATTTTAATCTTAACTTTGCTGATTTGGGTTAAGTTACTAAAGTCTCTACAACCAGGATATTAGTAATATAATCCTTATCTCTTGGGATCCTTGCAAGAGCTAATTAATAAATAATGTAGAGAAACTTAGACAAAAGACAAAAAGAAATGAGAAATTACTTATTATATTTTCATAATTGCATTTTAAATGAGAATAGTTGAGAATCTATGTTTCATTTATGAACAGAATTTTAACTATTAGTGCTTGTAAAAAGAAAAATTAGGTCCAATTTTACATTCTCATTTTCTGAAGAATTAATTTTTCTTTTTTATTATTTTTTCAACTTTTACAATCAAACCCTTTTACTCAGTGGCGGATCTGTTATCTTACATCTGTGGGCCCAGCATCCTTATTTTGTGACAACGGAAGCACTATGTTTAACCCTTCCAATCTCTCAAAGGCTAACATAGTGCCTGGCAAGGAGTAGGTGTATCAAAATTGCCTGCTGCTTGAGGGGGAAAAAAATGCAAAAATAGTATCAATCAAAAACAACTCATAGCAACTGTGTGGCCTAAACCAATAATAGTCCTTCAATGATTTAGGCATCAGGTCTTCAAAGATTTTGTTTTAGCACTCATAAGTATTTTGTATTAATGGTTCAAATGATGAATGCCCTAAAACTAAATTCTAGTTGATAAAATCAGCTTAAGCTTGGAAGTGTTTGAAGGTTGTGTTGGTCTCTTCCCCTCTCGACTGGTGTGATTGCAACAGCTATTGAGACTGCCAGGCAGTCTGTCTTTTGGGACTCAGGAGACAGGGAAGCCAGTTGGTTTTAAAGTAGAGAGCTTCCAGCAACCCAGGGTCATGTAGTTCTGCTACCTGTGTGTAGTGAAAGGGTGTCCTGGGCTGGTGCTCTGTGGGTCTCCACATTTCTGGGTGACAGACTACTCACTCTTGCAAATGTGACTGTGAGCCATCTATAGACTGGAAGAATCAGGTCTCTTCATCTGCCTGATGTGTGGCAGAATTAGCTATGGTGTTCCACAGAGGTACAGCTCTGTAAGTTAAAAAAAAAAAAAACAAAAACACCTGCTCTTTTTATAGGATGCTTATACCTGGTTATGAGATTTCTGTCATATATCGGAATATTTCCTCTTCATTAAGCAAACTCCTTGTGGTATTTGCAAAATCTCTAAAGACTATCCTTGTCTTCCTTTGCTGGTTTTTATGTAATAATTTATAGTATCAGCAGAGAAATGTTGCTACTTGCAGATGACACCCTAGCTACATGTTGTCTTTGAATTTCAAGGGAATGCTGTGGATACATTCACTAAAGCTTCTGTTGTTAGTGATAGAGGATTTGCACAGCCACCTGGGTCTGTCTGCCACATGCTTCCCCCAGATACTCTCATTCTTGGTGTTGCCCCAGACACTTCTCCTGAATTTCTAGTTCCTGGTCTGATATATTCCACTTCTTCTCATTGGACCTTCATTGTTAGTTTTGAATATTATTCCCCTCTTAAAAATGTATCACCCATGACCTACAGGGATTTTGCCTGTTTGTTTATTCAACAAGTGTTTATTATGCACCTTACACACCTATTATATGACAGTCACAGCAGAAGCACAAAATACACAAGTCTGAGTAAAAATGAAAAACAAAGCAAAAGCAAACGAAACACAGAGTCATTGCGTTCATGGAGCTTATATTTAAATTTGCAATATGCATCTTCTTACCCAAAAATCAGAACAAATGAGCAAGTATAATTCTTCTAAGTGTGAAAAAGTGTTTAGAATGGAGGAATGTGATGTGGTCAAGGCAGGAAGTGAAGGCCTAGTATAAGAGTAACCCTACAGAGAAACAGTTTATGTCTCACTCTCTGGTGAAAGACAAGAAAATGACATGTGTTTTCCCATTTTAACCTCACAGCAACTTAGCGTGGTAGGCATTAGTGGCCACATTTTATAAAAGGTAAAACAAAGCTAAAGAATGCAGCCCTAGGTCAAATAGCTGGTAAGTCATGAAGCTGAGATAGGAGACTATATCTTCATCACACTAATACCCATGACCTGGGTTGTTACTCATACAGGATAGAAAGGCATGTTTTTCTCTATTTTTATGCCTAATTTGGCCATAACTTTCATGTAACAGATGCAGACAAATTATCAATCAGTGTTGACTTTTGATTCAGTAGCATTTAATACTTTTTCTAAAATAAAATTGAATTTTAATAGTGCATAAGCAATACTCAATTTTTCACTTTGTTAGTAATGAGATGTAAGCTTTAATTATTGTTATCGAGGACTTAGCATCTTAAAGTATCAGGTCTTAGAGACGTGTCTCATTTAAATGTGCATTTTAATAAAGCATTTCTTCTAAAATTTGAAACATATTCTGATTGTTTCAACGAACCTGAAACTGAAGAATTTCATGATGCACTAAAGAAATATTTTTAGAATCAGAATTCATCAACATTGATGCAGAATTAATATTCTATGTCTCAGCTTGATAGGGAATTCAACTGGAAAGACATTTTCCTCTCTGTGGGATTAGCATGTTTATATTCAATATTATAAATAGAATGGATCCACAGTCAATTGCAAACAGCTTTTTCCAAAATTATGTCTTCCTACTGTTGTAAATGTAGACTATCTGTGATTGTAATATCACATCATGGCTAGTAAACATTTGTCTATCTGAAATGCAACTATAAAGTATTCAGATCGCTGAGTGACTCACAAAGAAACTGTTTTAGGAGGGACGTTGGCCTTTAGCCATCCATAGCCTGATTTTCATGGAAAAGTGGCAGGAAAGGAAACCATTTCTTTGCCAGCATTTGTTAATCTTCCATGAGCAAGAAAAATGAAATGTTTGAGGTGATGGCTATCCCAATTATACTGATTTGATCATTACACATTTTATACAGGTATCAAAATTTCACATGTACCCTCAATCTATTACAACTGTTATATATCAATACAAGTAAAGATGAATTTAAAAATGAATGAGAGTAAAAATGAACATTTTGTTAAAATATTGGGTTAACCAAATGCGCCAGTGCTAAGTTTCTTACTCCTCTATGGAAAGCCTTTTCAGCAAGTGCTTGACTCACTAGCAATTTATCCATGTTTACTACAACTTGCTGAGCTCTCTTTACCTTGAGACATTCAATGATCTTGCTGTGAGGTCTATACTCCTCACCTGTGGGACTTGGCACATGTGATTTTTTTCTCCAAGAAACTGACCATTAATTTTCTCCAAACAACGAGGCCTCTAGCATGCAATACGCTCTCAAGAAACATAGTTTTTGTTGATTTTTGGTTTTGTAATTATCAATAATATTACACTCAGACAATCAAGAGATATGAACAGCTTCATATAACTAGCTAGTGGAGAATCAGAGTACATGGGAAACTTGTGTTTGGTTGTGTGTGGTTTGCTGCACTGTGGAAAGTATTTAATGCAACTGATAATTACAGTTGAGAGTTTCTAGTTCTGGAGTTACTCCATATAAGGCTCTAATAAATGGGTTTATACAGTTGATTAAAGTGGACTAGGCAATTTTCATGCCTCATTCTAACGCTGACATACCCAGGTTCTAAACCATTCTGTGATCCATTGGGGATAAGCCCGGTTATAAGGAAGCCAATCCGTATGTTAGTAGTCTTCTTTGCAAACTTTATGTACAATGCCATCTGCTTAATAATTATTAAAAAGATATTTCCCCCAAAATGTAAATTTGTTTCATCACTTCTATCTTTAAACAGTAAAAATAACTCAATCTATCTGTGAAACTATTCTATACAGGGATCTGTACCAACTGAAGCAGCTTCTACTTTGAAGTCATTATTGTACCTTTGATGATCACAATAAATTAATGAAAATTTCTTATATGTATCATAAAGAGAGGCCTCAATTGTAGAAAAGTTATTACTGTTCATAGAGTAAATACACCTGAGAGAAATATCAGCTACTGGTTTGAATCACCTTGAGGGAACTTATAACTTTATTAAGAGTAATATCTATAATTCTGATATTAATAAAGATAATAACAGTGATAACAAATATTGATTGCTAATATGTGTTAGATATTCTGCTTGGTATTTTACATAAATTGATATATTCAATCATCGTAACGACTTGTTGACTGGTTACTGTTGTACTAGTCAGGGTTCTCCAGAGAAACAAAGCAACAGAATACACATACACACACACACACACACACACACACACACGCGTGCACGTGAGAAAGATATTTATTTATTTTGAGGAATTGCCTCATGTAATTATAGAGGCTGAGAAGTTTCATGATTTGCAGTCTGCAAGCTGGAGTCCTAGGAAATCCCTTGATTTCATTCCATTTCAAGTCCAAAGGTCTGAGAACCAGAGGAGCCAATGGTGTAAATCTTAGTCCATTGTCAGGGAAAGAACAATTTCCCAGCTAGGAAAGGCAGACAAGAGAAAAAAAAGGGGGGGTAAGTTTCCCCTTTCTCTACCTTTTTGTTCTATTGAGACTCTCAATAGATTTGTTGATCCCCAAACACGTTGGAGGCGGCAACCTACTTAACTGAGTCTACTGATCCAATGCAAATCTCCCATAGAGACACCTTCACAGACACACCCAGAAATGACATTTAATGTAGATATTTCTTGGTGCAGTCAAGTTGACACAGAAAACTAACCACCATGACTAGTATTATCTCTATCTTACCGCTGATAAGGCAGTCTCAAAAAATGCATAGTATTTGCTCAAGGTCTTAACCAAGTGCAGTGTTTACAGATTGCAAAGATTTCTTTTTTTACTGTAGGCTTGTTTGGAGAGTTGTTTTGGGTTATCGGTGTATAATATATGCTCAGAGAAATGCTTCACATTTCTTTGGCCCTCCCAACAACCCCAAGAGTTAAGGAACATAAGAAGATATTCTTTTTTATTCTTTTTTTTTTTTTTTTTTTTTTTTTTTTTTTTTTGAGACGGAGTCTCGCTCTGTCGCCCAGGCTGGAATGCAGTGGTGCGATCTTGGTTCACTGCGAGCTCTGCCTCCCGGGTTCATGCCATTCTCCTGCCTCATCCTCCCGAGTAGCTGGGGCTACAGGCGCCTGCCACCACACCCGGCTAAATTTTTTGTATTTTTAGGAGAGACGGGGTTTCACCGTGTTAGCCAGGATGGTCGATCTCCTGACCTCGTGATCCGCCCACTTTGGCCTCCCAAAGTGCTGCGACTACAGGCGTGAGCCACCACGCCTGGCCAACATAAGAAGACATTCCTAATCTCACAATATTGATGAGCATACTGCAGTGTTTGCGGATAGATGTTCCACACCATGTTTGATAGCAAATCCAAGATGAGAGGCCTACTACTCATGCCCTGGAACTTCTAGCTGGTACCTCAAGGCCCCACTCAGAGCTTTAAACAGAAGAAAACTATAAAAATAATGCCCATTTCATCTTAGAGAATGACAAATTCTGTACGCTAAATTTCTTCACAATATGAATTAACCCCTCCCCCCAACTAATTCCCAATGCCTCTATGATTCATTAGTGTCATCTGTCAGCAGGTTCTCACATCATCTGGCTTATTCCTCTGAAAAGACTGGAGTTTGTGATGAGCCCCTTTCTGTATTTCCACCTCTTGCCTACACCTTCCTTACCTGGTGACTCAGCCATTAGCCTCTGACTTGATTCTAACCCCTCAGTGAAGTGTCAAAGGATGTACCCATTTCCTCTTCAAGAAGTGTTCGCCACTCAAAAGAAGAAGGGTTTCAGAATCACATCTTTTACTGATTGCAAAGAAAACCCATATCAACTTTAGAAATAAATTCTTACGTCTTGAGAAATGCCTCAAAAAGTTGTTATTGTTGCTTTGTAAGTTACCCAATTGACCAGTATTAATTTTTGATTGTATATCTGCTCACTAATTTTTCTGTGAACATACATACAATTTGAATTATACTGTACATACTATATAGAAAATTCTTTTTTTCCTTCTTTTTGTCTTTTTACCAAACTCTACCGTCAACACAATTCTATGTCATTAAATATTCTTTAACAACATAACTGGTAGTGACTCTGTAGTATTCCAATATCTAAGCACTCAAAATAAGGATATATATATTAATTTATCTAACCAGTTCCTTATTTTGGCCTAATTTGGTTCTTATTTTGCACTTTTTTGTGTTATAAATGACAATGAAATGAACATTTTTATGGATAACCATCTGATTGCATCTCATTAATTTCTTCCAGTAGACTTTGAGAAGAAAAGCTTCTACATTAAAGCAAATGTAAATTAAAAAAAAAACAAGTGTTTCAATAATGTTCTGAGGCATGGCCCCCTATAAGGCATCATTTTTTTGCATTGTGTTCAGAAATGCTGGGGAAGGTACCTTTGAAGTGGCTGCACTATTAGGAGGTAATTTTTCCGTCCCTATTCTCCAGTTCAATCTGCCATCACCTTCCACACTGTTACATGGAAGCCAGGAAGCCTTCCCTAATAAATTGTACCCCACCTGGGCTTTCTTAAGAAAACTCAACAGGACTCAAAGCTTGGGACAAGAAAGCAGTGCCAACAGACTAAAGGGGATGTGAAAATTGCTGGTGAAAAAATCATTTGGCTGAGTAACTTACTGATAAGACTGGATTTCAAAAAGGAATTTTTGCTACATGGGGTCTGTTGTCTGCTGCAGACGGCTAGCATGTGAAAAAGAATGCAGGAATTCTCCTATCTTCTACAGGCAGCTACTTTTAAAGTGTGAGGGCTTGATAGGACCAATAATTAAATTAGGTTGTCTTTACGCTAAGAGACTGGAGATCTATGTGGACCAAAATTATATTATTATGTTATTACCTATTTGATTGTATTCATAGCATTGGTTAAGTGCCTGAACTCATTTATATGTGTGTTTGTTCATTATTCTTCTCCCTTGTTATAAAATAAGCTCCATGAGACAAGCACCTTGTCTAACTTGTTCCCTTTATATCTTCAGCACCTTAGCACAACACCCAGCATTGTTCTGGCATCAAGTAATTTTTGTAGGATAAAAGAATGAAAGGATTGTTATCTTTATCTAACCCTTTGAATGTCTACATTTTTAGTATGTAATTAATTAGTTACTGATTAATCTTTTGTTATATATCTTCAGGTATTTTCTCTGTATATGTTCATCTCTGTGGTTTTATAATATGCTCTTGAAGGACAAAGGGCTATAATTTAGAGAATAATTTGTACCCATTGAATATATATCTTAAATGGTAAGCTGAAGTGACCATTTATTAAATATGTGTTCACTAACTGGAGGCTAATTACAATTGTGTCAATTTCTGATTTTTAGTACCAGATATAGCTTATTGGATCTGGTGTTTGCAGATAAGGTTTGCTGACATTTCATTTTGAAACACTCTCTAAATCAGCATAAAATGAAGCTTATCTCAAGATTGGTTAATATAAGAATCCAAAAACCATTTGAATAGGGGAAAAGTCAGTGGAGTCACTCAAATGTTACATTTCCATTCATTCATTTGAATGGTTATAATACGTTTTAGTGGAAAAAATAAATGAAATTTACATTATGAAAATTAAAGTGGTTGTATCAATACAATGTTATGTAAATCTCACCAGTCCAGCTCTTTGTTAATGGAACTCATCTTCCTAAATGCTTATGTGAAATTCACATTGCCATCTATGTTATTTATATATGCCTAGTTTTGGTTGCTTCTTATAAGATCTTTAAAGAAAAGTTTAGGGAATAGGGATAAAATGTAAAATTAAGACCATTGAAGTATGACTGGTAAAGCCATTTTTTATGATTTCTATTTTTATTTTTGTATCTTCTTGTAGAGGTGGGGTTTTACCATGTTGCCCAAGCTGGTCTCCAACTCCTGAACTCAAGCCATCTGTCTGCCTCAGCCTCCCAAACTGATGCGATTACAAGCATGAGCCACCGTGCCCAGCAAGGCCATTTATTTTTATTAAGCATGACTTTAGACCTTATCTAGGTCAGAACCTAAACATATTTCCAACTGATATGTTCAATTTTCTCCTTTCCTTGAGTCTCTAATGATCTCAAGACCATACCCAGGCAATGCCTTCTCCTAGGAGCAGTCCTTCCTCCTCTCTGAGGCCCCAGGATAATGGATATGCCTCACGTGTAAGCACTTTCCATAGCTAGTTGAAATGATCGATTTCAACAAGTAATAACTGAGTACTTGCTATGTGACAGTCACTGTGATGTTGTTAAGCCAAAGAAATCCTTGCCTCATAGAAGTTACATCCTAGTAAAGGAGTCACTAACCAAATAAGCTGACAGTTTCTGATATGCTGTTAGGTAAATGCATATTGTCGAGAGAAATACAGCATGGTAAATGAATGGAGAAGGATGGAGTGGGTCATACTGTAAGCCAGCCAAGTTGGCATCTCTGAGGAGGGACATTTCGTGAGGACTTGAACACCATGAAGAAGCAAGTCATGGATATCTGGGGAGAACATTGTAGATACAGGAAAGCCTAGTAAATGCAAAATCCCGGAAGCAGAAGCACTTGCCAAATGTTTGACAAAAGGGAAGAAGGCTGAGGTAACTAGAATGAGGTGTGTGAGCATGAGAGTGGAGGAACTGAGGGAGAGAGAGAGAGAGAAAGAGAGAGAAAGAGAGAGAGAGAGAGCCAGGAGCCAGTTCTCAAGCTCTCATTAGCACAGGAGCCTTATCCTGGGTAGGTGGATCAGAGCAGTCGGGGGTCTATAAACCTAAGTGCAAAGAACATGCCGTCTTTGTTTTCATTAACCTCAACAGAACTTTAGCATATCATTTAATTGTGAATGTAGAGAACAAACCACAGTATTATTAGTAGCACCTGTGACTTCATAGCCAATAGACACTGAAATATTTTTAGTTATGGATATCTCAAAATAGTCATTATATTGACTACTTTGATGTTAGAGTAGTTATAAGACCTTATCTACATGTGTCTTTTTAATATTTTGATAACTGCTTTGCAGTATCATTGGTTTTCTTTGTAACTTTACATGTTTTATTTTATACATCAAAAAAATATGGCCGGGAGTAGTGGCTCACGCCTGTAATCCCAGCACTTTGGGAGGCCGAGATGGGTGGATCACTTGAGGTCTGGAGTTTGAATCCAGCCTGGACAACATGGTAAAACCCTGTCTCTACTAAAAATACAAAAATTAACCGGGCATGGTAGAGGGCACCTATAATCCCAGCTACTCGAGAGGCTGAGGCAGGAGAATCTCTTGAAACCGGGAGTTGGAGGTTGAAGTGAGCCGAGATTGCACCACTGTACTCTAGCCTGGGTGACAGAGTGAGACGCTGCCTAAAATATATATGTATATTTATATATAATATAAATTAAAAATATATAAAATGTATAGTAATATAAATAAAATATATATGATATATATGCTATAATTATATATAAAAATATATTATATATAATATACATATATTGTTTTATATATTATATATATTTATATATTATATATAATTATATATAAATATATAATATTTATATATAATATTTTATATATTTATATATAAATATTATATTTATATATATTATATATATTATATATATAATTTTATTCTTCTGATAAGGTGTCCATAGGCTTCACCAGAATACTCAAGGTGTATATGGTTAAAAAAAATTTAAACAGTACTAGAGAAATAAATGTTGTAGATATAAACCATTATTTTAAATAAAATTGAGTAACAGAAGTTATCAGAGTGCAGGACACATAGTAAATGCAGTATATACTATGCATAAGTTTTGTGAAACTTTGTGTGTGTATGTGTGAGTGACTTTTGGGTTATGACATAAGATATCTTTCTCACTGTGGATTGTAATAAAAATGTTTTGAAAGTCAATGGATTAAGGTAGAAGCATGTTGACAAGAGGTAGGATTTATGAATGTGTCTAAGAAATCTTACAGTCCCCAGATCACAGAAAATGTCCTATAAATGTTTCTTGATGAACGGACTGAAAAAGAAATGTATTCTTTCTGCTTCATGCCTTATCCTTCTACTAGCATTTTTGATATCTTTGTTCTTTGTTGTTTTAACCACCTCTCCTGGGCTCTGGTCCTTGAGCCTCAGCCTCTCTCTCTTCTGAATCCTCACCCTCTACCTTTTTGCTGGCAACGATTCTATAAATATACCCAGAAATCTCCCCCAAACCATGACCCTTGCTTCTTAAGGCCTCATATTATCTTCTTTCTTGTATTTACATTAAAATACTATGGATGTATCTGTTAAACCGTCAGGAAATATTTAGTAGACACCGTTTGTATTCAGGTGATGTGGGCTGGGCTTTCCCCTCCTGGGACATGCAATCTCACCACCCACTACATTCTGGCTTCAGTTCCCTCCACCCCACCGAAAGAGGTCTTCACATGTCACCAGTGACAACCTAAACTCAATGAACACTTCCCAACCTTCATCTTACTTGATCTTTGCTTATTTCTCTATTCTTTGCATTCCACGCCAGTTTGGCTAACACCTTACTATCAGTAATATCAAGCTAGTAAGTTACCCATTTTCCTGCTTCCTGTTTATCTTTTATTGCACATATTGTCCCCCTCTCACTGAAATGCTTCTTGTCTCTGATGTTCTTTTAGTAAAGTTTTCATCATCCTTCAAATTCCAGATTAAGTGTTGCCTCCTCAGTGAACCTCTCCACCTCCCTTGGTCCTTTCACTCAGCCCTACATTCCTCCAGAGCTAATCCCCTCATTTTCTGTGCTCCCCCTGTGCTGTTATCACCAAACCTCATGTACTATACCTCTGTACACAGATATCATATTGTACCTCATGTACACATACATCATATTGCATTTTAGCTAATTACTTTCTTATCCATCTTCTGTACTAGACTGGGAAGTTTCTTCAAAGACAAGAATAACTCTTAACACAACGCTTTGCACAGGGTCTGTGCTCTAAAAATGCTTCTAAGTGAACATATGAATAAATGAATAAAAGAAATTCTTCCATAATTTCATCAGCAATGAATTAAATCTCAGATCTAGGGAAGTGTTCTAATACATAGTAAATTCTCAATAATAACTTGTTGAAAAAGTTATATTTTGTTCATAATTGATATACATTAAAATTATTGAATTATATGTAAAAAATCATTCTTAAATTTGGACATACTTTGCCTATGTTAGACATAGTCCCAGTAGGCAATCATTTTAACAATTGTTGACCAATTTCTTTTATTAAATTCCTTCCCTTTTATCTATATAGTCAATGATAAAGTCAATGGCAATATAGTCATTGATAAAGAACCATTTTATAGGTAGATTAAAATGTTTTGTCTTAAAGCATGATATATATCTATTTTTTAAATTCAACAAATTGATTACATTTCCCTTCTGCATGCACAGCACCTTTTTCAGAGTGACACAGATACTTTACACCATCAAAGTTAAAGCCTTTGTTAAGGAATTTGTACCTGTGCTTACCAGGGAAAAGAACGAAAACATTTGTCTCCAACAGATGACAGGTCCTGAGCACAGAGGCATTCATTCTACCCAGCAATTTATCGGCAATGGTGAATCAAGGCCCCCTGTCAAATACAAGCACTGGGGTAAAGAATAGTTAATTCCATCTGATTGAAGAAAGCATTATTAACCTGCTCATATACTTTATGTGTGCCCTTGTCTATCAGCCAGCTTCCTTTCTTCCTCTGATTGAGTGCTTGCACTTATCTATGTCTTGACATTGACCATGGATTGGGAAAGTCAGGCATCTGTGGCACAAGGTTTGAACATTAACAATAAATAGACCCGAGCTTCCACGAATTATTAATGATATTGCAATTTCAAGTTCCTTGCCGCCCTCTCCCTTGCCTCCTGACAAATGGCTTCACGTCTTTGTCAAATGAAATGAATGGTACAGTGATGTTTTCGAGAATAGGCGAAATTTCTAAACAGAATTGTTATCATTTCAAATATTCCTGTAAATGTATATGATAAGCCTACTGAGAAGAACCCAATGGTCTCCTATCACTACCAGAAAAGGAGTAATTTCCATTTCTTTTTTACCAAAGAGTCAACCCAATATCAAGGCAGAGTTCTAAGAAATATTAGAACTTTCATCTTTACAATGTACTTTAATAAAAATGTTTACTGTACATATTCCCAAACTTGGATATTTTCCCCAAAAAAGGAACATTTCTCATTCAATTAAGCAATATAATTTGGGAAATGGCACCTTGGGTACAATTTGACAAAATGTGTACTGAACCTGGAACAACTTTGTGCTAGGAACATACATAGATACAAAGAATGTAAAAGTTTAATAGTTGGAAAATGTGATAAAACAATATTTTTAAACTTAAATGATATTCATTTACTTAATTTTATTGCATTAAGAAAATAAGAATAAATTCATAGCCCTTTAAGAGAATTTTGTCATGCCTCCTATTTGTGCAAAATCAGCGGAGCGCTCTGTAGAAATTAAGCCATCTAGGACAATAAAGGAGAAGACATTTCTGTGGTGATCAGGCCAAATTAAGAATGAGAATGTACATGCATTATCTCTTGAGGCTGCTATATTAGTTTCCTAGGACTGCTGTAACAAATTCCCAGAAACTGGGTGGCCTAAGACCATATAAATGTATTCTCCCAATAGTAACACTTTTACATTGTTGGTGGGAATGTAAATTAGTTCAACCATTGTGGAAGACAATGAGTGATTCCTCAAAGACCTATAACCAGAAATACCATTTGATCCAGAAATCCCATTACTGAGTATATACCCAAAAGAATATAAATCATTCTATTATAAAGATATATTCACGTGTATGTTCATTGCAGCACTATTCACAATAGCAAAGACATGGAATCAACCCAAATGCCTATCAATGATAGACAGGATAAAGAAAATGTGGTACATATACAGCATGGAATATTATGCAGCCATAAAAAGGAATGAGATATCCTTTGTAGGAACACGGGTGGAGCTGGAGGCCGTTATCCTCAGCAAAGTAATGCAGGAACTCCTGACAGGGGAGTAGTGGGAGGGAGAGCATTAGGATAAATAGCTAATGCATGTGGGGCTTAACTCCTAGTCCTAGGTGATGGGTTGGTAGGTTCAGCAAACCACTCTTGCATATGTTTACCTATGTAACAAACCTGCACATCCTGCACATGTATCCTGGAACTTAAATTAAATTTAAAAATAATAATTATCCTCCCACAGTTCAGGAGGTTGCAAGTCTGAGAACAAACCTGGAAAGCACAAGCAGGGGAATGAACTCTACAAAGGCTCCAGGAGAGAATTCTTCCTTGGATTCTCAGCTTCTGGGGATTGTTGGCAGTCCTTGGTATTTCTTAGCTGATAGCGGCATCCCTCCAGTTTCCGCCTCTGTCTTCCACAGGCTGTATTCCCATTGTGTGTGTGTCTCTCTATCCTCAAATCTCCCTTCCCTTATAAGGACACCAGTCATTGGATTTGACCACCTTCATCTAGGATGAGGTTATCTGCAAAGACCCTATTTCCAAATAAGGTCACATTCTGACTTCCAGGTAGACATGAATTTTGGGGAGACACTATTTAACCCAATACAATTGCTTATACTCCTTTATTTGAAATTGTGGTTGGTTAAATGGACTCTAAACCATAAACAACGAGTAGATTACAGCTGCCTATAAGTATGCGAAGAAGACTCAGAGAGGAAACCTGAGTGAGACTCTCAGAACTGTGCAAAGGAATCGAATCAAGTAGAAAGCAATCAGATAGCTATGAGGTGCCAATCTTGGACTTGCTCATCTTTTTACTCTCACCTCCACTGGTGCCTTCTAAAGAAACACTCCCTGAACACGTGGCTCATCTGTGTTGTGGGCTGTGCATCTTCTCTCCATCTCCTGTGTTATGCAGTGCAAAACACTCTTTGCATTTGCCAGATAGCTTGATAACTATCTGTTTGTTATCTGATTTCTCCCAATAGATGGTAAGTTCTTATGAAGTTGGTAAGATGTGAACAGCACATTGTGGGTTCAAAAATGTCTGTGTTTGCAAATGAATAATCAATTAAAGTGTGAGGCACTTACAGAGAGTAAGTAATGCATGAATTCTGACCTCAGAGAGCCTGCATGGATGCTAAGTGATGTGCCTACAAATCATCATAGTTGAAGACAGACAATCCCTACCTAGTGCCAGAAAAGAAGCAAAATGAAATACCTTGGGAAGTAGCAGATTGAGCTATTATTACAACCGTGGTATGATCTCTAGAGAAGATTTCCTGATGGATGTGATATTGAAGCTAGATATTAAGGAATAGGCATTATTTGTGAAGATGGATGAGTGGGATAAGTCAGGGCACAGGAAAATGATGATGATGTGGGGTAACTTTTAAGGCAGAAGGGGGAAAAAGCATGATTATAGGCATGAAGGTATGTAGGTCCAGGATCCATGTGGAAAACAGCAAATAATGCAGCTTCAATGCAGCGTTGCAAACGGATTCAATCATTGTGGTGAAGAACAACTGAAAAGTTAGGTGGCAATTAGATCAAAGAGATCTTGAGTGACAGTGCAAACAGACATTCCAAGAGTGTTACAGAGTAATGTGATATGATCTCTTTGTGTGAAGAGCTTCACCTGATCACAAGGGGCTCTGAAGAAGTCTGAAGGAGTCAGTGTAGAGTGTAAGGACAGCACCAGGCTGAGGAACCAGCATGACTGGATAAGCGGCAGGAGGAGAAAATGCTATTAACAAAAGAACAGAAGTGTGATATGGAAGGGAGGAGATCACCAGGTTGAGTGCAATCTGATTGAAGCAAAGTAAAACTGGACTGGAAGATGGAGGTAGTTGTTGGCCTTGAATGAAGCAAAGATGAAGGAAGAAGGGAACTAAAAGATATTCCCTGGTGTTTCTCGTACCCCAGACAGGATGCACTGTGTACTCATGTGTTTCAATAGCATTTTATTTAAGCTGTTTCATTCAAGTGCTACTTGAGTGGTTGACTGCAGGAAGGGCTCCGTATTAGTCTATTCTCACACTGCTATAAAGAACTACCTGAGACTGGGTAATTTACGAAGAAGAGAGGTTTCATTGAACTCACAGTTCTGCAGGTTTAACCGGAAGCATGACTGGAGGCCTCAGGAAACTTACAATCAGGGCAGAAGGTGAAGGGGAAGTAGGCATGTTTTCCCACGGCGGAGCAGGAGAGAGAGAGAGAAACAGGGGAAGTGCCACACATTTTTAAACCATCAGATCTTGTGAGAACTCACTCACTATCATGAGAACAGTAAGGGGGAAGTTCACCCCCATGATTCAGTGACCTTCCACTAGGCCCCTCCTCCAACACTGGGGGTTAAAATTCAAGATGAGATTTGGGTGGTGACACAGAGCCAAACCATATCAAGCTATTTTGCAAATTCTTGCCTACCCATTCACAACAAAATGCAGAAATTGAATGTAAGCCTTTAGAAGCAATCGCAACAGTGTGATATTGTCACAGTACACATAAGTGTTATTTTGTATTTTACAAAAGTATCAGTGTACAATGAACTGGACAGAAAAAAATAAGGATCAAAATTGATCCTTCACCATATGTAGTTTGAGAAGCTCTGTTCTATAAAACTAGTACATCTCCTGAAATAAAGGATAGTTGATCTGTCTACTCCTCCACGAGTTTGTCAGCTCTACGTGGAACAGGGAGGGATATATCTGATTCCTTTCTGAACCCCCAGCTTCAAGCATAGGGTAGACTATACTACATTGCAATCAATAAATAACTAAAATGGAATCGATTTTGTAACTAGCTGGTTTTTTTTTTTTTTTTTCTTTTTGTTTTATTTTGTTTTTTAACTGCTGAGAGAGCAGTTTTAGGCTGACCACTTGGGCAGAAGTCACAGTCCTGGAACTTAAGATAAATGAACAGACACAAGCAGACAAAAGCAGCAAGAGGTAATCCTAATTAGATGCCACAAGAGAGAGAAGAGCCATGAAGTGGAGCTGGAGCAGGCAGACCATTTGCATGCTTCAAAAAACTCTTGGAGTGCAGGTGCTCAGGATACAGACAGGAGGAAGTTAAAACTGAAAGTCTTCAAAGTCTCAGGCCACAGTCCAGTCTTGTTGGTGGGCATGCCTCCCCTTTGGCACTGTTGCTCCTGCTCTGGGCCAAGTTAAACATCTATTAATGCGGAATTGGAAAAGCGTTTTTTGGTTTGCAAGATCCTGAGCGTGATTCCTCTCAAAATAAGCAACCTGGCGTCCTTGACCCAACAAAACTCTGCTCTCAGCAATGACTTTCTGTAAGAAAGGCAGATGATTACCGACTTCACTGCAACATGCTCAGTGCTGCTGACAGACTGAAGCAGTTCTGGGCTAAAGGTCTGCTACATGCCGGTGCAAGCATTTGTTGTTACACTTGATCTACCTACATAATTTCAATTAGTTTCCATCTGTGACATATAAAATTGAATTCTACTGAATGCCCTGAGCTTTTTCTAAGCACCAAGCTTTGTTGCCAAACTGACACTTTGCAAGGAATCTAGGCCATACTTGAGAAAATCAGAGGCTGGTCAAACTTGAAAAGGTGTTAGTAATAATCTAGCCCATCTTCCATTTTACAGAAAGGGTACCTAAGACACAGAGTAAAAAAAAATTACTCATTCAAATTCACAGTGAGCTATTTCACATCAACTTGAATGAAGTTGTTCTGTCTGTGAAACCCTGAACAATTTTCACTACACCTCGGTGCTTCTGTCAACTATCCATTCATTGCATTGTAAATTTCTCAACAGATAACACATTCTCCCAGGCCCTGAAACCAGTAGATTGTGGTGGAAAAAATATCCAATGTGTCATTTTTGTTATTGCCTATTAACTAAAGAAGTTCTCCCTATGTTTCAAGATATTATAGCATTTCATTGTGATTTAAAAAACTACTAGCAAATAGGAAGTAACATTTGCCAAATAAAATCCATAAAAATAAAGCATCCTTTACAATAAAGAAACTCTTGTCAATTATTTAGACATTTTAAGGGCATTTTGAACTCCTCAAATACAAATTTCAGGTTTATAGTTGTATCATCAAAATCCTATGTGGCAACCAAAAGTTCATTAGAAGGCAGGACACTGAATTATTCTCTCTCCTTCCTTCCTTCCTTCCTTCCTTCCTTCCTTCCTTCCTTCCTTCCTTCCTTCCTTCTTCCCTTCCTTCCCTTCCTTTCCTTTCTTATTCCCTTTCTCTCTCTTCTCTCTTCTCTCTCTCTCTCTCCCCCCCCTCTCTCCCTCTCTCCCTCTCTCCCTCTCTCTCCCCCATTATGTTGCCCAGGCTGGTCTTGACCTCCTGCCCTCAAACAATGCCTTTGCCTCAGCCACCCAAAATGAAGATACTGAATTCTAACTACATGAACTTGCAAATCTCATGCAACTATAGATCAGTCTCCTCATCTTTACAGTGAGGCAATCACAGTATCTGCCTTCTAGAGTTCTTATGAAGAAGATTTAAAGTAATCCACCTGAGGTGCTTAGCACCGTGTCCTATAAATGTCAGCCATTAACATTAATAATTAGGTGATGGATTTGTCACAGACTGTTGAAGCTTTTTGCATGAGCAGGGTGAAGAGACTTGATAATAAGTACAGGTTCATCCATTTCTGAGATTCTATGACCCTACTGGGCCTTCCTGGCATTAAGCCATTGGCAAGTTGACTAAGCCTGTCTTGTCTCCAACTAAATCCTGCTTTTAAATACCTTCTTCCAAATCAAATTAATCAGTTTCCCCCAGTCTAGCTCCATTTTTCTTCTTGGTTTTAGGGAGCTCCGTCATTATTTAAAAGCAATGAATCTAACCTAGATTGAGCATCTGCTATGCACCATGATTATTGCTCATGTTCCTGCACACAGCATCCTATAAGAGAAGTGTCATCATTGTAATTTACAGGTGAGGAATAAAGGGACTCATTCAACATCCAAAATTCAGCGATTATAGAATTTATTATAAAACCCAGGATACTTCTAAGAGTAACAGGGGATGTCATTAATTATCACAATAGTGATAATCATAACTATATTGATCCATAACTATGGATCCATAGTTATAAATTGGGATTATCTTAGGTGACATGGGGCATATCATCATTCTCCCCTTGGAGTAAAGAGTTGTGGAGCCCAAATTCAAACACAAGACAATCTCTAACCCCCTAAGTTTAACAACATTTAGGTTGAAAGGATCTTCTTTTTTATCATTTTATTATACTGGCCTGAGGACTACTGTCCTGGTAAAAATGAAAATCGGGACACTAATAGGAGAACCTGAAGACCTGAGGTGGATAAAGGATCAGGGCATCAGTAACCTCTGGAGGTGTTAAATACAGATGTTCCTCAATTTACAATAGGGTTATGCCCAAATAAACACGTTGTAAACTGAAAATGTCATTAAGTCAAAAATGCATTGAATGCACTTTGCTTACCAGATATCATAGCTTAACATAGCCTGCCTTAAACACGCTCAAACACTTACAGTAGCCCACACTAGGGCAAGATCATGTAACACAAAGCCTATTTTATAATAAAGGGTTGAATAGCTCCTGTAATTTATTGAATACTGTACATTACCTCAAAATTGTGATGGTTTTGCATCATCGTAAAGTTGAAAAATTGGGGCCGGTGTGGTAGCTCATGCCTGTAATCTCAGCACTTTGGTAGGCCAAGGAAGGTGGATCGTTTGAGGTCAGAAGTTCAAGAGCAGCCTGGCCAATATGGTGAAACCCTGTCTCTAATAAAAATACAAAAATTGTCCAGGCATGGTGGTGCACATCCATAATCCCAGCTACTTAGGAGGCTGAGGCAGGAGAATTGCTTGAACCCAGGAGGTGGAGTCTGCAGTGAGCTGAAGTGGCACCATTGCACTCCAGCCTGGGTGACAGAGCAAGACTCCATCTGGGGGAAAAAAAAAAAAAAAAGTTGAAAAATTGTAAGTAGAACCATGGGGGACTATCTGTAGAGTGAAGGGGACTGTTACAGGTGGAATATTTTGTCCAACCCAAACTCATAGGGTGAAACTGTCTCTAATGTAATGGTATTGGGAGATGAGGCTTTGGGGAGGTAATTTGGCTTAGGTAATTTAATTAGGTCATGAGGGTGGGACCCTCATGATGGGATTGAAGCCCTTATTTAAAAAAGAAGAAACACAGGATTGCTCTCTCTTCCTCTCTGCAAAAAGATGGCTGTCTACAAACCAGAAAGCAGGCCCTTACTAGACACAGAATTTTCCAGCACCTTGGCTTTGGGTTTCCCAGTCCCCAGAAGTGTGAGAAATAAATTTCTGTTGTTTAAACTGCCTATTCTGTGATATTTTTGTTACGGCAGCCCAAACTGTTGGAGACGAGGACAACACAAAGCATCATCTTGAAGGGCTGGGCAGATTCTTAAAACTGAGGATGAGGTAACCGAAAAGCAAGGCAGAGAGAAAGAGGGAATCCAGATGTAGGCCGATAAAAGCAATCAACTTCTTCTTCCTCCCAAATGCAAGGAATGTAAGGTTGACTAGAGAAGATTCCTCAGCTGATAAGCAGGTGGCTTTAGGAGCTGTTATAGGGTCAACCGTGACCTCCAATGTGGGCAAGGAGTGGGCGGCTAAAGGTGAACCAGAGAACAAGGATGACTAAGGGCTTTTCCTCCTCCCAGAAGATGAACTAACTAAACAGTCAAATTAAAAACTGTGATACCAAGAAATACACACACACACACACACACACACACACCCTATTCATCAACTAAGTAAAAAAGATTGAGAAATTTAACACCAATAGATTGCATTGGTAAATTAAAGAATTAGAAAGGAGTAACTGGCTGTCATTTCATTTGTTTCACAATATATACTTTCAACAGCAGTTAATATTTATTAATAACATGGGACGTACCAGGCACTGTTCTACATGCTTTGCAGTATTTATGGACTTAAACTATGCTGTGAGGCAGGTGCCACTTTGTTCTTCATTTTACAGATGAGGAAACTGATGCACAGAGAGAATGATTGAAGTGCCGAGACGATTCATGTGCAAAGCAGGTGTATTAGTTTCCTATTGCTGCTGGAACAAATGACCACATGCATAGTGCCTTAAAACAACACAAATTTATTCTGTTACAGTTCTGGAGGTCAGAAGTCTAAAATAAGCTAGCAGGGCTGGTTTCTTATGGAGGCTCTAGGGTAGAATCTTTGTCCTTATCTTTTCCAGATTCTTAGAAGCCACCTACATTCCTTTGCTTGTGGCCTTATCCGCTATCTTCAAAGTCAGTAGCATAGTCCCTTCCAGTATCTCTCTCTCTCTCTCTCTCTCTCTCTCTCTCTCTCTCTGCCTCTCTGCTTCCATGATTACATTGCCTTTTTCTGACCCTGCCCCACTTGCCTCCCACTTATAAGGACCCCCATCAGATAACCTAAGATTATTTCCTCATCTTGAGATAGTTAACTTAGTCACACTCACAAAGTTATTTGTATTATGTAAGGTAACATATTTAGAGGCTCTGGGAATTAAGATGTGGACATCTGTGGGAGGCCAATATTCTGCCTTTCTCAAAGGGTTCAAATCCAGGAAGTCTGGTGCAGAGCCTGCTGCTTTAAACCATTGCACCACAGTGCCTGAAAACTTTAGTCGTCTACGTTCTGTGTGTGCTATATGCCAACCACTTGCCTCCTGTTGGGTAGGCAATATTGCAAAAAACAACTGTGATTCTGTCCTCATCTGAAAAACAGGCATAAAAAATGTACAACCACTGTTAAAATTGCATTAAGTTCTACAAAGCAAAAGCCAACATGCTAGGGAAAAAGAATAGTGGGGACAGGGAAGGGACAAAATTACAAATTGAAGGTCAGGGAAGACTTATCTAAGCAAAGACGCAGAGTTTAAAAAAATTTCCATAGTTGTGTTCATGTAAATAATATTCTAAAGAAAAAAAATTTTTAAACATAACAGTAGTTGCATTAACAGATTACATCATAAGTAAAACACCTGTGTTTTTCTCTGTATTTTCCAAGTGTTCTGAAGTAATGGGATATTACCTTAAAATTTATAAAATTGAAAGAAATTTTATAAATGGGGTGAGGTGTGTGCTGCCTTTTAAGACTGAGTCTTTAGAAAATTTTCTCAATCAGCTGTGACAATGTGTACTGGACCTATTTCTAAAGTTTACTCTAGAAAGTAATATTTCTTACTCAAATGCATTAAAGCTTCAAGACCAGTGCTTCCTTTGATTGCTAATTCCTCTTTTTACTCAACATCATGCTATCATGGCAGAAAGTGCGAGATCAACACTCTAAAATACAACAAAAACTGGAAAATATTTGACATGCTTTAAACATTTATCTCTTTGGGGTTATTCTATTTTTAATTTCAAATTTGCTTATATTTAGGGGAGAAAAGGACATTGTCAATACTGCAACTCAATGTTAGTCACTTCTATTGCTCTAAGAAACCCATCCCGTCTGTATTTAGAACAATTGACTCTAGAAAAAAGAAAGATACAGGGATTTTTCATCAATGTTTGATCTGATAGATGTGTCCAAATGCTGGTCAGCTTTCCACTGATTGTTACCATGGGTGACAGTTTTAAGAACTTTACATGAATAAAAAAGAACAGGAAAAAGAAACACTGTATGAACACTTATTCGTGTGGCCATGTCCATTTTATTCATGGGGCTGCCTAGATTCAGATTTTAACATTTTCTTCAATTATCTCTCTGAGCCCTTTTCCATTCTCTCTGAAATACTGAAATGCCTACCTTCTCTTCTCATTCCTCTTTATTTCATTCCAGCCTTTCAATCCTCTGCTGGAGAGTGGATTTGCCAAAATGATGCTCTGATATGGTTAGGCTTTGTGTCCCCACCCAAATATCATCTTGAACTGCAATCCCTATAATCTCCACATGTCAAGGGAGAGACCCAGTGGAGGTAATTGAATCATGGGTACGGTTCCCCTGTGCTGTTTTCATGATAGTGAGTGAGTTCTCACAAGATCTGATAGTTTTATAAGGGGCTCTTCCCCCTTTGCTAGGCACTTCTCCCTCCTACCACTTTGTGAAGAAGGTACCTTGCTTCCCCTTCCCCTTCCACCATGATTGTAAGTTTGCTGAGGCCTCCCCAGGCATGCTGAACTGTGAATCGATTAAACCTCTTTCCTTTTATAAATTACCCCGTCTCAGGCAGTTCTTTATAGCAGTATGAAAACGGATTAATACATGTTCTCACCTCATTCCTCCCTGCTACAACTACTTACTATGTAACAGGCATTATGCTAGGACACATGAGGTTAGTAGTTTGAGTGAAAAATAGCCCCTGCCTTCAAAAAAACTGGAGGAGTGTTCATTCAATCTAGTGGATTAAAGAAACATTTAAACAATGAGCTCTAATTCATGACTGGGCGACATCAGTAACCACTGGAGACCTAAGGAGCAGGCGTTAACAGAACAGAGGAATGAATGATGAATTATTTACAAGCCCAATCTGTAGCTAATTTAAATACCTTGGAGGCTTGGAGGGCTCTTTATTGCTGGTTCCAACCTATTTTTCTAGATTTAGCCCATTGTTTGCCTTCATAAACTTTCATCTCTACTTTGGTTTTTCCAGAATCTCTTAAAGGACTTTTTTAATGTCAAGTTTAAGAAAATTCAGATCAAACTGGTTTCAACAACAATGAGAATATATTAACTCATATAGCTGAAAAGTTTAAAGACATTTCTAAACTTTTAGAAACTAAAAGTAAAGCTTCAGGTGAGGCCTAATTCAGCAGCTAAAATAATGTCACCTAATTCCTGTTTCCTCTCTTTTTTGATTCTGTGTTTCAGACTGAGAACCTCTGGAAATTCTAGGCTTAGCCTCAAGTAGTGCAAAAAAGGTTTAGTTTTGGACCTAAATTCCTCCTATCAAGTGTAAAAAAAGAGAACTTCTGTTCCTTAGATATCTAACAGAATTCCTGAACCTCATTCTTATTGCCCTGAATTTAGCCATAGGCTCATCCCTTAATCAATTATTATCAGTGAAGCATTATATCAATGGTCTCAACCCAATTTGTGCCCATGGTTAGAGTTGTTGGTATGTATCACGCAGTCACTATATTAGCCACATAGTGAAAATGGAGTATAAGCACTTACCTAAAGGGAGAACCTGGTACTGCTTAACCAAAAGAAGATTGAATAAACTGGATAAAATAAATAAATTAGAACAGAATAAGTGAATGAGCAACCAAACAAAAAATTAATAACTTCTTTGTGTTTCATTATTCTTGGCCGCTCTTTTTCATAACATCTCCTTTTGCAGTTGAAGAAATCCCCAATTCAAATATTGTTAAAATTCAGAAAAACTGTCTTACATATTGTGTTTTCCTAACAAAACCTAACACGGTATTTTATACAGAGGAAGAGCTCAGTAAGTTTTTAATTGTTTCTTCTTCTGCAAATTTCCACTGTACTGCCATTCTATTGATTTTTTTTTCTTAAAAGGGATCAATTTTATCTCTAATTTTAAAACTAAAGTTTTCCCCTTAGTTCTCATACTTTTCAAAGTATGAAGCATTTGTCAACTCCACCAAACACTTTCCCACTTGAAACCTTCCTGCTGTTTTTTCCATGTTGTGGTACTTTTCTATCTCTCCTCCCATTTCTCTCAGGTCTCCTTATGATTTAATCATGTCCCCTTTCTTCGCTCAACCAGTTGCAAATGAATGTAGGTTAATTTGACAATGTATAATTGGCAAGGATTGGTAAGCTTTAACCATTAGTGAATGGCGAAGGCGATTTGACCTCTTACTTTGCTCTTGGGTTTTATATGACATAAAACCTGGATCATTCAAAAACTCATATAATTAACCAAGTCTACTTCTCTTTATGTTACAATGAAAGCAAATATCAGACCCAATAATTCCATTATTTAGCAAACACACACACCCAAACAAATACGTGCATATCAATGCATTCTTTCTATGACATCAGTGGGGTCTCCAATCTCTGTCATTTAGGCTTTCTGATGAGTACCTTGCAGGAAGGGTTTATCCCTGTGGTGGACAGAACACGTTCTAACAGCAGAGTCAGCTTACGTTTCACATAACTAAGTTCCAGAGATCTTCTATACATGGACCCATCAGAACCCCAGCCACAGAGCTTGCTTCCAGGACACTGGGCTGCTGGGTTTGCTGGATTGCATATTTTGTTCACAAAAGCAGTAGTTGCCTTTGTGGTCTTTTAAGCCAACAACAGTGTTTAAAACCAATGAATTTTATCAATTTATAATTAAATTTACCAATATTGTAAATTGATCAAATTTATCAATTTATAATATTTCTAGAAGTCCTAAAAATATTGTCAAGATTTGTGATAGCCATCTCTGGAATTTGAACTCCCAATGTGGGTATTTCAAACACCCACGTGCTTTAGGGTAGAAACCAGAGTTAATGCTCCTATATATATATCATACTACTTTCACTAAGATATTTGGAAATCAGTTATAAAAAAATATCCAAAATCCTAAGTTTAGGTTTCCCTCAAGGTTCACAGTGAGGGAAATGCTGGATGAGCCCACAGCTTTGCATCTCAAATTCTAGATGAATCTATGGGCCTTGAGATGTCTGTGAATCCTTTGTACATATATGAGAAATTGCAGTGTGTGTGTCTTTTTCTGGGCAGATAGTTCATAGATTTCCTCATGGTCTTAGGAGTATCAATGGCCTATTAGTGATTTTAAAATGTGTGTTTTACATTATGGATATAGAAACTGAGACCCATTGATTTATATACTCATTCATTCATATGAAATGTATGCATCGAATGCCTTCTATATGCCGAGTTTTATCTAGAATCTATAAATACAGTTCCCAAGATGACAAAGTTACTCAGCCTCATGTCATTCACAGCAATTAGCACACTTTTAGTTAGTGTTTAGGAAATACTGAATTAAACTACATTTTAAAAATTACATCTAGTGAAAGCAAATGGCCATGTACACAGTGAGGACACATTAGAATATAAAGGTACTAGCTGCTCAGATGCTTGCTATTAAGCTATCTTTTTAAATATGTAATTTAATAATAGCACATCAGAAATATCCAAGGAGTTATATCCCACAGCAAACAAACTAATAGCCTGAAAACCTGATCCTTGTAAAAACACGCGCCAACACAAAGTAATTTCTCAACCGCCCTTTGCATTCATTGAACTGTGAAAATATCTTGGGCTGGGCATGGTGGCTCACACCTGTAATCCCAACACTTTGGGAGGCTGAGGCTGGAGGATTTCTTGATTCCTGGAGTTCAAGACCAGCCTGGACAACATAGCAAGACCCCATCTCTAAAAAAGGCAATAGTGAGTGTTGTAGCACATGCCTGTGGTCCCAGCTACTTGGGAGGCTGAAGTAGAAGGATGGCTTGGGCTGGGAAGTTGAGGCTGCAGTAGGCCATGGCGGATCCACTACACTCCAGCCTGGAGTACAAAGCAAGACACTGTCTCAAAACAAACAAACAAACAACAACAACCAAAAAAAAAGAAAAAGAATATATTGGTCATAGACCTTAACCTTGAATTTTAATTGCTAGTTTACTTTATGTATTTCCTAGTGAAATGTGATTCCTCAAGGAAAGGTACCTTTTTTTCTGATTTTTATCCCTTTTCCCTGACCTATAGTACCTATCCTGGCAACAGTCCTTAATCTGTTGCTTAACAACAGAAGAGATAAAAGATCACAGTGAAATGGTATAATGTGCCTAGCATGCAGAGTTCCAGGTGAAAACAGAGAAGCAGCTTCCAGCCTCATCACATATGGAAGGAGTCCAGAAAGACTTCTGAGAAAGTGATGTTTGCATGGAGTTTCAAAGGATAAAGGAGAAGAAAGTGTTACTAAGAAAAGAACATGCATTTGCTTGAATCAATGAATATGTCTTTTAGTCAAATCTCAAAGAAATATAGATTGTAACACTGGCTATTGAGCTTACCCATGGAAAGGTTCACATTATCATTCCAACAAAGCTGTACCACTTTCCAATTGAAGTATCTTCATTAATTGAAGAAAAAAAGTACAGCAAGGGAATGAAGATACCTTCTAAGCCATGCTTATAAATCAGTTCCTTTTAAACTACTCCAAGAGTTCAGTTGTCTCAAGAAATAAGTCTCCCTGAAGACCTCCAAAAACATGTCAGAGTGAGGATAATATATCCTGTTATCACTCCAATTAATTTGTGAATGTGAGTAATTAGATAAATTGACTGTCAATATGTACCTATAAGATTAAGTGCTATTACGATTCAGTAGATAAGGGCTACTAGTGAACACCACATGTCTGATATCAGTACGCATTCTTCTCCCTGATATTTGGGTGTTTGTGCCCTTGAAACTCATAATGAAAAATTGCAAAATAAATACTATAAATCTCTACAAAAAGTCTGCTCAATGCACTTGCTAAAATTAGCTGTGAAGCCCAGCAAAGGATAGAAAGAAATTACCTCCTGAGTGTCTCTCTCTGGAATTATGCATGGTATGTGAAACAGACTGATAATAAATGAGAAATCATCAGGAAATAAGAAAGAAGTGTAAACTGTGTGGGTTTTCATGGTTTAAGATAAATTTCATATATACCTCTCTCTATATTAAGAGGTTTACCATATATAGTCAAGTTTTAAATCAGCAGAAATAGGATTGTATTCAATGGTAAGAATTTTTGTCTCAGCTTTAAGATACAGGGATAAAAATCTTTTTGACAAAGATGAAAATATAGGCTATATCCATGCAACACAGGTAATCAAACTAGTGGAAACACATAATCAACATTCATCATTTAACATTAAATTATGAAAAACCTTTATTTTAGGTAGTGAAAATAGGAAATTGCTTAAGGTAGAATTCTTGTCAACAAGGAAGTCAGCCTAAGGAAAAAGACAGAACGGTAAATGAATCATTTATAACATAGCTTAAAGAACACAGCAAAAGAAATGTGTGCCAGTTCAGAGGTAGATGAGAGGAGACGGGGATATGGATGTGGTTTTCCTGAAGGAAATGCCATCTGAGTTATGATTTTTCATGGCTCACACATATGTATTGTTTGATATGTAATACACATATGCATTGTTCCAGATCTAAGAAGAGAATAACTTAGTTGCTAAAATTCCTGGTATATTAACATCAAATACTTACTACTGACCAGGCTTCCACATTCTCTCTTCATGACTGTCTCATAAGGTAGACATCAGTAGTCCCATTTTACACATGGAAAAACTGAGGCATAAGAAGAGGATATATCAATTGCACCCAATCATTCATTGCAGAGTCAGAATTCAAATCCAGATCTTTGTAAATGCAGTGCCTGGGCTGTATAACACTCTGTGCAGACATGGGACATTCCAAGAGGCAAAAGAAGAATGTGAGGTGGAGAAGTCAAGGATGTTTTGGAGGCATGAATCTAGGACTGACTCCATCCTGGGAGATGGATGAAAGAATGAAAGGCAGGTTGTAATGTGATGGTAGAACATTGTGTGTGGAGAGAGGAGAACATCTGAGATTTGGTTGCCCATACATAGACCAAACCATTTCTCTGTGTTTATTTAACTGAAAATATCTTGGGCTGGGTGTGGTGGCTCATGCCTGTAATCCCAACAGTTTGGGAGGCTAAAGTTGGAGGATTGCTTGATTCCAGGAGTTTAACAGTTTAGAAGTAATGCTTTGAGCCAGGTGTGGAGGCTCACACCTGTAATCCCAGCACTTTGAGAGGACAGGGCAGGTGTATCACCTGTGGTCAGGAGTTCGAGACCAGCCTGACCAACATGGTGAAACACTGTTTCTACTAAAAAAACAAAAATTAGCCAGGCATGGTGGTGCGCATCTGTAATCCCAGCTACTCCGGAGGCTGAGGCAGGAGAATCACTTGAACCTAGCAGGCGGAGGTTGCAGTGAGCCAAGATCACACCACTGCACTCCAGGCTGGGTGACAGAGCAAGATTCTGTCTCAAAAAACAAACAAACAAACAAACAAAAATGAAAGAAAGAAAGAAAAGAAAGAAAGACAGAAATAGTGCTGATTCTTCTGGACTTTGGATTGGATGGAATTTCACCAGGTTTTGAGAAGTGCCCCCAACTTTGCCTCATGTGTTCTAAAAGATGCAATGACACTTCCCACAGCTGACACAGCTGAGAAACAGCATGTACCTGGTCCAGACCTTGATGAGAGCCAGAAATCCTTGCAAGTTTAGTTCACTTTAGTTATTATTTCTCTCCTTATGCCTGTGTTTCTTAGCCTTTTTTCATCCTAGTCCTCCTAAAAAGCTTTTTCAAATATTTTCTCCTAATCACCTCTCCAATAAAATTTTAATACCCCATATATACTGTATATTTGTTTATGTGCCATAAGCATATCTATACCTTACAGCAAGAGAAAGATTTTTAGATATTGCAGTAGTCTGAATGTGTTTCCCCAAAATGTATATGTTGAAATCCTAACCCACGGTGCTGGTATTAAGAGGTTGAGACTTTGGGAGATGATTAGGTCATGAGGGTGGAGTCCTCATGAATGGGATTAGTGACTGTATAAAATAGTCCTCCTTAAAGAGACCCTCAGCCCTTCAACTATGTGAGGATATGGCAAGAAGGTGCTATCTTGTGAGGAAATGGGCCCTCACCAGATGCCATATCTGCCAGTGCCTTCATCTTGGACTTCCTAGCTTCTAGTACTCTGAGAAATATATTCCTGTTGTTTAGAAGCTACCCAGTTTATAGTATTCATTGTAGCAACCCAAATAGATGGAGACAACCATGAAACACTTTTTTACCCTTTTGGGACTGACGAAGCCCTCTTGATAATGAATGACTTATTCTGCACCTCATTCCTTGTTTTGCATTCTATTGTAATAACACAAAGGGAGACTTTGGAAACAATTTGAATCAAACCAGGTTCCGAGAGAAATTGCCTAATCTTTTTGAGTGCAAATGTATTCTGTGAAAAGGGGTAATAATAATACAGCTCCAGGAAATTGTTATGAATGGATTAAGACAACTTAGAAGCAAAGACATGACTTAGAAAATATTACTTTCCCTGATTCCCATAGTGCAGTTTCTTTCTAACTCAGCCTTTAGACTGCATTTTTCATCTGCTCCTTTGCTCTTTTATCTGAGAGATTGGAAAGAAAGAGGCAGAGTAACCACGGAAAGGCCTTAATAGAGGGATGTAGTAGCAGAAGCCTCACTGAGGCAATTTATGGAACAGGCGTGCTGCCAGGGCCATCTGAGAGGGAAGCATCTGGCACCTTCTTTGTTGATGGGCAAGTCCCCCTCATGTCTTTATCATGGAGGTTGGCTTCTCCCTGAAGTGGACTTTTACATTTATAAATCCCGTGTTGGAAGAAAAGATCTCCAATGCAATATGGTGGGGAAGGGGACGGCATTTGGAGAAAATCTAGGATCCAGCTGACTCTACTATTTAATGCCCTGATTTGGGCAAGTTTTTAACCTCTTATATTTCTTCATCTGTAAACTGGATATAGATGTGTCCCTAACTCCGAGGGTTATTTTGAAGATAAAATTAAATACTGCCTGCACAATGCCTAGCGTTATAGGTAGTGCCCAGTATAAACTATATTTTCTTTCTAAACAGTTTTGCTTTCTTAGATGTCATAGGGCAGTAGTCCCCAATCTTTTTGGCACCAAGAACCAATTAGTATCCCGGAAGGCAATTTTTCTACCTGGGCAAAGATGGAGGGATGGTTTTGGAATGAAACTGTTCCACTTCGGAGATCATCAATCATCAGGCATTCTCATAAGGAGCATGCAACCTGGATCCCTCACATGCGCAGCTCACAATAGGGTCCTCATTTTGTGAGACTCTAATGCCACCGCTGATACAACAGGAGGTAGAGCTCAGGCAGTAATGCTCACTCACCTCCTGCTGTGCATGACAGTTCCTAACAGGACACAGACGGGTACAGGTCTGTGGCCCAGGGATCGGGAACCCCTCTCATAGGGTATAATTATTCCATATACATAAAACTTTAACATGCACCATTTATATAGCAATAGATATGGGAGAAATAATAACTTACATTTCTAGAGCACCTTATGAGAACAAACTACTTTCACAGTCTTATTCTGAAAGATCACCTGGTGGAAAAAGTAAGAATGACATTATCCCCATTATTAAGAATCAGAAAAAGATATCACATGACCAACCTGTCACGTGGTAAGAGACTGTGTTGCTAGAAATAAAATTCAGTTTCTCTGATTCTAAACCTAGAGCTAAACTTCACTATTGCTTAATTTTGCTTACATATCCTTATTTTTCAAGTATAAAATTCAATTAATTTCTAAAAATTCAAAAAAATATGTAAGTGGGCATCGTCAGTTTCAATGTTGATCATTCTCCATTGATGAATTTTTATTTTTATTTTTTTTTTGCATTTTACATATGGTGGTTTCTATCCATAACTCTCAGGTGATCTCTTTAGGTCTTTAAATATTTGAAATTCAGTTTAATTATTCATTAACAAACATTAAGAAATGATTTGAGAAAATAGGATCTGTTTTCATGGGTGAAAGTGGAAGGAGGGAAAAGTATAGCTCTTTTGGTGGATACTTGGAAGGAATACTAAAATAAATTTTTATAGTAATATAAAGTTCTGCACATAAGATGCAATATTGGGCAATAATGATCAAATTGATTTTTTTTTGTTTATCCACCTAAGTTATTAGATAAAACCTACTTCAAGCCATTTTCTGCTATAAGATTTTTCAAATAATTTGACTTTAAAAGGACAATGGAAATCAGAATGTAACTGGTAATTATTTTATATAGAGTGTCTTCCTTCCTATGCCTGGATCTGGGCAAAAAAATAGACTTCTAGCTTTCAATAGAACTTAAAGCTTATTTTTAATCAGCGTGCTATTTCTCTAGGCTAATTTGATGATAGAAAATCTCGCTAAGGGAGAATGCAGATGAGAACATTGCATTCTAAAACACAGGCCCTTCTTCCATACTGGCTTTGGCAGTTTAATAACCACAGCAGCAAAGTATAGTAAAAAAAATAAAAAATAAAGGCAGTAAAATAAAAGAGGCAACAATTGTTAATGAGGCAACAGTCTTTACCAGGCAGCTAGTTGATTAAAGATAACTTTCCTGTTATTTAGGAGTCTTTGAGGACACTGCAGTATAGCTGCTTCCTGTTAATAACTCTTCTGTCATCCATTGTTTAGGTATCATCCCACGTTAAATCACCATGGTGTCATTCTCCTAGAGCAATACACTTGAGAGTTTTAAATAACCATTTGACAGGAAGTTATCAGAGGAAGAGCTTCTTTCAACTAGTTAAGCATTTGAGCATGAACAGTGTTCTGTTTATAGTCAAAAACAGATAAAATAAATGAATAATTATTGAACTTTTAAAAAATTAAATGATCTTTGTACTTAAAATTTGATTTACTAATGATGAAATCTCATTTATTTGGTGGAGGATTAAACTCAGTTACCACGAACCTAAATATGATTTAGCAAAATTTTATCAAGTGTCTACTATATTCTCAACACTGAACAAGACACTCATAGGGATAAAAAGAAAGTACAATATACAGATTACACTCCTACCTTTCTACAACTAACAGCCATGTTGGGGAGCCATAGCATGCAGACATGATAGATAGATAGATAGATAGATAGATAGATAGATAGATAGATAGATAGATATACAGACAGACAGGCAGGCAGACAGACATATGATCAAGAGAATAATAAAAGAAATCTTACTAAATGATAAAATATCAATATGGAACTGGAGGGCATCATATTCAGTGAAATAAACTAGGAACAGAAAGTTCTCATTCATATATGGAAGCTAAAATAAGTTAATCTCACAGAATAAAAAGTAGAACAAAGGATTGTAAAGACTGGGAAGGGTGTGCGGGAAAGAGGGATAGGGAGAAATTTGCTAAAGGATATAAAATTATAGCTAGATAGGTCGGGTGTGGTGGCTTACGCCTGTAATCCCAGCACTTTGGGAGGAATAAGTTATAGTGTTTTATAGCACTATAGGATGACTATAGTTAACGATATATTAGTTTCAAATAGTTGGAAGGATACTGAGTGTTCCCAACACCTAAGAATGATAAATGTTTTAAGATGATGGATATGCTAATTACCCTGATCTGATCACTATACATTCTATGTATAGAAACATCACTATGTACTCTATCAATATGTATAATTATTATGTGTTAGTTAAAAAACAACAAGTATTTAATAAAGATGATATGGTTTGGCTGTGTTCCTACCCAAAATCTTATCTTGAATTGTAATCTCCATAATTGTCATAATCCCTGAGTGTCAAGGATGGGACCAGATGGAGGTAATTGGATCGTGGGAATAGTTTCCCCCATGCTGTTCTCTTTACAGTGAGTGAGTTCTCATGAGACCCAATGGTTTTATAAGTGTCTGGCATTTCCCCCGCTTGCTCTTCTCCTTCCCGCAGCCTTGTGAAGAAGGTGTCTTGCTTCCCCTTTGCCTTCTGCCATAATTGTAAGTTTCCTGAGGCTTCCTGAGCCATGCTGCACTGTGAGTCCATTAAACTTCTTTCCTTTATAAATTACCCAATCATAGGCAGTTCTTTATAGTAATATGAAAATGGACTAATGCAAATGAGTTTAATTATTAAAGGTTGATGAAAAAGAGTAATTTCAATAGGCATGATAATTGCAGAAGGCTTTAGGAAGAAGTACCACTAGAAAGAAAATAAGCAGAAGGGGGAAAGAAAGACTGTCAATGACCAGAAAAAAATAAGAATCAAAGCAGAAGGTGAGGGGCTGAGCAAAGTATGACCATGTGGCAGAAAGGCAGGGGTGGTTGAAGCATGTTAGAAGACCAAGGAAATGTGATTTGATACCAAACTTAGAGGACCAGATTATGAAGAGACTATTTTGGCTGCTATTTTGGAGGGGATCTATAGGTATTGGGGAAAATACCACACGTTCTCAAAGACTACATTGACCCACTTGATGTATCTTAGAAAGAGTAGTCTGATGACATTGTGCCTATGGCTGGTGAATCATGAGAAAGAGTACAGCCAATTAGGAAACTGTGCAATAGCCAGAAATTAGTACAGGAGGTCTAGACATATGGACTGGAGGACAAAATTAGCATAAATAAAAGCAAATGCATTTCATTAATTGCATTAAAATAACTTGATCTATTTCAATGACTAGAAAGTGAATATAGGCCAGGGGCGCAGTGGCTCATGCCTGTAATCCCGGCCCTTTGGGAGGCCAAGGCAGGCATGTCGCTTGAGCTCACGAGTTCGAGACCAGCCTGGGCAACATGGCACAAACCCGTATCTACAAAAAACACAAAAAATAGCTGGTCATGGTGGCATACACCTATAGTCCCAGCTATTTGGGAAGCTGAGATGGGAGGATGGCTTGAGTACAGGAAGTGGAGGTTTCAGTGAGCTGAGCTCATGCCAGTATACTCCAGCCTGGGCAGTAGAGTCAGACCTTGTCTCAAAAAAAAAAAAAAAAAAAGAAGTGGAAATAACTGATTAAAATAGGCTCTTATTCTGAAGACTTCCTGTCATGTAATCATTTAAGAGGTGTATTGCTTTAGGAAAACCTCGCACTAATAATCTAATACGAAATTAGTTTGGAAATAATGGATGCCATCAGAGATATTAACAAAGGAACATATTTTTTTTTATGTGATCAGCCTGAGAAGTTAGCCTAGTCTGGATATGTGCCATAAACAAATTGCTGTCTGGGATGTTAGCTAGCCCAAGACTGCTAGATGGTTTATTGTTTGCTTGCTGCAGACATGTACATATGTGTGTATATTCACTTATTTTTAGCACACAAACAATGCATATGTATTATGCTAAGAAAATTTAGCAAAGCTTCAAAAGAAAAAAGAAAGGTGAAATTCTATAATCTCAGCACCTACATGAAATATTACTAATATTTTGAAGTGTTTTATTATCATAGATACTCTATGTATATATTTAGTTGTTGTAAGACGCATTTCAAAGAGTGATCTCTTCTACCATTTCTCCTTTTCCAAGCTCATCTTGAACTCTTGTTTTCTCTCCCATTTTAAAATATCCTTCTTCTAATACATGATAACTTATAAAAACATAATTATAACATTAGTACCAAAATTCAGAAACACAGATAATTCTCTTCTTTCTGTAAAATTCAAGAGAATTTTATATATGCAGCCAATAACCACCCTGACTAACCAGGGGGGTATCTAATTTTCTGAGGCTAGGAAAGTAAATGCTATTAGAGATGGCATCACTCCAATGGGCTATCAAAGATAGTGATCATCTGCCAAAAAAAATTTTTAGGAGATACATACTGCATCTCTAAAGCGACAATGAGTACACTCATAAAAATGTAGAACTGTCCAACAATGAATATAGCTATATGGTTAAGAGCATGGACTTCCAAACTGGACAGCCCCAGTATTGAATTCTGGCTCCACCTCCTTTACTAGCTGTGTTATGACCTTGGGAATATTGCTTAACTTCTCTAAAGATCGGTTTTCTTTTCTGCAAAATGTGAATACAAATCTGCATCTCATCAGTTTATTCTGATGAGCAAATCAGATAACATCCTTCAATTATGTAGTGCTGATGAAATATAATTGTTAAAGCAATAAAGCAACTGGGGTTCAGAGAAAATAAGAGACTTGTTCAAGCTCACGTAATACATCAGTGGCAAAAATGAGACTGGAATCTAGGCCTGATTTTCAGTCTAATGCTCTTCTCACTTTAGCAAGAAGCCATCCCCCAGCCAATAGAGTGAATGTGTGAGTAAAGATCCAGAAAAACCTTTTTATAACCTTCCTCCAAATCAGCAAATTGTGACCCTCTAAATCCCAACCAGCACCTCTCTCCATAATATATTTTCAACTATTAGAAACAAAAGTGTCTCAGAGATAAGTCTGTTTGACTCTCAGGAAGGGTCAAGGCCACTTAGTATGACTAATTTGGACTTGAACCTTTTAGCTACTGCAGTATCCAGAAATAATTTATTATCCTGACATTCCGTAAAAGAAGTAAGTACAAAACAAATATTCATACTGGCATTTTAAAATATGTCAGCAGAGAGGATCAAAGAGTCTCCATTCTTTACTTTATATCAAGATGAACCTATTTGGTACCTGTCATGGGGTGAAGCTTATCTAGACGCGACAGGAAGCAAAGGTTATCTTTAACACAATGGAAAAGGGCAAATGAATGTTAACATTTAATTAAAGCCACAGGATCAGAATGCCAAAGTGCAGGTCAGTGGTAGAAAGAATGTGTGTTAGTGCCTTACGGAGGCAGGCTGGCTGAGCGCAGAGGCAGAATCCGAATGCAGGCAGTTGAATCAACAGCTCTCTTGATGTCACCAATGTTATAGTTGTTTCTGTTCAGGTGATAGCATGAAGAGGCCATTTAGTACCGTGGTTAACCACAGGGCTTTGAAGCCCAGTCTAGTGGTATTTGAGAAGCTGCCCACGGAGTGGTTAGTGGTTAGGAGCATGGACTGGGAGACAGACCGCCTGGCTTCGAACACTAGCTGTGTATCACTTATTAACCGTGTGACCTCAGGCAAGTTGCTGAGTCTCTGTTCCTTAATTTCTTCAACTATAAAATGGAGATAAGACTGCACCTACTTATAGACTAGTTAGAGAGATACTAACAAAGGAGTTAGTAATTGTAAAGCACATGGTAAGTTCTAAGTATTTCTTAAATATAGTCCTGAGGCGTAGACCCAGAACATACAAGTTACATTCTTAGTAGAAGTTATTTAGCCTTTCTAAGACTTAGGCTCCTCATCTGGAAAATGGGTCTAGTCACAGTACCTGGCTTACACAGTTGTGAAAGATAAATGGGATCATGCATGCATGGCATTTGGCATACACCAAAGAATTATCATCTTGGTTTTTATCTCACCAACTAGACCAGACACCTCCTGAAGCATCTGTCATGTTATACCTTGGGATCACAACAGAGCTTTCTATATTAATTGTTGTAAAAGAGCAAAAATGATATAAAGATGCAGGCAAAGTCCTGTATATACATGTCAACACAGACATACTCATGCCCAAACTTAAAACGTGCCCTCAGAAAAGAATTAAATGGATGTTCGCTAAGAAACATAGGACATTTGTGGAATTACACTCAGAAAATTGTAGAACAATGAGGTTTGACCCAGTATTTACCCCACGGTTATATTCTTATCCCTCCCTGCATCCTTGATGGACCAGCTTTTCGCTGAAACTTGCAGAAATTCACAGTTACGTCTGCCACAGAGCAAATATATTCCGTCTTTTCTTACCTCCCAGTGCAACTTTTAAAAATAACTCTCATTGGTAGCAATTTTGAAAGTCCCACTTATTGTAGTTATTCTTGAGCTTCTCCCCATTAATGAATGGTAAGTCCCTTGATATACAGGATCCCAAACATACTAATTTTTGTATCTCCCAACTATATCGGGAACATTCCTACATCCTTATTAGTAGATGCTAGGTAAATGTTTATTAAACAAATGAATTAAATGATTAGGGATCCTGTACGTTTCCCTTTCTAAGAAAGCTGCCCATTTCAAGTGAAACATCTGTTTCCAATGTTTCCTTCTGCTTATGTATACTTTATCATATTTAAAACCTTGAAATCTAAAGAGATCAGTTTTCATTTCCTGACTCAAAGGTTGAATTTAAATTATTTTTGAATACTTGAAAATTTAATTTCATGGATTATTAGACCTCTAAGGAAAGTCA
The DNA here is from genome assembly GCF_037993035.2 of Macaca fascicularis. NCBI lineage: Eukaryota > Metazoa > Chordata > Mammalia > Primates > Cercopithecidae > Macaca > Macaca fascicularis. The sequence continues at coordinate 20,335,799 of NC_088379.1, read as the reverse complement.
AAGTTATCTAGCCATTCTAAATATTAGGAATCTGAAACCAATCATTGGCAGAGCCTGGATTTAAGACTGGGTCACCTGAAAGTTAATCCCACCGTATTTCCACTTCACCATTCTGCAAGCACTTTACAATTTACAGAGTTCCTTTGACCTACAAAAAACTATAGCTTTTTGATCTTTAAATCTATGCTGTATAAAGAACAAACATTATGCCCTTATATTTCAGAGAAAGAAACTAAGTCTCAAGGAAGTCCCAATATTCTATAGCTGGGAAATAGTAAAGCTAGGAGTGAACCCAGGTCATCAGATTCAATCCTTTCCCCTTTCATTGGACCAAACTAAGCACATGCATCAAAAAGTGAGAACTCTTTAAAAAAATAGCAAAAATGGAGGAAATACAAAGTAGAAGTATATTCAAAGTCAGTGGAGGCAGCAGCCAAAAGGGATTCCTGCCTACTAGCCCTCGTCAAATACCCACTGGGGCACATTCAAGGATTAGAACAACTATGCCTTGTAATGGAAACCAACCCAGCAATGAGCATAATGCAAGTTTCCTTCTCATTTCATCCACAACACTAGTAGGTGTTTTCCTCTACCTGGAGCCATTCTGGGATGGAGAAGGGGAAAAAGTGAAGCAGCCCTTCTGGGGAGTTGAACTTTAGATAATTTGTATTACCAAAACAGAAAACTGAGGTGTATTTAATCAGCAAATGTGAGTCCACCACCTCTGACTTCCCACTAACCTCCTATAACTTGTATCATTCAAGTTTATGAACATTCTTTAAGACATTCATAAGACATAGGTAGGAAGTTGTGTCATGGCCATAGTGTCTGATATAAGATTCTTAGAAGGATGTGTGATGACTTGCCTTGCATCCCTGCAGAAGCAGTGCCTGCTCCCCACAGAGTGAGAGCCAGCAGTGGCAAGAACAGGGCAATTCCTTGCCTTTCAGAGGCAGAGCTCTAGTGGTAACATACAGATAGATATACATACAGATAGATATACATACATAGAGATGTATGTCTACCCAGTCAGAAAAGAAATCACAACATTCTTAATGAGGCATTGCAACCTGGCTGTTCTCAGTGGGAATCAAAGTAGAATAAGTTGAAGCTGCCTTGTAGATTATGAATAATTAGCAACTCCAAGGAAAAATCATTTTTAAAACTATGATTGTGGCTCTTTGATTCCTGCAATGATCTCATTTGTTGCAATGTCCCTTTTTTCTGCCAATCATCCAGTCAATACACACCTTTTGAAGATCCATGGGCACTGTGACTTTGAGGAGTTCACTCTGAGTCTCTTCCTGCTGTGCAGTTGCCCACAGGCCAATGTGAGACGTCCCTGCCTGGAGTCCACACACAGCCTTCTATTCTTCACTGTGGGCACTTGGGATCCCAGAATCTCTTATGCAAGTGGCACAAGCCAGTTTTTCAGAACCTGCATGAGTCATTTTCCTGAGTCCAACTCTGAATGGTGAATTGCACAAAAGTGTGCACAGTTACAGCTCAGGAAAGTAGCCCAGTGTTGGTTATTTGTGGAGGATGTGAACTGAGCTTGGACTAATGGCCTGGGGCAGCCATAGATATTCATTCAAGGATCTTTACAGTGCAGGACTGAACTAGAGGTGAGAAAGGAGGAGAATGGGCCATGAGTCAAGAGCCTCTGTACATATTCCTGTTATGACCTACAAATGTGAAGAGTGGGCCTAGTAGCCTCTTCATCCAGTGGTCACTCAATAGAATACCTATTGCCCATTACAGGATTTATAAGTAGAGGCATAGAGATCCATTGAGCATGAAGAAATAAGATAGAGGCCATGTAAACTAGTGGGAAAAACATGGTTAGGCTGAGACAGATCTGAGCACCAGACCCTGAATTGTCACTGCTCTGGGACCTTGTGCAAATTGCTTAAAGAGAATCAGGTTTTTTTTCCTTCTTTTTCTAGTTTTATTTTGGATTCTGGGGGTAGACATGCAGGTTTGTTATAAAGGTATACTGCGTGGTGATGAGATTTGGAGTACAATTGAACCTGTTACACAAGAAGTGAGCATTGTACCCAAGAGGTAGCTTTTCAACTCCTGCCCTGCTCCATACCTCCCTCCTCTTGTATTCCTCAGTGTCTATTGTTTCCATCTTTATGTCCAAGTGTACACAATGTCTAACTTCCACTAATAGATGAGAACATGTGGTATTTGGTTTTCTGTTTCTTCATTAGTTCACTTAGAATAATGGCCTCCAGCTGCATCCTTGTTGCTGCAAAGGACATGATTTTGTTCTTTTGTATGACTGCGTAGTATTCCATGCTGTATACATCCCACATTTTCTTTATCCCATCCAACATTACAGACAGCTGTGATGGATGTTTGGGTGCATGTGTCTTTTTGATAGAATTATTTATTTTCCTTTGGGTATATACACCCAGTAATGGGACTGCTGGGACAAATGGTAATTCAACTCTTTGTTCTTTGAGAAATCTCCAACTGCTCTTTACAGGGGCTGAACTAATTTACATTCCTACCAATAGTTTATAAGCATTCCCCTTTCTCCAAATCATGTTTCTAGAATGAAGTTAAAATTTTTACCTACCTTATAAAATTGGATATAGATATGAATAGCATGTACAAGGCTACTTCACACACATTAGGCATTTTATAAGGATAGTTATTTATTGAGTGTGAAAGATAATGAGGAAATAGATCTTACAATTTAGAAAATACCTGGGATGAAGTGAGAACTATTGACCTCAAAAAAGATTCATTGGAATGTGACATCTACTGAGTGACATAAAAGATGTTTCCATCTCAAGAAAATTGATTTGCCTAATTTCTTAATACAAGTAAAATGCACTTTACTCTTTTTAGAAAGACTATAATAAATGGGCAGTAGATGCTCACAATTCGCAGTATCCTGCAATGGTATGATTAATGAAAATGTGTGAGCACTTAGGAGTTGAACAAACACCACTTCTGAATTCTTCTCTGACATTTAATCATATTTTCAGTCCTTTTGTTTCTGTGTCTTTCTCTTTTATTATACTTCACCTCCTGTTCTTTTAACTTGAATGTTCTCAAAGCATGTCAACCTCTTGATTGTAGCAATAAATTGATTTGAGTTAGCTTTACGCCACACTAGTGCCTCAGTTTAAAGCTTATTGGGCTATCACAGATACTGCTAAAACAGAAAGCTTCATGAAGCTCACATGAATATTGTTACATAGGCATCTGCAGTCTCTTCTGAATCCTCAACATGCCTTATTTATTGGAATAGTAAGTTACATAAGAAAAACTTATAGGGGGAAAAGTATGGATTAAGTCCATTTGTTAAATAAAATAGATCTGGCCTATTGGATCTCAACCCCTCATTCCCTGGGTGACCTTGCACAAGTCACTTAAGCACACTTTGACTCAGTTTCCTCTTTTGCAAAGTAGGGACTGTGGAGGAAGTGGCACCTGTTGCCTTTATCAGGAGTAGAAATTTGAGCACTTCTGCCTATTGGATTTTAATATTGGAGTCACCAGGGAAAACACAACACAATCAGGCACTGGATGGAACGGTGCTTTTTACTCCTCACATAGAGAAGGGACAGCGCAATATCAGTGTCAGTACCTTACTCCTCACATAGAAAAAGGACAGCGCCAGATCAGTGTCAGTACTGTGTGTCAGTCCCCCAAAGCCAGAAAGTCCCTCCTGGAGGCTGATGCAGAACAATTGGCCTATAGGTGCCCTTCCTGTGCTGCAGCAGAAGCACCTCATCCTCTCCTGGAAGAGGACAGATATAACAGTGGGGTTGGCCAGGCTCAACATGATGCCCAGGCTCAAGCATAACAAAACAGGGAAAGTTATTCCACACAGAGTGATAAGTCCAGTGCAGGCCATGAGGACTCTATCTCTTGGTAAGGAAGTGTCCCAGACCCAAGATCTAATTTTACAGATAAGCAAGAGGTCCAAAGACGTGCATACAGGAGACTGCCTTTCTCCAGGGCACAATACAGCACCTATCTCATAGATGTGCTGGCTGGGCAAAAAGTTATAATGTGCATTCAAAGGTCACTACCAAGGTTTACTAAAGTCAAACATAAGTACATACTCCGAGCTAGCAATTCCACTCCTAGTTATATACCCAAAAGAAAATAGTGCATATATCTATCAAAAGATATGTGCAAGAATGTTCACAATAGTTAATATTCACAATAACCAAATATTAGAAACATCCCAGACACCCACTGCAATAGAATGGATATATTGTGATATATTCATATAATGGAATATTATACAGCTATAAAAAACAATACACCTCTGTTAGATCATGGATGAATCTCACAAATATAATGCCAAAAAAGCACCAAAAAAGCTATATTTTTTATGATTCCATTGACATTAAGTTCAAAATTTGGTGACATATCAGCATAATATTTACCCTAAGAAGGTGCAGAGATCAAGTGGGAAGAAGGATAAGCGAGACAGATGATCAGTTGATAATGTCTGTATCTTAAAATGATTGGGGGTTACACCTGCATGTGTCTGTGTGCATATAAAAATTCATCAGAGTGTACACTTAAGTTCTATGTGCTGTATTTTCTACCTCAATGTTAAATTGAATAAAGAGACAAGACTACACGTATTTTCCCTGAACAATGAGCATTGTATGAAATTTTTTTTTTTTTTTTTTTTTTTTGGCTTGAACAACTACTTTTTATTTCTCAGAGTCTGGGAGACTGGAAGTCTGAGATCAGGGTGCCATCTGATTTGGTGGCTAGTGAGGGCCCTTTTCCAAGGTTGCTTCTCCTTGTAAAATCATGTGGAGAAAAGAGGGTGAGCTAGCTTTCTTTTTATTATTATTATTATTATTATTATTATACTTTAAGTTCTAGGGTACATGTGCACAACGTGCAGGTTTGTTTCATATGTATACTTGTGCCATGTTGCTGTGCTGCACCCATCAACTCATCAGCACCCATTAACTCGTCATTTACATCAGGTATAACTCCCAATGCCATCCCTCCCCCCTCCCCCCTTCCCATAATGGGCCCCAGTGTGTGATGTTCCCCTTTCCGAGTCCAAGTGATCTCATTCTTAATTCCCATCTACCAGTGAGAACATGCGGTGTTTGGTTTTCTGTTCTTGCGATAGTTTGCTGGGAATGATGGTTTCCAGCTGCATCCATGTCCCTACAAAGGACACAAACTCATCCTTTTTTATGACTGCATAGTATTCCATAGTGTATATGTGCCACATTTTCTTAATCCAGTCTGTCACTGATGGACATTTGGGTTGATTCCAAGTCTTTGCTATTATGAATAGTGCCGCAATAAACATACGTGTGCATGTGTCTTTATAGCAGCATGATTTATAATCCTTTGGGTATATACCCAGTAATGGGATGGCTGGGTCATATGGTATTTCTAGTTCTAGATCCTTGAGGAATAGCCATACTGTTTTCCACAATGGTTGAACTAGTTTACAATCCCACCAACAGTGTAAAAGTGTTCCTATTTCTCCACATCCTCTCCAGCACCTGTTGTTTCCTGACTTTTTAATGATTGCCATTCTAACTAGTGTGTGAGATGGTATCTCATTGTGGTTTTGATTTGCATTTCTCTGATGGCCAGTGATGATGAGCATTTTTTCATGTGTCTGCTGGCTGTATGAATGTCCTCTTTTGAGAAATGTCTGTTCATATCCTTTGACCACTTTTTGATGGGGTTGTTTTTTTCTTGTAAATTTGTTGAGTTCTTTGTAGGTTCTGGATATTAGCCCTTTGTCAGATGAGTAGATTGCAAAAATTGTCTCCCATTCTGTAGGTTGCCTGTTCACTCTGATGGTAGTTTCTTTTGCAGTGCAGAAGCTCTTTAGTTTAATTAGATCCCAATTGTCAATTTTGGCTTTTGTTGCCATTGCTTTTGGTGTTTTAGGCATGAAGTCCTTGCCTATGCCTATGTCCTGAATGGTATTACCTAGGTTTTCTTCTAGGTTTTTTATGGTATTAGGTCTAACATTTAAGTCTCTAATCCATCTTGAATTAATTTTCGTATAAGGAGTAAAGAAAGGATCCAGTTTCAGCTTTCTACTTATGGCTAGCCAATTTTCCCAGCACCATTTATTAAATAGGGAATCCTTTCCCCATTTCTTGTTTCTCTCAGGTTTGTCAAAGATCAGATGGCTGTAGATGTGTGGTATTATTTCTGAGGACTCTGTTCTGTTCCATTGGTCTATATCTCTGTTTTGGTACCAGTATCATGCTGTTTTGGTTACTGTAGCCTTGTAGTATAGTTTGAAGTCAGGTAACGTGATGCCTCCAGCTTTGTTCTTTTGACTTAGGATTGTCTTGGCAATGCGGGCTCTTTTTTGGTTCCATATGAACTTTAAAGTAGTTTTTTCCAATTCTGTGAAGAAAGTCATTGGTAGCTTGATGGGGATGGCATTGAATCTATAAATTACCTTGGGCAGTATGGCCATTTTCACAATATTGATTCTTCCTCTCCATGAGCATGGTATATTCTTCCATTTGTTTGTGTCCTCTTTTACTTCACTGAACAGTGTTTTGTAGTTCTCCTTGAAGAGGTCCTTTACAGCCCTTGTAAGTTGGATTCCTAGGTATTTTATTCTCTTTGAAGCAATTGTGAATGGAAGTTCATTCCTGATTGAGCTCTCTGTTTGTCTGTTACTGGTGTATAAGAATGCTTGTGATTTTTGCACATTAATTTTGTATCCTAAGACTTTGCTGAAATTGCTTATCAGCTTAAGGAGATTTTGGGCTGAGATGATGGGGTTTTCTAAATACACAATCACGTCATCTACAAACAGGGACAATTTGAGTTCTTCTTTTCCTAACTGAATACCCTTGATTTCTTTCTCTTGCCTGATTGCCCTAGCCAGAACTTCCAACACTATTTTGAATAGGAGTGGTGAGAGAGGGCATCCCTGTCGTGTGCCAGTTTTCAAAGGGAATGCTTCCAGTTTTTGCCCATTCAGTATGATATTGGCTGTGGGTTTGTCATAAATAGCTCTTATGATTTTGAGATACGTTCCATCAATACTGAATTTATTGAGCGTTTTTAGCATGAAGGGCTGTTCAATATTGTCAAAGGCCTTTTCTGCATCTATTGAGATAATCATGTGGTTTTTGTCTTTGGTTCTGTTTATATGCTGGATTACGTTTATTGATTTGTGTATGTTGAACCAGCCTTGCATCGCAGGGATGAAGCCCACTTGATCATGGTGGATAAGCTTTTTGATGTGCTGCTGGATTCGGTTTGCCAGTATTTTATTGAGGATTTTTGCATCGATGTTCATCAGGGATATTGGTCTAAAATTCTCTTTTTTTTTTGTTGTGTCTCTGCCAGGCTTTGGTATCAGGATGATGTTGGCCTCATCAAATGAGTTAGGGAGGGTTCCCTCTTTTTCTATTGATTGGAATCGTTTCAGAAGGAATGGTACCAGTTCCTCCTTGTACCTCTGGTAGAATTCAGCTGTGAATCCATCTGGTCCTGGACTTTTTTTGGTTGGTAGGCTATTAATGATTGCCTGAATTTCAGAGCCTGCTATTGGTCTATTCAGGGATTCAACTTCTTCCTGGTTTAGTCTTGGGAGAATGTAAGTGTCTAGGACATTATCCATTTCTTCTAGGTTTTCTAGTTTATTTGTGTAGAAGTGTTTGTAGTATTCTCTGATGGTAGTTTGTATTTCTGTGGGGTCGGTGGTGATATCCCCTTTATCATTTTTTATTGCATCTATTTGATTCTTCTCTCTTTTCTTCTTTATTAGTCTTGCTAGCGGTCTATCAATTTTGTTGATTTTTTCAAACAACCAGTTCCTGGATTCACTGATTTTTTTGGAGGGTTTTTTGTGTCTTTATCTCCTTCAGTTCTGCTCTGATCTTAGTTATTTCTTGCCTTCTGCTAGCTTTTGAATGTGTTTGCTCTTGCTTCTCTACTTCTTTTAATTGTGATGTTAGAGTGTCAATTTTAGATCTTTCCAGCTTTGCCTTGTGGGCATTTAGTGCTATAAATTTCCCTCTACACACTGCTTTAAATGTGTCCCAGAGATTCTGTTACATTGTATCTTTGTTCTCATTGGTTTCAAAGATCATCTTTATTTCTGCCTTCATTTCGTTATGGAACCAGTAGTCATTCAGGAGCAGGTTGTTCAGTTTCCATGTAGTTGAGAGGTTTTGATTGAGTTTCTTAGTCCTGAGTTCTAGTTTGATTGCACTGTGGTCTGAGAGACAGTTTGTTATAATTTCTGTTCTTGTACATTTGCTGAGGAGTGCTTTACTTCCAATTATGTGGTCAAGTTTGGAATAAGTGCAATGTGGTGCTGAGAAGAATGTATATTCTGTTGATTTGGGGTGGAGAGTTCTGTACATGTCTATTAGGTCCACTTGGTGCAGAGCTGAGTTCAATTCCTGGATATCCTTGTTAACTTTCTGTCTCGTTGATCTGTCTAATATTGACAGTGGGGTGTTGAAATCTCCTATTATTATTGTATGGGAGTCTAAGTCTCTTTGTAAGTCTCCAAGGACTTGCTTTATGAATCTGGGTGCTCCTGTATTGGGTGCATATATATTTAAGATAGTTAGCTCTTCCTGTTGAATTGATCCCTTTACCATTATGTAATGGCCTTCTTTGTCTCTTTTGATCTTTGTTGGTTTAAAGTCTGTTCTATCAGAGACTAGGATTGCAACCCCTGCTTTTTTTTTCTCCATTTGCTTGGTAGATCTTCCTCCCTCCCTTTATTTTGAGCCTATGTGTGTCTCTGCATGTGAGATGGGTCTCCTGAATACAGCAAACTGATGGATCTTGACTCTTTATCCAATTTTCCAGTCTGTGTCTTTTAATTGGACCATTTAGTCCATTTACATTTAAGGTTAATATTATTATGTGTGAACTTGATCCTGTCATTGTGATATTAGCTGGTTATTTTGCTCATTAGTTGATGCAGTTTCTTCCTAGCATTGATGGTCTTTACATCTTGGCATGTTTTTGCAATGGCTGATACCAGTTGTTCTTTTCCATGTTTAGTGCTTCCTTCAGGGTCTCTTGTAGGGCAGGCCTGGTGTTGACAAAATCTCTAAGCATTTGCTTGTCTGTAAAGGATTTTATTTCTCCTTCACTTATGAAACTTAGTTTGGCTGGATATGAAATTCTGGGTTTAAAATTCTTTTCTTTAAGAATGTTGAATATTGGCCCCCACTCTCTTCTGGCTTGTAGAGTTTCTGCCAAGAGATTCTGCTGTTAGTCTGATGGGCTTCTCTTTGTGGGTAACCCGACCTTTCTCTCTGGCTGCCCTTAACATTTTTTCCTTCATTTCAACTTTGGTGAATCTGACAATTATGTGTCTTCGAGTTACTCTTCTCGAGGAGTATCTTTGTGGCATTCTCTGTATTTCCTGAATTTGAATGCTGGCCTGCCTTACTAGGTTGGGGAAGTTCTCCTGGATGATATCCTGAAGAGTGTTTTCCAACTTGGTTCCATTTTCCCCCTCACTTTCAGGCACCCCAATCAGACGTAGATTTGGTCTTTTCACATAATCCCATACTTCTTGAAGGCTTTGTTCATTTCTTTTTCCTCTTTTTTTCTTTAGACTTCTCTTCTCGCTTCATTTCATTCATTTGATCCTCAATTGCTGATACTCTTTATTCCAGTTGATCGAGTCAGTTACTGAAGCTTGTGCATTTGTCACGTATTTCTTGTGTCATGGTTTTTATCTCTGTCAGTTTGTTTATGGCCTTCTCTGCATTGATTTTTCTAGTTATCCATTCTTCCATTCTTTTTTCAAGATTTTTAGTTTCTTTGTGCTAGGTACGTAATTCCTCCTTTAGCTCTGAGAAGTTTGATGGACTGAAGCCTTCTTCTCTCAACTCGTCAAAGTCATTCTCCATCCAACTTTGATCCATTGCTGGCGATGAGCTGCGTTCCTTTGGAGGGGGAGATGCGCTCTGATTTTTTGAATTTCCAGCTTTTGTGCCCTGCTTTTTCCCCATCTTTGTGGTTTTATCTGCCTCTGGTCTTTGATGCTGGTGACGTACTGATGGGGTTTGGGTGTGGTGTCCTTTCTGTTTGTTATTTTTCCTTCTAACAGTCAGGACCCTCAGCTGTAGGTCTGTTGGAGATTGCTTGAGGTCCACTCCAGACCCTTTTTGCCTGGGTATCAGCAGCAGAGGCTGCAGAAGATAGAATATGGCTGAACAGTGAGTGTTCCTGTCTGATTCTTGCTCTGGAAGCTTCATCTCAAGGGTGTACCCCGCCATGTGAGGTGTGGGGTGTCAGTCTGCACCTAGTGGGGAATGTCTCCCAGTTAGGCTACTCAGGGGTCAGGGACCCATTTGAGCAGGCAGTCTGTCTGTTCTCAGATTTCAACCTCCATGTTGGGAGATCCACTGCTCTCTTCAAAGCTGTCAGACAGGGTCATTTGTATCTGCAGAAGTTTCTGCTGCTTTTTGTTTAGCTGTGCGCTGTCCCCAGATTTGTAGTCTACACAGACAGGCAGGCCTCCTTGAGCTGCTGTGGGCTCCACCCAGTTCAAGCTTCCCGGTGGCTTTGTTTACCTACTTAAGCCTCAGCAATGGTGGGTGCCCCTCCCCTAGCCTCGCTGCTGCCTTGCAGTTAGATTGCAGACTGCTGTGCTAGCAATGAGGGAGGCTCCGTGGGTGGGGGACCCTCCCGGCCAGGTGTGGGATATAATCTCCTGGTGTGCCGTTTGCTAAGACCCTTGGTAAAGCATGGTATTGGGGTGGGAGTTACCCGATTTTCCAGGTGTTGTGTGTCTCAGTTCCCCTGGCTAGGAAAAGGGATTTCCTTCCCCCTTGCACTTCCCAGGTGAGGCAATGCCTCGCCCTGCTTCAACTCTTGCTGATCGGACTGCACCAGCTGACCAGCACTGATTGTCTGGCACTCCCCAGTGAGATGAACCCAGTACCTCAGTTGAAAATGCAGAAAGCACCCGTCTTCTGTGTCGCTCATGCTGGGAGCTGGAGACTGGAGCTGTTCCTATTTGGCCATCTTGCTCCGGGTCCCTTGAAATTTGAATCTACATCTTTGCCTTGCATAGGTATTTGCATAGAGAAAGGGCCCAGGGTAAAATGAAAATATAATTTCCTTATTCAAATATTGTTAAGAATTTCTTGACGGCAATATCAGAACATCAAACCAAGTGTCGGAACATTCTAGGCATGGAGCTCTGTGTGATTATACAGGTTGCACCCCCATGAAGCCAGTCTCGCACAGATAAATTTGAAGATATACTTGAAGGCAAGAAAGTCTTGCTAAGATGAGGCATCTGCATGGTGTCAAGTAAATGATAAAAATCCCTGATTCTTCGTGGGATGGTATCGTTTTGTGTTAAAGGGGTTGTGTCCTATAAAGCTGAATGACTAAGGTATGTTTCTACTCCGTTGAAAAGGAAAGAGGGTAAATACTTACTATGAGAAAATATGCCAAAGCTGATTAGATAGAATGACTTAATTAAGGAGGGACAAATTTAAATAATCACTATGAACAGAAAACATGTATTTATTAAAATGAAACATGCCATGATCTCCATTCCAGGAAGGAAACATTGAAATCGTTAAGTGATAATAAGCTAGAATGCTAAAATAGCTTGTGGACTAATGATAACTTTTGCTTCACTAATTGAAAATTCTTAATACTGTATTTATGCTACTTTAATCATTAAAATACTCTAAAATTCTTTAAGAAGTCCGTGCCTCCAGAACAAAGTTTTTGTTGTAAGAAATGAGCAAGAAGAGATCAAGAGAACAAAATTTGAAAAACAAAAAGAGAAACCGGGAAACTAGAGTTGCCCAAATCTGGTCACTGACTGCTCCTTGCAGGAATGATGCTTACTTGACAAAAAGTAAAAACCAGCCAGCTGGGTGTCGCTGGGTTACTCATGTAACTCTCATGAGTAGCCTCAGGGTTCAGCAAAGAGGAGAATTGAGAGTCTACTTGGGTGGAAAGAAGTTACAACATTCTTAATGAGCCATTGCAACCAGGCTGTTCTAGTTGGAATCAAAGCAAAGGCAGTTGTCTTGTAGATGGTGAATAACGATCACCCTCAAGGCAAAAAAGCAAAATAAAATTAAATAACAAAATAAAAATATAACTTTGTTATTGGTTCCTTTCTTTGATTTCTTAAATGGCACTGAATGTCTCCATTTTTATCAATACCTCTGTTTTCTACTACACACCCAATCAATAAGAGCCTTTTCAAGATCCAATGGCATAAAACACACATGCAGTTAAAATTATTGCGCAGTGCATCTGAGCTACCTTGGTTCACAAATGAACATCAGTGCTGAGACATTTTGTAAAATTTTTCCTAGCTCTTTAATAGATGACTAGATTGTCAGTAAGTCTTTTATTCGGCAAACCTAGGTCACATGGACTTTCCAAAACTTTAGAAGCCTGCTGACATAAATGAGACTTTATCTGTCTTAACAGTTGAATACACATTTATTCCCAATTGAATTGCATTGGCAGTCACCTCCTTCGGTTATCTGTGGGTGTCCTAAGAGGCATTTCGTAAGTGCTCACCTGCATTTCTGCCCTGGTCTCCTGGGTGATGCCCACAGCTCCCGAAGTGACTGGCATCTGTACCTCGTCAATGATCTTGTGGGAGAGAACATTTGCAGCGATGAAGATTTCCTGGACAAGTGCTAAGGAGTAGGGTCATATAATTCCCAGGAGAACATAGAGGAGAAATGACTTCATTAGGGAGGGAGATAAGTTTCCCTTTGAGAAGCCACACTTCAGCTGAGATCTAACCCATGGGTAGGGATTCACAGGACACCGTTAGAACAGTAGGAGTAAAACCCTTTGGTGCGAGGGAACTTAGTGAAAGCAGAGGACGTGTGTTGAAATAAAAACGTGTCTGCTCTAACAAATAAACCTTGAAATAACAGTGCCTTAACATAACAGCCGTTTATTCCTTGTTTCCATAGGCCAAACTTGCAGCAGGGGTCGTCGTGTCATGCTATCATTCAGGAACCTGGGCTGACTGATGTTCCACCATCTTTAATGCATGAGCTCCAGTGCCAGTTTGTGCATTGATAATCAAGCTGCAGAGAAGGGAAGGCAAAGCTTATGGGGATAGTATGGGATGGTCTCATGAGCCAGATTTGGAAAAAGACTATGCTACTTCCACTCATTTTCCAATTGCCCTATCTCAGGAACATGGCCACAAAGTATGACCACACCTATGGACAAATTAATAATTTAAGAAAATAATTCAAAGTTAGGAGACCTTGTATAGATTTTCACTGAAACCATTAGGACCCGAGATTGTTTATTACTTGTGGCTGAGTTAAGATATAGGTTGATTCCTTTACTCATTTATTTATTCTTTCATCCATTATTTTTCACACATTCATCAAGTACCTGTATTAAGTGGCGGCCAATGGTCAATAAGCCTCATTTTTATGCAGAGACTAGTAGGGTATATGGAGGTGGCAGGAGTCATAGGCTATGAACAAGTGTGAGAGGAGCCACAAGCAAACATTTTTCATTGAACATTTTGGATAATCAATTGAGGAGAAAAGCAGAATTGCCCATTGGTGCTTAAATTAAATTCTTACCAATAGTAAACAGAGAATTATGGGGGGGAAAAAACACTTAAAGTAAGGACTACATTTTTTTCTTGAAAAACAAGAAAACAAAACCCACTTGATAAAGTAGCATTTGTAAAAGTGTCTTTAGTGCCATTCTATTGTTCATAAGCTTTGAAATTTCTCTGTGCTTCCACATGTTCTGGGCATAGCCATTCACATTGCCGTGCATAAAACCTCCCCCTTTACACAATGAAAAGCTTAAAAGATTGAATTGCTTTGCTAATTGAGTAGGTGGATGTTAAGAAACATGTAATACTTTGCCATTCCCTTCTTGTAGTTTAAAAATAAATTTTTAAAATTGCAATATGTGATCCATACTGAATGACTGCTATAGGGAGATTTGCAGACCCAGAAATTACCCATCATGAGAGAAATGTGAGGTTTCTCCATATTCTTGACTCTTTGGGGTCAGGTGCTGATAAAATATTTTTTCTCAGCATGAGCAGGACCCTATTTAAACACTGTGCCAACTAGCAAGTAAATCCATTAGTATATTTTACATCCACATTTAAAGAATTGCTCTGCAAGCTTTACTTTTTCTCCTGAGCTCAGCTGTGACACAAAGAAAGCTTTAAAAAGAGTGTAAGTAATTAAAGCAACACACAATTAACTAATTGATCCTAAAAAATAGCTTGTCCAACATCAGCAGAATAATTGCAGCCATTTTGTAGGACCTCCTAGGCTGTGATCATTTATGAGTCTTCATTATTACTCTTCTAAAACAAACAACCAGAAAACTCTTTTTTTTTTTTTTTTTTTTTTTTGAGCCAGGGTCTTGCTCTGTCTTCCAGGCTGGAGTACGGTGGTGCAATCACTGCTCACTACAGCCTCAGCCTCTGGTCTCAAGCTGTCCTTCTGTCTCAGCCTCCTGAGTAGCTGGAACCACAGGCATGTGCCACCACACCTAGCTAATTATTATTATTATTATTATTATTATTATTATTATTATTATTTGTAAAGACAGGGCGGTGGGGCCAAGGGGTGGTGTGTGGGTTTTGTTATGTTACCCAAGTTGGTCTCAAACCCCTGGGTTCAAGCAATCCTCCAGCCTCAGCCTCCCAAAGTGCTAGGATTACAGGCATGAGCCACCAAGCCCAGCCATTATTTTTCTTTTTAAACAAAGAATTTTTGTATTTCTTTTCATTTAAATGAACAAACTAATACATGTGACCCTTTTCAGTGCTTATAATGAATCACTTATATGCTGTAATACTGGAAGTAACCTTTAGGGAAAATTTTGTTATGGAACTTAAAATGTTTGCAAAGATACCAGGATAGAGCCTAAATGGGTCAGTATCCTGCCTGACATTTTATGGCTAAGTGAGAAACCTGAGAAAACTGCAGAGTGAAAATGAAAGCTGTCCTTAATAAATTGAGAGTAATTAGGCTCTGTTAATTTTTTTCTTTTGATATTATAATTTTAAGTCAACACTAAAGACCATAAAGCATGTAAGATTCTGTGTTCTTTATGCTCATAAATTACTATCAATTTCAACTTTAAAAAAAACTGCAGTTTATCTTAGAATGTTTCTAAACCAGGATATCATTTATAATTAATCTGTATTTTAAATGGAGTGTTTTCCTCAAGAGGGTAAAAGAATTGAGACTCGACTGATAATGTGCCCTAAAATTGATGGCATCCTAGAATTAAAGCAATACAGTATCTTGATGAAGCCATTTAACTATAAGAAAATGTTGGGCTGAGTGTGGTGGCTCACGCCTGTAATCCCAGCATTTTGGGAGGCCGAGACGGGCGGATCATGACGTTAGGAGATCGAGACCATCCTGGCTAACACGGTGAAACCCCATTTCTACTAAAAATTAAAAAAAATTAGCCGGGTGAGGTGGCGGGCGCCTGTAGTCCCAGCTACTCGGGAGGCTGAGGCAGGAGAATGGCGCGAACCTGGGAGGCGGAGCTTGCAGTGAGCTGAGATCCGGCCACTGCACTCCAGCCTGGGTGACAGAGCGAGACTCCGTCTCAAAAAAAAAAAAAAAAAAAAAAAATGCTGACATTACCTGCTGGTGGAACACGCGACAGTTAAATTCCTCTCCTGAACTGTTACAAATTTTCCCTCTGAATATAATTGGATATCTGCTTGTAAGTATCTCAAACAAGTTATACTCCTAGAGAAACAGACTCAAAATCAATTCATGTTAAGTATAATACAAAAGAATATGAAATGGATGAATATTAGGGAGAGCTATGAATCAAGATCTCTACCTGGAAGCATCAAGACAGATTGATCATGGTTGAGGCCACGTTATTGTAGTAAGAAAAATAATCAAATACTAACACAAACAAGGATCTCTGCCATTCATTGTGTGCCAACTACGTGCCAAACCATCGGCTCTCTCCTTTACATGTATCTGTATAGTCAGCGAGGAGGGAATGATGAAACTGACAAATAAAGAATAAAAGCCATACTATTTGGAATAACCCAGGCTTTTTTTTTTTAATAGTTAAATTTCTTTTTAAAATTATTATTATTATACTTTAAGTTCTAGGGTACATGTGCATAACGTGCAGGTTTGTTACATATGTATACTTGTGCCATGTTGCTGTGCTGCACCCATCAACTCATCAGCACCCATCAACTTGTCATTTACATCAGGTATAACTCCCAATGCAATCCCTTCCCGCTCCCCCCTCCCCATGATAGGCCCCGGTGTATGATGTTCCCCTTCCCGAGTCCAAGTGATCTCATTGTTCAGTTCCCACCTATGAGTGAGAACATGCAGTGTTTGGTTTTCTGTTCTTGCAATAGTTTGCTGAGAATGATGGTTTCCAGCTGCATCCATGTCCCTACAAAGGACACAAACTCATCCTTTTTTATGGCTGCATAGTATTCCATGGTGTATATGTGCCACATTTTCTTAATCCAGTCTGTCACTGATGGACATTTGGGTTGATTCCAAGTCTTTGCTATTATGAATAGTGCCGCAATAAACATATGTGTGCATGTGTCTTTATAGCAGCATGATTTATAATCCTTTGGGTATATACCCAGTAATGGGATGGCTGGGTCATATGGTACTTCTAGTTCTAGATCCTTGAGGAATCGCCATACTGTTTTCCATAATGGTTGAACTAGTTTACAATCCCACCAACAGTGTAAAAGTGTTCCTATTTCTCCACATCCTCTCCAGCACCTGTTGTTTCCTGACTTTTTAATGATTGCCATTCTAACTGGTGTGAGATGGTATCTCATTGTGGTTTTGATTTGCATTTCTCTGATGGCCAGTGATGATGAGCATTTTTTCATGTGTCTGTTGGCTGTATGAATGTCTTCTTTTGAGAAGTATCTGTTCATATCCTTTGCCCACTTTTTGATGGGGTTGTTTGTTTTTTTCTTGTAAATTTGTTTGAGTTCTTTGTAGGTTCTGGATATTAGCCCTTTGTCAGATGAGTAGATTGCAAAAATTGTCTCCCATTCTGTAGGTTGCCTGTTCACTCTGATGGTAGTTTCTTTTGCTGTGCAGAAGCTCTTTAGTTTAATTAGATCCCAATTGTCAATTTTGGCTTTTGTTGCCATTGCTTTTGGTGTTTTAGACATGAAGTCCTTGCCTATGCCTATGTCCTGAATGGTATTACCTAGGTTTTCTTCTAGGGTTTTTATGGTATTAGGTCTAACATTTAAGTCTCTAATCCATCTTGAATTAATTTTCGTATAAGGAGTAAGGAAAGGATCCAGTTTCAGCTTTCTACTTATGGCTAGCCAATTTTCCCAGCACCATTTATTAAATAGGGAATCTTTTCGCCATTTCTTGTTTTTCTGAGGTTTGTCAAAGATCAGATGGCTGTAGATGTGTGGTATTATTTCTGAGGACTCTGTTCTGTTCCATTGGTCTATATCTCTGTTTTGGTACCAGTATCATGCTGTTTTGGTTACTGTAGCCTTGTAGTATAGTTTGAAGTCAGGTAGCGTGATGCCTCCAGCTTTGTTCTTTTGACTTAGGATTGTCTTGGCAATGCAGGCTCTTTTTTGGTTCCATATGAACTTTAAAGCAGTTTTTTCCAATTCTGTGAAGAAAGTCATTGGTAGTTTGATGGGGATGGCATTGAATCTATAAATTACCTTGGGCAGTATGGCCATTTTCACAATATTGATTCTTCCTCTCCATGAGCATGGTATGTTCTTCCATATGTTTGTGTCCTCTTTTATTTCACTGAGCAGTGGTTTGTAGTTCTCCTTGAAGAGGTCCTTTACATCCCTAGTAAGTTGGATTCCTAGGTATTTCATTCTCTTTGAAGCAATTGTGACAAGGCCTTTGAAAAAATTCAACAGCCCTTCATGCTAAAAACGCTCAATATATTCGGTATTGGTGGAATGTATCTCAAAATCATAAGAGCTATTTATGACAAACCCACAGCCAATATCATACTGAATGGGCAAAAACTGGAAAAATTCCCTTTGAATACTGGCACAAGACAGGGATGCCCTCTCTCACCACTCCTATTCAACATAGTGTTGGAAGTTCTGGCTAGGGCAATCAGGCAAGAGAAAAAAATCAAAGGTATTCAGTTAGGAAAAGAAGAAGTCAAATTGTCCCTGTTTGCAGATGACATGATTGTATATTTAGAAAACCCCATTGTCTCAGCCCAAAATCTCCTTAAGCTTATAAGAAACTTCAGCAAAGTCTCAGGATACAAAATTAATGTGCAAAAATCACAAGCATTCTTATACACCAGTAACAGACAAACAGAGAGCCAAATCATGAATGAACTTCCATTCACAACCCAGCCTTTCTTAAATTGGTTTCATACATCATTTAAGAGACTAAACTGATCCCAGATAAAATTTGTCCTATCTGTAAGAGATTGTCCATCTGCCAGGGGTGGCAAAGCTGTGATTCATGATTAGGTGCACTGGCCATGGTTAATGCGGACCTCAGCTCCTCATTGCCTCGCTAACCAGCATTCTGTTGTTCATGTAACCACCGTCTTTCAGCACTAGGGCGCATCGTCCTGACATACTCAGAAAGGGCTCTGATGATTATACAGCACCCTCCGGCAGGGCTTGGTGTGGGGTTTTGTTGTAGCATAAAAAGGTTTGGGAAACCAATGCCTATCTTCCTTCATTAAACTATAGGCAATTGATCATTTATGAATACTTTCCAGCCTTTGTATGTGGTAGAATCAATACTCCAGTCTCATATTTCTTTAAAATAGAATTTCCACCCTATCACACATTTTAACATTCCAATAAACATGATTTCTTCTCCCTTTGCTGTCAAATACACAAAGTTCTTTGCTGAAAAGGTGACTCAGAATGTTGGATAAGTAATGTGTTGTTTTGTGCATTGTTATCAAATTCTACCTTTGTTCAGAATATCTCTGTGCTTACTGCAAACAATTCTCTTTTGGACTGTTTTGCTTCTTACTGTAATAAATGACAAATTGAATGCAAAGAGGGTTTTCTTGGAAAAAATAATGCTAGCAGATTGAATTTCAGTGTAATGCTATTATTTTCAAAAGCCACAATTCTCTCATCTACCAAGATTTGCCTTTCTTTGTCTATCCAGGGAAGGATTACTGCTGACAAATTGTAACTCCTTTTCAAAATATTTACTCTTTTTATTCAAGGTTTCCTTATGAAACCTTTGAAACTCAGAAATAAAAGCTAGGACCAGTGTCAGAGCAGCTGCGCCATCTAAATGTAATTACACATTAATTTGCATGCGACTTGAGAGGTGGAAGAATATGTAAATAGATTCTTATGGCTACTGGCCATTGGAGTTTCTTTCTTCTTGTATTTTTTAATTCCTTGTTTAAGGAATAGCAAATAAAGTACAGCATCCCTAGACTTACCTTTAAAGCTGGTGGAGTTTAGAATGTTGGTTGATAACTGTTTGCTAACCTTTCTAGTTTGGTTTTTGGGTTTCGTTCATCTTTGCTGGTTTATCACTGAATCTCCAGCACCTGATCCCATGTCTGGTACATAGGAGTTGCCCTCCCACCCTCAGTGGCCGCCCCCATAAAAGAAACAATGAGAAGTTGTACTTAGTTCAAAATGGTAAGGGAGGTGTGGCACACACAGCATTCTTGTTGGGCAGTCCTCTCCTCCATACTTGAAATCATATTAATCAATACTGTTGAACCAAATACTAATGAGCCAATACTGATGAATACTAACCAGTACTAATGAATCAAAACATTAGGCTTCCCAGAGTTACTTAAAAGACACTACAGAGGTCTGTAATCAGAACTCCAAGGTCGTTTAGTAGATAATACTTAGTGAAGGAAGCAACAATAATATTGCCAACTAAAAGTTAACTCAAGAGACCCCAAAGAATTGCAGTTTGGGAACATGCAAAAGTTAGTATTCAGGAGTGGGAAATGGCCACAGCCATCAACACTCCCACAGAAATTTTGAAATCTTTGGATCTCTAGTCTCATATTTTTGAAAAAAATCCTGTTTCTTCACAAAGATTGCATTAGTTTTGTTTTTCTTCAATAGTTATCTACTGTATAAGGGATGGACTTAAACTGCAAAGTTGTAGACATCCAGGTGCATTAATGGTTCGATGATGAACATGTTTTGAATCCTTATTAGAGAAGCTGAAGGCATAAAATAAAATGCAAATTTTAGAAATAAAGGGGAAAGTGAAATCCCTGAATGTTAATGTTTTACTGGACCTTTGGTATTTGAAAAATGACTTTATAAATCTGAGTAATAACTTAAATGTAATTTCTATGATCATAATTTTTCACTCTCAAGTGGCAAAAACTTTTAACTGTGGAGAATAGAAAAGTTGAGTTAATTGAATTTCAGAAGGACCCTTTTTATTTCTTAGGACAAGTGCACGTGTGCTTTGCTTCCCTACACATCTATCAGATGACAACGTCATGTTGAAGAAATCTCTATACTTAGTGAACTATCATTGGGCTTTTAAAACATAAGTAGGTTTTGTACACAATTTTATGAAAAGCATTTTTATATGACATGGATCAGAAACTGCAGCTAGTAAGAATCTTTCAAAATAGTAACTGATAACAGATGTGGGATCTTAAACAGAGATATAAATGCCTTTAATATTACATTGATATTTGATGACATAAGATGCTTTTTCTCAAAGTTTAAAAAGGACCAGGAGCTGGATGTGCATTTCAAAAAGACATACGGATGGAGCTGTGAAGCAGATGGGAAACTGGGAGACAATGCCTTTAAAAAGATCCAATACTCAAGGCCTGGTCCTCAGCATCACAGTAAAGAATTAATTCTACGTGTATCCACTATTCAGTAATCATGATAATTATAATAGCAATTATTTATAAAACACTTGGAATGCATCAGGTATAATTCTATGTGCTTTAGATACATTATTATTTTGCTCTTTTTACAATAGCTCTACAACATAAATATTATTCTCCTTATTCTATCGAAGAGGAAACTGATTAGGGAACTTAAAGAATTTTGCCCAAGTATGCATAGAGTGTAAGGTTTCATTCAGATTCAATTCCAGGACTTTCTAACTCTACAGCTGTCTGCTCACCACAACCTGTTCTTCCTCTTCAAACTTTTTTGAGGATCTACTATGTGCCTAGATTTTGATGATGAGGTGGTGAACAGGCAGGATCCCTGCTGTTAGAGATCTCACCCTCTAGTTAATAAGTTAGACCTTAAACAAATGCTTGTATTAATAATTACTCTATTACCATGATAGTTAATGCTATGAAGTTTCCTTCAGGATGCTACTCTTTGTGAGGGGATGATACTCAAAAAAGACAGAAGAAATCCAAATACATATGTGGAAAAAAGGGAGTTCATCTCTGAAGTAATATTTTTAAAACTTCGTTTCAAAAATCATTCATTTAAAGTAGTCTTTACACAACATATGTTTAATTTGCAAGAGCTGAAAGCTGAAATGAATGTCTTAGCAATTCTCTACATGTAGCAAGAAACCATATGTTTTAGAAACAAAATAACATGAGAAATGTTAAATATATTATTATTATAATCACCGTTGGCATTTTTCATGCCAGTTGAGGAGGAGGGAGAGAAGCCAAAGTTTGATTCAATGTTTTCTTTGATTGGATTGCTTCTTTGGGACTTGTGGCCTGTGGTTCCTTGCAGCTGTGGATTTAGAGGTTTCAGTGAGTAGAAAGCAGGATATGGTTAGTCAAGAGATTTCTGCTTTGAAGATGTGTTTTCCCCTGTGTTTATCCTTCAAAACTCATGACCAAGATAAATAACGAAAAATTATTAAATCTGACAAGCATTTCCTCCACACACTAAAGTAATATTAGTAAATACTAATCTGCTAACTATGTGCTACATGATTTGTAAAAGTTTTCTCATTTTACTATCGCATCTACCTGATGAACTGGGAATTGGCACCAATTGTCACTATTAATAGTTAGATCCATTTGACAGACGATAAAACTGAAGTTCAGAAAAATTGAGTGACTTTCCCAAAGTCATTTGTCTCATAAAGGGTACATTTTTCAGCCCTGGGGCCGTTGGGCTACAGAGCCTTTGCTCATTTCATGCCAGCCTGGAAGGTTATTTTGTATTTGCTGCCATTTTGTCTCAGGTGAATTAGAGTAGGAATAGTGTGTTGTCAGAATGTATCGAGCCTAGAGAATGCATGATCTGCAGACAAAGCAAAATACCAGCAGGGGAAAAAAAAAAAAAATGAAGATACTGGAGAATCAGTAAGGAAGATCTAAATGCCCTAAAACCACAGGGCATTATTGTAACCAGTTTGACCTACAGGCAATGTGCTCCTGACAAGGAATTCTCCTCTGCCCATTCAAGTCATCAAAACCCCATTAACCTTTTCACGCATTTCCCTCTGTTCCTAGCAGAGAGTATGCATACTTAAAATAAACAAAAATGAATTTTAATTAATTAGGTAGAAATCTCAGTGAGGATGACAGAGCAGGTCTCACTCTTTGTTTTTTTAAATTATACTTTAAGTTCTAGGGTACATGTGCACAACGTGCAGCTTTGTTACATATGTATACCTGTGCCATGTTGGTGTGCTGCACCCATCAACTCGTCATTGACATTAGGTATATCTCCTAATGCATCCCTCCCCACTTCCCCCTCCCCGCAATAGGACCCAGTGTGTGATGTTCCCCTTCCTGTGTCCAAGTTGGTCTCACTCTTAGATATTACAACACTTTCCAATTTGCCACAGTGTTTAGAATGTCCCTTTGCCCTTAATAAACATTAATGATCTGATTATATATTTGTTACCATTAGAAAATCCATTTTAATTCCACCGTCTGTAGTCACACATGATTAGCTTCCTTTGAATTCCATGTTTGCTTAGTTTTGAATGACAAACCTAAGTATACATGTAAAATAGCAGGGGTTTTTTAAGTGCCATGGCATGATTTTGAGATTGTCAGAAATGAACCATAGCCTATGTGAATGGTAACTTTGACTTTTATTGACTTCAGCTAAGCTATACCTTAGAGATTTAATAAAATAAATGAATTACTTCTTGCTGTATTGCACAGAATAAAATGAAATGAGAAAATATCCACATTGCCTTAAGCCAAACATATGGAATTCAGGAAAAAATAAAATGCTCATGCTACCCTAAAATAGCATATTTGGTGACTATTTTTTTTCTAAATCCTATGAAGTTGGGCTATTAAATAAAAAGATTGAGCTGAGCCCAGTGTCTCATACCTGTGATCCCAGCACTTTGGGAAGTGGGGGCGAGTGATCCCTTGAGCCTAGGAGTTCAAGATCAGCCTGGGCAACATAGTAAGACCCTGTGTCTACAAAAGAAAATGTAAAAAATTAACTGGACATGGTGGCATATGCCTATAGTCCCAGCTGCTTGGGACACTGAGGTGAGAGGATTGCTTGAGCCTGGGAGATGAAGGCTACAGTGAGATGGGACTGCACCACTGCACTTCAGCCTGGGTGACAGAGTGAGATCCTATCTCAAAAATAAACAAATAAATTTTAAAAGGGTTGAGAAAGCAGAAAGGAAAATTGTACATGTTCTTTAAGTGCATAAGTGATGCTAATTTGAATTTATCTAAACCCTTCTTTAATTATTGAATTTTTAAGTAAGATTAGGAATCTGAACCAATTTCACTTAGAGATGCTTGAAAAAGTGACCTACTCTTCAGAAGAATTTCTTTTATCTGCACTCTCTTTCCCTTATTCCATCTCCACTTTGACTTTCCTACCCACTTCCCCAGAATAAGGGGACTTTACAGACTCTCTGAGACAATGCAGTAGTTCTATGACCACAGCAGGAGCCTTAGCTGACAATATTTGTAGGTGTTGCCAGATGTGTCTGGGCAAGGAGTTGAGCTTTGAAAAGTACATATTTCTTTCACAGTCACGGCTTCCTTATGACAATTTGTCTATAGTCTTCAAGAAAATAAAAGTTCTGAGCAGAAAGTTCTTAAAATAGTATTATAATCAGAGGGAAAGGAAAGAGAGGGTAAATCTTTGTAAAAGGGATATTGAGGATATAAGCTTGGAAACGTGGACACATGAGCAGAAAGTCAAATAGAAATAACTATTCACCTGGAAATAAGAGGTAGGTTATTTATGTTTCAGATTAAAGAAAGAAGGTTACTCTCTAGGATAGAGAGCAGGTCTGTGTTTCAACCTTGGTTTGCAAGATGTACTCAGCATGGAACAAGAAACAATGTAGTTAAGAGGTCAGAAATAAAGCAGTTTGTTAAGATAGGGAGGCAAACATTTGTGCCCAGGCAGTGGAAATTATTTTCTCTGATGATGCTTCTCATAGCTGCATGCTGATACAGTAGATGCCTCAGGTGAACTCGTTTGCCAGTTATGGAAATGGATAAAAAGACGGCTAAAAATCCTATCAATTAAAATGAACTGAAAGAATTTTGACCCTAAGGATTAGTTGAAAAAGGTCCATTAGAATGATGATGATAAAGATTTACTATCTTCTACTGACTACTTACTCAAATACATGCTTTCACATTTAGAGAACCTAGTTAGGCCTGTATGTCTATCCCCATTTCTCAGATGAGTAAACTAAGACAGGCAAAAGCATGTGTTTATAAAGCAGAGAAGGAAAATAGGATATTAGAAGAAGGAGAAGAAAAAAGAGAAGAAGAGGAGGGGGAGGAGGAAGAAGAAGAAGAAAAGGGAGGAGGAAGAAAAAGAAGAGGAAGAGGACAGAGAGGAAGAAGAGGAAGAGGGAGTAGGAGGAGAAGAATGAGCAGAAAAGGAAGAAGAGGAAGATAAAGAAGAAAAGGAGGGGAAGAAAACTCCTGACAAAATTCCAAGTAAATGTCTAAGGGAAAATGAGAAGATTTTCTCTGGAGACCTGAAATTGTCATGACTTGGGATTTTTATTCCTGCTTAAGACAAAAGCTGCTCCAAAATGAAAGCCTTCATCATAGGAAGATGAAGTTTTCTCCTAAACCTTAGCACAATTTGAATATTAGATAATATGAAACATTGTTTTAAAAGTCTAAACCAAAAGTGAAGTGTATTCTGTCTTATACAATAATTATCTTTCTAGAAGTTCTACATAGGAATGTTTTTGCAACTCTTGGCAATCTTTTGTATAATAAAACTACATTGACCTGTTCGGATGTGCTTACCTAGTACCACCTGGTGGCAGCCAAAAATATTTCAGGAAGGGAGAAGAAATTGGGAATGCTTATCCCAATTTCTCAAACACAACTTCAGTCTCAGGAGGAGGTTGTTTAAACACTGGGAATATTATTAGTATGAGAGCACCTGTGCTAGGTAGTTTGAACTCAGTGGAAAGTTAGTACTGAAATACGCCATATTGACAAGACCAAGAATCACCACTGTTTATCAGGAAAACACTTTCAGATGGATTTTCCTTAGCCATAATTGATAAAGGTATTTCTTTGTTCTCTGTCTTCCTGATTGTGGGCATTGATGCATAAGACAGCTGACTAGCTGTACAAATGCAGAACAAATGATCATGACAGAGAACGAACCTAAGTGGAACATACAAAGGTGCCAAACCTATCACCTTGGCCTCATTAATACCAGGTTACAGCTAATTGTGCTAACAACACCTCCCATCTCTCTTCATCGTTATGTAATAGCGAATTTCTTTTCATCGGTGACTTAAATTGCTTTTTCAGATCTAGTCCCCTGAAAATTTATTCTCCTCCTCTAGGCAATCTCCTATAAAACATTGATTCAAGTATTGATTGAGTATCCACTATTGCAAAACACTATGCTAGATACTAGAGAATTCAGCATTTGAACTAGAGGGCTAAGATTCTTACTATTATCATTCTGATGTAAGAGACAAATAATAATAATAATTTATTCAGTGCTACTGTGTTTCAGATACTGTTCTAAGTGATTTAATCTGATTGGCTCATTTAATTCTCACAACCCTACGAGGCAGGTACTATTTTTATCCCAATTTTATTAATGATAAAATTGAAACACAAGGAAATTAAGTAGCTTGCCATGGTCACCTGCATAGTAAGTGATAGAGACGGGATTCAAACCCAAGCTGACTCTACAGTTTATTCTTATCCTTAACCACTGCTTTCTATTGCTTCTCAGTAAATGAGAAAACAAGCAGCAATGTACAAGAAAATTAATAAACAACAATTGTTGGTAGTGAGATATGCTATAAGGAAAATTCATTCTTGCAAAGGGATAGAGAGTGATGATCTGAGAAGGAAGAAGAAAGGAAGGGCTGCTGTAGACAGGGTGACCAGAAGTATCTCTGAAGAGATAACATTACAGCTAAGATCTAGATAAGAGAGAATCCATATTGTAAAGATCAGAGAAGAGACACCCGGTAGAAGGAACAGCAAGTTCCAAGGCAAGAGGAATGCCTGGGAAGGTTTAAGGAGCAGAAAGATAGTAACTGCAATTCGAAGTCAGGGAACAAGAATGGGGGGGACCAATGAGATACCATTTCGCACCTATTAGAATGGCTGTTATCAAAAAGACAAAAGATGACAAGTACTGGCAGATATGTGGAAAAAGGAGGACCCTAGTACACTTTTGGTGGAAATATAAATTACAGCCATTATGCAGAGGTTTCAGTGAGCTGAGATCACGCCACTGCACTTCATGCTGGGCAACAGAGCAAGACTCTGTCTCAAAAAAAAAAACAAAAAAACAAACAAACAAACAAACAAACAAACAAAAAAACAGCCGTTATGGAAAACTGTATAAAGTTCCTCCAAAAATTAAAAATAGAAATTCCATGTGATCCAGCAAATCTTACTTCTGGGTATATATCCAAACAAAAATAAATTAGTATGTTGAAGAGAGATACCTGCACACTCATGTTCATTGCAGCATTTTTCACAATGGCTAGGCTACGGAGTCAATCAACAGATGAATGGATAAATAAAATAATATCTGGCCTTTTAAAAAGAAGGAAATTCTGTCATTTACAACAACACATATGAACCCATAGGACATTATGTTAAGTGAAATAACCCAGGTACACAAAGACGTGTGCTACAAGAGATCACATATATGTGGAATCTAAAAAGCTTGATCTTGTAGAAGTAGAAAGTAAAATGGTGATTAACAGGGACTGGGGCTGGGAGTGGTGGTGGGCTAGATATAAGTGAAAGGATACAAATTTTCATTTAAATACGAGGAATAACTTAGAGATCTATTGAAAACAATGTGAGTAAAGTTAATAACATATTTTTGAAAATTGCTGGGTAGATTTTGAATGTTCTCAATACAAAAAATGAGAGCATGTATGTGTCAATTATCTCTATTAACCATTCCATGATGCATACATATTTCAAAACATCATGTTACATATGATAAATATATACTATCTTAACAATTTTTAAATAATTTTTAAAACACTTTAATAATGTGTAATAGATGAAGTTGAAAATGATGTGTACACATGGACATGGAGAATGGAATAATAGACATTGGAGACTTGGAAGGATGTGAGGCTGGAACAGTAGAAGGGGTTGGGAGATGAGAAAATTACTTAATGGGCACAATGTATACCATTCATGTGATGGCTACATGGAAAGCCCATACTTCACTATTACACAATATATCCATGTAACAAAACAGTACTTGTACCCCTTAAATCTATTATTAGAAGAAAAAGGAAAGGAAAGGAAAGGAAAGGAGAGGAGAGGAGAGGAGAGGAGGAGAGAGGGGGAGGGAGAGAGGAAGGAAGGAAGGAAAGGAAGGAAGGGAAGAAAGGGAAGGAAAGGAAAGAAGAGTAGGCTAGAACTAGAGCCTGCAAAGCCTTAAAGGTGAAAGTAAGGAAAAAGAAAATGTATGGTCTGGACTGCAAGGATGCTGTCATTCCCCCTGAAGAGACCCATTCTAATTCCAAAGAGGAGTCACTGGGTTGCTTGGAGCAAGGAAATGATGTGATCGTTTGCATCATTCAGATTGCTTCTGCTGAAATGTTTCCCTCCAATTCACAGCTTCAGTATTGTTTCTCAAGGTATTTCACTACACATCCTGCATCTAATGTGTCAAATGCCCTTGGCTAGGTCTCCTGTTGCAAGGCCAACAGTCTTCCTTCCCTTGACTGTTCTTTCCCAGACGTTGCTCTTTCTAATTGGTCTAAATGTCCACTTATAACATCCAATATCAGTGAAACAATAGCCATAATTATATCTCCTCTGACTAAAGGCTACAGTAGAGGCATTCCAACAGTGCTGAAAGCAAATGAAGTCATGTTTTATTGCTAGAAACTGGAGACTGTTTGGCATTTAGTAAAGCAAATGTTTGACCCAGGGGCACTATTGTACCAGTGTTAGTCATGAATCTCTTCTATGTTTGTTTTATTAAGTTTCAAAATTTTACTCTTTGATAAATAATGTTCCCACAGAGAATGTTAAAGGCTCAAAGGAAAGAATTACAGTATCTGTAGTAATGGTATGTAATGAATGCAGTGAGGTCAGAAGAAAAACTGCCTTGTTGTCAAAGAGGAGACAGGGTACACACTGCTTTGATTACATGGACTCTCAGAACTTCTGCAGATTCTGCTTGACCTGCCACATGCACTTGACTTAGCCCTACCTATTAGATGAAAAACTCCCTAAATGGAGAAGCTTCACACCTCATTATGCCATGGTATCAACCATGATCCCTTTCAACATAGGAGTACATATGATTTGGATGGATGGGTGGATGCATGCATGGATGAGAATCCAAAGATCCTGAGAGTCAGTGCAATCCATGTGATACTCCCACCTATAACAGAGTCTTAGTGATGATCAAACCAGGTAAGGTAATGTGGTCAAGAGCTAAACTATCACTGGGAATCAGCCTTAAGAGAAGCTGCAGCTTTAATGTCTAGAGAATGACTATTTTTTAGCTTCCCTGTTTCCATGTTTGGAGCCAAGCAAATCAAGTACACTTAATCAAATGATATTAATTGGGAAAAAAAACTTGTCACCCTATCTTGATTTCCTCTTAGACTAGCTAACACTGTAAGACTCAGCTTAAATGTCTTTATGCTATTTCCTTCAGGAGGATATTCCTGACCTATAAGGCTGGTTAAGCATCTATCTGAGGTGCCTCTATTGCAGCAGGTTTTACTGCGATTGCTCTGTAAATGTCCACGTTGTCCCAAGCTCTGTTCTCAGTGTTTGAAACCTAATATACACTAAAGTTAGCAAGGATGTTGCCTTTGGTTGGGAGAAGTCATCTTCTGCCTGTAGCCTAAACTTAAAACAGATTAACACATCCTCCCTTTTCAGTATAAACCTTTAAATATTTGTTCATAATCAGGAGATTAGAATGTTACTGTATAATCACTTCATAATCATAGTGTATTCACATAGTATTGTATTCACTACATAAGGATAAGAGTTATATGTATATTTATATATGTATGTATATACATATATATGCTAAATGTACACATATATACACAAATATACTATATATACACATATACTATACTATATATATACACAAATATACTAAATATACACATATATACACAAATATACTATATATATACACACAAATACACACACACACACACATATATATACAAACATTAGAGGAAAGAAGCCATTGCAACTTGCCAGCAGTAGTTTCTTGTTCCTTTGTTTAACCCAAATAATGAAGAGTGAACAAAAAAAGAAACTATCTGTAAAAATTGAAGCTGTAAATTCCATTCCAAAATGATTAATTTATATTCATATATATGTGTGATTTTTATTTTATTTACTTTTTACTTATTGGGCAAGTATTATCTAATAAATGTATATTAGTTTCTCAACATAAAAAAATTCTTTAATATTTGCAAAGCAGAACTCTAGGGATACAGATATTTGTATCTATGTTATTACTATAAATCAATCTTTTTTCTTATTTATAAGCAACATCAATGAAAAACTATTATTAGGATTCTAGTCATAAACTCTAGTGCTGGAAGTTTGATTCATATTATTAATCTGGAATTACCTTAAGAGCATTTTTGTGTTTGTTTATGGATTTTGGAATGATGCAGAAGTGAGATTTATGAGAGTTTGAGTAATTATATTTTTAGGTACTTATTAAACTGGTGTTATCATAAACATTGCAGTATATTTGTGGTCTTTGTGGACTTATTTCTTGGGATAGATTCCATGGAGACAGTACTTGGTTTCTTAGCAGTCTGTTAAAGCTCTTGATGGAAAAATACATTATTTTTTTGGCCACCACCATCCTTGTATCCTCAGCAACTTGCTCTGCGCTTTGCACAGTGCATGACCCATGATGGGAGCTCAATGAACTGGCATTAGATTGAAAAGTAAATAATCAGGAAAGAAGCAGAAGGAGGTAGCTGATGTAAACTATAGTTTAAGAAGAAAGATAGCTAAGAGAAAGAAATAAATGAGTTGACATTTGAAAGAGGATATAAGGGCAAAGAAGCATTTTTTAAAAACATTGTTTTCTCACCTATTATATAAACAAAATAAGTTTTTTATATGAAGTTTAGAGAATACAAGGAAACTCAAAGAAAATTAAAGTTAGCCCATATCTCACAAGCCAGAAATAGCGTGCATGCCTTTTTCAATGCATACACCCACATGTGCCTGCCTGCAGACAATACACACATTTTTTTGATTCTTAACACCAGCTTGACATATTTACCCATGACTAAAGAATTTCCCATAACATTTTCTATTTTTCTAAAACACCCCATCTTATTTAGCTAACCAAAATCGCCCTAATTTATTTAGCTAACCTGTATTGTTGACCACTGGGGCATTTTCCAGTGCTTGCTACTCTATTTCCACAATGGCTCTCCTTGATCAAAAATCTTTGTACACATCTCTATTGTTTCCTTAGCAAAAACTTATGTGAAGGATGTTTTGTAAACTGAATCTAGCTACTATGATCTCAATGTTTGAAGTTGAAGGAAATGAACCAGAGTGAGCAGAAAGTGCAAGGCTTCACTAAAAGAAGCAAGAAAAAATGATGGAGGAAGTCTAGAGGAAGGTCAAATAGATGGGCAAAAGCCCAGGCTGAGAAATGAGTCTTAGGCTATGGGATCCAAATTCCTTAAAAATGAAAAGGGAGAAGGAAAGATAATAGAAAATATAGATGTTTGCTGGGCGTGGTGGCTCATGCCTGTAATCGCAGCACTTTGGGAGGCCAAGGCGGGTGGATTGCTTGAGTCCAGGATGTTGAGACCAGCCTGGGCAACATGACAAAACCCAAACTCTGCTAAAAATACAAAAATTAGCTGGGCATGGTGACTCACACCTGTGGTCCCAGCCTACTCAGTTAGCTGAGGTGGCAGAATCATCTGAACCCAGGAGGCCAAGGCTGCGGTGAACTGAGATCACGCCACTTGTACTGCAGCCTGAGCAATGAATGAGACCCTGTCTCAAAAAAAAAAAAAAAAAAAAAAAGTTTGGTGTTAGAAGACAGAAAACTAGAAGGAGTTCTCTGGTGACTCCTTTTCTCCGCGACACGGGAAATGTCCTGTGATGAGAATGAGATGTTAGAAATACAGCTGAGGACAGGACAAAAGGAAGCAAAAATTTAGAATAGGCAGTTTTGGAAGGGAAAAGTAAGCGAGGTAATATAATTACTAACATTCTCACCAACTACACGCCTCTTATTTCCTTAAATATCATCACCAACCCCAAAAAGTAGGACTCCAGATGAGAAAGTAAAACCCATAGGACTTAAATGACTATCCTGGACACATGGTTACTATACCTGGAAATAAACTGAGGTCTGTGAATCCACTACCCTCATGTGAACCCCAGTAGCAATGATGGAACTGACATGAGATGACGCTAAGTGACACCTGGAAGCGCCGTCTTCCAATTTGAAAAGCAATGCTCTAGACAAGTAAAACATCAACCACAAAATCTTCGTTCCAATCAGTGTTTATGTTTTCTAACTGGAGAAATAGATGAAAGAACTTTCATTGACTTTCAAGCATATTTTCTAACTTGTAATTGCATATATAATCAGAATTAAGCCTTGAAACTGCCTTATGCCCTTTGGAGCCCCCAGACTAACCACTTTCATTAGGAGGAAGAACCTTATTTCTAAGGCAGATAATTAAACTGGGTTGTAATGAAGATGGAAATGATAGTGTCTTATGCTAAGTAAGTCTGCTGGGATTTGTAGCTGAAGTAGGTTGAGACTTTAACAGTGAAAAGATGTTTTTGATAAACCTGCCTGGGGCATGCAAATAAATTAGTCTTTTTCAAGCTAAGGTTAGCAGTTGAATCCTGAATTTAATTTGGAAAAGTATAATAGCCTGTAAAACGTGAGGGATAAATTATTGCAAACTTTGTTTAAAGTTTTCTCTTTAAATGTAATATTATATATATATACAAAATACATATATATATATATATGGAGAGAGAGAGAGAGAGAGTCTTGCTCTGTTGCCCAACCTGGAGTGCAATGGTGAGATCTCGGGTCATGGCAACCTCTGCCTCCCGAGTTCAAGCCATTCTCCTGCCTCAGCGTCCCAAGAAGCTGGGATTACAGGCATCCACCACCCCACCCGGCTAATTTTTTTTCTTTTCTTTTTTTTTTTTTTTTTTTTTTTGAGTGGAGATGGGATTTCACCATGTTGGCCAGGTTGGTTTCAAACTCCTGACCTCAGGTAACCTGCCCATCTCGGCCTCCCAAAGTGCTGCAATTACAGGTGTGAGCCACTGTGCCCTGCCAAATGTAATATAATTTTAATGCAGGAAGTCGTTTTTAAATATGCATTTAATGGTCATGTTTTAAACCCTACTATGAACAAGATAGGTGTGAAGTAGAGAGTTGAAGAAGAGGGGAGATGTGAAGGTAAACATTATCTTTCCTACTTCTGTGAATCTCGTCTCCTATTCCCTATAATTTATGGTTTGGTAAGATACCTTGAGCATAGTTTATGTTTAAAGTATTCTTATTGAATTAAAACTCCGAAAAGCTAAGTCAGCAATTCTACTTCCTTAAATTTAGAATTTTGAGAGTGCTTGAGTGTAGTAAATCTCTTCTACTAGACTATTCTCCATGAGGTCATGGGCCACATTTCTTTAACTCTATATTGAAATCCCTACACAATGTAAGGATTTGAATCCTATATATAGTAGGCATTCAATAACTCTTGAGTGAATAAGCCAATTGCACCTGTCATCCTTGTTCAGGGATGTGGAATTCCTATCAATTAAGTGATTTTCTTCTTTTTGACTTGGAAATTATCTCCAAAGTAGATCCTGTTTAATGAAAATGTAAACAGGTAGTGTCTGAGGCATACCTACTCACTGAATATCTGCTGATCAGCAACAGTATTACATAAACGTGTGAGATAGATACACCTTTGCAAGCAGACGCTGAGGAAAAGACAGGTGTGCTGGATTTGTTTTGATGTCCTAGGAAGGAGCCAGGGTTACAACTAGAACAGGGCCAGGCGTGGTGGCCCCTGCCTGTAATTCTAGCACTTTAGTGGGTGGATCATCCGAGATCAGGAGTTCGAGACCAGCCTGAGCAACATGGTGAAACCCTGTCTCTACTAAATACAAAACATTAGCTGGTCTTGGTGGCACATGCCTTTAATTCCAGCTACTTGGGTGGACAAGGCAGGAGAATCTGTTGAGCCTGGGAGGCGGAGATTGCAGTGAGCCGAGATTGTGCCATCGCACTCCAGCCTGGGCAATAAGAGTGAAAACTCCATCTCAAAAATAAATATAAAAAATTCATAGAGCTAGAACAGGCCATATAAATGTTAGAATCCAGTGATTTTCCATTTTTTCAGTTATAGCAGCATCCACCCTTCTTGATGAGGTCAACATATGGCCCCAATTTATTTTATTTATTTATTAAGCATGCATGATTGTGGAGCCCCCACTCAGGCCTCTTTTGGTCCCCTCTTCCCTAGTCCACTGAGGTTTGTGAAGGATCTCCCATATCCAACTATGAAACGGGAATCTAGTCCAGCTTTCTCACTTTTCAGAGGAGAAAACAAAGGCTGTTTTAGTTAGATTGTAATTGCAGGATAATACCTTTCTTAGAATAAAAATTCAGTCTGAGTCTTGGTCTTAAAGCCCAACATAAGTCCATATGAGAAAAGTGCAAATGACTAAAAATCTTTGCTTTACCTTGTCTAATTCAGTGACTTTGAGCCAGTGTAAAAGAAATTGCCTCAGACAAGTTAGACAGGCAAGAAAGGTTTTATTCGGGACTGTTTCAATAGAGGCCAAGATTATTGCAATGGGAAAGAGAGAGGGTAAACGCAACTCTAAAAAAAATGAGAGTTTTAAGCTCTGGGATGAGCTAATGGAAAAGTACTGGAAGATGGTAAAGGGATACCATAGTCCTCCCTTATTTGGGGTTTCCCTTTCTGTAGTTTCATTTATCTGTGGTCAACTGCCATCTAAAATATTAAAGGAAAATCCCAGAGATAAACAATTCATAAGTCATAAACTGCATGCCATTCTGTATAGCATGATGAAATCTTACCCTGTCCTACTCTTTCCTGCTTGAGACATGAATCTGGCCTTTGTCACCTAGTAGTCTTCTCAGTTATCACATGAACTATTGCAGTATTGCAGTGCTTGCATTCAAGTAACTCTTATTTTACTTAATCATGGCCCCAAAGCACAAGAGTAGTGATACTGGCAATTTGAATATTCCAATGAGAAGCCATTAAGTATTTCCTTTGGGTGAAAAGGTGAAAGTTGTCTAGTTAAGGAAAAAAATCGTATGCTGAGGTTGCTAAAATCTAGGGTAAGAATGAATCTTCTATCCATGAAATTGTGAAGGAAAAAGAAATTTGTGTGTATGATACATGGGGTCAGAACTATCTGTGGTTTCAGGCATTTACTTAAATGAATTATCCATATCCCTCATGGATAAGGATAAGGGGGGACTACTGTAGTTGGCTGATGTGATTAGGCCATTTGGATTGGCTGTTACTTGTCTAAGGATCCTCTCCCCTCCCACAGAGATAGAGAGATAGGCATCTTATTTTCTTCTATAATGTCAAAGAAATTAGTCCCAAATCCTTGAGAAAGACATCTCTAGATTGCAGAGAGATAATTTACAATTTCAGATGTTCTTTTTTTTTTTTCATAAGTAAATTATCTAAGAAAAAAGAAGCCAGCAGCCTAGAGTCAAATGATTAAGAATAAAAAAAAAAAAAAAAATGAAACCCATCTAAACCGTAGTCAAACTGAGGGAGACATTAAGGCCATCTTGGCCACGAGTTACTTAAGGACTCATCAATGCAGGGTCCTTATCTGTAAAAAACAACAACAACAAAAAAGTTAACAAAATCATATTTTAAAAAACTTGCTGAAAATAATATGAGTTTATGAGTTAACATATTACTAATGTGCTTTTTTTTTTTTTTTAAAGACAGAGACTCGCTCTGTCACCCAGGGATGGAGTACAATGGTGCGATCTCGGTCCACTGCAACCTCCATGAGTTCAAGTGATTCTCCTGCCTCAGCCTCCCGAGTAGCTTCGATTACAGGCATGCACCACCACGCCTGGCTAATTTTTGTATTTTTAGTAGAGATGGGGTTTCACCATATAGGCCAGGCTGGTCTTGAGCTGAGCTCCTGACCTCGGGTGATCTACCCACCTCAGCCTACCAAAATGCTGAGATTACAGGCCTGAGCCACCATGCCTGGCCTACTAATGCATTTTTGAAAGTAATATTATATTGTCAAGTACCAGAGAGTCAATGAAAGTTCATCAAAGAGACCAGCTTAAGTCAAAGTAGTTAATGAGATAAAGAGTGAAACTAATAATCTTTCATGTATAACAAGTCCCTAACAAATGTCAAGAATCTGCATTATTTCTAATCCCCTACAAATGTATCATTATTCTCATTTTGCATACAAACTGAGTCTTAGTTTAAGTCTTATCCAAGATCACACACCAGAAAGGATAGAGCTGAATTTCAATCACAGGACAGTCTAACAACCAAGCCTTTGTTTTTATCTAAAATACCACGCTGCTTCTCAGAAGTTTTATAAACCCTACAGCCAGAACGGACACACTTATATGGTCACCTTTTCCAAAAAACTGAGGGTCAACTTTTCCATTATTTTCTTCCCAAGTTTTTTTAACTGTGGGTGTTCAAATGAGAGGCAAAAATTGAGTGGATCCATTGTCTGGGCAACAGAGCCACTCAACTAACTGCCAACTAAGAGTTATAAGGGCACAATTTGACATTTTCTGGGACGGATCACGTGAGCACTTAAAAACATCAGTGCCCCATTAGGAGGAAGGCAGGTGACCTTTTCTTTCATTGCCTTCTATACTTGGTATTAGCAGGAAAGGAGTGGGGTGTGCAGAGATAAGAAAGGCTCCTTAGCACAAGCAAGAGCCTTTTACCTACTTGGGCGCAGCTGGGCCAGAAGTATTCTATGAGAAACCACATACAGAATAAAAGCTTTTCTTTTTTGCTTTGATGGAAGCACATGACTCTCCCATTCTGTTTAGCAATTCAAAGAAAGTCTGCCCAACAGTTCTGCCAGAGATGTGATTTAGCAGGTAGGGTCCAGGGCTTGCTGCAGAGAGCACTGGACCTACTGTCACGGGCTTGGGTTTTCAGCTACTTGCCACGAAGAGGCTAAGACCTTGGGCAGAGCAATTCTTTTCTACAAGCCTCAGTTTCCTCCCCCCGTGGAATAAAGAATGTGTACTAAATCATTCCCAAGATTCTTCTTACAGCCTTGAGATGAGGATTCTAGGCTCTCTATGAAAGTCCAAATGATGTTACTTTCCTTGGGTCTTTTGTGATCACTGCACCCAGAAGAGAGCCTTCCTTCTCTAAACTCCTCTCCTATTGACTGTTGAAACTCTCGTTGTTTTGTTATTTCTCTGTGTGGGGAGACAGGTCTGTCTCTATATGCTCAGTCCTCTGCTTACTACTCGTGACATGGACTCAATGATCTAACCTATGAGCTTTAGTCTTCTCATTTGTAAAATGGAAGTGTAGTAGGTACTTATGAAGTGTTTTTTTTCCCCCTCACCTAGCACTTTTTAATACCTTTCCTGTAAGCAGGAAATTCCCTTAGTTTACAAGTCTTGCTTCTCTGAATTTAAATTCACACCCTTTTTTTCAGTCTCCCTTGCAGTGAAGGCAGATATTTGACCTAAGCCTCCATCAATCAGACGCACTCTTGGAAGACTTCAATTTGGAAGTGAGGAAACAGAATCTATTTCCTGTCAAGGGTTGTGGTAAAGCCAGCAGATGCCAAGTAGAACAGTGCCGGTGATTTCAGTGTTCAGCGTTAGCCATACAAGCTATAGTGCTGCTTCCGCATGCAGTCCTGGAGGTGTGGTTGGCCACTGAACCTGACCAAGAATCATCTGATTATGATGCTCCAGCTCACTCAGAAATTCTCAGGACTACCTTTCATGAATTCCATTTCTGTTTAAACACACTGGAGTGGGGTCTGTATGATACCTGGGAAGCCTGATTAACTTATAGATGAGGGTAAGCACACCTGTGGTTCAAAGTCAGTTTGAGGACAAAATGAGGCCAATAATCCACGGAATGCAATACTTAGACCAGAGTAGGGGCTTTATAAATGCAATTATGTTATACCATCCTCACATGCTGAATCTCCTCAGATAAACTGGGAGATCCCTGAAGATCAACTTGCATGCTGTACCAGGACAACATGTCGAGTGCTGGGAGGGCATCAAAACAACATTCATAATCATCCTTCCCTTAAGGACATTACATCTCAGTAGGAGAGGCAATAAAGTAGCAATAAAGACACAAGTTTATGTGTTAGATTATTTGCATTTCAATCCCATCTCTTCCTCCCACTAATTTTTCAATACAAGGCAATCCTATATCATAATTTTATTTTTCTCTGTAAAATAATGTTATTTTCTGTCTTACACAGTTCGTATCAATATTAAATGAATTAATTCAGTTAAAACATTCAGAATAGGCCGGGCACGGTGGCTCATCCCTGTAATCCCAGCACTTTGGGAGGTCGAGGTGGGCGGATTACTTGAGGTTAGGTGTTTGAAACCAGACTGGCCAATGTGGTAAAACTCCTTCTCTACTAAAAATACAAAAATTAGCCATCCGGGCATGGTGGCGCATACCTATAGTTCCAGCTACTCAGGAGGCTGAGGCAGGAGAATCACCTGAAACTGGGAGGCACAGGTTGCAGGCGGAAGTGCAGAGCCAAGCAAGATCATGCCACTGTACTCCAGCCTGGGCAACAGAGTGAGACTCTGTCTCAAAACAAAACAAAACAAACAACATCAGAATAGAGCCTGGTACATAGTAAGTGCTCAGTAGATGTTGGATCCTAGGAAAGTTAAAGAACTATGCCAAGTGAAATCATATCGATTCAAGGATCAGAGTTTGTAGAATACAAGCTCCCACTTGCCCAAGAGTTGAGACAAGTATTTATAGAAATGTCAGCTGGCTCCTTGTGTCTTGGAGGCTGGTGAGAGCTACCATGAGCTGAGCAAGTGCTGAGTCCACGTGCTCTGCTGAGCACCTCACACACATGTCACTACATTTATTCTTCCCAGGCAACGTGGAGCTAACTATGACTATTCCTATTCTACAAATAAAGGATCACTTGGGGACTTGACCAAGGTTACCCAGCTAAAAAGAAGAAAGGCAGGATTCAAATCCAGGCATTCCCAAATCCATGTTCTTAATTGGAATAATAGGATTGTGTGAGTTCTGGATTCTTCTGACAGAGGGATTCTGAGTGAAATCTGATCCCATCACTCTTCTGAAAATGCATTTGTATTGACTTAGTATATGGAAACATGATAATGCCAATTATTTTATAAAGTGTGATAACTTGGAAACTGTCTGGTGAAAGGCTGCATTCTTGGGTACAGCTATCGAAGATCAGCCCAGTTTTAGTACTCTCTCTCTAACAAAGACAGGCTCCTCTCTGCCAGCACTGGGACCCCTCTCAGTCTGCAGGGTCTACTTTCATTGAACTCATCTAGGCTGACATTTGTCTAGCAGCTTGTTAACAGTTGTTTTAGGAAAGTATTGTTGACAGTTGCCTACTGGCTAGGACTCATCTTCTCCTTTATCCCGCAGTTTAAATATAGCTCACTTTGTCACAGATGCAGTTAGATTTTGCCATTTAACCACCTGAAAGCATAATTAGAAGTTTGTGAAAAGAATCAATAGAGAAAATGAAAGTTTTTATGTAGCTGTATTTGTAACTCAAATTTGAGTCCATCAATATCTCAGTTGTTGAGAGTAACTGAACTGCAAAATCTTACCATCCCTCAGACTACAAGTTAGGAGTTAAAAAGAGCTGTATAATTGGCATATTAAGGCAAAGCTTTTTTCTATCTCAAAACCCGTTTTTCACTTAAAAAGTAAATCTACTTGACTGAATATAGTACTTGGAGATATAGAATTCATCTAATGCAAGGAGTTAAAGAAAAATTAGAAAGCAAATCAAACTTCCATATCTATAAAAGCGGAAAATTACCTTTTACATACAAAAATGTAATTCAGCTGACTTATTAAAAGCAGGTGTATTATCATATATATTATAAATATGTTTAAAATTATTTTCCAATGTTTTATTTCCTACATGTTAAATAAAACCCGAGTAATTCATCTTAAAATACATATGACTATGATATAATACTAAGCAATCACAATACAATTCAGTTCAGGTTTCTCTATAATTCTATGCTACATTTATTACGATACTGCTTGTTTTGGCCTCTTTGTTCTTTAAAACTGATGATCTTTCCTTCCCTTCCTCTTACCTCACTTCAAATTGCAGGGATCATGTTAAAATTAAAATATAGAAGATTCACATTTAGATACAGTGCTTTTATGTTTGCTGACAATCCCAAATATTGCTTTTTAGTGCTTACCTAAAATTTCCAGAAAAGTCTGAGGCCTTACACTAAATGGCTAACCAAAAAAAACAACATCTCTTCAAAGACTTCTGTTAAAAACCCAAGCAAATTATATTTATTATTCAGTGGTATACTATTTTTACTTATATAAAAATACTTCTCCTTATCCTGGCAAAAGTAGCTTGGTAAAATTGATGCTAATGAAAGATCTACCATGTTTAACCTATAATTTTAAGTATTTCTACATAGAACTCCGTGAATGGGGAACCTACTATCTAGTTTGACTATCAGAACAGTTTCCAAAAATAAATCTCTGTGGTAAAGCTCTACTAAATATAATTTGGTGTTTCCTTGAATGCACTTTAATCTCAAGATTCCTTCTTTTCCTATAAAAACTCTGCTTTTTGAACTTCTATTTACTTAGGCTCTAATAGATAGAAGTTTAATTTGTCTTTCCACAGAAATAGGAGTGTTCTTTGGTATGAACATTTGCGGGCATTATAGAATAGGCCTGACAGAGGTCTAAAGCTTAAGAGAACAGATTCTTATGGGAAATAACTCTTTTAAGGTAACACAAAGTAGAGATTGCACAAAAGGTTGTGAATACAGAAAATCAGTACCAAAGGCTGAGAGTGTTTGAGTACTACTTGGGACGAACCATTCTGATATTCTTCTGTTCAGGCCCAGGTTCTCATATCAGAAGCCTAAGGAAGGAGAGGGCTGCACTATAAACACACACACACACACACACACACACACACATACACACACACACACAAATATAAAATAGAACTACATACATATGAAACCCAAACAAAACCAAATAAAGAATTTCCAAGACTGTGACTGAATTTGTTAGCATTAGAACCTCATTTACTCAATTAAAATTTTTGCCAGTAAACCCTCTGGCACAGCTTCTGATAACACTATTAAGTGCTTAAATAACCATCTGTAGAGTGTTAATTCAGCCTGGGTGTGGTGCGATTACACACCTGTAATCTCAGCACTTTGGGAGGCTGAGGCGGGAGGGTTGTTTGAGCCCAGGAGATCCAAACCAGCCTCTGGTTTGGAAAGAACCCATCTCTGCACCAAATAAAAAATTAGCTGGGCATGGTGGTGCAGACCTATAGGCCTCGCTACTCGGGAAGCTGAGGCAGGAGGATCACTTGAGCCCAGTAGGTCAAGGCTGCAGTGAGCCAGGATCACGCCACTGCACTCCAGCCTGCACTTCACCCTGTCTCAGCAGCAGCAGCAACAACAACAACACAGAGTTTTAATTCCTGATTAGAGAGCCATAGCTGTTCAAAGCTGTAGCTATAGGTTGACTTAACGTGCACGTACATCAACTCTTTACAGGGAGAATTTTAAAATAAATGTACCTGTGAGTGCAACATCCCTAGGGCTATTGGCAGAGTGGAAGTAGTTTAGCTGTTTTATGACTTTCAGCAGGTCTGATAGCCGTCATAAATCAAAGACAGAGAAGCCAGGAGAAAGGAATTGGCAGATGCTTCAAGGTACTGAGAGGATGCTGTTTGTGAGCATCTTCGAGCTATACCAGAGGACTATCAGAACTGTTAGCAAAACGTGTTTAAAGAAGATAGAGTAGAGATCCTACAAGAGACAGTGAGGGCAGAGGCAGATATGCTGTTGCTAGTTCTTCTCTTGATGCCACTTTATTTTTTCCAGACTAACGCGGCCTTGAGATATAAGATTTACAAATATAAACTCTCTGTGTGAGCATATAGTGGGGACTCAGTAGATATTATTTATCTCCCTAATCTATCATTGGTTGTTGAGTTCTTGTCTGAAAATTTTGGAAATTAGGGCTCCAACTACCCTAGGATAACAAATCTTTGGATATAAGAGAAAAATGTAGATAGTTTCTGTAAAGCTGTCCTTTATTTGCATATCAATTTCCATAGCCTATGTAGGCTATGGGTGAAGAAAGAATCTGCATACCTGTGCCTAACAGAATCTTCTTCAGGTATGGGTACTTCTTTTGGGTACACTGAAGACTCAGACTCAGGAAACTATGGCCATCAAGTTGCAGAAAGTGTTGGATAGAGCTAAACAATCTTCATGGACGGCTACTAAAGTCGGAAACTTGTGGTTCCTTGACATTACTACTAAACTTTCCTTTTGTGGTCGTTGCCCCAGAGATAAGGACTCCTAGTTAACACCATCACATTACCAAGAAGCCTGGGGTAAAGGCAATGATTAAAATCCAATAAAATGGGGATGCGGGAAGTCTTTTTCTCTTTCTCTCCAGTTGTTCTTTCCTAAAATAAAAATAATACTCTTTTGATGAAGAAAAAGGACAAATGAATACTTTTAGAAATAACTTTTATTTTAAAAATTATTTACTACCTGGAAATCAAGATGATTTAAAAGCAGACCAGCTTTGTAACGATAATGGATACAGAGTGATAGGACACTTTGATTTCCTGAGGGCACTGAGGTAGCCTCATCAAAATATCAGCAGCCTTCCCCAGAATCATGAATCACTGTATAATTTCTCTCCAAGTACTTTCCTGTTCACAAAAGAAAATAAGTGAATGCAATTGCCAGGAAGGATTAGAAATGGCAGTTCATCATCTTTGTCAACCTTGCTCTCATTGTTAATCGTGAAGAAGTATTTAGAAATGAGAAATGAGCAGGAGGACTTTCATTTTTCATTCTGTACTCCTGAGTATAATTTTCTTAGGCATGAGCATTGATTCATTTAACTTTTATAAATATAATTAAATAAAAGTGGCTACTGATGGCCAGCAGTGAACGAATATTTAAGGGGCACAATGCTTTGAATGTGAATGTTGAAGAAGTTATCAGCAAATAAGCATTTAACATCTGATCTGTTAGTATGCTCACAATTTTTAAGTTAAATTTTAGTCATGTTAAATGGAAAGACACTAGCTATTCCATGCCAAAACTATCTCCAGGCCTCTGCAAAT
Organism: Macaca fascicularis; assembly: GCF_037993035.2. Taxonomy (NCBI): domain Eukaryota; kingdom Metazoa; phylum Chordata; class Mammalia; order Primates; family Cercopithecidae; genus Macaca; species Macaca fascicularis. Next base: position 20,292,989 of record NC_088379.1, on the reverse strand, counting down.
GGTTGACTAAATAATTGGAAGCAGAGAATTCGAAGCATCTACAAAATATTTTGATTCAGTAAAAAAGTCTAAATGATAATTCTTTTTGTCTTACAGTTTTACATTTTTAGAGTAAGCTATACTTGACATACAGTAAATTGTACATATTTGAAGTATCTAAGTTTTGGTATATGTATATACTTATAAAATAATTCTAATCAAAGTAGTGAACATATTCATCTATCATCCCTGGAATTTTCTCTTGTTTCTCCTGGCCCTCCTCACCACCTTCCCCAGGAAAACATGTGCCTGTTTTCTACATGAGGTGTTGGGATTTTTTTTTCCGACAATTTTACATAAATAGGATCATACAATGTGTACCCTTTTTATCTGGCTTCTTATATTATGTATGATTATTTTGAGATGTTTTGCTGTGCACATCAATAGTTCATTCCTCTTTAATGCTGAATAGTGTACCATTATAGAGATATACAACAGTTTGCTTATCCACCCACTCCTTTTTTTTTTTTTTTTTTTGAGATGGAATATGGCTCTGTCCCCCAGGCTGGAGTGCAGTGGCGTGACCTTGGCTCACTGCAACCTCCACCTCCCGGGTTAAAGCGATTCTCTTGCCTCAGCCTCTCGAGTAGCTGGGATTACAGGAGCCTGCCACCACACCTGGCTAATTTTTGTATTTTTAGTAGAGACGGAGACTTGCTATGTTGGCAAGGCTGGTTTTGAACTCCTGACCTCAAGTGATCCGCCTGCCTTGGCCTTCCAAAGTGCTGGGATTACAGGCATGAGCCACTGCACCGGGTCATCCACTCACTTCTTGTTGTGCATTTGGGTTGTTCCAGTTTGAGGCTATTATGAGTAATGCTGTTATGAATATTTGTGGACAAGCCTTTGTATGCCTATATGCTTTCTGTTCTCTTGAGTAAATCCCTAGGAGTAAGATAACTGGGTCATATTGTAGGTGCATGTTTAACTTTTTAGAAGATAGATAAACTGCTTCACCACTAGCACTTGTGAGCATTCCTGTTGCTCTACCTCCTCACCACACTTGCTATGATCAGAATGTTAATTTAGTCAGTTCCCTAGGAGTGTAACAGTATCTCATTACGGTTGCATTTGCATTTTCTTAATGATTAATATATGGAGTATCTTTCTTTGTGCTTATTTGCCCTTTGTATATCTTTGCTGGTGGAGGTATCTGCTCAAACTCTTGTCCGTTCTTTAAATAGGTTGTTTCTTTTCTTATTATTGAGTTTTGAGAGCTCTTCACATATTCTAAGTACAAGTTTCTCCTCTTCCTGTCTTAGTTCATTTGTGATGCTATAACAAAATACCTTAGACTGGGTAATTTCTAAGCAGCATAAATATATTGCTTACAGCTCTGGAGGTTGAAAAATCTAAGATCAAGGTGTCTGCAAGTTCAGTGTCTGGTAAGGGCCGTTTTCTGCTTCCAAGATGGTGCCCTGTTCCTGCATGCTCCATAGGAATAAATACTGTGTCCTCCCAAGGTGGAAGGGACAGTAGGGGTGAACTCACCCTCTCAAGATTTTCTAAGGCAGGAATTTATTGATGAAGGCAGAGCCCACATGGCCAAGTCATCTCTTAAAGGCCACACCTCTCTTAATCCTGTTGCATTGGAAATTTAGTTTTAACATGAATTTTAGAGAGGACACAAACATTCAATCCATCTCACTCCCTCCCCCACATATGCTATATAACTATATTTATATAGAGAGGTTACATGTCTTACTCAAGGCCATAGAGCTCATGTTCTGATCCAAGCAGTTCCTGTCAGTGTCTTTAAAAGACCAGAATTTTCAAATTTAATGAAGTCCCACTTAATATTTTTATGGATTATGTTTTTGTTCTCATATCTAGAAAACCTTTGCCTAATCCAAGAGTACTAAGATTTGTTTCCTTGTTTTCTAGAAGTTGTATAGTTTTACATTTAGGTCTATGATGCATTTTTGAGGTAATTTTTGTCCATGGTGTGAAGTATGAATTAAATATTTTTCATTTGAATTTTTTAGTACAATTTTCTAAAAATAAGATATTTTCCCCATTGCTTAGGCTATAGCATTATTAAAAATCAATATTCTACATATTCACAGGTCCATTTCTATTCCATTGATTAACTTGTCTATTACACTAATGACACATACTGTATTAATAATTGTAGCTTTATAATCAATCTTGAAATCTTCAGTGTTATTCCTTCAACTTTGTTCTTTTTTTTCTTTTAAAATTTCCCTGGATAGTCTAGATTCATTGGATTTCCACACTAATTTCAAATCAGGTTGTTGATTTCTACCAAATAAACAATGCCTGCTGTGAGTTTGGTTTGGATTTTATTGACTCTATAAATCAATTTGGGGAAAATTGACAACTTTACTAAATCTTCAATTTGTGAAGCTATTATAAATAATATTTAATTTCAATTTAATGGAAGTTATTTTTATATTGATATTGTATACCGCAGTCTCACTGCATTCAATTCTTATTTCTATTAGATATTTATGCAGATTTCATTGGAATTTATACATAGACAGTTCTGTCATCTTCAAATAAACGTATCTTCTTCATACTCAATACTGTATTTCTTTTTTTTTATTGCACTGGCTAGAATCTGCAGTATAAAAAAAATTCGAACAGGCAAGAGTAGATAACTTCTCATAATCATGATATTAGAGGGAAAGTATTAAGTTTATTTTTTTTAATATGTAACCATTAAGTTAGCTGTAAGTTTTTAAAAGATGCTTTTTATCACGCTGAGGACGTTTCCTTTTGTTCTTGATTTGCTGAGAGTTTTTGTCAGGAATTCATATTGGAGTTTTGTCACATTCTTTTTCAGCATCGATTGAAATAATCACTTTTTTAGTTTGTTAATATTGTAAATTACAGACACTGATTTTCTAATGTTAAACTATCTGCATTCCTGAGATAAGCCCCACATGATCATAATGCATTATCATTTCATACATTGTTGGATTTGGATTTGCTGGCATTTTTGTTTAGAAATTTTGCACCAATGGTCATCAGAGATGTTACTCTGTAGTTTTTTTTTTTTTTTTTCTTTGTAATGCCTTTCCCTGGCTTTGATACTGGATACTGGGGTAATGCTGGCTCATAGAATATTTGTGGAAGTCTTCCTTCTTTTGTCTTCAGGAAGAATTTACTTAGAATTTGTATAATCTCCCCGTTGTATGTTTGGTAGAATCACAGGCGAAACCATCTGGGCCTAGAACATTCCTTGTGAGAAGATTTTTAACTGTAACTTTAATGTGTTTAACAGATACAGGGTTATTTAGAGTACCTATTTCTTCCTGAGTAAAATTTGGTGGTTTTTATCTTTCATGAAAATTGTTCATTTCACATGAGTGTTATATTTTTTTCATAATATTTCTGTATTATTCTTTACTATCAGAAAAATTTGTAGTTATGTCACTTCTTTCTTTTCTGATATTGATAATTTGTGTTTTCTCTCTTTTTTTCTGATCAGCCTGGCTAGAGGTTTATTGATTGTACTGATTTTCTTAAAAGAACTACCTTTTGGTTTCATTTATTTTTTCTATTGTTTTCTGTTTCTATTTTACTCAGTTCTGCTCTGATTAATATCATTACCTTTTGCTTACAGGGGATTTAATTTCTTCTTCTTTTTCTAATTAAATGTTATTGTTAAGGTACAAGTTAAGGCTATTGATTTGACATCTTTTTTTGCTATCTAGCATAGATGTTTAGTGATTCAGTTTCTCTGTATATATTGCATTAGTAGAATTCTTCTATTTTGATATCATGTGTTTTTATTTTTATTTAAAATATTTTCCAATCTCCTTTTGCATTCTTCTTTGTCTCATAATTGCTTGGGCAATTGTAGGGCTCATCTCATTCATTCCAGGTATCTCTGAGATCACTATCTATTTTACCTAATGGCCAGTGTTTCCTAAACTGTTGTCTAATATATTTTGCCTGTTTGGTTGTTGTTGTTTCAGATGGGAATGTAAATCTTGTCCCTGTTATTCCATCTTGATCAGAATTGAAAGTGCCTTAATATTGGTTTCTTTTATTATGAACTGTTAGAAAGAAAAAAAAAGAATATATTGAATGCACATAGGTAGGGATTTTTGTCTGTTTTGTTGATTGTTGTCTTCCTGGAGCCTCAATAATGTCTGGCATGCGTTATAGTAGACATTTAAGTACATAGTTCTCAATTGAATTAAATTACTGTCTATGCATACTGAGTGATTTATTAAGATTTCCAGCATTATTTCTAATATTTAGAATTATTCTAAAAAGCTGGTGATGTTAACTGCCTTTTGCAGAGAGAAAAACTAAGCCTCAGAGAGGTTACATGTCTTACTCAAGACCATAGAAGTCATGTTCTGATCCAAGCAGTTCTGACTACTCAGCCCTCGTACTTTCCCCTAAGCCATATTATTGTACCAATGAGAAAAGCTTGGGGGAATTATCAGTTAAACTGGGAACAAAATATTTAAATCTTAGATCATTGAATTCCTTAAATTCAAAGAATAATGAAAATGCAATTCATCACAGCAATGGGATAATTTCTTTCTTTTTTTTTTTTGTGCTGCAAGCCAGTGAATGTATTTCTTACCTTTTTTTCCTTTTTTTTTTTTTTTTTTTTTTTAAACTACTAACTGGCCCTTCAATTTGGTGACCAGTGTGAATCCTTGAGTTAGGGTCTGGGTCTTTGGCTGTGAGTCTCTGGTACTTAGAGTACTACCTGACCGCCCATTGTGGGTACTGAGTGGATACACCTGATGAAAGAAATCATGAGGTGTAATTTTGTACTTTTGGCTTGACTGAGTGCTCAAGGAGCTATATTTTTAGCTCCCAAGAGTTGGTAAAATATGTGTTTCTAAGCTCTTTTTGAATCTGGGGATTTCCCAGAATTCCAAAGGTTCTAGAAAGCCAGATTCAAGATAAACAAAATACAGATGTATTTGTGGTTTGCATGTTGTTATCTAGACAATGGGATCATTTGTTTAGTATATAAAGAGCTATAAGAAATTGAGAAGAAAGAACCAACAACTCATAGAAAAGCCAGTAAAGCTAATATAATCAAATGCCATGTGTTTAAGGAGTTAATTAGGATATTGTTTGTAATGACAACAATCCAGTGTCCAGCAAGTGAGGAATGGTTGAATCAGTGATGACAGCCGGCCATTGAAAAATTAAATAATTAAGAACTTCTCCAAATTAGTGGTCCCCAACCCTTTTGGCACCAGGGACAAGTTTTGTGGAAAAGACAATTTTTCCATGGACAGGGTTGTAGGGTGGGGATTGTTTTGAGAGGAAACTGTTCCACCTCAGATCATCAGGGATATGCAACATAGATCCCACGCATGTGTAGTTCACAATGGGCTTCACTCTTGTATGAGAATCTAATGCCTCAGCTCATCTGACAAGAGGCGGAACTCAGGTGATAATGATCATCGCTGGTTTTTGCTCACTTCCGCCTGTGCAGCCCAGTTCCTAACAGGCCACAGGCCAGGACCTGTCTGTCTGTGGCCTGGGGATTGGGGATCCATTCTTTAACTAACGACAGTGGGAAAATCTCCTGGGTATATCTGAGTAAAAACAAACAAAATGCAGACAAGCCTATTCAGCATATTGATGTCTGCATCAGAAAAGTGGAAAGAATTAGAAATTAGAAACCAAAAAAAAAAAATGGCTTGCATTATGAGTTTGGTGGGGTGATAGAAGCAAGACTTCCTTTGCTCTCCTATATTGTTTGAGTTTTGTATAATGGCCTTACTTATTTTAAAAAAAATGAGAGAATGGAAGAAAAGAAGTTAGAGATAGTGAATACAGACACATTAGGTGAGTGGCTCTAATGGAAAGTAAAGAAATTAGACAGTTTCCTAAATTTTATTTTTTTTATTTATTTTGAAATGGAGTCTAGCTTTGTCACCCAGGCTGGAGTGCAGTGGTGCTCACTGGGCTCACTGCAACCTCTGCCTCCCAGGTTCAAGCAATTTTCCTGCCTCAGCCTCCCAAGTAGCTGGGATTATAGGCGTGTGCCACCATGCCTGGCTAATTTTTGTATTTTTAGTAGAGACAAGTTTTTACCATGTTGGTCAGGCTGGTCTCAAACTCCTGATCTCAAGTGATCTGCCCACCTCTGCCTCCAAACTTGCTAGGATTATAGGCGCGAGCCACCACACCTAGTCTATTTTGTTTTTATATTAATCTTAAATATAAAAGTATTTACAGTATTGTGCAGGCTGATGGAACTGATCTAGCAGAAAAGCGAAATTTGAGGACGTAGGAGGAAAAGGGCTGTCTCAACAATATTGTCCCCATGCAGGGAGAACTTTTCAGAGCCTATGCACAAGGCTAGAGGATATCGTTAGATGAAAGCCCATACCATTCAGTTCATTCACAGCAAGGAAGAAAAAGCAGTGAGGCAAGCACAGAAGGAGGGCTGTGGACTGAATCGTGCCCCTCAAAATTAATACACTGAAGCCCTAATCCTCAATGTGATGATAGATGAGGCCTTTGGGAGATAATTCATTTAGATGGGCTCATTAAGGTGGGTCCCTTGTAACAAGATTGGTCCCCCTACAAACCAGAGAGCTTGCTCTCTATCTCTCTTCACCGTGTGAAGACACAGAGAGAAGACAGCCATCTGCAAAGCAGGAGAGGCCTCGCCAGATCTCACCCATGCTAGCACTCAGATCTTGGGCTTCTCAGCCTTCAGAACAGCAAAGAAATAAATGTCTTTTGTTGAAGACATCCATTCCATGATATTTTGTTATGGCAGCCCAAGCAGACTAAGGGAGGTAAGGGCCTGATGCGGTGATTATGGGAATCTATGGAAGTCATTAGTTACAGTTATAATTTTAATAAAATCATGATTTTCTTATACAGGTAGAGTTACTTAGAACTTGATTAATAATATCAGTGTCACTAGGATTTATGGCTAAAATTCACCTCCAATGGCAAGCTACACTTAACTCCTGTGGTAAGGAACAAAGGTTTCTATCACAAGTGTTCTAACAAAGGTATTTCCTTTGGCAAACATTATTAATTTTAAGTTTACAGTCCATAGTCCTTAGAGCCATTAAAATAAATCTCCTAATATTATAGAAAGGCTCTTTTTCCTTTCTAGCAAGTAGATTTTTAGATAGAAACAAAACTGAGTGATGACAAGATACAAAATGGGTTGAAAGATGTAACTTAAATGTTATGGTAACAAGGATGTAAATTTTATATTCATTAACTACTGTGTTGATTAACAAGAAATAATGGCTAGCTTGAGGCCTTTCTTCTTTCAAAACACCCAAGTCAGCAGATTGCCTTTATTTCAAACTTCTTCATTAGATACTGATTAAGACTGATAGTCTGAATTTAGGTCTATTTTTCTGCCAGCGCAGAATTACAGAATGTGGGGCTTGTAAATTTCTAATTTGATTCAATTAAGTTCTCATCAATTTCTTATTCTGTGGGTAACCACACACACAGTTTTATACTCACAGATGGTCTTAGAGGAATAACCACTTGAGCCATGTTGATATTTCTTTTTTCCTTTATGCTTATACACTCCTCCAATGCATACATGCAAACACACACACACAATCACCCAACTCTATCACTCCCTCCTCTAAGATAGGTGCAGTGTCTTTGACCAAGGTCTAAGTACTTGGTCTGTGTCCCAAGGTTGGAACCAGGTGAACTGAGATCACAGTCAGGGGAACCATCCCAGAACATCAGAACCAATGGTGGCTTTGCAAGTGACCCAGCATACTTGCTTTCCTAACTGGCGTCTCTGCCTCAGTCCTGCCTCCCTCTCAGCCATTTGCACAGTGTATCCAGACCACAGATGGAACCGAGCATTACCCTCATGAACACTCCCATCATCCTTAAATCAGTCTCAAACTTTCTGGAGTTCTACATACCCTGTGTGTTTGCTGGAACTCCATGCTCCTTTGAACTAGAAGATTGGCTCCAATCCCTGCACACTGCCCTGTGCAAAGTCTCATACCATCTCCAAGGGGTCTGCAAGTGCTAGAGTCATCCTCCCTTCGCTGAATAACATTTGACTCTACATACTGACTGTGACAGGCAATTCTATCACTGCCCTGATATCACAACAGATATGGAACTTGTATTTCCACAAATACAAAACAAAACACTACAAATGCATTTATCTATTTTGTCTTTGTAGTAGATGGTACTGAATATTGTTAGGGTGTCATAAAAGGACATTTTCAACACAGTGAAACAAATAACTTAAAAATCTATGTTTTTTATAATTTATTTGTCCTCTCTTTATAATTTTATTTCTGCTTTTTTATTTCCCCTTTTCTCATTTTTCCAATGTCCCCAGACCATGAATCCCTGTTCATTTCCAATGCAGAGCAACTCATCCTCCTCTTTTGTTTACTTATTGCTCTCCTTAGTCTTTGCCTCTGGACTAAAAGTTTGGATATGTTCCTAACCCAACCTTCCTTTCTAACAGGGATTCTAGGTCTAATTACTAATAAAGTATATTTTTTTCACCTCAACATTCTAAATTTTTTTTGTGGTCTTGCCTTCTGTCAACCATGTACTTTTTCAAAACTTAACATATTTGCTTTCACCAAATCAACTTCTCGGAATTCCTAGAATGGTCCTGCGTCTTCTCCTTCTAGACTTCTGCAGATGTTGCTGTCTCCTTGGAAGCTTTTTCACTTGAGATCCTTCTCTGTTCACCTAGATAACTCCTACTAATCCCTCAGGATTCAATTTAAAATTCATTTTCCAGGAGCCACAAGACGGCTCCTGAAGCTCCAGTTACGTGGTTTTGGAGCTATGGCTTAAAGTGGTTTCAGATATTGGTCATGACAATTACTCAGATGAAATTCTCTGATCATTTTACCCTTCCTTGAAAACAGAGACTTTTCAATATTTAATTCCCACTTCCTAGGACAAACTTTGCACATAAGAGTATTTTAACAAACCGTTAAATGCATAAATGCATGAAGGAAGAAAGAATTTCAGGGTTTTGCTAATTGTTTATTGCAAAACTATAAAACCCTCTCTAATTCACAGCCAAAGTCTTTGATCAAACTAGATCTTTCTCTTCATATAATCTTCTTAGCCTTTTTCTGCATTTAGACTTTTGAGAACATTTCAAATTTAAGGACCAAGAAACAATTATTATATAGTTTGCACACTTATGTAATTCCTCCTAAGCAAAATATTTTGGTTCAAATAAAGCTATTGGGAAAGATATTTCTAAGCCAGCAATTTATATTTTAATGCTGTATACTCAAAGCCAATTTAATTCACATTTTCTTTTACTGTACCTAAATTTGACATGTTAAAGGCAGTGCAATTTTCCATTCAGCAAAGTTTTAGTGTTCATCAAAACAGATTGATCATTCATATTGCCACTCAGAGATAAATACAATAATTTGGCAAATTGAATTGTGTTGTCCTTCTCAGTAGGGATAAATTATTATTTGCTGTGATTTGTCACTTTACTTGGCCTTTCTTAATGTTGTTTACTTAAGCTTCTTTTTTTTCTTCTGTAGCATCACAGTTTGAATTTGGCCCAGTTCTTTTTCAAGAATAATATTTTTTGAACTTATAAAGGAAAAACAATGAATAATGCATCTTGACAGTGGAATTTCACTTCTTATATTTAAATATTTTTAAATTAGCAAAGTAATTAGCATTTGGTAAAGGTATTATATGTCAGAATGGTATAAGCATGTCTTGACATTGGATAAATGTAACTATCATCATTGGATGCATAAACATCATGTAGGTGGATGAAAAGTGTGGCATTAATTTAGTCATCCAAATATGGTTTTAGTAGTGTCAGTATTCCATATTTCCAGATTATTAACTCTATTACTAACCTCGCTGTCCAATATCTTAACAATTGTTGACTCAAGCATCCTCTGTTTATTTTCTCTGAAGGTTGTTATTTTGGTATAGATTGTTCTTTATAATATACAATGTCATAAAGCATATGGTTCCTTAGCCTAAAGGCAAAGAGTAGAATACAATAAATATGAACATTGTCATAGATTTAAGCTACTGAGCACAAATCATTACCTCAAAAGTTAAGCCATAAGGCAGCAGTTTCCTGATTTTCATAACATGAAGAGATTCACTGAGTATTCATTGAGTAGTATTTAGTGTATGATTTGGAGGGAAAAATGCCCAGAGTTCATAAAAATAGTACTTGATTTTTTTTTTAAGTCCTCTTACTATTATTCCCAAAGTACTTGAATTTTTTTTTTTTTTTTTTTTTTTTTGAGACGGAGTTTCGCTCTTGTTTTCAAGGCTGGAGTGCAGTGGTGCGATCTTGGCTCACTGCAACCTCTGCTTCCCAGGTTCAAGCAATTCTCACACATCAGCCTCCCAAGTAGCTGGGATTATAGGCATCTGTCACCATGCCCGGCTAATTTTTGTATTTTTGGTAGAGACAGGGTTTCACCATTTGGTCAGGCTGGTCTCGAACTCCTAACCTAAAGTGATTCTCCCACCCTGGCCTCCCAAAGTGCTGGGATTACAGGTGTGAGACACCGCACCCGGCCATAGTACTTGATGTTTTTAATGGCCTGAAACACAACATCAAAATAATTCCTGCCATAAATCTATTTTTGAAAGAAATTAGGAATAAATATATTTTTAAAAACTTTGGTAATAAAGAAAAATATTAATAAATTATGTGTTAGGAACTCAACAACTTTGAGGCAGTTCATGAGCAATATGCTTACTAATCAATATACAGTAAAAATACTAGGGTCCAAGAAAGGAAGATATGGATCACACAGACTGGGTAATTTGAAAAGAGTTTAATAAAGGAACTATTTACAAAGGGTGTAGGGAAACCATAAGGAATGCTACAGTCTCTCTGGCTGGCAACAGCAGTGCAATCTGGACTACCTCGAGAACTGAAGGAGTGAAGAGGGAAGAGTTATTGGAACTCAGGGTTGGGGGTGGGGGTATCAGGTAGATAGGTTCAATTAATGGAACTGTGGCCTTTGGTCAAGGAGTGTACCTTACCCAGCTGCAGACACGCCTCAGGGAGAGAGCTTGAATACCTCACCTGCCCCTCCAGCTCAGACCAAGCACTCCCTAGGCTGAACCCAATGGAAAGCCAGAGGGCACAGGCACTTTTTAACCCTTCTGGTCCACTTCCCAGGACAGAGAGCAAGATGTGTAGAAGTATACAGCATATGTTGCTATAACTATATATAAATATATGCCCCCTACATACACACACACACACACACACACACGAGTTACATCTAATGTACTTATATAATTATATATACAGAGATGTACCACTCAGTAACCATGAGAAACAATGAAATGTGTCTTAATAGAACAAATGAACAAAAAATGCTTTTCTCTGACTTCAATTACACTTAATATTGAATCATTTCCTAATTTACTTGGAACATAAAGGTAGTTTTTATTCAGCTGTGTTTCAAAATCTCATGTGAGTTTCCAGAAGGAAGAACATCCTCTACACTGTCAATATTTTCCTTTTTTTCTTTCTTTCCCAGACACTTGCCATGTGTAAACACATACAGCTGATAACAAATTTGCCAAGGGCTCTGTCTATGGGTTGCTATTTGGGGAACTGTGTGACTGTGACATAAAGTGACAGGAAGATTTATTCTCATCACTTTAGAAGTACAGCAGACTCTAACCTGTGTTCCAGTTGGGGCAATCATATGTGGTAGGAATCTAAAGATAAATGCTGGTAGCTGAGCTTCCTGTTCTGGCCAATAGAATCTGGATTCTTCTTATTGGTCTCCCACTTTTTTTTCTTTTTTTTTTTTTTCTTTTTTGCGACAGAGTCTCACTCTGTCGCCCAGGCTGGAGTGCGGTGGCGCCATCTCGGCTCATTGCAAGCTCCGCCTCCTGGGTTGAAGCCATTCTCCTGCCTCAGCCTTCGAGTAGCTGGGACTACAGGCGCCCACCACCACGCCTGGCTAATTTTTTTGTATTTTTAGTAGAGACGGGGATTTACCGTGTTAGCCAGGATGGTCTCCATCTACTGACCTGGTGATCTTCCCGCCTTGGCCTCCCAAAGTGCTGGGATTACAGGAGTGAGCCACTGCGCCCAGCCGGGTCTCCCACTTTTAAGGATTTTTCTCTTTCATAGAATCCATATTCAAAGAATCTGAAACAATATTTTTGATGATGGACTTTGTAAAGCTAATTACTGAGAACGATGGACTCGACACTTCAAAATGAAGTCATATACTGAATTAAACAGTCTAATGCAAGGACAAAGATAGAAGCAATAAATTGCAATTAATATGCAGGCAAATTTGCAACGTAGACCTAATGTTTATCTATTGTCCCTTTGAACTAAGAGCCTAGTGAAATCTTTAGTCAGGCGCGGGTATTGGAAATACTTCTTTTCTGGTCCTGTGTACTCCTCTGATACTTGGGATTCATTTGTTCATCTCTCAGTACCAGACTATTTTCTGTGCTTCAGTGATTCTCATCAGGCACATTGCTTTACCTGAATCAAGACAGATATAGTAACTGCACAGAGAGAAAAGCAGTTGCTTCTGTTTCAGACTTTAATCACGGACCTTTTCACCTGCGTTTTTTATAGCTTCTGAATTTTGCATTGTACAGACCACAGTGCCCAGGAAATATTGGAGGACTCTGTTGCACTCTAAAAGCTTTAACCTTTGGAGACAGAGGATCAGGTCACTTTTCATGCAGTTGAGGTAGAGCAGTGGTTTTCAAATTCTTGATTCATAGGTCAGTTGCATCCATTTCACCTGTGGAGCCTTGTAAAAACACAGATGTCCTCAAGTTTTTATTTAGAAGATTGGGTTATAGTTCAGGAATCTGAATGTTTAAAACTTCCCAGGTTCATAACTCTCCTCGCCTCCATGAAACTCTGAATACTTTGTTAAACCTTCCATTGCATAATTTATTTCCTTTACTAAAAATGGAAAAAGAATTGATAGTAGACTCTAAGTTTCTAATGCTAAGGAAGCCTGAGTATTAGGGTTACTTCTTTGCGTGGCCCCTGTGAGTAGGTGGAGTTGCAGGAAATTTAGAGTGTGGGTGTTGGGTTATAGTCAGGAATCACTTGTATGTGAAAACTTCTGGTAAATTGCCATCAGAGATCTCAAAACAAAGAAATGAGAAGTTCCAAGGTTGTTAATTGTGATTTATTTTCTCATTCTGAATAAACGTCTCATTTTGTATTCATGTTACTATTTTTTTCCCTAAAGATGGCCCTCTAAAATTGTAAAAGTGCCAATCACCCAAAACTCAGATCTGGTCCTGTTTGCCTATTTGAGGTGCTATTACTGTGAGAAGAAATGCAGATGATAGTAGCAGAAACAGAAAGAGGAAGAGGCTGCAAGAGATGGTAGATGCTGAACTTAAGACATTTGATAACCAATGGATATAGAAAAAAAAAAAGGAAATAAAGGACAAAAATGACTCTAAGTTTTCAAACTTGACTGATGAGGAAAATGTTGACATCAAAATGGAATGAAGAAATAAGGAGGAGGTGCTGGGTTAGGGTGAAAGGAGACGAGCCCCATTTTGCACTGGAAAGCTCTGTGGCACAATAGAAGTAGTAATAACTTTATATTCCAGTATGTTAACTTCTCAGCTCCAAGATTCCAGTGCTGTGTGCTCTACAGTACATTTTGTGATGTGCCTGAGTCTTGGTTTCTTTATTTCAATGAGGGACTCTTCATACCAGGATCAGGGGTTTAGCGTAAGGAATAGATGAGTTTATGTACAATATTTAGCTCTGTTTTTGACATAAGCTCTGGGATGAATAAATATTCCTTGCCCTGTAAATTTTAGAAATATCTGAATGTACCTCTATTAAATGACATGTTTTATAAAAAGGTAAAATCATGACACTTACACAGATATAAAATAAATACACCAAGGATTTTATTTAACTCTTTAGCGTGATATGGATATTACAACTGGTTCAAAGGAGGATTTAAAGTACCACTCGTATGTTGGCAGATTAGTAATGCCAGAGTGAACTGACAAATAAATAAAATACTAGTTTATTGCATGAGGCAGAAGGGGGTTGTATTTCTGAAGGATACAATTCATGTGTGTATCTATAGACAAAAATATTTGTATTGTTATCAGTTGTCTACAACTTATAGAGCTGTACAGTCACTCAAGGAGAATTAAAGGCACAGAGACTTCACAGAATAAGAACTCTGGGTCTGGCGTGGTGACTCACGCCTGTAATCGCAGCACTTTGAGAGGCCAAGGCAGGTGGATCACGAGGTCAGGAGTTCAAGACCAGCCTTGCCAAGATGGTGAAACCCCATTTCTACTAAAAATACAAAAAAAAAAAAAACTAGCTGGGCATGGTGGTGGGTGCCTGTAATCCCAGCTACTCGGGAGGCTGAGGTAGAGAATTGCTTGAACCTGGGAGGTGGAGGTTGTAGTGAGCCAAGATCACACCACTGTACTCCAGCCTAGGTGACAGAGCAAGACTCCATCTCAAAAAAAAAAAGCTCAACTCTGATGGCTGTGGTTAAACAAAGCCTAGTGGTCCATTGAAAACACCAAGTGTATTAGTTTTCTATTACAGTGTAACAAAGAACTATAAAGTTAGTGGCTTAAAACAATACCCATTTATGATCAAGTGTAGATCGAGTGTCTAGATTATCTCAGCTGCCTTTACCACTGGGTTTCATAAGGCCAAAATCAAGGTGTTGCTGGGCTGGGCTACTGCCTGGAATCTCGGGAAGAATCTCCTTCCAAGTTCATTCAGGTCACTGTTAGAATTCAGTTCCATGTGATTGTAGGACTGTGGTCCCCATTTCCTTGCTGGCTATTGGTCAGTGGTCACTCTCCACTCCTAGAGACCACCCTTAATCTTCTTAATCTCACTTAACCTCTCTCTGCAAACCAGCAATGGAGTTCTGAGTCCTTCTCTAGTTTTGGATCTTTCTGTTTCTCCCCCTGCCACCAGTGGACAAAGTTCTCTGTTCTCCACTTTTAAGGGCTTGTGTGATTAGATTAAGTTTATGTGGATAATCTCTGTATTTTAAAGTCAACTGGCTTAGGACTTCACATCTACAAAATCTCTTCTAGGGAGTACCTGAATTAATGCTTGATCAAATAACCAGGAAACCTGAATGTTGGGGGAGCTATCTTGAGAATTCTGCACACATCTAGTAATCTTTTTGGTTAGTTTCAATGTCTTTCATAATTTGTTTTTCTTGCAAGTATAAAGAAATTCCCCTCCATGTCTTAGTATGTAGGATCCACACTTCTCTATGTTATGTTGATATGAACTAAACATAGTAAGAGTATGAAAATGCCAAAGGAGTTGGTCTCATTCACAGATTTTGTCTCCATTTATAGCACCTATTTTCAAACATTTATATGCCATGCATAACATTTGCAGTTTTATTCCTTAATCCTCAAATCATTACAGGGCATTAGGATTATTATCACTTTTTAAATAGCTGTGACACGTTTTTTGGGAGTCCAACATCCTATTTGTGTCAGTTCCTGTTCTGAAAGCATGACAAGGTGAAGAGATGCTGGCCGGAAGGCAAGGGTGGGAGACACATAGGAAGATAGCAACTCTGACCTCAGACCTTTGCTGTTAAGTTACAGCTCACACATCCAGGAGCTCTCAGGACCCTAGGAACCCTGATTGAAAATCACATTTCTGAAGCAGCAAGTTGATGATTAGAGATAATCTTCACTACAGAGCCCCCAAAACAGAGTAGCCAAAGTCAAAGAATAGCCATAAGCCTGTCCTGCCATCTTCCAGGAGTATAAAAGTTATAGGATGTGTAGACATAACTAACCCCTCCCATTTGTAATGCACAGTACTAATTATTCCCAAAGCTAGCCAATTCATCACCTCTCACTGGATTCCCATGTGGCCTAAGCTCTTTTTCATTTCAGATCAAACTGTTCACCGAGCAAATAATACAGAAGCTCCTTTTGTCCTTCCGCTGATCAAAGCAGGTTCTAAGATCCCCAGTCCAGGGAAGCCTAGATTTTGTTCAACTTCTTTTTTTTTTTTTTTTTTTTTATTTCCTATTGTCTCCTTATCCTGAAACAATATACAAACCCACATGTTACCTTGCTTGACTTCATTTGTCTTTTGGAATGCCCTAAAACAAGATTTTATTGTTGAATGGACACATATTTTACTTGCATCATTTCTTTTACATGGAAATATTTTCACATAATTAAAGTGTGCATTTCAATAAAAGATGGGTCATGTTTTTCCTAAACTGTTCCTATCTGAGTTCTTCTATGGTAAGCGTGTATTCAAACAGTAAGTCAACACAGTAGACTCTACATGTTCCTACATAAAATCAGGGATTTCATTTTCTACAAAGAAGAGGCCAAATTTTCCTTCTTCATATTTTTTTCAAATTATGTCTGACAGTTTTTCTCAACTAGAACAAACAATACCAAAACATGATGATTATGTAAATACGAACAGTCAAAAGAAATAGTTAATTATTGAATGGCTATAAGGACTTTTTTTAATTTTTATTGTAGTCCTTTCTATGAAAAGAGAGAAAACAGAGACTCCCTGTTCTTAGGACACTCACAGTCTATTTGTCCAGACATACCTCATTCTATTGTGCTTTGCAGATATTATGTATTTTACAAATTGAAGATTTGTGGCAACCCTGCATTGAAGGAGTCTATCAATGCCATTTTTCAAACAGTATGTAGTCACTTCATGACTCCGTGTCACCATTTTTTAGTATTAAAGTGTTTTTGAACTAAAGTATGTGCATCTCTTCCTTAGACATAATGCTATTACACACAATAAACTATACTATAGTATGAACATAACATTTTATACAGTGGAAATCCAAAAGTTTGTCTGACTTGTTCTATTGCTATATTTGCTTTATTGCCAGGGTCTAGAAACAAACTCACAGTATCTCCAAGTTATGCCTGTATGTACAAGTCACACTTGACCAAAGGGATCAACTGCAATAAGTGACTGTTCGAAATAATGCAGGCTAGTGGAGGTGGAGACAGAGGCAGGCTGCTGGGGACAGGGAGGGCTTCATGAAGAAACTGAGATTGAGAAGTTCTTAAAAGTGATCAATAGCGAGTGGACAGGGACTTTCCAACCTTGGAGACCAACTTGAGCAAATGCACTTTTGCAGAAGGAAAGGAGGGGGCAGGGACTAGAGTAGTCCACTTTGTTAGGGCAAATTCAGAAAAAAAGACTGGAGAACCGGATGAGGGTCAGATCATAAAGGGCATTAGAAAGCAGCCTACAGTGTTTGAACTTGATTCGTTAGGAGATAAGAGAATATTGAGGGTTCACGTATTTTTATTATTAAATTCAATCTGGTTTTTAGAATAATGGGGTGCGTTGGAGGAGACAGAAAATTATTAACATAAAGTTTTAAATTAAAATCAAGGCACAGGGGAGGTGCATTATGTTGACATTGTACAATTATTTTAGATGCATTAATTAATTAGTTAATTAAGTGCTCTAAACACAGAGGAAAGGGAATGGGCTTTGATGGATTTTGGTAGGGATTGTAAGCATTTACTGAGCACTTAGGATGTACCAAACGTTGTTCTAAGAAGTTCACATGAATGATATATTTCGTTCTCCTCAATATTCTCATGGAATATGTACTTTTATAACCTAATTTTTAGGTGGAGCAGCTGAGGCACAAAATAGAAAGCAACCTGCATAAGGTCACATAGGTAGTAACCGGCAAAACATGGATTCAAAGCCGAGCAGCCTGACAGCAGTCTATACTATAGCTGCTTGTAATAAATAAGAGACTATTTTTTTTGAAAGACCATGCTTTTTCTTAGAAGCTCCTTGAATTTTGTACTCTTCTATGAACTTTTGAATCTGAGAGACTATGTTAAATTTCTGGTAATTGGATAAAATTGACTCTCCAGGGACATCCATCCTGTAACTTTGACTTTATACGTAGCCCAGTGTGAGAAGCTCAGTATGTTAGAAAGAATGTGGACTCTGGGGTTAAAAAGACTGACCATTAAATGTGGCTGAGGGAGAGTAAATTAACCTTTCTACACTTTTGTTTTCTTCACTCTAAAAATAGTGTCATAGGTTAGAGTCCCTGGGAAACAGCCCCTAAGGTGGTATTTAGTGTATAGAATATTTATTATGGGATGCCCCTGAGATTTACATCTATGGACAGAGAGAAAGATGGTAAGCCCGGGCAGAAGAAGTTGAACTGTGTTTCACTTTCAAAGAAAGCTTCAGCCAATTTCAGGGACAGTGCTGAGGCTAGAACCCTCCTTTAGAGTTGTCCTGAGTTGAGTTGAGATGGAAAGTCTGATGTCTCATTGGATGTGGGCTGGGAAGGGCGTGATCACAGCGAGATAATTGTCTACAGTTGAAGCAATTCCCGAGGAGCTGGCCCCAGGGAGTGTTCTGCTGACAGTACTCTAAGCAAACTGGTCAGAGTCCGTCATTGAAGGGGCGTCTGGGCCATGTATCCAAATTCAGTTTCTCTAATGACCATTTTACCTAGTACATGCTCAAAAATTGTTGGTATTCTTCCCATTTTACCTGAAGTATTTCTGACTGATATAATAAAACTGAAAGAGGTGCTTACTTTTGTTTACATTTCTATTTTTGTCTTATTCTTTTTTTTTTTTTTCATTTTCTTTTCTTCGGAGGACAAAGCAAATAATTGAAACAAGTAATGCATCTATGGCAGCTCAGGCTGCAGGTCTCAGTTTCCTAATTTTTGCTTCAGAGAAAACTCATAAATAAATAAGCGTCTTAGTGTGATGTGGGATTTTTTTCTTTTAAAGAAATCTAAAATAAAGCAACATGCAAACCCAAGTTAAAAAAGACCTAGTGTTAGAGTGGAGTGATTGTATTGGCTTCCTATGGCAACTGGAATCAATTACTGTAGACTTATTTGTTGGAAACAACACACATTTATTACCTTATCGTTTTGGAGGTCAGAAGTCTGAATGACTTTCACAAGGGTAAAATGAAGTACTTGGCAGGCCCGTGTTTCTTTCTGGAGACTCTAGGGTAGAATTCATCTTGCCTTTTCCATCCTCTCCAGTCTGCCGGAACTCTTGCCTCATGACCCTTTCCATCTTCAAAGTCAGCCATGGCGGCCAAGTCTTCTCATACTGACACAGCCACCTCTCTCTTTCAGTTTACAACCTTTAGGAGTACATTCTGCCTACCAGGATTATCCAGGATAATCTCCCCATCTCAAGAGCCTTAAGGTAATCACATGTGCAAAATCCCTTTCAGTATGTAAGTTAACATCTTCATAGTTCTTGGGGATTAGTTCTTGGACACCATGGGGCCATAATTCTACCTAACACAGGGATGTAAAACAATGGTGAGAGAAGAAGAAGAAGGAGGAAGAAGAAAGAAAGAAAAAGAAAGAATGAACGAAAGAACGAAAGGAAAGAAAGAAAAGAAAGAAAGAAAGAAAGAAAGAAAGAAAGAAAGAAAGAAAGAAAGAAAGAAAGAAAGAAAGAGAAGAGAAGAGAAGAGAAGAGAAGAGAAGAGAAGAGAAGAGAAGAGAAGAGAAGAGAGAAATGCCTTACCTCTGTGCAAGAACTTGTTGAGAAAGGCTTCAGAATTTGAGCTTTTAGGATTAGTAAGTGATTTCTAGGAGGAACAAGAATGACGGCATGCTCTCCAGACAGAAAGACCACAGCATGAAAAAGCATATTTGTGTTTGAAAATATACAAAAATATAAAGTTTGACAAGCAAGATATAAGTACAATAAGAAAAATAAGATGGGGAATCTGATGGAAGGGAGGAATCTGATGGAACTGAGTTTTCAGGAATTAATAATATTTACACTATTTGAGTGGGATCCTTAGGGCACAGAGGTGAGAAGGAATTGGAAATAGAAAAAAGAATTCCAGGTGGCAGAAACAACACCAGCAAAGCAAAGACATATAGATGGCAATGACTTGGCATATGCATTTTGACTTTGTCCAAGAGACTGGAAGGAGTTTATTAGATAAGATGGCCATCAGTAGTTTCTGCTGAACTCAAAGAGGATAGCTTTAAGATTAAAAACAAAAAAGTTGGCCGGGTGCGGTGGCTCACGCCTATAATCCCAGCACTTTGGGAGGCTGAGTCGGGCAGATCACTTGAGGTCAGGAGTTCAAGACTAACCTGGCCAACATGGTGAAACCCTGTCTCTACTAAAAATACAAAAATTAGCCAAGTGTGATGACATGTGCCTGTAGTCCCAGCTACTTGGGAGGCTGAGGCAGGAGAATCACTTGAACCTAGGAGGCAGAGGTTGCAGTGAGCTGAGGTCATACCATTGCACTCCAACCTGGGTAACAGAGCAAGACTGCATCAAAAAAAAAAAAAACCAAAAAAACAAAAAACAAAACAAAACAAAACAAAAAAAACCTGTGTAAGGGAAAAAGCCTTCCTGTTAGAAAAATACATGTTTCATTACTATTTCTAAACGTGTTCATAACAACATCTAGAGTTTTTATTACTATGGAAAAATTTCCTATTGCTAAGTTTACCACTACTTTTTTTCGTTGAAATGCTAATAATCTCATCATAACTATCTTTTACCACATTTTTATAGTAGTAAGTGCTGAAACAGGAATTTTATACCTGTTGAGCAGATGAACAGAGGTTCCAGAAAGTTAAAACATTATTTTAACACAGAGTCAGATCTAAGACATCACTCTAAAGACATTTTGATTCGATTATAAGGTGCTAAAAGAGTTTACTAATTTGATTAAAATTAGAATCAAACAAAGCCTCTTTTTTTTACTAAAGATATGGTATCTTCAAATGTATCAAAATTGTATTACAAAGAAATGAAAGAAGAAAAATATGGAGTAGCAGGGAGAACAAGAATTCATTCTGCCTTCCCTGATTGAGAAAGCTTGAGCATTGAGGAAACCATTGGAAGGGATTTAAGTTCTGCTCCACATATTCTCCATCTGTGGAAATGCTACTCACTGCTGCTCTCTTTTGATTGAAAGGGTTGCTTCTTCCGTCATTTGCTGTGTGTGATAGAGGGAGCTCTTCCAGTGCACCGGTGGTGTTGTCAGGTACCACAATTCTGAAAGGTTTGTAGGGTCTTTCTGGCCTTGAATTCTAACCATGAGAATTGATCTTTTACCATGTTCAACCCTAATCCCTCTTGTTCAAATATTTTGCCAAGATGACCAGACAGAAAAGGGAAATACTAGCCTGATGTGTTCGTGAATTCAGTAGGGTTGATCAAGGGAATGGAACCCGGAGGTCGGTTTTGAGAAGGGCCCACAGGGTGCAGTTAAGGAAGGCAGGCCTGGGCAGAGCATGGAGGCAGCTGAGCTTGTGCAGCATCATAAAAAGGTATGAGAGGTCTTGTTGGAGAAAGGAGCAAGTCACAAATAAATGAAGATTCTCAAGGAAAAGGGACAGTGACTACAGAAGACAGAAATTAATAGTTTGGCCTGACTCAACCCTTATATCTAAGTCATATCAGAAATCTGGGGTCTGGCTGACCCTGCTTTGTCTATAGAATTTATATTGCTGGAACCCTCCAGCAACAGTACTGAACTGGATGAGTTTGCTTGGACTGGAGGATGACTGCCTGCCATGTCTCTTAATATAGACATGTCTAAACCTGCATCCCAAGAGAATTACCATCAACTTAGGCTTTGAGAGGTACTATAATGGAGGAATGGAGGAAAGGACAGGAAACATCTGGAACATTCTTGTTGTTCTACCTCTAGAAATCAGTTTTCTCAAGATTCAGCACACTGTAACTTCTAGTTTATACACCCAGTGAAAACCTAATGCCTATTTGCTGAACTAATAGACACAGAACAGTCAGATCACATTTTAGTGTGGTAATATCTGAAAAGAGAAAGGCAAGATTATATGTGTGTACTTTTCTGCTTCCACTGTTCCTTCTAAAAATTATCCTTTGCTAATTCTCCAGAAAGATTACTTGCTTCCTCCAGTGGTTATCTGTTCTTCAGGCAAGTCATTAGGTAGGGAACAGTAGGTCAGAAAACAAAATACTTTGTACCATAGGCCACTGAACAGTGGTAAATAAAATTAAAACATAGAGACATGTTAGGACCCTAGGGCAAGGCAAGCATCCGGAAACATTTCAAGGCTCAGAAAATTTAAGACATTACTTTAAATTACACAGCTAGTGTCAGAGCTAAGAACAGCTCTAAAGACAACTTTCTGCAGATATCTACATAGTATATTTAAAACCCGCGGTAAAATATTTTTGTTTTGGAAGATGTAATAAATACTACTACTTAGGCTGTCTTATAAGAATGGTAACAGTTATGATTGACTGCCAATTAACTTGCAGGGAGCACTGTTAAGCATTTCATAGGGAATATTTCAATTAATATTTGTAATAGCAATAGGAGGTGGGTATTATGATTTCCCCCATTTGAAAATAGGGAAGTGGAGCTCAAAGATATTCAGGAATTGACCCAAGGAAACAAAGCCAGGAAGTGGCAGAGCCTGGGTAAACCTGTGTGTTAGGCTTTTGAGCCCGAGATTTTCCCCATTGTGCTACTCGTGAAGGACCCTTAGTATGCAAATATTCTGAATAATCAAAAACTACCACCCATACAGTCTTAAAAATAAGTTTTCAGTAGAATAGATTGTACATATATATAGATTTAATCTTTATTTTAGGATTCAGATAACATTTTAGGATTTTGAAGTATATCAAGGTAATAATCCTCAGTAGGACTGGCCAATTTTCCTGCCAAAAATACAAACATGATACCTTATAGTAAGTTCTACACTAAAAAGTGGTAACTAATTTAGTGGTTGAAGAAATATCTGATAGAGCCCATATTTTCTATGAGTTAAAGGTCTACAAAAATGGGGATGCTTTGTACATCTTTACTTTAGGGGTCCAATAGACCCTCCCTAAAATCAGTGTTTCAGCATAAGAATGTATATTGCAGTCTATGAAGTCATTTAATAACTCTTATCTAGCACTAGTCCATATCATTTTGAAAGCACTGCTTTCCCTCTTTGACCCATTCTACACCTCTGCTCATCTTAATTGAAGAGAATAATGCTTTTGACCAGCAGAGAGCAGCAATGATATACTTTATAAGAGGCAGTCTGATGAACCTGACCATCTTTTCTAAAATGTCCATTTTGTGAGACCTCTGCAGACTGTCTTGAGTGATCCTAGTCTTTGAATGGTTCATTGTAAAAGATCCCGGAGATTACCTGAATTCCGTATGTGAGAATTTTATACCTAGATTTCCATGATCTAGTTCTACTGATGCCATTTGTAGGCATTGACCTTTGCTTGCAGTCTTGTCTCCTGGTGCTGTCAGCATAGACCAGGTGCCTGGGTCAAGAAGTACCACTCCATCATGGTAGTTTCTGCCCTCATTGCCTAGCTGTGTGTGGCCGAAGACTATGCATCATGGAGCTCTGCGTTGACTCACAATATGGCCTTCTAAGGTAAAAGACAGTTAAAGATTCTTGAGACCAGTGAACGGGATTGCATTGATAGAATAGTGGGCAGAGGACACAAGCTTGGGGGATGTATATTTTCAGAAAACAAGAGTAGAGGAAATGGAACAGGAGTCTTGGGGAAGAGCAGAGAAGGAAGAATCTATGAGAAGAAGCCAAGAGAAGAAAGAATTTCAAGAACAGAATGGCCAATTTTTAAATCCCCTTAGTGTTGTAAAAGCAAACTTAGAATAGTTATTGCCTTTGGAAATACAGTTGACACTTACAGAGGTTAGGGATGCGGACCCCCATGCGGTTGAAAAATCCATGTATAACTTTTGATTCCTCCAAAACTTAACTACTTTTGGCCAAAAGGTTTACCAATAACATAGTAAATCAACATGTATTTTGTATGCTATGTGTATTATATATGGTATTCTCACAACCAAGTAAACAAGAGAAAGGAAATGTTATTAAAAAGATTAAAATGAGGAGAAAATGTTTACTATTTTTTAAATGGAAGTGGATCATCATACAAGTCTTTATCTTCATCATCTTCATATTGAGTAGACTAAGGAGGAGGACGAGGAGGGGTTGGTCTTACTATCTCAGGGGTGGCAGAGGTGGACAAAATCCACAAATAATTGGACCTGGGTCATTCAAACCCATGTTGTTCAAGGTCTGGGGGGTCACCTGTGGGTGGTCTGGGGGAACCTCAGAACAAATTTAGTCTCATTTTGAGAACTCAGGTTAGATTTTATGGTGTTGGGGGGTTAGATAAGAAATAATTGTACAGAAGGAAGCTAGTGTCCAAGCAACTGGGGAAAGAGGAAAGACATTCTTTCCTCCAGTGCAGAAGGGAAGTCGAAAGATGTGAATGATGACCCAGAGAGACTTCGAGTTAGAAAAGGAAACAAATGGCCTCAGTCTACTCCATGAAGCAAAAGGCCTGGGCTTTCTAGTGTGCTTGTTTCCCTCTATGAAGGTTGATGGCTTGAGAGTAAAAAATAGAAAATGAAATACAACTTAATAAAAGAAATGCCAAAAAATCTCATGAGTTTAGCTGAGATCATGTAACAAGAAATTATGGCAGAATCAGAAGAAATTGTAGTAATATTTTAAAAATTATCTTCACTGTCAGTATTTAGAAAATAGTGAATGGTATTTACTAAGTGGCATTCACTAAATTTACTAAGTGAGCAGTATAGATTAGGATGATGGAAGATGAAGAGGGTTGATTAATTCAGGGAGATGATAGTTGAATTACCTAACCTTGGAGCCTGGGCAGAATAGAAGGCAAGAAAAGGTAGCACAAAATGATAGACTAGGGAATAGGAGTTTAAGAAAACAAGAGTTGCTGTAAAGACCCACAGGACTCCATAGAAATATGGATGCAGAAGGACTGAAGGAATCATCCTCATTTTCCAGTTGCCTCAATAATCTGCCCTGACCCTTTTAAGTTCTTGGCACATAGAAGATAATGTACTCTCTCTCTCTCTCCATCATTTGTTGAATAAATTAATAATTACACATGTTAAACCCAGGACGTTTGGAAAATAAAGCATTAACATTGTGTATGTGAGGAAGTAGGCAACTTTTGATTGCAAATAGGACAAACCTAGAGACATTTAAAATAGGAATGTCTTAATGATGTGATCCTTCTGCCCTACTTTTAGCATCGCTCAAGAAGGAAAATCTTAGCATGTGTAATAATCATTTGCAATGAGGCAATTAATGAATTCCCTTCCCTAACAGGGATTTTTTTAAATTTTTGACATTTGCAAAAAAAAAAAAAAAAAAATTTCTGAGATGGAGCCTCGCTCTGTTGCCCAGGCTGGAGTGCAGTGGCACCATCTCAGCTCACTGGAACTTCCGGCTCCTGAGTACCTGCAATTCTCCTGCCTCAGCCTCCCAAGTAGCTGGGATTACTGGCACCTGGCTAATTTTTTTTTTTTAATCGTTTAGTAGAGATGGCATTTCACTGTGTTGCCCAGGCTGGTCTCGAACACCTGAGCTCAGGTAATCTGCCTGCCTTAGCCTCCCAAAGTGCCAGGATTACAGGCGTGAGCCACCGTGCTCGGGCGCAAAAATTTCTTGTTCTAACATGTTATAAATTGCGTCTGCTGCACAAGGACAAACACATAGGGAGATGTCTGCCCTGCACTTCAGTGGTCTCCCGAATGTAATTTACATCTTTAAAACCATAGATGTCTAGAAAGCTAAATCTGGAAGATTGATTGGAAGCAGGAAAATCATATAATTATTTTCAAAACCAAGACACCTCTGAGAGAGAAATGAGGCACTTTTAATAATAATCTAGATCAAAGTTAAAAACTGAGAATGTCATCAAATACAACCCAATGCTCTACAGATTAGAAATCTGTATCCAATATCCACGAAGATAAATGGCTTCTCCTAATCTGGCATATTCATTCCACAAGTACGAGGATTTTGGTATATATTGGAAGGCACTAATGACTTCTGGGGTGGTGTATTACAAATACAAGTGGCAAATCTGATTCTGTCAAAGGGACAAAACTTTTAATAGTAAGTGATAGAAGAACAAGTTAAACAGAAACGGGCTGTTCTTCTATGGTTGGTGAAATTCCTGTTCTTGATGCTTTCATGTGGCTTGATAAACATGTTGCATGGAAGATTCTGGAACAAGAGCAGCAAAATTCTTTTTCACATTTTAAGCTATTTATTTTGAAATATTTTAAAACTTATTAAGAATCTGTCAGGACAGCACAATAAATTTCCATCTTTCACACACATTATCCATCACACGCCCTCCTCATAACCACTGTACATCTCTCTGACTGAAAAAAATTAACACTGATCAACACTGCCATCCAATACAATGGCCCCATTTGAGAAGCCATACCAGGAAGGTAAATTCTTTCAGATATTAACTAAGTGTTTCTAAGGTGTAGATCAAAGTCACTTTATAAACACATTATCTATCATACTGTTTATACCAAAGTATTAACTTTTCATTGAAGTATAATGTATATACAGAAAAGTATACATATCCAAAGTGTACTGCTTGATGTATTTCTAATAAACTGGACACAATTGTGTAACCAATGACCAGATCAAAAGCACAACCAGCACCCCAGAATCCACCCTTGTGCTCCCTTCCAATCACTGCTTTCTTCCTCTATTTTGACCACTGCCCTGACTTCTAAAGAAGAGATTGCTTTTTTGGTTTTAGTTCTATATGTAAATGTATAACATACAATAGTGTACTTTTTTTGTGATTGGCTCCATATGTTCTATTATTCATCTACACCATTGCATTCATTTATAGGATTCTTGTTGCTACATGATATCCTATGTATGTCTATGCCACAAATATTTTATCCGTTCTGCTCCTAATGGACATTGATGATTGCTTTTGCTTTTTGGTTATTAAAAATGTGCCACTATGAACAACCTACTACATATCTTTGGGGAGCATGTATACACAGAAATACGTTCCCCAACCTAAAATGGTTCAACTTACAGATTTTTCAACTAGATGATGGGCTTTTGGGGTATATAATCCCAGCATAAGTCAAGCAGCATCTGGACTTGCAATGACTTGATTTATGACTTTATAAGTTTAAAATGGGTTTAGAAGGATATTAAGTGCATTTTTGATTTACAGTGTTTTTGAATTATGATGGATATATTGGACTATAACCCCATTGTAACTCAATGAGCATCGTTACATTTATTTTGGATGTCTAAGGGTGAAATTGCTGGATCATAATGTATGCCTGTGTTTAACTTTATATACTGTAGTATTTTAAATGTAATTGCAGTCAACATAGCATCAGAGTTATAGGGCAAATTGTAAACAGCAGAGCCAGGAAAAGTACCCAGAGTTATTAACCACTTTTTAAGAATTCCTTTCTCATCCACTCATTCACTCTTTAACATGTTTTTAAATAGCTCCTACATGGACAATTCTAGGCACTATAAATACAAACAAACAATTTCCACTGCTGGTCTTCATGTTTGAGGAATTTGGTTTAGTGAAATCTATTGTGGATTAGGATGAAGCACAGAGAAATTTTTAAATACAAAGGCAGACAAACATTATGCAGTGAAGACGTTTCTTGGAACTAGTGCCTTCTGAATTGTATTTTGAAGAATGGCTAGGAATTACACAGAGGATAAAGGGAAAGAAAAAAATTTTAACTTCTGTGATGGTTCAGAGGCAGAAAAATGGCAGTGATTCTCAAACACAGCTACACATTAGAATCATTTAGGAAACCTTTAGAAATGATGCCAAAGATCCACCTCAAGCAACTGATTAAGACTCTTTGCAAGTGATGCCTGGGTATCTATAACTTTTACAATTTTGCCAGGTAATTCTAATGTAACATCAAGACTAACAAAACTGTGAGACATTCAGTATGGCTTAGGGATATGAGGGAGGATATAGAAGGATAAAAGAAAAGGAACAATTAAAAAATTAGGGAATGGAAGGCCAAGGTCAGTCAAGGCTCCCTCCTAGGTCAAAACGTTTTGCTGGGAGAAAATGAAAATCACATTGCCATTTGCCACTTTATAGTTGAGCTAATACAGCATGAAGTATAGGTAGGAGGATGGTATGTAAGAAGTCTTTGAGTCAGTGATATACAAAAACATCATTTAAACTCACACTGTATTTTTTTTTAACATTTCTGCTTCAACACTGGTCACATTATCTCAACTTTTGACACATTTATCCCAGGAACATCAATTTTTATCAGACACATTTTTAAATAGCAAACTTAGCGAATCTGCTTCTAAATATCCTGCATTTAAAATGACACAAGTTTTATGTCTATCTATATTATAAAGTGAGAAAAATTCCCCAAAGTTGAGAAGTTTTGTAAATTCACTCCCATTCCCAAAGTCAACAACAGCCAGTTCATCATTTTAAAAGCAAGGACTTTTGATGCCAACAGCTGCTATATGTAAGTCAGGTAAACTGAAGTGAAAATATGCAAAGTTTGCACCTGAATTACACTCCTTGCAGTGGACGCAGTGAAGCTTGGATGAAGAGCATGAGTTCTGTGGTCAGAGAGATCTGAAGTTCTGTTTTCTGAAATTCTATCTTCACTAATTCCCAGTGGTGTGATCCTGGAGAAGGTCATCCAATCCTTCTGAACCAAAGTTTTCTCACCTGTGAAATGTGAAGTTAACCAACGTGTATTGAGTGTCTACTCTGTCCTGAGTGCTACATAGATGCTGTCTGTTCTCACGCTGCTAATGAAGACATACCAGAGACTGGATAATTTGTAAAGGAAAGAGGTTTAACTGACTCACAGTTCTACATGGCTAGGTAGGCCTCACAATCATGGTGGAAGTCAAAGGAGGAGCAAAGTGACATTTTACATGGTGGTAGGCAAGAGAGCTTGTGCAAGGGAACTCCCATTTATGAATCCATCAGATCTCATGAGACGTATTCACTACCACGAGAACAGTGTGGGGGAACCCTTGCCATGATTCGGTTATCTCCACCTGGCCCTGTCCCTGACACCCAGGGATTACTACAATTCAAGGTGCGATATGGGTAGTGTCACAGACAAACCATATCTACAACCTTATTTAATCTGTCTGTCAAGCCTATAAAGTGATGGTGATTATCATTAATAGCCTCATTTTAAATATCAGGAAAAGAAAGCTTAGAATGGTAAGTGCCTGGTTCCAAATACTGCTCTTTTACTTATCACACAGAATTCAGTTCTTAACACAAGACTTATCTAAAACTGGAATATTATCTGTTTCTGGGGATGCAATAAGATATGCAAGAAATAGCACATAATCAGTGCTCCTTACTGATAATAATGTAAGCCAAAGATGGGCTATACTAGTTTAAACATGTTGCAAATGAGAATATTTTTCTCCTAAGAAAGTACAAATAATTCTGTATCCTTTCTCTAAATGAGGTATGCATTAATCACCTACTATGTGGCAAGTCCTTTTCTAGGCACTGGGTTTATGGGAAGGAGTTAATAACTAAAATAGGGACATCTGCACTTTCAGTACCTTATAATCTCTTATGGAGGCAAACCATTTCAGGGAATAGCATGCTTACCCTCAATCCCTATAGTCTCCTAAATTGGATTCATATAGGGAAAAACCTGTGACAAAAGCTCTCTGAATGGGGTTTATTTATTTAAACGTATGATTTAAACTATTTAAAAGTATGATTCCTGTGTCATGTTCTGCCATATCACATGCTTCATAAACAAGTACTCATTTGATTTTTGCTTTGACAAAACGTTTTAATCAGGGGGAAAACAATCTTGAATGCCATGGGATTCTGTTCTCTTAATTCCATGAGAGCATCTCTGAGGACAGACTTTCTTCCCTTGACTTTCCCTTTTACTCTCTATGAAAGCTGTTGTATTTTCTTGTGTTTTCAGGCTGTTCCGGTTTCTCCTTGCAATTCTTTGTAATATCAATGATCGAACAAGGCTGTATGATTTATTGTAATTCTCCAGCTTATTAAGTCAAGCACTTGAAGGTCAATGTTTAACAGAAACAGACCAGGAACCCTTTTAATAAACACAGATGATTATGCAAGGCAGATGTGATGGAAGGCTTTAGCATGTCTTCAGTATACCTGTTATAAACATTGATTGAGGCAGATAATGAATTTTTTGGCTCTAGAGCCTGGATTGATTTGTATATATCTTTAACTTTTGATTGTGCAGGGACAGCATGTTTAGCAAAAAGTGATTGATTAAGGATTGATTCCCTCCAAAAATGGAAAGAAGAACAATGGAATCTAGCTGGGACTGAAGCAAACAGAGAAAGCCTTTGATTTAGTAGTTCAAAAGCACGCTTTGCTAGCCAAGATTCCTTTATATTAACACATTGGAGAGTTTCATTTGTTTCTGTCATTTCTTCAATAAACATATGTTGAGCACCTATTGTGTGCTAGGTTCTAAGTTTTTGGGATACCACAGTGAACAGGACAGGCAAAGTCATGCCACTACAGTGTTTGTATTCTCTTAGGCATCTGATTGGGTGGAGGAGGTTGGGGAGAGTGCGGAGAGTCAGGTAAGATGGAAATGCAAATGATAAATTAATAAATAAAATAATTTCAGATAATAGTAATAAGTGCTATAAAAATAATCAGAGTCACGAGAGACAGGTTGAATAAGATTTCGTTTCTATGTTTGGGTTGTCACAAAAGCAAACCCCAAAAGAAGGAATTAAAGGCAAGTGATATATTAGGGAGTTGATCTCAATAAGCACGGTGAGAGAAGGGGAAGTGAGACAGTAAAATGAGAAAAGCCAGTTAAGCCCAGAAAACACACTCCCTCTGGGAATGGGATGCAGAAGCAATTGCCCTGTAAGAGAACTGACATCCGGGGCTTTCAGGACAGCCAAGAGGGAAGACCTCTTAGAGGTGATCCTCTTGAGTTGAGACCTGAGTGATGAGTAAGATTTGGCCTCATGAAAATCCAAATGAAGAATATCCAAGGTAGAAAGAATAGCAAATACAAAGATCCAGAGGTGAAAACAAGCTTGGCCAGTTGCAGAAACAGAAAGAGCATTTCAGGATCTTCAAGGTCAGGTGAGAATTTGGGACTTGCTATTCATGCCTGATCTTGACAGAGAGCCCATGTAAAAACCTAGATACCAGTCTTCTTTCTACCTGGAAGGCTTGCTTTGGCAAGAAAGCAAAAAGAATTCTTTAAATAAGCAAATTTTTCATTAAAAAGAATTGTTAAGCATTTCTTTTTAGATTTAAAGGCATCAAGTCACCCGTGCTACTTGCTTTTTGTGTACAAAGAAACCATCTGGTTTCTCTGGACCTTGGTTTTCTCATGAGTAAAATGAGAAGGTGAACTTGATCCCTTCCAGAAACACTCATTTCTCTTCACTAAATTGGAAGTACCAAGAGACCAAAACGTTTTTTTTTTTTTTATTTCTCTTCTCTCAACAAAGTAGATATTGATAAATATTCATTGACAAAATTTGAATTTTGTGTTTCCCAAGAGCTGTGGGAGTTAGTCAGATACACAATGGCTCAAATCTGAGTTCTGTTTGAGCTGGGCTGCCTTGAAACAAATAGTTTGATTTCTCAGAGCCTCTCTTTTCTTGTATGTTGAATAGGGATTCTATTTGTAGTCACTCTCAATACCAAAAGAAATCACCAGGATTGGATGAGGTACCGTATGTGAAACAAACACAATGCCAAGCGCTTAACTGATTTGTTATCTTTTCATCTCTTGGCCCTACAAGGGCAGGGAGAACTTACCACATGGCCATAATGGTCTGCACAAAATCTTCTGATTTCAGCCCTGGACTTCTAATGACTGATCTTAATTTGTATAACATAATAGACTGCATTTATTTCAACCATTAGAGTCTTTGATGTTGTGTTTATACTTGGTAAAAGGTCATGGAAAAATGAAGCTAAACCCAGACTGGAAAGATTATAGGCTCAGTCTGCTTAAGATAATTGCAGGGTATTTATAAACTCAAGAGTCTCAATCATGAACCCAAGCCCCATGTTCACTCCTAATACTTTACATCTGCACTCTAATGACTAAAAAGAAATTGTTCAAGCTAAGGCTTTAACCATATAGTAACCCCTGCCATCCCTCTAGAAGTTTCTCCCACCCCACCCAAGAGAACATAAAATTGAAAATAAGCTTTATAGAAATGTTATAATTAGTGTGCTCCTTATAGAATCTCCCCTTAGAATAACTACTCTAAAAATACAGTGAGTGACATGACCCTTTTTACTTCACCCTTAATCATAAGAGGTTAGAATGGGACAAACTATTATGTTGGAGGCCTGGGAGTATAGTTTTTTGTAAACAGATTACAGAGACATTCAGAGTCCAAAAGTCTCATTGCCATCCTTTAGCTCGAATCATCCAGAATTTACTGTGTTCCCAACATGTGGTCACCTGAGAACTTGTTGGAAGTGCAATTGTTCTAACTCCACCCCAGACCTGATGAATTAGAAGCTGTGGAGATGGGCCCTGAAATCTGTTTTAATAAGCCCTGAACACTTTGGGAGGCTGAGGCGGGTGGATCACGAGGTCAGGAGTTCAAGACAAGCCTGGACAACATGGTGAAACCCTGTCTCTACTAAAAATACAAAAATTAGCTGAGCTACTTGGGAGGCTGAGGCAAGAGAATTGTTTGAACCCGGAAGTGGAGGTTGCAGTGAACTGATATCGCACCATTGCACTCCAGCCTGGGTGACAGGGCAAGACTCTGTCTCAAAACTAAAATAAAAATAAAATATAAAATAAAATAAAATAGCCCTGCTGCTGATTCTGACGCACATTCAAGTCTGAGAACCACTGTTTATTCATCTAGTCATGCTGGCTTCTCAATAGCAAAGAGTTCAGGCTGGGGAGGCTTCTCTGGAGCAAAAGGTGGAGGCAGAGGCACTATTCACGACTTATGAACCCACTGTCTCCAAGTGGGGCTGACTTCTTTGGGGAATTCTATTTGTCTTGGATATTTCTAAACTACTTCGCTTCTTATTTGCCCATATCAAAGTCCCACTTTGGTTCCTTTTGTCAGTCATCACAGTTTTTCAGCATGTAGCTATATGGGGTTAAGATCATGTAGATGAGATCATGCTCCTGAGGGAGAGGAAAAATAAATAAAAAGAAAGCTGCCCTTACCAGTCCATTCTGGGGCCAAGCATCTGTTGTCAATACTAAGTCAGCCGCACTGTCAAGGTGAGGCTGCATAGACTAGCCCTGGGCTTTTTTGCAGGAGTCTGTACCTTCAAATATCACAATTAGGCTTCAAATATCACAAAGACTCTCCTTGCTTTATCCTAGCCCTGGTTAGTACCAGACCCACGAATATGGAGATAATGGGCAGAGCAAAAGAAGAAGAAAAAGAAACCAAGTCCGTTCCATTACAATACTAAATGGGCAACTCAAGGAGGAAAGAGGGCAGGCAGAGCAAAAGAAGAAGAAAAAGAAACCAAGTCCATTCCATTACAATACTAAATGGCCAACTCAAGGAGGAAAGAGGGCAGGCAGAGCAAGGAAGGTCACAGATGGGAAAGATTCTGCCCATTATGTAAGACAAACCACTCATTTTCAGCTGGAAGAAGCAGAGGTTGAGAGAGATGAAAAAACTTCTCAAGATCACAGATCAAAACTCAGTTTACCAGAGAGGCACTTTTCCCACCATACCATTCAGTTCCCAAAATGTAGTCCAGGGACCCCCAGGGATCTCTGAGACACTATCAGGGGATCCATGTAGACAAAACTATTTTCATAATAATATTAATACCTGATTTGCCTTTTTCTCTCTCATTCTCTCATAAATGTATAGTGGGATTTTCCAAACACTGCATGACGTTGATACCAGAAGTTGAATAAAGAAACAACCATGAAAATACAACTATTCTGTTAAATCAGAACAAAAAAAAAATTTTATAAAAATGTAAAACAGTGTCCTTCTCATGATTTTTAAAGAAAATATAGTTGAATTTTTTTTTTTTTTTTTTTTTTTTTTTTACAAAATATGTTATTGTCTTAGCTGGGGCTGCTGTAACAAAAAACTACAGACTGGGTGACTTAAGCAATAGAAATTTATTTTCTCACAGTTCCGGAAGCTGGAAGTCTGAGCACAGGGTGCCAGCATGGCTATGTTCTGGTGCTGGCCATCTTCTTGGCTTAGAGACAGCCACATGCTCGCTGTACATTCACATGGCCTTTCTTTGGTGCATGAAAGTGGAGAGATAGTGCTCTGGTATCTCTTCCTCTTCCTTAAGGGCACTAATCCCATTGCGAGGGCCCCACCCACATGACCTTATCTAAACCCAGTAACCTCCAAGTATCATCACACTGGGGGTTAGGGCTTCAACATGTGAATTTTAGGGGGATACCAACATTTATTCTATAGCAGCTATTTTTGGCATGTAATGGTTTTATATCATTATTTTAATAAATTAAAATTGTTTATTGTTTTAAATTTCTGTTTTAACATTTACTATAGTAAATAGTGATAGATATAACCTGTATCAACAAAAGTTCTTTACAGTCCTTAACAATTTTTAAGAGCATAAAGAGGATCTGAAATCAAAAAGTTTGAAAATTGCCATGCTCCACCATGTCTTTAAAAACAAATGGTTGACTTTTAACTCAGAAAAAGATAATTTTGAAATCACAAGCTCTGTGAGGACAGGGATGTTTCTGATTTTTGCTCAGAAATGTTTCCCAGGTTCCTAGATCAGTCCCTGTCACATTGCAGGCATTCAATAAATATAAATCAAATAAATAAAAGGATACATATTTTACCCAAAAGTCAAAGTCAACAGTAATTTTTTTTTTTTTTAACTTGCTCTGTCACCCAGGCTGGAGTGCAGCGGCATGATCTTGGCTCACAGCAAGCTCCACCTTCCGGGTTCACGCCTTTCTCCTGCCTCAGCCTCCCAAGTAGCTGGGACTACAGATGCCTGCCACCACGCCCAGCTAATTTTTTGCATTTTTTTTTTAGTAGAGACGGGGTTTCACCATGTTAGATGGTCTCGATCTCCTGACCTTGTGATCTGCCCGCCTCAGCCTCCCAAAGTGCTGGGATTACAGGCATGAGCCACCACGCCCAGCCAGTCAACAGTAATTTTTAACCAATAGCTTAAAGGGGAAAAAATGTCCAGAAAGGAAACTCTTTGACAGAAACTTCCCCATCTCTAGGGTCCTCCAGGTAGAAACTAGAATCGGGGTAAGGTGCCAAGTTCAGTTGTCATCCTAATGTCCTAGAATCAACTTAAAGTTGGCAGTACTAGAGGGTATGCACTATTTCCTCTTCACATGTGTGCCCTTCTCACCTCCCTTCTTCCTCCTCGTTCTCGACATCTGTTTTCTTTGAATAGCAGGTTTATAGTTGGATGCAGAGATATGACCTGGAAACAATGACTGTGGAACAACATATATCAAACAAATTCAGAACTTAGGAAATGTGGAGTGCAGGTACCATTTCCATTTCCACTGGGCTAAGAATTATCAGATAACCCTGAATAACTGGGGAAAAATACTGATTTTCAAAATGTATACACACTTAAAAAAAAAAAAACAAAAAAACCTTGATCTGCAAAAATTAGCCCCACTTTCTTTAGGCTACATTGTTTTGGCTGAGAAATGATTCCTACAAGAGAAATTTTTAGTAAATTTTACCTAATCATTCCAGTACTTTGCAAAGAGTTAATACTTTGTCCCCCAAAATGAACTCTTTATGATGAAGGAGATGCTCTTAACTCATTATCAGAGCCTGCCAATAACGCGTTTTTGGTACTTTTACATACTTCATCCTCTTGATAAATTGTGTCAAGTTCAAAAGATGGCCATTGCCTCCAATTTAACATTCAAAATTCTGAAGCTGAGAGAGGCCAAGTGACTGAACAAAATATCAAATTGGATTCACAGTCAGGCTTTTGGAATCCTTGCAAGGGCCCTTTTATTTTCATGACATTGTACTGGAAACATGGGAATCTATCTGCATGATTAACCTAAATAAGCAAAAGGTTATGTGTTGGGCAATGTGCTTGTTGTTTTGTATGCAATATCTCACTTACTTCTCCCTTACATGATTGTATTTTACCAATGAGAAATATGTGATTCAGACAGGTTAAGTAACTTGCTCAAGATCACACAGATGGAATTAGAAGTAGTATTTTAATTAAACGTGTTCTCTGTCTTTGCGGACTTCATTATAAGATGCTGCCTTCCAAATGAGAAGGCATGCAGTCAGTACTTTCACTTTTTAAGACAAAAGATTCTTATTAAAATATATAACAAGTGACTTAGGCTTGAATATGTGATTACTCACCATCAAATAATTAAACAAAACAGCAAGATGCTTTCATACCATCAAGTAAAATTTCAAATCATAATGGCCTATCAACCAAGAAAATCAGAATTTAATACATATTAGAAAAAACTACTCAGCAATCTCTAAGTGTAGAAGCTCCTATATGCCTTCCCCCTCTGCCTTTGTACTCCTTCTCCTGCATAAGGGGGCCAGACAGCAGTGGAGCAGAGAGCAGGCTGATTTCATGTAGGAGTCACCTGGTGTTGTGTATGCATTGGAATAGCTTTGGTAATTGTAATGTCTCCTGCCTTGCCCAGCCAATTTTGCTGCAAAATTGGGGATATGAAAGCACTTTCGCGATTCCAGAATAAGATGGCTTATGTATTCTTCGAGAAGCTAGTTTCTTTTAAAGCACACAGTGGGGCAAACTGTCACACACGCAGCTTCCTTTTCTACAGAATTCTTCAGCAAGCGGTTATGGGCTGAATTGTGCCTCCCCAAAATTCACATGTTGAAATTCTAACCCCTAGCGCCTCAGAATGTGACTGTATTTGGAGATGGAGTCTTCAAACATGTAAGTAAGATTAACTGAAGTCATTGAGGTGGGCCTTAATCCAGTAGGACCGGTGTTTTCACAAGAAGAGGAGATTAGGACTGATACGGTTAGGCTTTGTGTCCCCACCCAAATCTTATCTTGAATTTTAATCCCCAGGTATTTAGGGAGATACCTGGTGGGAAGCAACTGGATTGTGAGGGTGGTTTCCCCTGTTCTGTTTTTGTGATAGTGAGTGAACTTTCATGAAATCTGATGGTTTTATAAATGGTAGATTTTCCTGAGCTGACACACATTCACTCTCACCTGACACCATGTAAGTTGTGCATTTGCTTCTCCTTCGCCTTCCACCATGATTGTAAGCTGCCTGAGGTCTCCCCAGCCATGCGGAACTGTGAGTCAAATAAACCTCTTTCTTTTATAAATTACTCAGTATGGAGTATTTCTTTATAGCAGTGTGAGAACAGACTAATACAGACACAGAAAAACACAGAGGGAAGACCATGTGAAGACACGGGAAGAAGTCAGCCATATACAAACCAAGAAGAGAGACCTCAGAAGAAACCACTCTACTGGCACCTTAATCTTGGACTTACTGCTTCCAGAACTGAGAAAACAGATTTATCTGTTGTTTAAGCAACCCAGTCTGCGCTATTTGCTATGGCAGCCCTAGAAAACTAATATACAGGCCCAGTTTTTGTTTGTTTGTTTTTGGTTTTTTCGTAAGGACTTTAGGCTCTTCTGAATGGACACTGGCCTCCAAGGCTCCTCAGCACAGATTTCCCAATGTCTAGAAACATGGGCCAAGCACCCTTCCCCATGTTGACCTTGATGGTCTCCCCCTCACTGCTGAACCTCAGAGGAAAGGATTAGGAAGACTAGAACAATCCCAGGGATGGTTCCTATTCTTCCCTTCCCAGGAGTCTCACACACTGCTCAACACCTTCCCATTCTGCCCCCCGGGTGTCAGCCTTTCCTCTTCTGTGTTTCTAAACCTCACAAAGTGTTGAGTTGTCAGTGCTGACGCACTGAATAACACTTAGTTAAGGAGCACACACAACTCTAGCACCTTTTGCTAATTAATTTACCCCAACTTTCATTTCATTTGCCTCTCAGTTTCTAACTTCTAACTAAACCTGCTAATTGCTTTGTGCTCATTCTGCCGCATTCTTCTAGAAGGGAGAAAAAAAAACTGTCTTACTAATGCCAATGTTGGAGAGAAAGAGGGACAGTGAATTTAACAAAGAACCCAATTTCTATGATTTAAAAATGTACATTAGGCAGTGGGGAAAGGCATTATTTTTGTTTAAAGATTCAGCCTTAATAAGAAAATGTTTCTCTCTATGTTTGGCTATGCTAGTTATTTTTAGCATTCAGACATATGTTGAATAATTGTAGAAATTAAAAAAAAAAAACCTCAGCATCAAATCTAGAAAGTTGTGTGTGCACTGATGTCTGCACGTTGGTGTGACCCAACCTGCAGACATCAGTGCACACACAACTTTCTAGATTTGTGTAAATACAACATCCTCCCACCCACTGAGCTGGCAAACAGCAAAGAGATAGGGGTATGGTCACTGCACTGAACTCTGTATTATATTAATCTTATGGGCTTAATTTCAATAAGACATTTGCACCAATGTCTCTGGAGCCTGGAGGAAGCTAAAGTTCCACTTCTCAAAATTCTTCTCATCTTTTCTGGTCAGCTCAAAATGCTACATCTTCCACCATTTGGGCCCTGAGTTCCTCCCTTTCTCGGCGCATATTGTCCTCTCCAAACTTCTGAAGTAGGCAACCCAAATTAGCACCACTGAGTATTCAACTATGACAAAATATAATTTTATTTCTCCCTAACTGAACTTGATTTCTGCTTGAATGTTCGTTCCATATGATGTTTCAAAAACCTCATCATATCTAAGGAAAGTCAATGGATGACGTGATTTTTCTGGCATTTCAAACATAATGGTGACTGAATTCACAATTTCATTCCTCTTTAGAGGTTGATGCTAAGGTCTTGGGTTCTTGTTCAAATGTCACCATAACACTGGCAAGAAGTCAAGCCTCTGTCTCCTTGGTTTGATCTGTCTGGATTTGACGCAGGTGACAGTCCTTCTTTCTGTCATTCTGCCTGCCCGCTTCCTACAGACATCTTAAGAGGGAGGCAAGGAGATTTCAGGGAAACACACGTGAGAAGGTTCCCCTGCTTGGAGAGGGTGGGCTTAAAATTTCAAAACAGTGCCCACCTCCCTCCCCCATTTGCACTGTAAAAATAAACAAAGGCAATTTAAATGAGAAGAAAAAGAGGTTATTTATTCAGAACTTGCTACAGCAAGGGAGTCAGTCACT
This sequence comes from Macaca fascicularis, assembly GCF_037993035.2. NCBI lineage: Eukaryota > Metazoa > Chordata > Mammalia > Primates > Cercopithecidae > Macaca > Macaca fascicularis. Next base: position 20,253,881 of record NC_088379.1, on the reverse strand, counting down.
GTCTCTTGCAACTTGCATTTTGGCAAAGACTCAAAGGCAGACAGGGGAATGGGAAAGTTTCATAATGCAAAAAAGGAAGGCTTCAGGTGTGCCCTGATTGGAGGTTGTTGGCACAGGGAAGCTGAGGGCACGTTACGTAGAAGTGGAGATTCTTCTGTGACTGCTTTGGGGAGCATAATTAGTTTTCTTTGGTTGGTCCTGAGATGGAAGCAGGGAAAAAGTCAGGGACGCTGGCTGTTATTGGTCAAGACCTCCCTGCTCTAGGCTGATTGCTGCAGAGGTTGCAGTTTGGCTTCCTGGACCATTTGCTGCAGGGTTTGTGGATTGGACTCTCATTGTCACAGATGCTCTCACCAGTGCCTGTTTATTTAGTCCTCAGCTCTATAAGAAATAGGTAGAACTAGTAGATAAGGCGGTGGTTCACAAACCTCAGCATGATCAGACTGAATCACACATAGACACACAAACACACACACACACACACGCACAAGTTAAATCTTCACAGCTCATCTTGTTCCACATGTCTATCCTCCTCCCCCACACCCCAGGTTATTAACTCCTTGGGTCTCTTTGTCACTTTATAATATCAGTTCAGTGACCAACACATAACAAATTGGTGCTTGGTAAGTATTTATAGTTTTGTCTAGGTTCTTTTTTCTGTATCTTTGGTTTGACTGTGACTAACAGAAAAAATTTGGCTGCAGGGTAGAAAATGAAACTCCCATTGCCTACTCTGAGTACGAATTGCCTGTAGCACTGGGGCTCCTACTCCCCAGTAGAGGCGAAACAAGTAGGGATGACACATTAAGGATAATAGGCTGAGGGAATTGGAGGACATAAAACACAGAAATGGACCTAGGGGCTCATTCGAACAGCTTCGGTTTGATGCGCTCTGCAGCTTCCCCAACGCGGCGGCCCCTGTTCACGTGAAAAAGGGAGTTAAACTAAGCTGGTCATTTATGGAATCTGTTCACTGCCTCTCTCCGGGAAAGAGCATTAACTCTTTGGCAGCAGGTTTGGTCAGGGTAAATCAATGTTGACAATATTGGTTTCACTATTTTCTGAGAGGCCAATTAAATGTTATTGCTATTTTTATTTAAATGGGAATCTCAGAACCTATCTATTAAAAAATAGAGAATGGGGAGGTCATGCATTAATGCATTCAGTTGTCCATTCACTCATTTATTACCTAATGGTGAATAACTTGGTCTGTAGAGCAGTGGTTATCAAGCTGGGACATAGGAGAATCACCGAGGAAGATGAAAAATAGCACCCCCCACCGCCGGCTGGGCTACACCTTCCATCCATTAGAAACTCTGGGGGTGGGACCTTGGAGTTTTTAAAACTCCTCAGGTGATTCCAGTGTTCACAGGTGAAAGTTGCTGCTCTAGAATTAGACCTCCTAAATTAAATCCTAGCAACCATGCTTATTAACTGAGCAACCTGCCTAAGCTCTCTGAGCCCCAGTTTCCCCATTTGTGAAATGGCTAATGGAGTAACATGTACCTCAAGGGGTTTGGAGAGAATTAGGGGAAGTGACACATGAAAACAATAGTTCAGTTCCAAACACATAGTAAGGTGTATGGTAGCTATATTTGTATTTTAATTAATTATAACGATATTATTTGAATTAACATTAAGCCCTGTGGGGATATAGAAAAAAATAAAACATAAAATATTTGACTACGAATAAATAATAGTTGAGTTCCAAACACATAGTAAGGTGTATGGTAGCTGTATTTGTATTTTAATTAATTATAATGATGTTATTTGAATTAACATTAAGCCCTGTGGGGATACAGAAAAAAATAAAACATAAAATATTTGACTACAAATAATGCTGGGTAGAATTACATTTTTCTGGCTATGAAGGTGAAATAATAATGCTGTGAGAAAGAAAAAGAAAGAAAGTAAAAGTGGCTTCATGGAAGGCATCGATTGTTGGTTTCTTCCATTTGTTTGACCAGGGCAGGGCATGTTATAGTGAACAGCTATTAGGGCCCGCAAATGATCTGCTGGTAGTCTACTCTGAAAGTTTTGCCCAACAAGGAATAACTGCAGATATAACAAAACCAGTCATGGGAACCATAGACCGGATATAAGATGAAGTAAGTACTTGCAGCAAAAATGGACAGGTCAATAGAGAGAACAACAAAAGATGAGAAAAAAACAGAAGCCATAAAGTACAGAAAAGCTATCCAGAGGAAAGTGTGATGCCTCTAACTGTTAGTGGCAGAAGCCATGGAACAAGAGACAGGAAGTTGTAGTCACTATAAAGCCGTGAGAGCAATGATCTCTGCGTGCAAAAGATGAATCCCTGTTCCTTGGATAAATGAGTGAATGAATGAAGAATGAATCAATGAATGAATCAGGAAACCAATAGCCTAAGAAAGCTACAACAACAAAAAATTTTGCCAAATGGAATTTTAAATTTCTTGGATTTCAAGGGTATGTATGCTTCAGGTCAAGGATGTGATTAATTAAGGTTTGCAGGACCTGAAGTTTAAACAGTTTGGAGGGCGCTCTTCAAGAAAAGGAATTTTAAAAATCTTGCTTGCTCTCTATAAATAGATAGACTTTGACAAGGCCTGTGTAAGCAGGTAGCCCTAGAGCTTTAGCTTCATTGGTTTTATGATGACTTTTCTTTGCTGGTATAAAGGAGAGGGAAAAAGGAATGAAATGGGAAGTGAAGTATTCTGAAACCATCGCCTTCACTGTTTGCCACTGTTTATGATCAGTAGTTGTAAATGACTTTATGGCTTTAGCAAATGGATTTGTCCTCTTTCAAAAACATTTGGTTACATAGATGTTCTAAAAAAGCTTATATCTGTTAAGGGTTATTATTGGACAAATAATATAAAATGTCTATTTATCATGTTAAGGTTTTAATATATCTTGTTTTCATTCCAATAGAATGTAATATTGACTGTAAAATAATTTTGTCCACTCACTAGTGGTAGACCAGAATTACTTTACTAAGGTTTGTTTTTCTTTTTGATTCCCCGTTTATTCCCAAAGGCTAAAAATCCAATTTATCATTATTGATCTGTCTTTCACTATAGAGCAGAAATCTTTTGAATTAGGTATTTAGACTTTGCTTGGTTTCATTTTATAATTAAACTCTCACTAAAGCTGAATTATCAATGTTTTAATAAGTATTGAAAAGATATATTTGTATTTAATCCCTTTTGAAGTGGCTCACACCAATATGAAGTGTCTAGGAAATTCATGTGAAAATACATTGTTATATTTGTAATGAACTCTTATTTATTCACTTAACAGGAATTTATTTAGAGCTCTCTATGAGTTTCATACTGTGTTTTGAGGTAAAAAAGCAAATTATAAATCTGTAGTCCCTGACCTCAATAGATAAAGGTTTACTTTAGGTAAAATACGAATGTAAGCTACATGACACCAACTACTATCTATAGCAACTAAATGATGAACGCTAACTTGGATTGCAACTGTATTAAACTGTGTGTGGTTATAGAGACATGGCCTGGGAGCTTACCATGCAGATGGGTAACCGTGGGATTATGGGAAGGAGAGATAGGAAATGCATTTCAGAAGATTACTGTGAGGGAAAAAATGTGAGGGAAGGGACAAAAGTAAACTAAGCCACTGCAAGAACTTGAAGGAACATGGGCTGGTAGCATGGGGATCCATGTGAATGACTGGTGAAAATTAAGATTAAACTAAGAAAAAATGGCCAGATAACTATAAATCTTGAGTGTTGTCTTATTTTTGAGTCTGTTTACTTTTTATTGTGGTATAAGATATAAAGTCATTGGTGTTTCTTGAGTGGAGGAATGACTTTATAGTGCTGCCAAGTTCAACAGCTCTGAATTTAGAGTCAAAGAGATTTGGGTTCAAGTCATGTCTCTGCAACTTACTAGCTGTGTAACTTTGAGCAAATTCCTTAACCTTCCTACACCTGAGTTTTTTCATCTGAAAATGATGGTATTTAATGAATCTATGTTTCAAAGTATTGTGATGAGGTTATAATAAAGTACTGCATAGTGAATATTTAGTATTGGTATTTGAGTACATAGTAAACACTCAGTATATAGTAAATATGATGACTATTGCCATGATTTCTAAGTTAGAATCTAGTGTGGTTAGTATTTCGGTGCTGATCATGACCCAGATGGGAATATAGTAAAATTTTTTGTTTTATTTTTTATTCTGTTGTCTTTTTTAATAGAATGAGTTTAAAATAAAAGTAAAAAATGTAATTAGATATTCTTACTAAAAGCAACATATGCATTGGTAGGTCACACTATTTTATTTAGGCCCCTGGATAATCCAGACCAGTCAGTGGCAGTAAACATAAAAGGGAAATAAATAATTTAAGCAATTAACAGAATTTTCTTGGTCCCAAGTTGTGATTTTTCTTGCATTCAAGAAAACACTGGTGAGTTATGTTTGTTGGTTTAAAAGTGAGTCATGTTGATAATCCCTTTGGCTCAAAGATTGGTAGACTCTATGCTGGGAGAGACAAAGGACGAGGTCTTATTTTTGTACATTAGAACCTCTGTCTATTTTCTTTATCATATTCTGAAGCTGTGAGGGTAGTTGTACAGATTATGGGAAAGTTCTGATAAGACTGAGTCAGGGATAGGAAACAGGCTACGGGTAGATATGGTCCACATCAAACCCTCTGACTTTCCCATTTTAAGCATGATTCATGTGACCAGCAGGAAGAAAAGGCAGAGAAATCTCAATTCTAGCTTTAGATCAAAATAAACTAACTTTGATTTTTGATGGAGAAAGAAAGTAATTATGGCATGTTAGAGTTAAGTCAAATGTCCCCTATTTCTTGTTAAGGTATTTACATATTTCACTGAATATATGTTTGAACGTTAGCAAGAAATACCTTGTGCTTTTTTGGTTTGTTTCTTTACTTAAAAAATAAATCAACCACTAGTTCTGATGTTATCTGTTCAAATATTCCACATTGGGGGAAAATCCTCATCTATTACACATACTTGAATTTGGATTCAATCCCAGAATAGTTGCTAATGCCTGCATGTGGGCTGGAGCTGTGTAATTGTTTCTGGTGCTTAAGGAAGACATGGGGAGCAATCTCTCCCCCAACAGCAGACTAAATTGTGATTTTAGAATCCTTAATCTAGATTAAGTCTCAGAGAGACACTAACTGAAGTGTTTCTTTCAGTTTCTCCCACTGAGTACAGTTTTCCATCTTTTTGTTTTTTCTTATAGATACACAACCTCTCCTTTATATTTCATTCAGCTTTCGAAGGCAAAAGAACAAAATCAACTCATAAATGACAGAAGGGGAATCATTTTGTTACTAGAAGTGGACAAGAAAATGATTTTCCCTGCTGTTTGCCTCAGCTGAATTACAGCCTTATGTCTGTGTGAAATCCAATTTGATGAGATTTTCTTTGTTACTGTTGAAAGAACTTGTCTCTTGGCAGTCCTGCCCCAAACTAGATTTTGCCATTGCCTTCTGCAAAGCTTCTCGTACCCTTGAGTAGTCATCAAGCCTCATGTCCCCTCTTTAATTGTAGCTTCTCTGTATATTATCAGACATTTCCTGGAAATTTGGACTCAGTGGAATAGGAATTGTCAAATGTATCAAAAATATTGTCTTTCTGTATTAAGCATTGACAGTGTATATAGACAAACATCAGCTGTAGAAGACTTTCTACTAAGGGTTTACAATCTTAGAAAAATTAGAAAGTGAATACAATCTGATCTCTAAAACACTAGAAGGTTAGCTATCTTAATATTGGTGGGATGAGACTGGATTTTTTCCTCCAAGACGGTTGGAGGAAAAAAAAAAAAGGAAAAATAGTTACATCAATCCTTGAAGCCAGATGATGAGTATGGGAGCAACCTTCCATTTTCTGTTTTTCTAATCAATTTAAGTTAAATACAATACAGATTATATTTAGGGGGCTGGTAAGCTGACTCAGTTTCCCAGATGACTGAGCAGTGGATCAGCTTTATGAAGTTTAGTGCCAAAACTCATCTGCCCCAGAGCCAGGTGGCCTGATTGAAACCTAAGTGACCCAGGAACCATTTACCAGCAGACAGTCAGTATCAAGAATCACAGCACTGACACTCTACTTGGAGACTTCTTGATTGTACACAAAATCGATTTCTCATTCCTTTCATCTTGTTGTGGCTGGCAGCCCGTCTTTGCATGTTACTATCTCCAAAATGGCACAAAAGCTCTTTACTTGGAAGACATCAGAGGTCTGGACCTCCCATTTTTGGCCCAAACTCCATCCACATACAAAGTGGGGATCAGTGGACCAGTGGGCTCCACTTTTCTTCTGTGGTAGGACTCAATCATGATGATTGTTTGGTATTACCAACATCAAGACCCAAAAGTCCAACGCTGCAGAAATTTCAGAAGTGGTTAGAGCAAGATAGATCCTGAAGATAGACCCTTAAAAATATTGATCTTTGGGTTCCTCTAATTGCTGCATTTTTCGTAGTACATGCTAACCTTTCGAGTTCCATCCCCAGAGATATATAGTATCTTAAATTTGACTATGATCTTAGAGTCTTAATGATTCTTACCCACTACAACCTCAGGTAGATGGATAGAAGATAGATAGATAGATAGATAGATAGATAGATAGATAGATAGATAGATAGATAGATAATAGATACAGAGATGCAGAGATAGAGAGAAAGGATAGATTTGTTGTTGTTTTCATGTTATTTTTATGCAAGTAAACCTCATATATGTTTTGATCTATCATTCTACTAGGTATCAGAAACTTTATTCCATTGGATTAACATGTTCCTCTTTTCCCTTTTCCATGCAGCTTATGTAGTGCTAGGACCTAGCAGAACTATATGGACATGGGTGGGCATGACGTGGATCATATCTGGGTCTCCATTATTTCTCCGCACTGTCTCCACCCTGTCCTGCTTATTCCTGCCTGCAAAATCTCTTCAGGTCAGCAGCGCTCTGAGCCGCCCCTGACCCCCATTCCAAAGCAGGGTACACAGGAAGCATTCTGCTACTCCTGATCCCATGATGGGCTGTAATAAACCTATCTTCAGAGCCTCTTTGGGGCGTCACTGAATTTTTCTAGTGCCACGTTGAGTTTGGGAATCTGAGAGACTGAGGCAGGCCAGCCTGCCTACAACCTCAGGCAGGAGACTTTTTCTGTTCCTACCTGTTCCAGATGAGAAGGACCTCAAAGGATTGCCTACTTTCTGGGTTTTACCTGCAGATGGTTGCCACATTCTTCCTATACCTGACTCTCGAAATTTGTTTGGGATTTCTATTGTTCTCTTACTTCCTACCTTTGAATTTAGTCCTATGGAATCTTGACCTTGTCTGAGGATAAGGGTAAAGTGCAGATAAACATTTCCCTAATAATATTTTCTGCTTAATCTTTTGTCTGCATCAGAGCCTGTGCTATTTCAAACTCAAAGCCAAGGATCAATTCTTTCGTTCTCTCTTTCTCCTATGTTCTCTCTTCCTTGGTGACTGTTGAAAGCAGGGAAACATCCAGGATAATGAAATGCTGGGAATGAAAAACAGAATTGATTAATAAATCAAGATATTATTCAATGTTTCTCAAACTTCAATGAAGCATAGGCCTCTTTTCAAAGGAAAACATTCTCTAGAATATAAAATATAAGATTGTACTCATTAAAATTCTATTTAAATTTTTATAGAGAGAAAACATAAAACACTCTATGTTTACAGATCTTAAGCAACCAAGAAGCCTAAAACTTATTTATAAATGTCCTTGGCTGTTAGGGTTGTAATAACAAAACAACATAGACTGAGTGGCTTATAAACAACAGAAATGTATTTTCTGGTCTGTAGGAAGTCCAATATAGAGGCACTAGAAGATTCAGGGTCTGGTAAGGGCCTGTGTCCTGATCCATAGGCAACCAAATTTTTGTTGTGTCCTCACTTGGTGGAAGGAGAGAGAGAACTCTCTGAGATTTCTTGTATAAGGGTACTTATTCCATGACCTAATTACCTCTCAAAGACCCTCACCTCCTAATGCCATCACATTAGGGATTAGGTTTTAACAACAACAAGAAAGGTTGGAGGAACACAAACATTCTGCTTATACAGCAAATGAAATATAAACAAAATTAAAAAGCCAGAGAAGTCTGAAATAACTGGCATTAATGTGATAGAATACTACAGCACTAACTGCTAAGAGTAAGCACAAATTTGACACGGTGACTCTCACAGATCATGCATTAACTTAATTATCTCAGTTTTTTTTTTTTTTTCTTTTTTCTTTTCTTTTCTTTTTTTTTTTTTTTTTTTTTGAGACGGAGTCTCGCTCTGTCGCCCAGGCTGGAGTGCAGTGGTGTGATCTTGGCTCACTGCAAGTTCTGCCCCCCAGGTTCACACCATTCTTCTGCCTCAGCCTCCCGAGTAGCTGGGACTACAGGCGCCCGCCACCATGCCTGGCTAAGTTTTTGTATTTTTAGTAGAGACGGGGTTTCACCATGTTAGCCAGGATGGTCTTGATCTCCTGACCTCGTGATCCACCTGCCTCGGCCTCCCAAAGTGCTGGGATTACAGGCGTGAGCCACCACGCCTGGCCATCTCAGTATTTTTCTTTTAAATTTCTGCAAAACCCTCACTGGTCTAGTGAGCCACAGCACCATTTGGCTCTCCTTGCTGTGGACGCTTCATTTTTATGTGTCTGTTTTTTTCTCTCCTCATTAGCCCCTAGCAGGTGGAGTAACACCACCAAGACGATCACAAACACTGAAATCAGAGCCCATAGTCTAGTGGTCGTCCTGACAGTGTAGATTATGCTTTTAATTATTTATTTTGTATCATTAAAATGAAAGCCCCAAATCTAAAATCTTCAAAAAAGGACAACTCATTAACTGCTGGAGATCTAATTTCTAATCTGATTACTTCACTTTAGAGATGGCACCAAATGGTTAAATGTTTGATCCCAAGCAACATAGTTAATAGTAGAGCCGGCAATCGTTCTAGAAGACGTGATGAGGGTTCAGAAGGCTTGGTGTCATCCCTAACAACAAATTGCTGTATTTCAAATTATAATATAGGGGTATGAACAATAATATCTATTTACCTTATATATACATTTTTCCTTTGAAAATTTAAGTTCTTGGCCGGGCGCGGTGGCTCACGCCTGTAATCCCAGCACTTTGGGAGGCTGAGGTGGGCGGATCACGAGGTCAGGAGATCAAGACCATCCTGGCTAACACGGTGAAACCCCGTCTCTACTAAAAATACAAAAAAAAAAAACCTAGCCGGGCGCGGTGGCGGGCGCCTGTAGTCCCAGCTACTCGGGAGGCTGAGGCAGGAGAATGGCGTGAACCTAGGAGGCGGAGCTTGCAGTGAGCCGAGATCGCCCCACCGCACTCCAGCCTGGGCGATAGAGGGAGAATCTGTCTCAAAAAAAAAAAAAAAAAAAAAATAGAAAAAGAAAATTTAAGTTCTTTCTTACTTTAGGAAAGAGTAGTTTCAAGTAAACAAAAAGAGAATTTCTAAAAGCATCTAAGATCAAAAGAAGGGAAAACTAGAGGAAAATACACAAAAGACATGGTCAGAAGAAATATATTTCAAAATGCTCCAAAAACTTAGCTACATTGCATTTTATGGGAAGTATATTTGAATAATGTCTCCACTGGTTTAAGTTTTTATTAGATATGAAAAATAATGGTATAATTAAAATAAATGTATATATTCTGTCCACCATCAACTAATGATAAAGTTAGCAACCAGTCTATTTGGATATTGGAGATATATATATGTATATATATAAAATCTCATGAAATTATCATGAAAAACCTACTAGGAACATAAATTTACTTAACTTTTATGGATCAAGAAACTGAATCTCAGAGAAACCTTACAATTTACCCAAGATCATAAAGTTGGTAAATGGAAAAGCTGTTATTTAAATAAAAGTTCTTTTGACTCCAAATCAAGGTTTTGTTCCCCATAATATATCTATCCCCCCATTTGACAGTATTTTAATACCCCTACCAGTAAAACTAATGTTGTAATGTCACATAGCAAGAGCAAGTGAATTTATATAGAACAAGAATGAACATTTAATAAGAGGGGAAAGAAACTATTTTTCTTTTTTCCTACCAACTAATCTGTGGATTGACTCACATTTTTCAGACTCTGGGTGTCTCAAAAGGAGTATACTCTAGAAAGGGAACAAAGTGAAATTAGAAAGGGAAATTAATAACCACAGAGGGACTTTTGCATGATTAAAAGTAATTTGTGGGAACAGCAAATGTTCTTTATGAGCCAACAAAGGCAGCTTTGTTTACAGCCACTGTTGTTCTCAAAGAAAATGTATAATGTCTGAAGATTTTAACAGACTTATTCAGATTTACCATCAGAGCCAAAAAAATACAGAATTACAGACAGAATTAATTATATGGGAATATTTTGTATATCAATTAAAAGAAATTGATTTGTTATTGATTTATAACTCAGCGACTTCCATGACTTAAGCTAGGCTGAAAACTTCCTCATTTATATCCTGAATCTAGAACCATATATTGATATGCATTCCAGATGGTTCCATGTCAATGGGATGAAGTCTGCTTAAGTTCATTATGTCCGAGACTAGCTTCATTGTCTTCTAACCCTATCCCAAATCTGCTTTTCTTCCACAATTTTCTCTCACAGCCTATGCCCCATTGCCCTTGAATTATATATCTGATGGATATTTAATATTGCAATTTATGGATAGCATAATTGTTCTTTCTTCTAATGAACAAATATTTATTGAGCATCTACTGATCACCAACCACCCAACTGATTTGAATCTCTGTATCAGCAAATACAACATATAAAATAATGATGTATAGCTAAAACTATTTTCTAATGTTTTCTAAATGCTAGACACAATAGTTGAAAAAGAATCACTAAAAAAACTACATTGTATTACATTGCCTTTGACACCTTCCCTTCTGGAGATGTTTCCTAATTCCTATCCAAGAGGGTCTCTAAAGGCAGAGGATTGTAGAGTGAATCACCAGGCTCATTCTTGTGATTTAGGTACACTTGGGCCTCCTGACTGTGACCTCTTCTTTTGTGTCTCCATCTTTCCACCTCTCTTAGCTTTCTATACATTTTCTTCTATGAAACATTTCAAAAAAGGTGTTAACCTCAGTCATTGAGAGATCAGCATACATTTAAATCATAGTTTCTATATTTAAGACCTGTTCCCTCTGTAATCTGAGTCATGTGTTGTCTATAAATTGTAGGTTTTCAATAAACATAGTAATATTAGCTTTATGATAGTGTATGCCATTTGTTTTTAATAGCTTTACTGCAAATAAATTTATATACCATAAAGCTCACATGTTTTAAGTGTATAATTTATCTAGCTCTTACCACACACTAATAATGGAATATTTTCATCAGCTTCAAGGAAACCTCATGTGCATATAGTCACTCCTATTCACACTCTCCACCACTATGCAACCACTCATCTGCTTTCTGTCTCTACATATCTGCCCTTCTTTGGATATTTTATATAAATAAAAGAATACTACTTGCACTCTTATGTTTATTGCAGCACTATTCACAGTCACAAAGATTTGGAATCAACCTAAGTGTCCATCAATGGAAGAAAATGTGGTGTGTGTGTTTGTGTGTATACACACACACACACAAACATGTTTATGCATTTATATACATTTTTGTGATATATAAAGAAATTATATATATATATATATAAAATGTATATACAACATGGAATCCTAATCCTACTCAGGCATAAAAAAGAATGGAATGATGTATTTTGCAAGCAACGTGGAGAGACCTGGAGTCCATTATCCTAAGTGAAATAACCCAGCAAGTCAAATACCACATATTCTCACTTATAAGTGGGAGCTGAACAATGGGTACAGATGGACATATAGAGTGGAATAATACACACTGGAAACTTCAATAGGTGGGAGGATGGGAGGGGTATGAGGGTTGAAAAATTACTTATTAGACACAATGTTCACTGTCTAGGTAATGGGTTTACTAAAAGCCCAGACTTCACCACTACACAATCTATGTATGTAAAAAATCTTGTATCCCCTAAATATATAACATTTTTAAAAAGTTTTTAAGTGATAAATCAATAAATACACAGATTCTTCACACACACACACACACACACACACACACACACACACACACACACACAAATGGAATCATACAAAACAACATACCCATTGAACTGAACATATTGCAGTTTCAGTTCCTGATGACTACAATAAAGATAGTCACAAGAAGTTTTTGGTTTCCCAATGCATTTAAAAGTTGTGTTTAAACTATATTGTTATCTATTAAATATGCAATAGTATTATGTCTAAAAAAATGTACACACCGGCCGGGCGCGGTGGCTCAAGCCTGTAATCCCAGCACTTTGGGAGGCCGAGACGGGCGGATCACGAGGCCAGGAGATCGAGAGACGATCCCGGCTAACACGGTGAAACCCCGTCTCTACTAAAAAATACAAAAAAACTAGCCGGGCGAGGTGGCGGGCGCCTGTAGTCCCAGCTACTCGGGAGGCTGAGGCAGGAGAACGGCGTAAACCCGGGAGGCGGAGCTTGCAGTGAGCTGAGATCCGGCCACTGCACTCCAGCCTGGGTGACAGAGCAAGACTCCGTCTCAAAAAAAAAAAAAAAAAAAAAAAAAATGTACACACCTTAATTTTTAAAATACTTGATTGCCAAAAAATGCTAATGATCATCTGAGCCTTCCGCAAGTCATAATCTTTTTGCTAATGGAGGGCCTGATCTCAGTGTGGATGGCTGCTGGCTGACCAGGGATGGTTGCTGAAGGTTGTGTGGCTGTGGCAATTTATTTTTATTTATTTATTTTTTTGAGACAGCATCTCACTCTGTCACCCAGGCTGAAGTACAGTAGCGCAATCTCGGCTCACTGCAACCTCTGCCTCCCAGGTTCAAGTGATTCTCCCACCTCAGCCTCCCAAGTAGCTGGGACTACAGGTACATATCACCACGCCCTGCTAATTTTTGTATTTTTTGATAGAGACAGAATTTCACCATGTTAGCCAGGATGGTCTTGAACTCCTGACCTCAAGTGATCTGCCTGGCTTGGGCTCCCAAAGTGCTGGGATTATAGATGTGAACCACCGTGCCCAGCCAAGGCTGTGGCAATTTCTTAAAACCACAGTGAAGTTTGTTGCCCCAGTTGACTCTTTCTTTCACAAAAGATTTTTCTGTTGCATGCAATGCTGTTTGATAACGTTTTACTTGCAATAGAACTTTCAAAATTGGAGTCAGTTCTCAAAACCCTTCTGCTGCTTTATCAAAGTTTATGTAGTATTCAAAATCCTTTGTTAGCACTTCGACAATTTTCACAGCATCTTCACCAGAAGTAGACTCCATCTCCAGAAGGCACTTTTCTTGTTCATCCAGAAGCAGAAACTTCTTATCTGTTGTAGCTGGATCATGAGATAGATCAAACTCAGTCACATATTCAGGCTCGACTTCTAACTCTAGTTCTCTTGTTATTTCTACCACGTTTGCAGTTCCTTCCTCCACGAAACTATTGAACCCTTCAAAGTCATTCACAAGGGTTGGAATCAGTGTCTTCCAAACTCCAATTAATGTTATTTCGACCTTCTACCATGAATTATGATCATTATTAATGGGACCTAGAATGGTTAATCCTTTCCAGAAGATTTTCAATTTACTTTTCCCAGATCTATCAGAGAACTCACTTTTCATGGCAGCTATAACATTAAGAAATTTCTTTATTTTTTTTCTTTTGTTCCCCTCAACTTTTTTAAGTTCCAGGGTATATGTGCAGGATGTGTGGGTTTGTTACATAGGTAAACTTGTGCCATGGTGGTTTGCTACACAATTCATCCCATCTCCTAGGTATTAAGCTCAGCATCCATTAGCTATTTTTCCTGATGTTCTCCCTTCCCCCACCTCCCTGACAGGCCCCAGTGTGTGTTGTTCCCCCTGATGTGTCCCGGTGTTCTCATCGTTCAGCTCCCACATATAAGTGAGAACATGTGGTGTTTGGTTTTCTGTTCCTGCATTAGTTTGCTGAGGTTAGCAGCTTCCACCTCCGTCACTGCAAAGGACATGCTCTCATTCATTTTTATGGCTGCATAGTATTCCATGGTATATATGTATGGTATATATGTACCACATTTTCTTTATTCAGTATATCATTGATGGACATTTGGGTTGATCATGTCTTTGCTATAGTGAATAGTGCTGCAATTAACATATGGGTGCATGTATTTTTATAATAGGATGATTTCTATTTCTTTGGGTATATACCCGGTGATGGGATTGCTGGGTCAAATGGCATTTCTGCCTCTAGATGTTGGAGGATTTACCACAGTGTCTTCCACAATGGCTGAACTAATTTACACTCCCACCAATAGGGCAAACGCTTTCCTTTTTCTCTGCAGCCTTGCCAGTGTCTGTTGGTTTTTGACTTTTCAATAATTGTCATTCTGACTGGTGTTAGATGGTATCTCATTGTGGTTTTGATTTGCATTTCTCTAATGATCAATGATGTTGAGCTTTTTTTGTCATATGTTTGTTGGCCACATGAATGTCTTCTTTTGAGAACCATCTGTTCATGTATTTCTTAAATAATTATATGAGAAAATCAAAATTACTCATTGATCCATGAGCTACAGAATGGATGTTGTGTTAGCAGGTGTGAAAACAACATTAATCTCCTTATGTGTTTTCATCAGAGCTCATGGATGACCAGGTGTATTGTCCGTGAGCAGTAATATTTTGAAAGGAATCTTTTTTTTTCTGAAGAGTGGTTCTCAACAGCAGGCTTAACATATTCAGTAAATAACATTGTAAACAGGTGTGCTCTTATTCAGGCTTTGTTGTTGCACCTATGGGAAACAGGACAAGCATGGTAAATTTAGCATAATTCTTAGGGACTCTAGGATTTTTGGAATGGTAAATGAATATCGCTTCAACTTAAAGTCACCAGCTGCATTAGCCCCTAACAAAGGAGTCAACCTGTCCTTTGAAGCTTTGAAGCCAGACATTGACTTCTCCACAGTTTTGAAAGTCCTACATAACATTTTCTTTTAATAAAAGACCATTTTGTCTACCATGAAAATCTATTATTGAATGCAGCCCCCTCTCAATTCCCTTAGCTAAATCTTCTGGATAACTTCCTACAACTTCTACATCAGCACTTGCTGCTTCTTATATTATGGAGGATACTTCTTTCCTTAATCAACCACTGTTAGCTTCAAACTTTTCTTTTGTAGCTTCCTTATTTCTCTTAGCCTTCATGGAAATGAATAAAGTCAGGGCTTTATTCTGGATTTGACTTTGGCTTAAGGGAATATTGTGGCTAGTTTGAACTTTTACCCAGAGCCCTAAAACTTCCTTTCTATCAACAATAAGGCTGTTTCAGTTTCTTATCATTGGTCTATTTGCTGGAGTAGCACTTTAAATTTTCTTCAAAAACTCTTCCTTTGCATTCACAACTTGGCTACCTGTTTGGCACAAGAGTCCTAGCTTTTGACCTGTCTTGGCTTCCAGTTTGCATTCCCTACTAACCTTAATCATTTCTAGCATTTGATTTGAACTAAAAGACAGGTGGCTCTTCCTTGCCCTTAAATAGTTACAGGCCATGGTAGCATTATTAATTGGTCTAATTTCAATAGTGTTGTTTCTCAGGGAATATGGAAGCTGCGGGAGAGGGAGAGAGATGGAGAATGTCTGGTGTGTAGAGCAGTCAACACACACACACACATTTATTATTAAGTTCAACATGTTATCTGAGTGTGGTTTCTGGCGCCCCAAACAATTATGGTAGCCACATCAAAGATCACTGATCACAGATCACCGAAACAGATGTAATAATAGTGAAAAAGTTGTAAATATTGTAATAATTATCAAAATGTGACACTGAGACTTAAATGAACACATGCTGTTCAAAATGACTCTCGTTGACTCCCATAGACTTGCTCCATGCAGGGCTGCCAAAAATCTTTAGTTTGTAAAAAGAAAGAAAATGTGATATCTGCAAGGCACAATAAAATGAAACAAAATAAGAGACGATATCTTTGTATGTGGTTTTTGTGTCTGGCTTCTTTCACCAAGCATAACGTGATTGAGGTTCACTGATGTTATAGCATGTACCTTTGCCCTTTTTTATAGCTGTTGAGTAATGTCCTGTTGTGTGACTGTGCCACATTTTGTTTATCCATTCACTCATTGATGGACATTTGGCCTGTGTCCACTTTTTGGCTATTGTGAATAAAGTTGTGATGAACACTTCTGTACAAGTTTTGGTGTGAATACATGTTTTCATTTCTTTTAGGAAGATAGCTAGAAATAGAATTGCTGGGTTGTATAGTCATATATTAAGTTAGTTTTAATTTTTAAGACATGCTATTTGTTTGGTTGATGGTTTTTTGTTTGTTTGTTTTTAAATTTTGAGGGATTTGGAATTTAATGGCTGGAACTTTGTCCCATTGTCTGTCCAGTTTTAAATTAATTGTTATTTGGGGAAGTGGAAGCATATGGAGATATAGCATTCTTCAGGAACCCTCAGTCATTACTGCTCATGAGATTTTCTGATCAGGTTCCATAGCTATTTATTTATTGCATGAAGTATAACCCTAAGAGACCTGATTAAATACTTGGAAATTGTGTCTTATTTTTAAATTAAAATTATTCAAAGGAGGCAAGATCATATGAAGTAAAAACCAAATATATATTGTACATGAATATATTTAATATTTGAAATAAGAAACACAAGGAAATTTGTTTTCTACATTTCAAAGAGCGTTTTTAAAAATAATTCTTGAAGAACCAACTTTAGTGCTTTGTATCATGATACTTGCTGGTTACTATAATAAAAATTAATATTTTTGATGTTCAAATGAGGAGATATTTGATAAAGACAGCACATAGTCAAATAGAATAAAAATAACTGAAGGACCCTAAAGTAGGTATAGCTTGTTAAACAGCCTGTTACCTGCACAGCAAAACTTAGGTTATGTTTAGAAATAAAATTTGACTATTAACACAACATGGAAAATATAAACAGCTGCAAATGAGATAAGATCTGCAAGTAAAATAAAATAAAATTAGGATTCAGCAACATATTGATTTTCAGGATCTGAATTTTTTTTCTATGCAAGTGAAATAGAGCAAAGATGGAGTGGCTCTAACAAATGAGGGCATGTGATGAGCTTGGCAACGAATCAAGTGGGGCTGGTGGAACAATAGTATCAACTCATGACCAACAGCCTGGTTAATTGCATCGCTCTGGTCATTGTCTAGTCCCTCTATTATAAAAGGAATTCAACATTCTCTCGGGCATTTTTATGGTAAATTTAACCTCCCCAGAGAGTTTGTGGGTTTTAATTTTATTTTAGTAAAATACAAAGATAAGCTATATGCCATATTCAAATCTGTAACCACATGAAATAGGATATTGAAGTATATACATTATGTATTAGGATTTGTCCAATTTCATTTCTGCTGGTTTCCTGGGGATTTTTGTTTCAGCATTTGTGTTGGATTTTCTTGGCCATTGCATGCTGCAGTGCATAACAACTAAGCAGCTGTGAATATGTACAGAACTCTTCAAATATAACACCTGCTGCACCTGCCTTTTCCTAGCTCCCCATAGAGAGAAATTTATTTATTAAAAAGACTTATATTTTAAAAATGAAATAAAGTCACATATATTTGGAAGAAGGAAAACTAAAACACTTCTCTTTGGAGAAATAAAACACTTCTCAAACTTAGAATATTATCTCTTACACACTAATGAAACATAGCATTTGCATTCCGCATGGTAGTTTATATTCTAGTTATTGCGAAACGAGTCTAATTATTTTTATTTCATTCATGTTTTAAATAAACTAATTTTATGGAATTCTACTTAATTAGTATGTGTTTTTAAAGAGTCATATTTTTAAGAAATCTTTAGATTAGATCCATGCCTAGAGTGACTAATAAGAATGAGACAGACAAAAAAGAGGTTAAGTGGAGTGAGGAAATTTCCAACGTTTCATTAATCTCCAGAAGGGAAGTAGTACACACATTATCATTTGAATGAGACCATCTTTTAACTATATGCTAGTGGAATGAAGCTTCTCTGAAATTCTTCTTGCCTGGGCAAACTCAAATCTGATAATCCCAAACCAGCTTGCTCACTACATTCCCTGTGTATCACTTTACTCTCTGAACAACCATGAATGATCACACATGCACACATTTATGTGCACATACTACTTTTCAAACTGTGAGTGTCTGATCTTTATCTTAATTAATAACCCTACTATTCTTGTTATCCATATTTGAAAAATGAAAGCCATTTCAATGCACCCCTTGCCTTCACATCCAATCAGTTTCTGAATTTTAGCATTTCTTTTTTGTTGTTATGTTTCATACAATTGTAAATGCTTTTCCATTCGATTGCTACCATGGAGAAGGCAGTATCATGCAGAGGTTAAGGACTCAGGCTCTGGAAGCCTGACCTTAGATCTGGCACTTCCTTCCCATGTAAACTTGGGCAAGGCTCTTAATCTCTGTGTCTCAATTTCTTCCTTTGTACAATAATCAAGTAGATGTAGACTTCAGTTCTCAGGAGGTTTCAGTTATTTTCATATTGACCTCTCCATAGGGCTGCTTGAGTTTCCTCACAATATGGCAGCTGCCTTTCTCCAGAGCAAGTGATCCAAGAAAGTACAAAGCAGAAGTTGCAAAATCTTTCTTAACCTAGCCTCAGAAGTCAGATAACTTCATTTCTGCAATAACATGTTGATTACACAAGTGAGTGTGAGACCCCTCCCACAAGGATGTGAATATCAGGAGATGAGGCTCATTGGAACCATCAGGGGGACACTAGCAATTCTTATTGACGATGTTCTTACTCTAAATCTGACTTTTCTTTCCTCTTGTTTTACATTATCCTCCCAGTCGAGCTTTCCCACACATCGTTCACATTTCTAGCAATCTTCTAGTCATCACCAGAGCTTCTCCTTATCAATTTCTGTGCATTTTGTATACCATTCAGATCTTAACATTTTGTCATATTAGGTGTTAATCTCTTCTTTGCTTTAGATAAAATTTTCATTGTATGAGGAAGTTGTAATTTTTCTGTAGTTGAATCCATCACTACCTTTGTTGTTACTTCTTCTCTGATGCAGAAAAGTACTATTCCTCTTAAAAGTTCATAAATATTTACTTCTGTTTTGAACTAGAGGGGTTATTTATTATTTTTAAATAACATTTTGATGTGGAATTTCTTTTACAATCTTTTATAAGGTACAACACTAAATTAAATTATTTAGTAAGCTTTTTTCTTTTAATTGTGGTGATATCTATTATACATTATTCTCAATTTATATTTCACTGGTCTCCATTTTCTAATTTTTGTAGCTAATGATTATTTTTTATTAAAAAAGTTTTGTCATCTTCATTATGATTAGCCCATATAGTATCTGTAACTCAGTATCTCTAAGAAATAGAAATTAGATTTATAAGCATGCGTTTGATTTAGCTTGGCCAAATAACTCAATTCTCAATTTTTTTTCCGTATTTCTTTACCTGGGATTACAAATTGTGAAATCCAAAGAACTTTTTGGGTATACTGATGTCTTGTTTGTGAAGAAATTTCCTTCTTGTCATCCTGGGCACAGTGTTAATGTTTGTTCAATTGCTTTTCTAATTTTTTAAGGCATGTTGCCTTCAGCTTATGTTACCCTTTAAATCAGATGAGGAATGAGAGTAAATGCTTTCAGTACTGGAATAGGAGTAAAGTCACATTCCAATTGTAATTAAGGGCTATTAGGAAGGTAACTCATTTTCCCACAAATTTGGTGCCAGTTATGTCTGGGTTTGAAGACACTATAATGTCACCTATTAATGATGTTTAGTAGTCTCTGCTTTTATGAAGTGTCATGTACAACTCACAGTTGTTCTTCTAAACAATGTTGCCTGCTCAACCTTAATGGTTTTATTAGAAAGAGTCTCAAAAGTGTTTTTTTTATGGTGGGAAGCCAGCGATTGGTGCAAGGATAAACTTTTGAGAATGTGCATATAGTCT
This sequence comes from Macaca fascicularis, assembly GCF_037993035.2. Taxonomy (NCBI): domain Eukaryota; kingdom Metazoa; phylum Chordata; class Mammalia; order Primates; family Cercopithecidae; genus Macaca; species Macaca fascicularis. The sequence continues at coordinate 20,233,822 of NC_088379.1, read as the reverse complement.
TTTAAATTATTTATCTTCATGTATAGCACTGTCTCAAAACCGTTATTTTTTTTTTAGGTGTTTCGTAGTTGCAAAGTACTTGTATACCTTTGAATGATAGGTTTTACCTTGTATCTTATACTTCTGTATGTGTTCTTAACTGATGCTTTCAGATCATGTTGGCCCATCTGTCTGTAGTAGTACTATTCACGTTATATTATATGCAGTCATGTACACCACTGTTCCTAGATTAGGCTGCAAGCTGGTGAGTTCTTGACAAGTTTCCAGAGACCTGGCTAGTCATTGCTTGGGCCGTCTGGCTGTTTGTTTATTTCTGTCATGGAGTATGCTCCCAGCCCATCATCTGGGACTTTGAGCCCCTGAAACTAAGGGAAAGGAAAACACATCATTTGGTCCTCATTGGCTCTCTACCCTTCTGCTGAAGGAGCATATTGCCAGGAATCTCAACATGTGGTTAAGGATGTAGGTGGGAAGGAAGAAGGAGTCACTACAGAACTTTAGACAGATGGCTCTCATTTCAGGGCAGCTCACTCAAATAAATTCATTCTTTAACCATAACATATATTTTGCAAAACAGAATAGATATAAAAGAAGAAAAGCAATATTGACCACTCTGGGTCTGGAACTTGTAGTGGATTGTATACGTAACCTAAAAATGGCATAAGCTCTGGCTGGTGGATTATTCCTTTTAGACTGACTCCTGCTGAGTAATATAGAGACATTCATTCTTTAATTCTCCATCTTTGGGAGACCAAATAGCATTCTCAGTGTGCTATCAGGATAATACCTCAATACCTTAAGATAGTACCTCAACACCTATATATATATACACACATATATATATATATATATACACACACACATATATATATATATATATAGGAATTAAATAACTTGATTCATGGAAGCACCTTTAAGGAAGACCTGGGATATATAAAATGCTCAACAAATGCTAGCAATGTGTAATAATTAAATCATTTCACAGTTACGTGGGAACTGGAATAGAGAAGAAACTCGTGATAGTAGACATTGCAGAAGTTTCCAGGTTGGACAAACTTGAGTTTGAATTCTGGCTCTGCCATTTACTAACTGTGTGTCGTGGCCAGTTGCTGAGCCTATCTGAGCCTTGGTTTCCTCGTCAGTATAACAGAAATAAAAATTGTTGTTTTTCATGGTATTATGGACTGAATGTTGGTTTCACCTCAAAATGTGTATGTTGAAATCGAACCTTCAATGTGATAGTACTAGGGTATGGTGTCTGTAGAAGGTAATTAGGTCTTGAGGGTGGAGTGCTCATGAATGGGATTGGTGTCTTTATAAAAGGAACTCCATAGAGGTCTCTCGCTCTTTCCACATGTGAGGATATAACAAGAAGTCAGCAGTCTGCGACATGACATAGGGCTCTCACTGAAACCCGATCATGCTGGCACAGATTTTGGACTTCCAACCTCCAGAGCTGTGAGACATAAATTTCTGTTGTTTATAAGGTACCCATTCTATGGTATTTCATTATAGCAGCTCAAACTGGTGAAGATGCATAGTTATGAAGATTAAAGGAGATTTCATACGTAAAATAGATGACATATGTTTGACAACACTCGGTAAAGGGATTTACTAGTTATGAAATGAGAAATCAGAATTCAAGCCCCAGTCTTTTCACTCATTAGCTATGAAATCTGCATGAAATTACCTTATTATCTTAAGCCTTAATGCCCTTTTCTGGAAAATGAAGAGGGATATAAAATGGCTTTCAATATCTGTACATATGTCTACCACTTTTTTATTAGCATTTAACTTTCAAAATTTACTTGTTAATGATTTTATTTTTCCTGCCATATTTTAATCCTAGAATTATTCATCTTCGTATGTACAGAAGCTAGCACAGTGCTTGGCATATAAAATTTGCTCCACAAATGCTGAGTGAATGAAGAGATGCATGAATTCAGGGAAGGGCAAATATATATTTTCATGAGAATGATGCATGAGCAGTATTAAAGAACAGAGAAATAGTGACTTCCCTGATTCCACACAAGCTACAGCCAGGCATTAGAAAGTTGGAACTTCGTTGAACAAAAAGCCCCCAAAGATGACAGCATTTTCGTCTACGTAAAAATATTCCTAACACAATTTCATATGTCAAAATCAAGTTTATTTTCACTGCCATTGAAATGTGAGATGTAATTGGCACTGATCCTATTAAGTTTATTCTGTTTTTGCTCTATATTCTTTGTAAATTTAGTCCAGTAATATTTTCTCATTAGAGTCATTTACCCAATTTTTTTCACAAACGTGTGAAGAGAAAACATCATGTGTAAATTTCTAATCTTCTAAAACACATTTTATTTCAAATTTGATTATTTTTCAAAACAAGACATAACAAATGATAGTGAGGTCCATATTTGCAAAAAATCTTTTCTAGGGTTTTTCAAAGCTTTTTACTGGAAAAACAAAATTGTGTTTGTGAAACAATCTGTGATTTAAAATAAGTTTAAAATATTTGAGAGGATAATACAATTCAATACATAAAAACTTTTCCTTTTTAAGATGGAAGGACCTATTTTTCTTAAGCGGTACCTTTAGTGTGAATTGTTCTTAAACAGTATTTAGAAGGCAAGTGTATCTGGTGAGAACACACATGGTTATGAGGATGTGATTATGACACCTACCTAAGTTTCGGGGGTATATGCTGCTCCTTTTTAGCTTCAAACTTGTTTTTAGATTCCTCTCAGGACTGTGCATTGAATTTTCTGTGGTCTTTGTTTCAGCAAAGTGTATCTGTTCCACTGCCTCATTCATTCAATAAATAATCTATCTGTGTCACACTGTGGTATACGGCACTGGCACATCATGTTGATAGTTACCTTTATGGAGCTCAAAGTTCAGTGGAAGCAACAATCATTATGCAAATAAACACACAAATAAATATGTGTAATGAAACCTTGAGATGAGCTCTGCGAAGGAAGAAAACAGATTATACGTTTGAAAAATTATAATGGCATGGGCAGGGGAGAGGGGCTGCCGATTTGCAATGACAGAATCACAGAATATCTTTCTGGGGAGGAGACATTTGTAATAAAAACTAAAATGAAAAGGAGCAGAAGGAAGGATTGAGGACAGAAAGTCGCAGAATATTCCAGATAAAGGAAAGAAGCTGGCATATTTTAGGAACCATATCAGGAGGACAGAAAACAAGGGGGAGTATGTGCGTGAGGTGTCATAGAATAAATAACCAGTATAAGGTTATCCAGAGATCAGGCTTTGCATTTTGGAGTGATCAAGTTTGTATTTTGAAATGATCACTCTGGTTGAAATGTGAAAAAGCTAGGGGTTCAAGTATACAACAGAAGATATTAGTTAGGAGAATACAAGGAAGTTGCAATGGCCCAGGAATGAGATGATAGCTCCATGGACCAAGGAGGGACTGCCCAGTAGAGAGAGAAGTGAGCAAACGAGATTTGTTGTGGAACTTGTGGCCTTTCCCAGTTTTTTACTTTTTAATATCTAAAAACTGGACGTGTCTTTTAGTCAAGGCATTTCGTGGCTTATTTTTCAACGTTGTTTTTCTTTCTTAGTTATACTTAAAATAATGACGCATGTTACCATTGATGACATCTTAGATTCAGTGCTGTATTAGTTCATTCTCACATTGCTATAAAGAACAACCTGAGCCCGGATAATTTATAAATAAAAGAGTTTTAATTAACTCACAGTTTTGCAAGCTGTACAGGAAGCCTGGCTGTGAAGGTCTCAGGAAATTTACAATCGTGGTAGAAGGTGCAAGAGAAGCAGGCACATCTTACATGGCCAGAGAAGGAGGAAGAGAGCAAAGAGGGAGGTGCTAAACACTTTTAAAGAACCAGATCTTGTGAGAACTCACTCACTATCATGAGAACAGCAAGGGGGAAGTCCGCCCCCATGATCCAATCACCTCCCACCAGGCCCCTACTGCAACACTGGAGAATACAATCTGAGATTTGGGCAGGGACACAAATCCAAACCATACAAAGGGGATATGGTAAAACTTGCTAAAATTTTATGAGGGGCCATGGCCTTATTTCTTTCCTTAAGAGAGTTATATTTTTAGTTAAGCTATCTGAAGTTATAATAGGATATGATATCACATAAGGAAATATTCTATAACAAAATATTTATTCATTTCACAAAAGCTTTTTGCTTCTAGGCATTGATTGGGGTGTTGTATATACAGTGGTAAGAGAATAAAGCAAGAATAGTTGCTTCATAGGTTTCTAGCGTGGCTGGGAAGATGGACATTGAAGAAATAATGAATGCTGTTGAATTCTGTGAAGGAGCAGTACAGTTTGATATGGGCAGGGGGAAAAGATGTGTCTGATCTTGTCTAGGGAGAGAAGGCAAAACATCTTTAGGAAATGCCATTGATTCTGAGACCCAAAAGATGAGGAGTTAATAGGAAGAAGGAGTAGGGAAGAGTAATTCTACGCTTGTTTCATGGCACATTTGAGAAATGGAAAGGTTAGTAGGGCTGGAACACAGAGGAAATAATGAATCATGAGTCTGAGGAGACATGCAGGGCCCAGATATTGCTGGGTCTTATCTCATAGACAGTGAGAAGGATGGAAGAAGTTGATATAATAAATCTTGCTTTTCATTGATGTCTTGTGGTCATTATATACAGAACGCATTTGTAGGGTAAGACATGAAGGGCAAGAATGAACGTACGGATACCTGTATAAGAGACAATAGCAGAGGTTGTGAGAATGGAAATAATTGAACAAATATATGAGATATTTAGGATGTAGAATGCACAGGGTCAGGTGCCAGATTGGAAGGTAATCAACTATCTTAATTTTAGCTTAAAAAATTCTACCTCCCAAGAGACGCCTCAGTTCCAGGCAATTCAGTGTGGTTGGTCATTCTTGGTGGCAGAATGAGAAATCATATCAGACTTCCATTTTCTTGACTTGAACAATGAGGTAAATGACGGTGCAATTTCCTGAGTGAGAGTCCTGAAGGGGGCCAACTTTTCAGATACAATGGCATATGGTTTTGAGTTGCCAGAGACACATTTCAGCACACATTTGAATAGAAATTTTTGAAACTCAGAAGCAAGATCTGTCCAGGAGAAGGACATTTAGGATTTGTGGCATGACCAATGATGCCATAGAATTGGAAAAAATTAAGGTTGTATTGAGTGAGAAGGGAAGTGTATCTTGAAATAAATGTTGATAATTTTTATCATTTAATATCTACTGAAGGAATAAGAGGCAGCAAAATACATTCAGAATGAGTGACTGTAGAGAAAAGAAGAATAAACAGAAATGAAGACCCAGTGGATATTCGAAGGGAGGATTGAGTGGTGTTGAGTGCTGCTAACAGATATATATGATAACAGAAGTCCATTGAATTTTGTGATATATTGGCAAGAGCAATGTTTGTAGATGTATCCAAATATAAACCTGGTTGTGTTGGAATTGTGTTGTGGAGTGAGTGAGAAAATGCAGACAGCAAGTGAAGGCTTTTATGAAATCTTGACTCCAACAGGATAATTAAGAGTCTGCCACCTGGCAGGGTGCAGTGGTTCACGCCTGTAATCCTAGCATTTTGGGAGGCCGAGGCACGCGGATCACCTGAGGTCAGGAGTTGGAGACCAACTGGGCCAACATGGTGAAACCCCATCTCCACTAAAAACACAAAAATTATAATCCCAGCACTTTGGGAGGCTGAGGAGGGCGGATCATGAGGTCAGGAGACTGAGACCATCCTGGCTAACATGGTGAAACCCCATCTCTACTAAAAAATACAAAAAATGAGCCGGGTGTAGTGGCACACACCTGTAGTTCCAGCTACTTGGGAGTCTGAGGCAGGAGAATCACTTGAACCGAAGAGGTGAAGGTTGCAGTGAGCCGAGATCGCGCCACTGACCTCCAGCCTGGGCGGCAGAGCAAGACTCTGTCTCAAAACACACACACACACACACACACACACACACACACAAATTAGCCAGGCACGGTGGTGCACACCTGTAATCCCATGTAATCCCAGCTACTCTGGAGGCCAAGGCAGGAGAATCGCTTGAATCAGGGAGGTGGAGGTTGCAGTGAGCCGAGATTGTGCCACTGCACTTCAGCCTGGGTGACACAGCGAGACTGAAAAAACAAAAACAAACAAACAAATAAACAAAACAGAAAAAGAGAGAGAGAGGAAGGGAAGGAGGGAAGGAGAAATACAGGAAGGAAGGGAAGGGAAGGGGAGGGGAGGGGAGGGGAGGGGAGGGAAAGAAAAGAATCTGCCACCAAAAGGAACATGTGAAGACTAGGTAGCATTCTTTGATTGTTTTAGGGAGATTTTAACCAACAGAGAGAAAGAACTTGAAGGAATTGAAAGAAAAGAGCTTAGGGTCTTAATAGTGGGAGAATAAAGAGGATCAAGAGCATAGATAGAATAATTTTTCTTAGCTAGAAGAACCACCTCTCTGACTGTGACAGAGGGAAAGAAGACACGAATGCTGCAAACACATCTTGCAGTCATGTTATGTGTAAAGTGTGCTTCCCAGGAAATGCTTCACTAACCTTCATGTGTCAAATTATGCTTCATGAGAAAAGGTACAGTAAGCAGCCCAATAAATGATGATTATGTATCATATATTCATAATTACATGTATTATAGCTTTACTGTTGGAGCAATTACATTTTAAAATTTATTTTTAAATTCTTGTAAATCCAATACCTACCAGGCACTCAGGGTTCAGAAATGGCACTGTGACTGTCATCAAGAACTTTCAATGCGATGATGGAGACGGGCATTTAAATAGATAATTGCAATAGAGTCTGACAGGAAGTGGAACTAGAGTGCGGTGAAAGTAAACAGCATGGGACAGAGGCATGAGAGAATAATATTAATTAAGATTTGGGCTTAGCCACCAGAATGAGACTGAAATAATTTTCACTTGACAATATAGAATTGTTAGGCCCTCCAGGGGTGGGTGAATGAAAAAAATACAACTATTCTGTTCTATGAGGTCATGCAGGGATCCAGATTTTTAGAGCTTTTTTGCTCCACTATATCTACATGACGAAACCTAGCTCCCTACCACCATATATATGTTCAAGTCCACAGGGAGGGGGCAGAGGAAATGGAGGATTATTTATCTTTCTGATTCAGCCTGCTGGCCTGGAGTGATGTGATTGGAATTCCTTCATCTTATTCATTAGTATAACCTGGAAGTGCAGTGGAGTTAACAAACTTAACCAATGATGGAAGGATAGATGCCTTATCTTTCTGGATGATTATAAGGTCATTTGGTAGGCTGGCTTCTCAGATGTCCTAGCACATGTGTGAACTTCTGATTTCTAGCAGTAACTTTGTGAAAATACATTTATACTGGCTTTCCTCCATCCTTGTATCACTCTCTGTGCTTTTCTCACTCCTCCTTCCTGAGATTATGCCTTTAGTAAACTATTTATATCCAACTCCTTGTCTCAGGATCTGCCTTTGGGGGGATCCAAACCAACAAATCAGATAGAGCAGCAGCCTTGACCAACCAGAATTGGTATCTGTTGGCTTGGCGTCACTAGGGTGTCCCCACTTGACATCAGCTCTAAAATCATGGAGGCAGGAAATTGCCTGGTGATTTCAAAAAGCCATGAGAAATACATATGAAATAATGAAATAGACTTCATTATAGAGAGAGGAACAGAAGGCTGCAGAGTTAGATGGCTGTCTTAGTCAGCTCAGGCTGCAATAACAGAATTCTATAGACTGGATGGCCTCAACAACAAGCATTTATTTCTCACAGGTTTGGAGCCTGGAAGTGTGAGATCAGGGTGCCAATATGATTGGGTTTTCAATGAGGGCCTTTCTGGTTTGCAGATAGCTGCTTTCTTGCTATGTGTATCCTCATATGGCCAATTGGCAGAGAGAGAGAGAGAGAGATTGAGAATCCCTCGTGTCTCTTTTTATAAGAGCTTGAATCCTATTCATGAGAGCTCCTCCCTAATGACCTAATTATCTCCCAAAGATCCCACCTCCACATACCATTATATTGGGGTTTAGGCTTCAGCCTATTAATTCAGGGGTGGGGCACAAACATTGAGTCCATACAATGTAGTTCAAATTGTGAGGACCTTTTAATATGTAGAACATATGTGTATTTAATATAGATATATAATAATATAGATATTATATAAGTGTAATATGTGTGTGTGTATAATATGGGATCTATATTTAATCCTGTGGAATGACACGAACTCAGTAGCAGTAAATTATTCAATGTTTGTTTTCTTTATGTACTTATGCATTTAGTAGAGGAGTCATATATTTGGATAGGGCTTCAAGAAGGCATATGTTGAGAATAAATTACAGCAGACAATTATGTAGAAAGAGGGGTGTCTGAAGTGGCTATTTTAGGCATCCAAGTGAGAGATGAGGATCTAAATAGGTGCGGGAGGGGAGCCACAATACTGGGGATGGAAAAAGTTCATATATATTCTAGAAAAAGATGCATAAATTAAGGTGCTGTTAAAAGTATTTGACAACTGGTCCTGCAAGGTACCAGCTAGTAGGAAGGGACTTTGACTGTATATCCCCAGTATGGCAGAACCGGTACATCCTAGATGATTGGCACTCTGGGTGTAAAGGATCCACACTGAGGAGCACCCAGTCTATTCTCAGGCCTAATATGATTTCTTCTAACTTTCCAAATGGCATGAAGAAGGGAATCATAGCCCTATGTAATGTCATTTAGATTTATCCATTGCCCCATCATTGCCATTTCTCTTGCATTTTAAGGATTTCTGGAACAATCTAATTTAAGATATGTTCAAGTGTTTGTATCAATTCACTTTTGATGACTAAGTCATAATTGTCACCGCACCCTGAGAACAGTCCACTTCCACCATTGCATGGCTAACCTGCATTTTCTTTTCTGCTACTCACAAGACCTTCCTAGTTAGGATATGCTGATGGACCTAAAATACATGTCAGAGCAGGTGTTAGCATCCCACTGACAATCAAGGCAAGAATTAACACTTAACTCAGGAGAAATGACCTTTTATTCTTTCCGGAAATGTTCCAGTCCTGCTGGAGCCACAGCAGAAGGAGGTTGATTTGCTCAACAAATATCTATTCGTTGCAGGCTATAGCTCAGCAATCAGAAGACTATCTTGGGAGACATCGGGGTGGAAAAAGACTACATGACCCTCAGGAGTTTTATAGGTTTGTGCAGAGGTAAAATGCCCCTGTGTTTCCTAGAATCTAACTGGACTTCCTATGATTTCACAGAGTTAGAGGTGAACATGCAGTGTTTTTACATGCCATTTCCCCTGATGCCAATTCCAGAATATCAAAGAAGGGAGTTGTGTTAGTTTTCCGTGACTGCTGTAAGAAACTACGACAACTTGTTGACTTGATACAACAGATATTTATTATCTCTTCAGTTAGGAAGGACAGAAGCCAGAATTCAAGGTGCCAATAGGGTCACATTTCTTCCAATGGCTTTAGAAGATAACCCATTCCTTGCCTTCCAGCTTCTAGTAATTCCAGGCATGTCTTGGTTTACGGATGCCTGTCTCTAACCTCTGACTCAGTTATCTCATTGCCTCTTCTCTTGTGTGTATCTGCCTCCCTCTAGACTGAGAAGCCCAGAGGGAGACAGAGATCTCCCTCCCTTTTAGAGGGATACATGTGACTTCGCCTAGGGTCCACTTGGATAATCCAATGTAAGAACCTCCTTTGAAGATCCTTAATTTCATCAGGTATGCAAATACAATTTTTTATGGATAAGCTCCCAGGAAGTAGTACCTGGGCATATCTCTTTTAGGGGCTATGATTTAATGTATTACAAAGGTAAAGTCTAGTCATTTTTTGAGGAGGGGGAAAGAAAGAGGGAGAGTAAACAAAGAGAGAGGAAGAGAGAGAGGGAGAAGAGAGACAAGAAGCAAGAATAGGAATCTTCCTTAGGGATAAAATAAACCGATTAGCCAAAGAAGAGTCTTCACTTACAGTCAATTCTTACTTTTGTCTGAATAAGAAACAGAGACAAAAGAAGTGAAGAAGAAAACAAAAGCAAGGGTGAGGGGTAAAGACTGCAGCCTTTGCAACCAAAGAGACCTGCATCCAAACCCCACTGAAACAACTTACTAACTATATTACTCTGGAAATATCTTTAACATGGCCATGATAAGACCTAAAATACAGAGTTACTTTACTGCTTATGTAAAATGTTATATTTCTGTGTCTACATACATGATAGATAGATAGATAGATAGATAGATAGATAGATAGATAGATAGATAGATAGATAGATGAATAACCTGGCACAGAATGTGGCACACAGTTTGGAGCTCCATGTAGTCATTTTCCTCAAAAGCATTAAGTACACATTAGTTACTGTTATCATGAGCCCATTTTTCTTTTGGAGGAGAGCAAATCAGATTCAGAGCCACAGTCTTCAGTTCTAGTTGAATTAGTCCTACTAGCTTATCTCATTTGTCATCATTTCTGATATTGCTCTTAGGTAATGAGTTTTTTTTCTTTGCCCTGTAAGACTTTATTACTTCTTCCTCCTGCCCCAGACACTGTAAATTTCAGTGGCACCCAATAGAATAGGAAATAAGACTTCTCTTTAAGGCAGATGTCTGTTATATTGCTGTAATAAAGCAAGTTGTTGGGTAGGAAAATACTACAGAGGCTTGAGTTCATCATAACTCATGATAATCTAAATGATCTGTTAATGAGGTTGCTCTTTGAGTGATACATCATTCTAAACTATGGGACAATGGGTGCCATAAAGTCTTTACAGAAATTCCCTGGGGTGTTTTTGCTCCTAGTAGCTGTCTTTGCTTAAGTGCTTCTAATGACACCTTCTAGTGGAAATGGAAGTGTTTGGCTAATGCAGTCTCAAAATGGGAGTTGTAGACTCTTAGTGGTGTCTCATGCGCCTTAATGAGCTATCAGCTGTTGTTTTCCTTTAAATACTTAAAAATCAGCATGAGAAAAAATCATTATATTTATTTCTAACATAGCAAAAGAGAAATTTTAAAAATTCACTCGTACCAAAGGCTAAAAGAATCTGAAAAAGTCAGGTTCTGCATTAGAAGGATCAATTCATATTCACTAAAAAGAATAGATCTCTTTTTTGTGACATTTTCAGCAATTGGCCTTTTCAAAGGAGAATTAATTTTTCAGTGTAGGATTAGTGCCATCAGAAATGAAGATTTATCTCATTATTTGAGATAGAGCTTTGAAATTTGCCAGCTGAAGACATATTTCCTCCATTTGATAGATGGTATCTTCAAAGATTGTCTTCTACATGTTAATGTGTGAGCCATGTGTGTTTCTGTGTGTACATAAAAATTCCTTAATTACTCTCTCAAAATCCAGTGAGCTATTCAATAGAATTCATTGCTCTTATCAGCAATTGACCTTTTCAAAGGAGAATTCAATTGGCATATAATGCATATGGTGTAAGTAAAGAGTTGTTTTGTAATCATGTAATCAAATAAAAATATTATACTGGAACTTCAAATTAGTGACAGAAAGCACAACCATGTGAAATGTTATTCTTATCAGAGACAGTCAATAAGTGATTGCATAGTTTAGAAGATTTACTTTTCTTACCTTCTCAATAAATAATTTCTTATTCTATAGTTTTAACAAAAATCGGGGTTGTTCTGAGGTTAATTTTAAAACATACTACCAAAGTTTATGACATTTAACTGTAATTGAGCTTCACTTATTGGGTCATGCAAGGAAGTCTAACCTCATACCCATGATCAAAGTTTTGAGATTAATTGTAGATTTATCCAAAAAATGAGCATAATCACTAACAAGAATGTTAATTTTAGAACTTAATACATTTATTTCTATAGTACTATGTTTGTTCTTTTTTCACTTCATCTCTGAAACAATAATCAGCTAGGCATTGTCATCAGAAGCTTCTTTTAAAGTCAATTTCATAGCAACAACTGCAGTCTTGCTGGAAAGGCTCTAGAAGTTCAGAAATGCTGATTCCAGTCAGGTCTTTGCACAGTACTAAAATTCAGTCCCCACAGTATATCATGCCTCTTAAAGTGATAACCTTCAGAGCAGACTATATAAGACAGAATTTATGGGCTAATAACTAATTTATAAAAGCACACTTGATCTAACATGTTATTTAAATTAAAGTTGAACATCTAGAGTGAAAGTGAAAAAAAGAATCTGAATCCCACTGAATACTTGTGGAGGATATTTTCTATAGACTTCATGCTACTCTTCAGGTTTTCATTAATTCTTCTGTTTTATTAATTCTTTCTGTAGAGGTGTTGCCCACTGAATAGTGAGTGATTTTGTTTGTTTCTTGAAATTAGCACAAGTGGAAAACACCACTGGTAGTTCAAATATGTTTATTGAACACCGATGATATGCAAAACACTGGCCTAGACAGTATAGGAATAACATTAGAATAAATAAAATAAGTAAATAAATAAAATGCATAGGAGAGAGGATTCAATATGTATGAAAATGATTAAATAAGAATTAAAATATCACATGCTATAAAACATTTTAAGGTAAAGTCCTCTGTAAATTTAAGGAAGAAAGATCTTATTGTTCAAAAAGGAAATAGAAGAATTGGCATTTGAACTGATTTATAAAATAATTTGTAGACGTAAGCATAATAATGAAAATATTAGCATACACTTCTATAGTGTTTGTTACATGCCCACTTTTCTAAAGGCTTTTGCATCTATTAACTCATCCCTATAAGGATGGTGTCACGATAATCCCCATATTATAGGTGAGGAAATAGTTGTGTAAAAGTTAAATAACTTGCCTGGGATCACAGAGCTAGCAAGTGGAGAGGTGGAGGAGGCTGATTTATCTCTAGCCAGGCTGGGTCAGAGTCTATGTATTTACAAATGGCCCCTCAGGGAAGACACATTGGATGAGTTGCAGAATGTGTTTGTTTCCTATTACTGCTGCAAAAAATTGCCACACACCTGGTGGCTTAAAACAGCACAAATTTACTATCTTACAGTTTTGCAGTTCAGAAAGGTGAGATGGGTTTCACTAAGATAAAATCAGATGTCATCAATGTGCATTCTTTTCTAGAAGGAGAGTCTGTTTCCTTTCCTTTCACAGCTTCTAGAGGCCATCCCCATCACTTGGCTTATGGGTCCTTCTTTGTTCAAATCTTGCAATTGCATCATTTTGACCTCTGCTTCCTGGTATCACATCTCCTTCTGGGACTCTCGATTCTCCCGCCTCCCTTTTTCACTTATAGGAACCATTATGGTTACATTGAACTGATATGGATAATCCAGAATAATCCCTTTATATTCCAGTCAACTGATTAGCAACCTTAATTTCAATTACAGCCTTAATTCCCCCTTGATATGTGACATAACATATTCAAAGGGTCTGGGAATTAAGACATGAACACCTTTGTGGGTCTGTTAGTTATTTTGCCTACCACTCAGAGCACGAGTTTAGGTTCAGTGATGAGAAAGAAGGAGCTATTAAGAGAAAGGCAATCTGGTTCGGCAAAATGAGAAAGGGGGCAGTTTGTAAAAAGTGTAGGATGTCTGTCGTACTGAGCAAATTACCAGTCAAATAGGAGTTCAATAAATGAATATCTCTAAATCTCTCTAAAAATTTTTTAACAGCAGGATAATCATTTTTCCCACCTAATTTTAAATATGTAATCTCCACAGATACTTACTGAGCATTTATTACATTTTGGGGGTATATAAAAAATACATCAGATTTATATTTTAATTGACTCAACATTTAAGAACTTAAATAAGCCAATTGTGTGAGATACCAAAAAATGGGTCACAGATGTGTTGTCAAAAGTGGCCTTGTTGGAATCTCTAAAGAGTCCTTTCTATAAAGGATACCTTTCGTTCCAGCCTCAATACTGAGAAAGCTGAAAAATAAGCAGGAAGGATAGAGGCCAAGTCATAACCAGGTTGGGGCACATGACTTTCAAATATGGGTAAAGTGCAGCTGCTAATATGAACCACAATCTGACCTGTATTGTAGGGCAATTTGGCTTCCAAAAGGGAGGCTTCTATAGAATTTACAGATGTAAAGCATGGAGTGAAAGAGGACAGCCCGGGATCTCTACAGGAAGGCTGTTTCTAGACAGAAGAGTTACTCTTCTTATAAGTTTTCACTTATAAGGTTCTTATAAGTGAAAAAGGGAGGTGGGAGAGTCAGAGTTCCAGAAGGAGATGTGACACCAGGAAGCAGAGGTCAAAATGATGCAACTGCTAGATTTGAACAACCAAATAAATCACTCGCCTCCACAGGGGCAGAGTGAGTACAGGGATGAGAGAAGAAATTAGAAGTACCACACTAGCAGAATTTTCTCTTCCTGGCAGAACATATAAGTAGTGGGGAAGAAGCATTTCCCTCTTAAGACATCTCAAGTTCATCTTGGTTTAACGTAAACTCATCATTTTCTCCCCAAATTAGTTAGAACATCTCCACAAATGTTCTTGTGTTGTACATCTCAATGGGTATGCTATGGGACGAATTGTTGTGCTTAACAAAATTTATATGTTAAATCCCTAATCTCCAAAGTATATTTGGAGGTGGGCCTTTGAGAGATAGTTAGGTCATGAGGGTAGAGTCCTCATGAATGGAATTAGTGCCTTTATAAGAAGAGGCACAAGAGAGATGATCTCTCTCTCTCTCTCTCTCTCTCTCTTTGAGAATATGAGGATACAAGAAGGCAGCCGCCTGCAAGCCAAGAAGAGGGCCCTCAGCAGAATCCAACCTTGCTGACACCCTGATCTCAGACTTTGGAGCCTCTAGAATTCTGAGAAGATAAATTTCCATGGTTTACACCACTCAGCATAATGTTTGTTATAGCAGCCTGAGCTGATTAACACAGGTTGGAGCCACACTATCCTAGTTACCCAAACTAGATACTTAAGGATCACCTTTGACTGTTTTCTCTCACTCACTAACTCTTTCCAGTCACTCTTGTAGTGTAGCTTTTTCTCAAACGAGTAATATCTGCCCCATCTCTCCTAATATGTGTGATCATTTTACTCAAATAACTTTCAGTGGTGTCCTTATGTCATCACCCTCTGCTCAACCATGTTCCCTCCTGCTAGATATGTCTAAAATATAAATGTACCCAAGACACCTTATCTCCAGAAGCTCTGATAATGACTTCCTTGAAATCTCTAAAATTCATATGAAAAATCTTCTAATTTAGGTATACTTTCTAGAATCCAGGTCTTGTTAAGTACCCTCTTTTATGCTACTATGACATCTTGCTTCAGTTCCAAAACTTCACCAATTTTATTACATTTTAAACAATAATGTATGTCCTACTCAAAAAGATGAGTTTTATAATAATTGAAATAACAATTATTACATTATGATAAAAAGAATTATTCCCAGATAAATAGTAATGTACTTTTTATGCTTTTATGTGTTTTTTGAATAGTGATGAGCACATTTATTATATGAACTAATTAATTCTTGCAAGAACACTGAGAAGTAGATATGGCTTTGCCTATTTCATCTGAAAGAAAACTAAGGCTCTTAGAAATGACATGATTTACTCAAAGTCACATGGCCAGTAAGTAACAAATCTGGAGTTTAACCAGGGCACTATGATTATGAAACATGTGAATATTGGTTTTGAGGTGCCTATCTAAATACTAGCAGGTAAAGGAGTAAAAACTACATGTTTTGAACTTCTTATGATTTAGTGAAAAGACCAGCATTATAATAAGCCATTTTTATTTAACTTCCAGAACCTTGAGACTAGAATGATAAGGCAAGACTACATGATTTTTATAGTCTGAGTAGTAACTTCTTCAAAGACTTTTACTTTTACTTTTTCTTAAAATGAGATGAGTGAACATTATAGAATTTTCCAAGAATCATAAATTATCCCTTTAGATCTACTTGATTTACTTTGAGTCAATGAATACCAAATGTTTGATGACAATATAAATAAATGGAGCAATAAAACCTCAATACTTTTTTAAATTTTTATTTATTTTATTTTATTTTTGAGACAGAGTCTTGTTCTGTCACCCAGGTTGGAGTGCAATAATCTCGGCTCACTGTCACTGCAACCTCCACCTCCCTGGTTCAAACAAGTCCCCTGCTTCAGCCTCCCAAGTAGCTTGGATGACAAGTGCGTGCCATCATGCCCAGCTAATTTTTTTGTATTTTTAGTAGAGACGGGATTTCACCATGTTTGCCAGACTGGTCTCAAACTCCTGACCTTAGGCAATCCGCCCGCCTTGTCCTCCTAAATTGCTGGGATTACAAGCATTAGCCACCGCACCTGGCCCCCAACACTGCTTTTTAAGCAATCTACTCAGTAGATAACTGATGAATCAGTCCAAACCTCAAAGTGTATGGGAGCTGTTTAGGATGGATGGCCCTTGCATGCACCACTACTGCTCACACCATCAACAACATTTCTCCATAGCTGCCAGGGGTATTGAATGATTTCATCATTTCAGATAATTAACAGAGGAATTGTCGGCCATTTTGTGCTCTGTACTTTAATATCATAGAACTAAAGAGTTATAATGAACGTAGGAAAGTTGTTTAGTCACTTAACGATTCTTATTGAGTATAATTATATGTCCATATGTTCTAAATGCTGAAAAGAGACACAGAAAAGCATGAAAATTGGTTCCTTGCCAAGAAGTCACAATCTAGCATGGAAAAGAATATATCCATGACATAATTAGAAAACAAAACAAGACAATATGAAATTAAATGCCTAATTTTGTGGCACGGCTATAAGAGCAATAACATTTCAGGAAAGTATGAGAGAGTAGAGTGGACTGGAATTGTCAGAGAATATTCATATGGGAGATGAGGATATTGATAAGATTCTGAAAAATAGGTAGTAGGGAATGAGGGAAAATTGAGGGTCAATAAGAATGAAGTATATTTAGGAGACAGGCCTGATAGGAATCCGTGTCCCATGTTGGGATTAAATGGGAAATAAAATTAACTCTCTCTCTTCTTCTGTCTTCATGTCTTATATCTAAAATATGTTGGATAAGGAATCAAAATTTTAAATTTCCATAGAAAGAAATCCCATAACTAATTTTCTTGTTTTATGTAATTACATACAATTCTTCATCACATTCCTGTGCATGTAATACAGTGGCCTTGCAGATAATCTTTTAAATTTATTGAATGTATTGTATTTGCATTGCGTACTTTTGTGATTGCTCATATTTCTCTGCTTAAACATTTTTGTCATTCTATTGATTTCTGTGTTGCTGTGTAAGAGGAACACTCATAACAATTTGAGTAATAATGATGGCAATGACAAGAACATTTTACATTTATAAATAGCTTAACATTTTATAAAATATTTGCATATATACTAACTCATTTGATCCTTACAATAATCATGAGAAATAGGCATAGCAGACACTATTACCAATGTTTCCCAGAGTTGGGAACTGACACCCAGAAAAGTTGCACAATTCTAAGACAAACAGCCAGATATTAGAAGAACCAGAACTCTTAAATCTCCTGCCAAAACTCAGAAAACTGTCTCTAGTTGGCTTATTTTCACGAAATATTGAGAAACACAGTGGAACTAAACTTAGCATATTTTCTCACTTTCACCATGATCCAGTATAGGCCAGGTATTATATGATTTTTTAATGGTTTTATGACTTATTGTGTTCATATGATGAGAGCTAACCTTCAAAAATCCAATCTCCTATAAAGATTGCCTCCTTACACAAACAGACCAGAAACAATTGAACAAGACACTCAACTTATTTGTCCTACTTTTTCACTGTTACAATGGAGCTAATACCAGCCTTTTATAAAGACCTAATATAGTAGGAGAGAGAAACACACATTGAAAAAAAAAGTACCATTTTGTTCTATAACTTCTAGATTCCACTTCCAGGAAGATAAGGTACACATACTTTTGTCAGTTTCTTTTACTAAGAGCTAAATGTGTGGAATGTATATGTATGTATATATCAACACAAACATGTCAGGTCTACCCAAATTGATATACAGGCTTAACACCATTTATATTAAAATCCCAACAGATATCTACACACATAGACAAAATTGTTCTAAAAATTGTATAGACAGCTAAAGAAACTACAATAGCTAAAACTACTTTGCAAAATAATGAAGTAGGTGGAGTTAATCTACATGACTTCAAAACTTAGTATATAGCAACAGTCCTGTGTGGTATGGCAGAAAGACAGATCAAAGAAACAGAACAAAGAACCCAAAAAGATGCTCAAATTTGCCCAACCACCTTTGGTCAAAAGTTCAGAAACAATAACAATTTAATGGAGGAAGAATAGTCTTTTCAAAATGTGTGTGAGAAATCAGACACTAGGTAAACAAACAAACAAAATGGACCTCAATCTTAACTTCACCCTTTCTACAAAAATTAACTTAAAATGAACAATTGACTTAAATGTAAAACATAATGCTGTGAAACTTGTAGCAGCAGGTCACATAGGAGAGAATCTTCAGGACCTAGGACTGGGTGAGTTCTTAGACATGATCCGTACAAGAAAAAATAAGCAAATGGGATTTCATCAAAATTAAATAACCTTTGCTCTTTGAAATCCCTGTTGAGAAGATGAAAAGACAAGCAACAGACTGGGAGAAGATATTGATAAACTGCATATCTAACAAATAACTCGTATCTAGAATGTACTTAAAAACCCAAAACTCAAGCCAGGCATAGTGGCTCACACTTGTAATCCCAACACTTTGGGCGGCCGAGGTGGGCAGATCATGAGGTCAGAAGATCGAGACCATCCTGGCTAACATGGTGAAACCCTATCTCTACTAAAAATACAAAAAATCAGCCGGGTGTGGTGGCGGGCACCTGTAGTCCCAGCTACTCAGGAGGCTGAGGCAGAAGAATTGCTTGAACCCGGGAGGTGGAGCCTGCAGTGAGCCGAGATTGCGCCACTGCACTCCAGTCTGGGTGACAGAGCAAGACTGTGTCTCAAAAAAAAAAAAAAAAAAAAAAAACAAAACTCAAAGGTAAAAACAGGCAATTCAGACAGAAAACAAGAAAAATATATGAAGACATATTTCATCATAAAAAAAATATGGGTGTCCAATGAGCCCATGAAAAGCTAATCAACATTGCCAGACATTAGGGAAATACAAATTAAGATGACAATGAGATATCACTACATACCTGTTAGAACAGCGAAAGTAAAAACTTGTGACAATGGAAATACAAGCCAGTACACCACTCAAAAAACTGGTTAAACTAGTTGGACACTGTTTTTTAAAAAACGTCTAAACATGCGGTTACCATTCAACCCAGCAACTGTACTCTGTGCATTTATCCCAGAGAAATGAAAACCTGGACACACGACAACCTGCACGTGATTGTTCATAGCAGTTTATTTTTCATTGCCAAACACAAGACCAAAATGTGCCTCAATGGGTGAGTGGTTAAACAAACTGTGGTACATCCACAGCATGGAATTCTACTTAACCACAAAAATGAGCAAGCTATCGATACACACAACAGCTAGGATAGATCACAAGGGCATTATATTGAGGGAAAACACCAATCTTGAAAGGTCACATCTGGTATGATTCCATTTATATAGTAGTCTCTCAGTGATAAAATTATTGAGTTGGATCTGAGGTTAGTGATTGCCCAGAGTGAGGAACAATGAGGGTTTCGGTGTGTGATTGTAAAAGGAAAGTGTGGGAGAGATCTTTGTGGTGATAGAATATTTTTACATCTTAATTATAGTGGTGATTACACAAATCTACATGTTTGCTAATATGACACAGAACTACATACCCACATTATACCAATGTCAAAGTCGTGCTTTGGTGTTAAGTACTATGTAAGATGGAAATGGGTCAAGGGTACTTAGAACCTCTTTGTACTAACTATGCAATTTCCTATGAATCTATCATTATTTCAGAATTAAAAGTGAAAAAATAAGATTTGCTCTACATCCAAGTTTCTATTTTTCTGTATCTTCTTCCCATAAGCTTGGTCATTGTCAGCTGAGGTATCCTTATGGCTTCTTTGGTCCTCCTCTGTCAATCTGCTTTTAACCTATGTCCTCTCCCACTTCTGGTATGTGTTTTACAGACCCAGGGCCAGCCTTCACAGGCCTCTGCTCTGGGCAAGTGAAAGGAAACCGCTAGAAGACAACACATTGGCCCCATGAATCCTCAGAGTCCTCTAGACTGAGGTCACTTGAGTTAAGTAGCTTAGATTTTTAGATTGAAGTCCTGGATTCAAATATCCAAGGTGACATTTAATCAATAACTCAAAACCTTCAGCATTGTCAACAGATTGGAATGATGTGCTGAATGAAACCAAATAAAGCTGACCAATATAAAATCCTGTAGTTGGCTTCTAAAAGGCAGCTGTGTAAGCACAAAAAAATAGAGGTGAGACTTCAAAGCAGCCACGTTAAAAACAAATAAACAAAAAACATAGAGAATTTACATTGTGCTTTAGGTGTAATATGAGTCAACAGTGTGGCTGCCAAAATTCTAAAAATTGGGCTGTGTTACTATTAATTGCTGCATTTATACAGTAGTTATCTATGCATTTTACAAAGAGCAATTTATTTATTTAATCCTTACAATAACCTTGAGAAGAAAGTAACATTTTTATCTGCCCATTTTTTAGATATATTACCTCAGACACAGAAAGGTTAAGTAACGTGTTTAGACTCACCATAGTAAATGTAGATCAGCAATTCAAGACCAGGCTCAAACTCATTGATCTTAATACCTATATATACAATAATACATCTATACTGTGGTCATGCACGCATGCATTCATTCACTCAACAGTATTTGTAATCCAAACATTATTCTAAATAAAATTATTAAGATTACTGCTATTGTGGGTCTTATCTCATTAGACAACTACACAACAAACAAATAAGAATATTTTATGGTGGCAAGTACTATTCTGACATTTATGGTGACATGATAAAAAGTGATGAGAGAAGCTACTTACTATCTGGAGGCCATGAAAGGGCTTATTGAAGAGGAGGCATATCAACTAAAACCTGAATGACAAGAAGAGGGCTGCCATGTAAATATGCAGTGAGACAGAAGGAATTCCACACGAAGACAGTCAGTGCACACACCCTACTGTGTGGAGCTTGTTTGACCTAATCATTGAGACATAAGAAGAAGACAATTTTGGCTGGAGATTCATGAGTGAAGGGAGAAAGGAATAAGAGGAGACTGAGGGAAGTGAGATTATGTAGACAACATAGGGTATGGAGTTGGATTTCATGCTCATTATTATGGGAATAATATAGAATGTTTTGAGGAAGTGATGACTTGATAAACTTTATAAGTTCAAAAGAGCCCTTTAGCTACTAAGTGGAAGGTAAATACTCAGGATTCATGGAGGAAGCAGGATGACCACTTCAGAGCCTGTTGAGGTTGTCCAGGCAAAAGATGATTATGATGTGGACATGAGTGGTACCAGAAAAAGAGAAAGAAATTGGGTACAGAGAACAGGAAGCCATGTTCAGTTCTGCTCAGTTCCCTGCTGGTCAAACCACCCTTGGAGCATTGTGATCAGTTCTTGGCATGAGTTACTGGAAGAATAGTGAAAGGACGGGGGGAAGATGAGAATATACTGAGATATCCAAAGATGTTTCTGTATGTAGAATAACCAATCATATTTTAAATAATTTAACAAATAATTTGTATTTTAATACACAATTTTAAATTTTAATAATTTGCAACAGAACATTTTCATTTGGGCAGCATAATGAAAATTATAGGAAATGAAGCTTGGTAATATTTATGCTGATGGGACATATTATGAAAAAGACTGAGAAACTTCAAAGCAGACCATGTTCAGACAATATTCCCCTAAATGACTCAGAACCACGTTCCCTCCAAACAAACAGGGTCTCTCTGTCCTGAGCTTCCTGGATCTGGGAGAGGGGTGATGCAAGCACCCCTATGGCCACCACCACTGGGACTGCACTTGGTTAAACCCAAAGCCAGCACAGCACTGGGTCTCACCTAAGGCCTGCAGCGACCACCGCCTGGTCTATTTTCACTCATAGACCAAGGGCTCTACACTCAGCAGGTAGCAAAGTCATCCGGGCTTATGTTCTTCCTTTTAGTGTGATGAGTTCCTCCTAAGAGGATGAGTTCCTCCTAAGTGTGATGAGTTCCTCCTAATGTCAGGCAGGCCCAGAGATGCTATCCCGGAGCCAAGGCCTGGAATCAGGAACCCTCCGGCCTGCCTGGCGCTCTATCTCACTGTAACTGAGCTGCTACCTAAGCTGCAAGACAAAATCCCCTTTACTCTTTCCTCTCCTATCCTGAGGCAGAAGGAGACTCTCCCCATAGTCACCATAGCTAGGAATGTACTGGGTCTCACCTGAAGTCAGCACACCTCTGAGTCGCACCCAAGATCAGAAGCAAGTATTACCTAGCTACCACTGCTGATTATTCAGGGCCCAAGGCTCTTTGGTGAGAAGATAATGAATCCTGCCAGGACTTGGTTTTTCCCTTCAATGCAGCAGGTTATCTTCTGGCCCAATGTGTGTCTAGAAATGTCATCTGAGAGCTAAGGCCTGAATGGGGGACTCAGGACTCTGCCTAGTGCCCTATCCTACTGTGGCTGAGCTGGTATCCAAGTTGCAAGATACGGTTCTTTTTGTTCTCCCTTCTCCTCTCCTCAGGCAGAAGGAACGAGTCTCTTTTGGAGCTGTGAGCTATGCTGCCTAGGGTTGAAGAGGGTTGGTGCAAGCATCCCTCATCCATCCCGGCTGGTGTTTCACCAGGTCACGTGCACTCCAAGTCCCCTGGCCCCTTTGAGCCCAGCACAGCACAGGACCAGGACTTGCCCAGGGATCGCAGTCCTCGTGGCCCAGACTGCCTTTCAACTTGATGTGGGACCCCAGAGTCCATTTGCCCATGGTGGCAGGACTTGCTGAAACTCATATTCTGACAACTAGGATGGGCAATTTGCCTCTGGCTAGGGTTGGTCTAAATGCTCCCTCTGTGGATGAAGGCTAACTTCCACCCCATGTTACTTTTTACTGTGACAGGACAGCAATGAGTTCCAATGCTAAGTCTCACAATCACTGCATTCTCCCTTCCCTAAGTGCAGACATTCTCTCAGTGCCACATGGCAGTACTTGCCAGGGGATGGGGGCAGGGGTGGTGTAGGTGATTAAAGACTGTCTTTTCTACCCCGTTCACTGTCTGTTTCCTCAATATGATATAAAAGCCAGCTACTGTGATCACTCACCTGATTTTTGATTCTTAAGGTGCTTTTGTGTGTGTGTACAGTTTTTCAATGTAGTGTTCCTGCAGAAGAGAAATAATTGGTGGGCGCTTCTATTTGACTATGTTTCTTGGCCTTCTTCTGAGAATTATTTTCCTCAGCACTACAAGGAATACTGAAACTGAATGGAAGCCACAAGTAAATAGGTTCCTGCTCAGCACAGGAAAGAACCTTGGAGCCATCAGAGCTGCCCACAATAAGACGAATACTGTAAAATTTCGCACCAGTGTTGTTGATCCTATAAACAAATCACATGAATGAGAACTAAGGCTAGGGATGGAGGTTTTGTTTTGTTTTGTTTTGTTTTGTTTTTACCATAGGGTGTATAAAAACTAGAAGGGGCTATTAATATGAACTTTCAATGTGTTTTCTATGCTTTACTATTTTGCCTCTATAGTCTTAAAACATACTTTACAAGTGAGTATCTTGGTAAGTAGGTAATATCTAAATCCTAAAATCACATATATTAAAATAAATCGTTATTCTTCTGGGGTCATGATGGGAAGATCTAATTAACATTCACATTTTGAAAATAAATCATAAAGTATAAAATACATTCTTAATTCATGTGATATTTGCTTTTACTATTTTTTTAAATAAAATTGAGTTATATACATTATGACAAATGATACCAATCTATGATATAGTGACCTCCTAAATATTTTTCTTTCACAGTAGTAACATCTACTAAACCACTGAATTATACTGTAGTTTATATTCCCACAATATTGTACAGTCAGCAAGTTGGAAGGATAATATGGTCATGTTATTTATGCTTGTAGAACTTGGAAAGAATTGTCCTTTAGCAGTACATTATAATAATCGATTACTAGTGAATTAAAGCAATTAAATACTTTTTTTTTTTAGTATTTGATATGCTAGAAGCACCATTATCTTGGGCTGTAAATCAAACCAATTGTAGGAGTAGATGGGCTTTGTCATGCATATGAAATCTTTAAATGCAATTCCAGTAGATCTTAATACAGTTGTCTGCCAACATCTAGGTTCTCAAATTGTTGCTTTCCCAAGCCCAGCCAAGGCTGTGCCAGATACTTATTTTCATGGTGGCCTCTTCAATTAGATTTAACGCTTTGGTAGTGTAGGGACACTCGATTATTTTAAGACATTTGTAAGTTCACCACAAACTGCTCAGAGTCTGTCATAGAACACCCTAGAAAGTCAACCAGGAAGAAGAAATAAGCTGACATTAAAGGGGAAGAACGGTGTGACTACGTGCTTGAGAAACAAAACATTGGGCTGCCAGAACAGCTGGGGAGTTCCCATGACAGAGTGGACATTTGTACATGTTTAGAGAATGCATAAGTGATAGCATAATTGAGTTCATCAATTAATGAGCAGGTGTTCAGTGTATTTAAGATTAAATATTGGCAATAATTTAAATTAAAACTGCAACATTCCAAAGTAAGAAGCTGACCTATGTTTTGGTATTAAATAGTGCATTGGCTACTATCTGTCTTGAGAGATTTTTCTTGTATTTATATAGAGTATTTTTATTTTTCAAAGTGATTTCACATATACCCCCATTTTTAAATTTCACAGTACATTTATTGAGGTCCCAGAGATGTGTGCATTCCTCTTTTTTTTTTTTTTTTTTTTTTTTTTGAGACGGAGTCTCTCTCTGTCACCCAGGCTGGAGTGCAGTGTGATCTCGGCTCACTGCAAGCTCCACCTCCCGGATTCACGCCATTCTCCTGCCTCAGCCTCCTGAGTAGCTGGGACTACAGACGCCCACCACCTCGCCCGGCTAATTTTTTGTATTTTTAGTAGAGACGGGGTTTCACCATGTTAGCCAGGATGGTCTCGATCTCCTGACCTCGTGATCTGCCCGCCTCAGCCTCCCAAAGTTCTGGGATTACAGGCGTGAGAATTCCTCATTTTTCTGTCTTTACTCCATAGCCCAATACCTGGCACTTGAATAGCACTCAGTAAGTAATGATTATAACAGCCTCAACTAACAATTATTGAGCACTTATTTAAGTTCCCTTTTATCTAAGTTATTTCCATGAATTTTCCTGTTCAGTCTTTCCAAACACCTTCAGAGATGTATACTCCAATGATCCTATTTTATAGCTAAGATAACTATAGCGTAGATGGTAAAGTGCTTACCTAAACCACAGAATTAGTAAAATAAAATCCAGTAGTAAAATAAAATCCAATCTTATAGTTTGGTGTACCAAATTCCAATGTACATATTATTAATTTCTTTGACATACTATTGCAGCATTTTCTTTTTTTTTTTCCTGTGAGCTAATGGGAGTAACAATTCCAACACACTATTTTTATTGAGCAATAATCATAAAACATTCCCTTTGAACACTTCAACGAAATGTTTGAAAGCCACTTGTCTGTATAATATATGTAAGAGACATTTCTTTTTCCAAAACAGAAACATAAATCATTAACTAAAGACCATATTTCTTGCCAATGTATCTAATTTCATCTTGAAAATATTTGTATTTAAAGTGCAAAGCAGTAATGTGATAGTAAATTTCCCATTGAAAGGCTGTCAGTATGAAATTGTTGGATTAGCAAGAGAAGAAAAAATAATTACTATTTTAGTGACAAACTGTGAAATGAAAAGTGAAAAATTATGCAGCTTAAGAATTAATTATTTTCAAAATCCTTTCAATGACAGTTTTCTAACATTGAGATGTTCGTATGAATCTTTGGATCTGCAAAGGTTTAAACACAAAATTGTTTCCTTGACATGGACACTCAGATGCAAGTGTTCAGTTTGTGAGATAATTAAAAATATTTCATATTATTAATATAAACTTGAGAGTCATTTAAGAATATTTTTTTCATTCTCTCTTCTCTTTACTTCCCCCCAAATCTCTAAAATAA
This sequence comes from Macaca fascicularis, assembly GCF_037993035.2. NCBI lineage: Eukaryota > Metazoa > Chordata > Mammalia > Primates > Cercopithecidae > Macaca > Macaca fascicularis. The sequence continues at coordinate 20,207,688 of NC_088379.1, read as the reverse complement.
CCATCTTCTAAGAATCTTCTATTTTTTTTCCCACTGATATCTACATCATTTTTTGATAACAGTTAACAGAGTCTATCTGGTGTCTCTTTGATATTCTTGTATCTCAATGTTGATTTAAAGGTGATATTATTTTTGGAATTTATTTTCTTTAGACTGGTATGATATAAGCAACTTGAATTCATAAAGATAAATCAGTCTCAGTTCATTGTTTGACATATCCGCAAGAATCACATTACATTTAACTCTGTGATTAGCATCCTCTGCTCAGTGGCATTTATCATAATCTTTATAGCACAATACAAGAGATATGGATGAAGACACTTAATAAGTGTTGGTTGAAAGAATAGTAGGTACATCAGTGAATTGCTGATAAAAAGATATCAAGAAAAGAAACTGTGAAGGACTGACATGGCTTACTCCCCTAACTCCAGATGGCAAGTAGCAGAGTTTGTTTATTGATTCCAGAATTTAAAATATTTAATTTTAGTGTAGAATAGATGGTGTAATCTGTTAAAGCTAACCATAACAAAGTTACACAAACTTGGTGGCTTAAACAACAGACATTTATTGTCTTACAGTTCTGGGAGCTCAAAATCGAGGTGTCAGTAGAGTCAGTTCCTTCTGAGGGCTGTAAGGGTGAATCTGCTCCCTGCCTCTCCCTAGCATCTGGTAGCCTGATACGTTCATGGTAAAAGACATTCTCCCATCTTCCCTATATGCTTGTCTTTTTCATTGTCCAAATTTCCCCTTTTTATAAGAACACCAGTTGTGATTATTAATTTTATGTGTTAACTTGACTGGGCCACAGGGTGCCCAGATATTTGATCAAACATTATTCTGAGTGTGTCTGTAAGAATGTTTCATAAGATTAACATTTTAATCAGTAGCTGAGCAAAACAGATCATCCTCCCTAATGTGGGCAGGTTTCCTCCAATTTGTTGAAGACCTAAATAGAACAAAAAGGCTGACCCTCCCTCAAGTAAAGGGAAATTTTTCTTGCCTTCAAATTCAAACTGAAACATCAGCTCTTTCTGTGTCTGACGCCTGCTGGCCTTCAGACTGAAGCTGAAAGATTGGCTCTGTCGATTCTCAGGGCTTCAGGGTCAAACAGGAACTATAGCACCAGCTCTCCTGGCTCTCCTGCTTACAGACTCACATTGCAGATCTTGGAATTTGTTTGACTACATAATTGTATGCCAGTTTCTTATAACAATCTCTCTCTGTGGGACACACACACACACACACACACACACACACACACACACTCAGTTGGTTCTGTTTCTCTGGAGAACCTTGGCTAATACACCAGTCATATGGGTTAGGGTGGCCTCCTAATCCAATTTGACCTCATCCTAACTAATTACATCCACAGTCACAAAATTTCCAAATACAGTCACAATCTGAAAGACTAGAGGCTAGGACTTCAGCATGTGAATCCAGGAGAACACCAATTTAACCTATCACTGATGGAATATATTTTATTTAAATAACAAGATTCCATAATAAGGAGCCACTGCATAATGGAAGGAGAAATTTCTTATCCATTTGTCTGTGATTTGCTTGAGGACATAGGAGGATTTGATTTACCTTGTCATCTACATCCATTAGCACAGGACGTATGACAAAATTAGTGCTAAGTAAAGGTTGAAGGAATGAATGCTTGAATTATGTATTATTTGTATTCACTTTCTAGGGCTGCCATAACAACGTACCACAGATTGGGTGGCTTAAACAACAGCAATTTATTTTCTCACAATTGTAGAGGCTGGAAGTCAAAGATCAAGATGTGAACAGGATAGATTTCTTCTGAGGCCTCTCTCTTTGGCTTGTAGACGTCTGGCTGTCTGCCTGCTGTGCCTTCCCTTGGTTGTCCCTCTGTATGTGTTGTTTTTGTTCTAATCTCCTTTTCTTATTAGGACACAAGTCATTAGATTAGGGCTTACACTAAAGACTCTATTTTAACGTAATTACATTTTTTAAAGACCCATTTCCAAATACAGTCACATTCTGAGATACTAGAAAATAAGGCTTCAACATAGGAAATTTCAAGGGGCACAATTTGGGCCATATAACATTTAGGCATAGATTACGCTGTTGTTACAGAAAGGTCCTAAAGTACAATTGAATTTTTAAATAAAAGTCTTTTTCTCCCATGTAATAATTTAGAGGTAGGCAGGGTTCCAGCATGATTAAAAACCTCTGTTGTATAAGATCATCTAAACCCCTCTCTAGTTGCTTCTCCCTCTATTGAAGTTTGATTCTCATCAATATGGTGCTGAGCCTGGCTCACCACCTTGCTTTCAATTTGCCTGACCCAGAACTAAGCACTTTTGCATATATAGGATTATAGTGTTTGTTGTATTATTATTATTGTGTTATAAAAAAGAAAAAGTATGGATGCATATTGTAAGTCAGTAAACTATTTTTCTGTCTTTTCTTCTCCAAATGGGAGGGTCTAGAATTATTTATCATATTGAATAAATGTGATCCTATCTCCTTTAATAATTCTTGATAAAACCCTATAGTATGTATTTAAAGCTCTGAATATATTTTCAGATGGACATGTGTTAATACTGATGCACAAGTAAAAAGACAAATTACAAATTATAAATGTTAATCTTTAAGAGAATGGAGGTTGAGCAGTTTCTATTCATTCATTCACTCTGCTTGCAACATAAGATCTTGCCATAAGTGCTACCATTCTTTTAGAAATCTAATTTGTCCTACTGGGAATAAAATATTACAATGAATTCTATTCAATCATTTAAAAGACATGCATATCTTTAAACAGGCTTGTTATCTTGGACCCAATTTGTCATTAACATATGTTTCCCTCTCTTTCCGTACAATATTTTCACATTCAACCACAAGCTTTCAATATAGTTTAAGGTAATGCTTGCTGCTGTAACAAATAAATATACAAATAAGAGACATCTCATGCTTGTAAAATCTAAACAGGAGTTTCTGATTAGTGAGTAGTTTTCTTTCAAACAATTCTTTAAGGAGTGGGTCTCTTCCCAGCTATTGCTTTGGCAATCTCTTCTGGACTCTGAGTACTTAGCTGGATGCTTGCATTTGGAGGGAGAGAGGTTGGAAAGGGTCCTCATGCTTCTGAACTGTTTTTGCTTATGAGCATTCTTTTGGCTGAAATCAGTCACATGACTCTTTTATATGCAACAGGAGCAGATAATATTCTTGGCTGGGCAGCCACTGCCTAGTATTACTCTGCACTTGAAAAGGAAGCACAGGTGTTTGTGAAAAGGATAATTGTCTTTGCAACAAACATTCCCTTTAATTGAGGAATGCAATGGCCTTCTATGTCTTATTGAAGCTGTTTTGTAACATCCAGTCTGATGCCCACAGTTTCTCTAAAAATAAAATAGTAATTTATGCCCCTAATTTTGTGTAGAGAAAAAATTCTGGGTTAACCACAAGATATTATCTACTGAAAAATCTTCCCTACATGGTCTATTATTCAGCTAATATATATTATGCATTTAATTAATTTTTTAAGCCTGTTATAAATCAGCTCAATTTTGTGGGCAAACCAGTTGCAACAGTTGTTATTCAAAGCCTCTGGGAATGCACGTAGCCAATGCTTTCATTCTTTATTGTAAAAATTTAAGCAGGTACCTCTAATACCAGAAAGGAACACCAAGAAACTGGAACTTCTGCAATATAACTATAAAATAATGAAACAAAATTTTTATCGTTTTCTGTGACACACATCTCCAATCTTTTGAGATATAGGTAGTTCCCATGAGACAGAACTGGTTAGGACAAACAAAATGTATCTGGTACGTGTATGTGTATAATAAAATATGTTTATGTTGTTATGCAAGATAATGAGGTAAAAATGTGAGGTTTCTTTTATGACAAGAGACAGGTTTTAGTCAACGCTTCACCCCATACAGTCTAGCACAGTGTCTTGTGTTGTATAATTTCTCAGTTAAATTGTATTGAGTGACTAAAAGGATACATGAATGAAATGAAAAGAGATGCATATAAATTAATTAGTAATTACTCATTTTTCTAGGTTAAACATACACATGTAGTTTTTATTTTCTGCTTATGTCTCTAGAATCTATAACTAATATCATGATGAATAACTCCCCCTCTCCTCTATCCCGTAAATGCACTTTCCTTAAAAAGAGCAGGCCCAGATCAGTAATCAGGCCCTAATTCCTAGTATTCCCTTCCCCAGGACTTAGGTCCCCAACTGCCCTCCTTCTCTGATGTGGTCTCAGGTCCCTCTTTTCCAAATGGTCCTAGAATAGACTGTCAGGGAATTTCTCCTTCCATCCTTGGCCTGAGGACCCTGGCTGAGGGTTCTCCAGCAGCAGAAAATGTAAGCCATGTAATTTCATGAGAAAGAAAGAAAGCATTAACTCCCTGAAGACAATTCGAGTAGTTGACGCAAACGAACCAGATTAGGTTCTCCAGAAGTTCAGCATTCAGGATTAGAGATTAACGTCACTGGAAGAGGAACAACAGAAGTACAATTGCTCAGAGGAAAAAGTCTGGTATTTCTAGACCCACAAAGTCTTAATCAACCCCTCAGGGAGTTCTGAGGGGTCAGAGTTATCTTGTGTGTTATTCTGTTCTCTCACTGCTAATAATAACATACCCCAAACTGGGTAATTTATAAAGAAAAGAGGTTTAACGGGATCAGTTCTACATGGCTGGGGAGGCCTCACAATCATGCTGGAAGATGAAGGAAGAGCAAAGGAATGTCTTACATGGCGGCAGGCAAGAGGGCATGTGCAGGGGAATTCCCCTTTATAAAATCATCAGCTCTCGTGAGATTTATTCACTATCATGATTCAGTTACCTTCCACCGGGTCTCTCCCATGACACGTGAGAATTATGGGAGCTACAATTCAAGAGGAGATTTGGATGGGGACACAGTCAAACAATATCATCTTTAATGGCCCAGAAGAATCAGGGATTTATACCACAATCAGTCCTTGGGCAAGACAGTTCTCTACAGCTGAGTCAAACACAGTGTGACTGAGGATACGTGTCTCCAGTTCTCCAGTGTTATATAAAAGAGCTTATTATAGAAAAAAGTTTGGGTAACCAAACTTACCAAAGAATGGTTAAAATTCCTTATATATTTTTAATTAAAAATATTTTTAATTTAATTTAATTTAATATAAATAAAAATATATTTTAATTAAAAATAATGGATGTATACAGGGTGAATGAATGAATGCATGAATGAATAATGAAGGGGGACGAGACAGACACATGAACATGTGAAAATAACAACAGCAGCATCAGAAAGAATACCCAATGGACAAATACGTGACAATTTGCCATGCAGATGATAGAGATGATATGTTTCTTGGTCCTAGAAGAAAAAAGACTCCATCATGGAGGCAGGTAATCTGGGACTGGTAGAAACCTTGTGGCTAGGCTCTGCTAGAGGCTTAGTAAATGCCATACGTTGACTCAATCCTCTTCCTCTGCATTATCTCATTTAATATCTCCAGTGGCTATGATTTAGGGACCATGCTTATCCCCATTTTACAGGTGAAACAACTGGAGTATAGAAGAGGTAAGTGACATGATCATGGACACAAGTAATACGCACTGAGGCAGGGCTAGGAACTCACTTCTATCCAACTCTGGACAATGAGTGCCTCTGTAGAGCTGCCACTTTAATTCCTGCACAGTTTTCTTCTTTTGTTCCCATTACTTGCAGAATAAACAGAGATATGGAGCAGAGATGAATGATGATACATGTCCTTCTTCTACTACCGCATCTCTTCTTTTTCTATTATTCTGGGCCACTAATCTTTGGACTCCCTGTATATGCCCCAAGGTATATTTCCTGATTGGCCACTAAAAGTTTGCATCTTTCCTCTTTTCTACCTTGTTATATTTTGATTAATCAGAGAGAGAAGAAGAAACAAAACACATCTAGATAGGTTTTTATTTTTCAACCTCAGTCATTGAATTCTTCCCTAAGGTATATACTGGCCAAGCACTATCTTTAGGCATGCTTTTCTTCTCTGTTTTTTCATTCTTTTTCCAATATTTTCAATGTCTACAAATGTATTATCACAATAAGTTTAACTAACATGCATTGCCTGAACTCTTTAAATTTTTCTTCCTTGTTTGGAAATCAGTGTGACATTTTAAAATATGCTGTTGAATGAGATAAAGATAACCAACATGCTATAACAATGAGAACGTCAGTTTTCAATGTCTTCATATATTTTCATCATTATCATTACAATTCTTATCCTGTGCTTTCAGAACAATGGACTGAAATACACTAGTAGGTCATAAGAATTTTTCTGTGAGACACAGTCCAATCTCTCAATAATAAGACAGATAATTCTCACCTCAAAGATGACCACTATACTATGTGTTATTTTGGGGCCATTTAAAAAGAATTGAAAGTCAATTTCAACCTTATAGTAAAAGTCTATTTCAAATGGAGACACTATTGTTTGACTCTCACTGAGTGTGATTACAAGAAACAATGGTTAATGCTTTTTATGAAAAATGAGTTTAAGTCCATATTCACTCATTGGGGAAAAAATTGAGATAATCAAGTAAGGTTTAAAAGCTTTGTGTTGAAATTATTTGAAAAAAAATTACAGCTACATTTTAGGCTAACAAAGGTTTCCTTCATAAATGCTGAATTGTGCAAAGCTCTGGCAAGTGCTTTCTGAAATAAACTCAGAAAACAAAAGGGATAGAAAATCTACTTTATGACAGAACTATGTGTTTCTTTTGAATTGAAAAAAATTACATGGACAGTATCAGTGTAAACAAATAATTTTTCTTCCTTGTTTGTAAATAAATGTGTACTAATTGATTTATGATTTGTACACATTGTAAACAAGGTCCTCAATTAGTTCCCACATAGATACTCAGTGGCTCAATTAGATCCCACGTAGATGCTCCTATATTTACAATTTGTGCACATTGTAAATGTGGTCCTCAATTAGTTCCCACATAGATATCCAGTGGCAACAAGAATAGCATCCACATTGTGAAATGTAGGAATATATTTTTAATATGTTATAACTTACTGCAAATGAAAATAAGTAACCAAACAATAAATATTTATGAATACCAGTTGTGTATCAGTCACTCTTTAGGCTGAGAGAGAGCCTGCTGTGTTCTCTTCTCATAAGGGAGCTAATCCCATCATCAGGAACCCACTTTCATGATTTCCTCAAAATCTAATTATCTCCCAAAGGCTCCACTTCCCAATATATTGCACTGGAGTTAAGGCTTCTGCATATAAATTTTGAGGGGACACAAACATTCAGTCCATACCACCATATCAATACAAAAAGCCTTCAGAGGGTTTCAGGTCACAAAGGTTTATAATAACCTTCTTGATGGATCGTGTGTGTTGGAAGTACACTTATGGTGAGTTACAAAGGATGAAAGGAGTCTTGCTCTATGGTCTAATCTTCAGTGTCAAGCACAACGATGCAGAGTATAGAATGGGTATATGTAGGGTGAATGAATGAATGCATGAATGAATAATGAAATGGGACGAGACAGATACATGAATATGTGGAAATAACAGCAGCATCAGAAAGAATACCCAGTGGACAAATACGTGACAGTTTGCCATGCAGATGATAGAGATTATATGTTTCATGGTCCTAGAAGAAAAAAAGGCTTTATCATGGAGTCAGGAATCTGGGACTGGTAGAGTAAGGAAGTAATACAGTCAAGAGAAAGAATTGTAAACTGAGAGGATTCTATAAGAATAAGTTGTGAGGAAATTACAAGGCATTTTCTGTAGATACAGAATAGTCTAAATTTACTACAAAGATGGTGGAGGAAAATAAGTGGGGAGATTAAACCATAGATGAAAGTTTGCAAACTTCAAGCCCCCTAGGTTCCATATCAACAAATGTATGTTTTGTCTTTGTTCTGGACTCTTTTTAAGAGAGACTTTTTAAGGACAGTTTTAGATTCACAGCCAAATGAAGAGGAAGACACAGAGATACCACATATGTTCCCTACCCACCCCCACACACAGCCTCTCCTCTTATTTACATCCCTCACCAGAGTGGCACATTTGTTGCACTTGGTGAACCTACACCGACACATCATAATTCCCCAAAGTCTATAGTTTATATGAGAGTTCACTCTAGATATTGTACATGCTAGGGGTTTGAACAAATGTACATATAATGACATGTGTCGATCATTACAGTATCATACAGAGTATTTTTACTTCCCTAGTAATCCTCTGTGCATCACCTATTCATCGCTTTCTGCCAACCCCCAGTAGCCACTTATCATTTTACTGTCTCTACAGTTTTTCCTTTTCTAGAATTCTTTACAGTTGGAACCACACAGTATGCAACCCTTTCAGACTGTCTTCTTTCACTTAGTAATAGGGAGAATGAATTAAATATAGGAACTCAGGTTTCCTCCATGTTGGTTGTGGCTTGGTAGCTCATTTATATTTAGTGTTGAATAACATTTCATTGTCTGTATGTACCACCTTTGTTCTTCCAGTTGTTTGGTTTCTTGGTATATCTTGGTTGCTTCCAGTTTTAGCAATTATGAATAAAGCTACTGTAAATATCTATGTGCAGGTTTTTCTGTGGTCATAATTTTAACTTCTTTGGATAAATACCAAGGAATACAATTGCTGGATCATATAAGATTATGTTGATTTTTTATAGAAACTGCCAAAATGTTTTCCAAACTGGTTGTACCATTTTGCATTTTCAACAGCAATGCATAGGAATTTCTGTTGTTCCACATTCTCACCAGAATTTAGTGTTATGAGTGTTTTGGATTTTGGCAATTCAAATACATTTCTAGTGGTATCTCATTGTTGTTTGAATTTGTACTCCCGTAGTTACATATGATGGGAAGCATCTTTTCATATGCTATTTGCCATCTGTATATCTTCTTTTGGGAGGTGCTTCTTATGGTCTTTAACATGTTTTTTTAATTGGGTTTTTTTTTTTCTCACTGTTGAGGTTTAAGAGTTTTTTGTATATTTTGGATAATGATTCTTTGTCAAATATATCTTTTACAAATATTGTCTTCCAGTGTATGATGTCTTCTCATTTTCTTAACATTTTCTTTAGCAGAGCAAAAAGATTTTAATTTTAATGAAGTCCAGCATATGAATTATTTCCGACATGGATCATGCCTTTGGTATTGTATCTAAAAAGTCATTACCATTCTCAAGGTCTTCTAGGTTTCCTTCTCTGTTATCTCCTAGGAATTTTGTGGCTTTGAATTTTATATTTAGATATATGATCTGCTTTTAATTAATTCTGTGAAGAGTACAAGGTCTGTCTCTAGATTCTTTTTTTTTTTTTTTTTTTTGCATATGAGTATTCAGGTTTGTTGAATCTGGCACCCCTAGAAGCAGTTGTTGAAAAGACTGTATTTCTACTCCATTGTATTACTTTTGCTCCTTTGTAAAATTTATGTGGGATTATTTTTGAATTCTCTTTTTTATTCCATTAACCTCTTTTATTTATTTATTATTATTATTATTATTATTTTTGGGGGGGACAAAGTTTCACTCTTGTCACCCAGGCTGGAGTGCAATGGCATGATCTCTGCTCGCTGCAACCTCTGCCTCCCAGGTTCAAGTGATTCTCCTGCCTCAGCCTCCTGAGTAGCTAGGATTACAGGTGCCCACCCCCACACCTGACTAATTTTTGTATTTTTAGTAGAGACGGGGTTTCACCATGTTGACCAGGCTGATCTCAAACTCCTGACCTCGAGTGATCTGCCCGCCTTGGCCTCCCAAAGTGCTAGTGTTACAGACGTGAGCCACTGTGCCCAGCCTCCTTGTCTGTTCTTTAACCAACTTCACATTGTCTTAATTGTAGTAAGCCTTGAAGTTGAGTGGTGCCAGTTGTCTACGTTTGTTCTTCTCCTTCAATATTGTGTTGCCTATTCTGTGTCTTTTGCCTCTCCATATACACTTTAGAATCATTTTGTCAGTATCTACAAAATAACTTCCTGGAATTATGATTAGGATTGTATTAAATCTGTAGATCAAATTGGGAAGAACTTACGTCTTGACAATATTGAGTATTCCTATCCATAAGCATGGAAAAGCTCTCCACTTATTTAGTCTTCTTTGATTTTGTTCATCAGAGTTTTGTAGTTTTCCTCATATAGATCTTGGACATATTTTGCTAGATTTATACCTAGATATTTTATTTATTGTATGCTAATGTAATGGTATTGTACTTTTACTTTCAAATTCTGTATGTTCATTGCTGGTACATAGAAATGTGATTGACTTTTATATACTAATCTTGTATCCTGCAACCTTACTAACACTTCTTAGTTCCAGGAGTTATTTTTATCAATTCTTTTGTATTCTCTACAGAGATGACCATGTCATTGGAGAACAAAGACAGTTTTATTTCTTCATTTGCAAGGTGTTTACAGTTTATTTCCTATTTTGTCTTATTTTTCTTAGCTAGCACTTCTAGCACAATGTTGAAAAGAAGTGGTGAGAGGAATCCTTCCTTGTTCCTGACCTTAATTGGAAAGTGTCTAGATTTTTTTACCTTAAGTACAGTGTTGGTTATACGTTTTCTGTAGCCATTCTTTATCAAACTGAGAAAATTTTCCTCTACGTGCTCTATATTCTTTTAAATGTTTTTAATTAGTTGTTAATGCACAGACCTTGGAAAATTGCACCCAAAAATCCATATTCTCAGCTTTGCATAAAAATATCTCTGACTTGACATTAGTCTCTTGTTTAATCTATGAAATCAGTGAGAATAGAGAAGAAACTGCCAAGACTACCCTCTTCTTGATTTCCATTGACTCCAGTGAATCTTTTCACTTATTTATATTTATCTCTCTGGTCCCTTTGGTCTGAAGTGGTTACAATTAGAGATCAGATTTGATCTCTCTTTCTCTCAGATACACACACACACACACACACACACACATGCACGCACACATGCATATACACATATATACACATATGTGTGTGTATACATACCTTTCTCTCTCTCTCAGATTGACCTCTCTCTCTCTTTCTTTCTCTGTCTCTCTCTCATCTCTCTCCCCTGCCCACTTCTTCTCCTCCTCTGTCTCTCTCTTATTATACACACATTCATGAGCAAATGCACATGGCTGACTTACCAGCAACACACACCCTTCCAGCCCCAGACACTAGCACCTGTCCTGGAGACTCACACAGAATACAGACAGTGCCAAGTCAATGATGGTCACAGCTTTGAATGTGACTCTGATTCAAGTCAACAGATGACCCTATTAAGCCTGAAAGAGACAGAGGAGGTACAGAAGGGGAAACAGCATTGAGAGGTTAGACCTTTCACTCCATGCCAAAATTATACCAAGAGATAAGGAGTTACTCAGTAATGAATGCCTTGCAAGAGAAGAGATTCCATGATCACTTTTTTGATGACCGTTATCTTCAGGAAATTTTTCTGCATACTTTCTAGAAATCTTAAAGGCTGCCATTGCAAGTGCCTTTTGTAAGACATTACCTGTACTTGCTCTGTGAGTAAGATATCCCCAATGGTCTGAAAGTACTAGAACTTCTTAAATTCAGTGGGGCACGAGCTCCTTTTGAGGATTTGACCATTGTCATGTAGTCTAACTCCAGGAAAATTCACAATTTTATATGCAATATCAGGAGGTTTGGGGATTCATGGAAAGTACCTTTGTCATTTTGGTCTTATGTACAAATTCTAGATTAAAGTCATTTAGTTCAAGGATATTAAAAGAAGATACAGTATTAAGCTCAAGGAATTTGGTATTCTCAGAAAAGGGCATGAGCATGGACCTCAATTCCAAGCATTTGGAAAATGTTAAGACGATTTATCTAATATGCTAGAATCATGGATGGGAGGGGATATGATGATAATTTGGTATATTAGGATAGGAACAGAGAAAATAGAAAGGAGAAAGTTAGAACAAATGATATTGCAGAAATGGAATCTCACTAATGGTCTCTTTATTTCTAAATTTCAATGTATTGAGGTGTAGTTATTTTATGAAATATATAAGACCTGAAATCCTAGCAATTCTACTTTGCTAACCTAAAACGATCCTGAACTTGTGCCAGAGTCAATTTTCCTTGCAGCCCAAACTTATTTCGTATTTGTAACTTGCATCTCTTGTAGCCTAAATCTTACTTCATGCTGCAAAGTAGTGGTTGTGTACCTTTTTCAAACCTCATAATATTGATATTTAACCAGAAGTTTCTTGGAGCTAGATCAGCCTGGCTCTTCCAAGTATCTCTTGCAATATGCTGCACACTCTCAAATGTTTTAGAAGCTCATTATTTTATTTAATAAATTAAGGTTACAATTAAAATTTTGTGTTCGGGGCCAAAAACTTTCAAAATATAAAGAATGAGTTGTTTTTTCCTCACTGCCATTTTGATAATCGTCTGTTATGTGTAAAATGAAAAAAGAACTAAACAATATTTAAGTAACCTCTATACCCCTGCAGGTTGTGATTTAAACCAATGAGTTCCATTTCTTTTTACAATACGAATCCCTAGATACACCACCTAGTGGCAAGTAAAACATGTAATTAAGGGAAATTTAATTACTGCTTTTACTTAAACAAACAAAGAAATCATCTGTCAATAATGAAAACAAATGAACCTCAAAATTCAAATAAAATATATAACAAATACCACTACAGGAAAGAAGTTTTTCTCTATACTACTGGACTTGTCATTTACCTTGCTTATCTATCAAAACTTAAATGTAGTCTCTTTAAAACTACGAATGACTTGCAAAGGTCTTTCTTAGTAGAAGACATGGAGGTGAAAATAAGTGAAAGAAAAATGACATCTTTGTTTTTGATGCTCAAAGAAAGGAGGCCCAAGTGCTGTGCCCCACAGAGGAACAACCATGAATAAAACATGGGCTCAGCTCCTTAAGGAACTTCCAGACTGGCAGTGAAGCTAGTGCACAGAAACAATTACAATTCAGAGGGAGAAATACCAAATCCCTGATGCATGTTATGGAACCTTAGGAGAAGAGAAAAGTTATTCTAGCCGGGAATCTCCAGAGCCATTTTTTTGAAAGAGGTCTCGGGCAATAAATTGGATTTGGATATAGCTCTCTTCAATGAGGTGCTGAAGGTAAACTAAAATACAGAGAACAGAAGAGGCCAGTGAATGAAAATCATTCAATAACATTCTTCTTAATTGGATGCATGCTTCTGATCTCCAACTGCACAATCTATCAAGTAGTTTTGCCTAATTAGATTATCTTAAGATAAATTTGGTATTTCTGAACCTGAGTGATTGTCTAGAGGAAAATATTCTTTATTGCTGTGATCAATCTTAATTCTTAATCAGTGTTTACTTAGCTGGTTGAACCACCATATTTGCCTTACGCCATAATGCTATATTATAGTAAAAGGGTTATAGAATTATTCAATGATGTTTGTTTCCTTTGGTTTGTAAGAGAGATTTTTATTTTGAGAGTATTCCTGAAACTGTATGAATCGTACTTAATATGAGTATTTAAAATTTCAGTCTTTAACTATGGAGACTGATTTATCATTTATAAATTAGATATTTAAGCTAATTTTTAGTGATACTGAGAAAATGTTCACATTCTTTTTGCCTTTTGGTCAAAGAGCTGTTGATTGGAATGGGGGGGTAAATTTATTTGCTAATTATTTTATATTAATTAGAGTCAAACTACAGTTATGATCACCTATTGCAATATTTAGTTATATTTAAATGAGACCTTAAAATACTGCCACCATGATCCAATCCTTTTGCATTCCAAGTATGATTATCTTGTGATTAAATTATAGACCAAAATGGCTTGAAAATAGTAAATATTGACTTCCAGTTTTGCATGACATTGCCAATTATATTTTCACTTACTTTTATGTAAGAATATTAGCAGATGTGGGTTATCTCAACTGGGTCACTGGGACTCAAGCTGCCTGCCCTTAAAAGTTTTGCAACTAATAGGAAAACAAACATTTTTAAACCAATGAGTATATTATAGCAGCTACTGTCACCTCTGGTGTCTGAATTGGTGGTTATATAAGCTGTAAGATGCATGAGAGTCAGTCGTAAAACGTGTATACAAGTGAGATTAACTAACAGTAGCTAAAGTGAAAGATTTGGTTTTTAAATTGTTTTTAATTCATGGGCATAGGTTAAAAACCATGCCTGTAAGAACATCGCTCTCTTTGACTTTTTCAAAGTCAAATTTGTGTTTCAAATTGCCAACTGGAATGGAAGGTAAAGGTCGTAGAATGACTACGGGCCGCTGAGAATATGTTCTGGAATGTGTCACATGGTGAACCGCATTGTACAGATTACAGGAAAAGAATACATACACAGAAGTAATCAGGTGTCCTGAGTGCTAGGGCAGGATGTATCCGTGCAGAACCTTCGGGGTACGTAAAAGAAGACAGTCCTCAAAATTAGACCAGAGAGAGGGTCAAGACTTCACAGAATAGAAGCACTTGTACATTGATACAAAAAAGTAGCATCTTTTAAAAACATTGAGCCTTTGGTCCTTAGAGATAATAAATGTGTATGGTTTAGGCTGTAGGTACTGGGGTTGAACAGGCAAGGGTCAGTCATCATGAATATTAGTCCAATTATCTATTGCTGCATAATATTAATAGACCACACCAAAACTTACAGGCTTAAAACAATATTTATTGTTATATATTATTTTGTGGGTTAAGGATTTGGAAGGTAACTAGGTATCTCTGCTCTGCAATGTCTGTGACCTCACAAAAGATAAACAAAAGGTACTGAAAGAGCTGGGGGTTGTTTAGATCTCTCTCTCTCTCTCTCTCTCTCTCACTCTCTCTCTCTCTCTCTCCATGCAGCATCCCCAAGTGGCTAGCATGTACTTCCTTGCCTCAAGATAGGCCCCGCTAGGAAGAAAGTGGAAACTGTCTACTCTCTTGCAAGCTGGGCCTACAGTTAGTATAGTGTCACTTCTGCCATATTGTTTGGTCAAAGTTATCATAAATTCATGCCACTTCTCAATGAAAGAACCATCAAAGAATGTGTGGCCATCTTTAATCAATTGCAAGTATTCTTTCACTCAACAATTTATTTTGAGTACCCCCTGTGTAGCAGCCACTGTTCTACCTGATCTTACTGGCATGGAAAATAAAACAGAATCTGCAGTCACATAAATGAATTTTTTTAGTGAAGGGAGAGAGGGGAGAGAAGCAAATAAATATAGACTCTTTTGTGAGATAGTGTGGCAGAGATAGTGCTTACCAAAGGTACATGTGCTCTTCTGCATTCCCCTGCATTATTTGCAATTAGATTAGGACCACCTAACTAGTTCTGGTCAGTTGACTGGTGAACAAAAGTGATGCATGTCACTTTCAAGCCAAGCCAGTGAAGAGCCTCTTCCATCTCTTCTTGCCATTTCTCTTTAGAGATTACATTTTCCAGATCACACAGCAATGCGATAGAGGAGGAAGATCTGATGCATATCAAACTCTAATGAAAGCATGGAAAAAAAAATGTATTATGATAACCAACTGAGGTTTGAGTTTCACTTATTTCCGTAGAACAATATAGCATTACTTAACCTGACTAATACAGTTAATTAGTATTATGAAGAAAAAATAACTCAGGGTAAAGGATACAAAATGACTGTGGAGATATGTGCACAGTTGTAGACAGGATGGCCAGGGAATTAAGAAATGTTTCTGTAAGAATGTGCTAAAAACTTTCAAGCCCTGTTGTTTTTCCCACCATACAAGTAGGCCCCCTCCCTATATTGGAGAGCTGCAGATGACTGTGATTGCTGAATTTACATGACATGAGCAGAAACTTATTTTTTCAAATGGTCTGATGAGCTTTAAAGGGGAATGAGAAAAGATGAGATTTGAATTAATTAATGGATGAATAACTTGAAAGTCAGACTATGGAGGACAGATTTTATTAGCAAATGAATTTGGTAGCTGCTCTAGACTCTCGGACATGAGGTTAGCTTTAGAATAATATGTGACAATTATTTTGGCATGTGGAATTAGATTGGATTGACAAAACAACCGACTAAAATCAAATAGGTCAGCAAGATGAGGCTTTTCTCAAATATAATCTTCTCAGATACTTATCTAGCACTGGGAGTGATGATACGTACATTTGGGGTCAGAGAAAACTTGGCTCTTCTGCTTTCTATTTATGTAACTGAGACTCACCATTCAAGTCTCTGTGACTCCATTTCCTCGTGTGTTAAAAATAATACCTCCTTAGCTGCGTTATTGTAGGAAGTATCAATTATATGTGTACAAAACTCACCAGAATGTCTATCACATAGAAAACACTCAATAAAATGGTAGCTATCATTTGGTTATAAGCCATATTGAAGACATGGCATCCATAAGATACCTATGCCAATCATTGCACGGTAAGCACTGTGGAAGATTACTAGAGATCTGTGACATAGTCTTCAACCTTCTGCTCAGTCTTGTTAAAAAGATAAGACCAAAAACATCGCGAAGAGGTAAATGAATGTGCTGGCAAGAAAAGCCTTTGAAAAAGAGATGCCACAATGTGCCAAACAAATTGCCACACATGATATAATAAATGCTATCTATTTTGTCAATGAGAAGATAATATGTTTTCAACCTGTTGCAACTTTCTATTACAACTTTTTAAAACATATCATTATTAATAAGCACCCATGGAGATACTTTCTCAGGCAGAGAAGGTGACAGTCCTCAAATTGCACCTCTTATGTTTAGTGACTTTAGGGTCACGCTTTATAGTGTGAGGGGGCAGCAGACTTCGTCTTAAAACAAACAACAGTAATAAAAGTATATAAATTAGCCAGTAACTGGCTGGGCGCGGTGACGCCTGTAATCCCAGCACTTTGGAAGGCCGAGGAGGGCAGATCACCTGAGGTGGAAGTTCGAGACCAGCCTGACCGATGTGGGGAAACCCCATCTCTAGTAAAAATGCAAAATTAGCCGGGTGTGGTGGCGCATGCCTGTAATCCCAGCTCCTTGGGGGCCTGAGGCAGGAGACTCGCTTGAACCCGGGAAGCAGAGGTTGTGGTGAGCCGAAATTGCCCCATTGCACTCCAGCCTGGATGACAAGAGCGAAACTCCATCTCAAAAAATAATAACAATAATAAAATAAAAGTACAAAATAAAATAAAAAATTAACTATTAACTCTGTCCCTCAAACATTTCCCTTTTTCTCAAATAGAGTATTCCATGACTTTATTTAAAAGTCTAGATCCTAACTTCTACCCTACTTATACTCTGACTTTGAAACTCCAAAACAGAAATGTCAAAGCCTAAGAAACCGATATCTTCACAGCCAGGACAAAAATTGCGCAGAGAAAAGGATGTATGTTGTATAAGACGTTTCAGCAAAATACTAAGGACTCGGGTGATTCCAGTGGCTCATCCCTCCTCTTAACCAGCATCCAGGTTTTGATTCTTTCTTGTACTGGTTCCCCTTTGGGTTTTAGAAATATGCAGAGCCATCCTCTATGATTTTCCTCATTCTTTGGCCCAAACCAAACAGCAGTGTTTTCTTACTAGAAATCATTATAATCCCGCGTCATATTACTCTTTACATTTGCATCACATTCAAAATAAGTCAGTGTGAATGAATCCTTTTCTGACTGTCTTTTGAATTCCAGTCAGCACAGGTAATCCCAATAAATGCATTTAAATTGTGTTGATATTGTGACAGCCCCATCAAACACCTTGCCAACCATATCAAATTAAAATTTCCCATTCTCCTATTTAAATACCTACCATTTCACAGTTGAAAAAAATCCAGTTAATGTAATGTCCTATAGCACAAAACAAGGCAGGATCTGTCTGAGTTTATCAAATTACTCCGATAATAACTCATTTCCAGAATATTTCATTACTCATGAAATAAGATGCCTGCCACAAGGAAAGTACTTAATAAATGGCAGGTATTATTTCTATTTGAAAGACAAATTATGTTTTTAATGCTGTATTCATATTTTTCCTCTTTAGGTTTCTCTGTTTATTTTTCCATGATTCAATTTTCCTAATAAATAAAATATGCATTGGAGAGCTATGACTTTATGGCAGCTGTGCTGAGTAGGTCTTAAATGTGTCCTTCATCTAAACTTCTACACAATCTACGTTGAGTGGGATCAAGAGGAGAGTAGCACAGAAAACCAGGAGAGTTGTCAGCAATTTTGTCTTTGACTCTTTTTAATTGGGTGAGACCTGTTTTGCTTGGGAATCAAGCTTGAGTAAATAAGTAAAAGCTAACGAAAAATGGAAGAAAGGAAATATTTTGAAACAAAGCAGATCACGGAGATTAGGAATTGCTTGTAGTATTCTAGGGTTTTGCTACTCAAAGTGTGGTCCATGGACCAGCAAAATCAGCATCATCTGGGAGCTTGTTAGAAATGCAGAACATTAGGTCCCACCCCAGACTTACTGAATTAATCAGCATTTTACCAAAATCCCCAGAGGATTGTTTGATTCTAGAGAGCCTTACAAACAGAGATGCTTGCTTGCTTCTTTATGGCTAAACCTGTAACTTACTAGTTTGCAGGAATAAAAGAGGGAATTAAATTTCCCTGTAGGACACACTATAGATCTCTTGTTCATAGAGGAACATGAAGTAAAATAAAGTACTATTCCCAAAGTAAACATAAAAGCAAAAATTATGCATCCCCATATCTGGAGAATGCATGCATCTCTTAATGAATAATGAGAATATCTTACATTCTTGTATTCCTTCACCAGTCCCTTCCATATGTAAGATCTCATTTATCCTTACTACAAACCAGGGAAGCGTGCATTGTGACAGTCATCCTGATGTTTTAAAGGTGCTTCCTAGTTGGTGAAAGGAACGGGTGGTCCCTAACCTAATCTCTAGCTACATATCCATGACCCCTGAGTGCTGAAGGGTAGGAGAGGATGCCCCTGGACATGGAAATTCACAGATTGATCAGAGTGGCTTAGACAGTAGAGAAGGATGGGAATGAGAGGGAAGAACAAGAGTCCCAGGAGGCGCCTGGCCGCAGCCTGGCAAGTTGATGTGGAAGTAAATACTGGTAGGGTACATGATTGGACTTCTTGCTCTGGAAGCATGTGGAGTCAGTCTGCATTCTGTTCAATAGGGGAAACGGGCCAGGCATGGTGGCTCACACCTCTAATCCCAGCACTTTGGGAGGCCGAGGTCAGTGGATCACAAGGTCAAGGGATTGAGACCATCCTGGCCAACATGGTGAAACCCGTCTACTAAAATTAGCCTACAATTAGTAATTGTCAACTACAAAATTTAGCCAGGCGTGGTGGTGCACACCTGTAGTTCCAGCTACTCAGGAGGCTTAAGTATGAGAATCACTTGAACCCGGGAGGCGGAGGTTGCGGTGAGCCAAGATCACACCATTGCACTCCAGCCTGGGAGACAGAGCGAGACTCCATCTCAAAAAAAAAAAAAAAAAAAAAAAAAAAGTGGTAGGGGGAAGGGATAGGATTCAGGTGCAGCCTGTTTAGGAGGTAATTACTGGTGAGAAAACAGAGTCCATAAGACAATCTACTGTAGAATTCAAATAAGCGTACTACAACAGTGATGTGGAGAAGATGGTAGTGGAGATGAGAGTGAGCAGAATGGGTAGAAAGCTGGCAACTGCCCCTTCCAGGAGCTGCTAGGGCTTCTCTTCAGATTGCCCAGCTGTGAGTGGGGCCAATCATAAAGTGTTCAGATGTTTGACAAGTCAAAGCTGCCAGGACTCTGGAGTAGAATTTCTACTCCACAATTATGACATGGGATCTAATCCCATTGTATTCCTAATCCACCCAGTGGAAACCAATGGCATTTTGCTGTAAGTTTTTAAAGGCGATTTGGACAATATAGGATGATGGTGACACACAGTGGCTTCTGTGTTTAATGGATTTGAGGTTCTGATTCTTTTCAGCAAGTTTCCCTTTTCATGCTTCAGCTTCCTCAGGTCGCATGAGGATTAAGTGACATAATGGATGCAAAGCGTTTGGCATACTATGTGGTACCTAACTGGTTATTTCTGATATTATTATTTATCTGAAAAAATAGCAGTTTCTGGCATATATTAGCATCCAAAAACATTGCTTCTACTTTCTTCTTCTATCAAGTATCTAAAAAACAAACACAGGGCCAGGTACGGTGGCTCACGGCTGTCATCCCAGCACTTGGGAGGCCAAGGCCTGCAGACCACTTGAGGTCAGAAGTTCGAGACCAGCCTGGCCAACATGGCAAAATCCCACCTCTACTAAAAATACCAAAAAAAAAAAAAAATTAGCTGGGCGTGGTGGTGCACTCCTGTAGTCCCAGCTACTAGAGAGGCTGAGGTGGGAGAATTGCTTGAACCCAGGAGGCAGATGTTGCAGTGTGTTGAGATCGCACCCTTGTACTCCAGCCTGGATGACAGAGTGAGACTCCGTCACAAACAAACAAACAAACAGAAAAAACAAATGCAAATAAAACGTAGCCTTAAGAAGCGTATCTCAGTGTCATGATCCACTTGTATTCTTTTATTTCAATGGAATTAGTTCAACGAGAATCTTTTTCCACATTACATAAGTCTGAGGATGACAGAGACTGTCTTCTTGTCACAGGTCAAGAGAACTTTCTTTCTTGACAACGTGGTTTTCTCCTGATGCTTAAAAATACCTCCAGTAACTGTTTGCTAAATAAGCTGCACAAGGTAACAGAATAGAGGAATACATGGAATGTTCCTCCAGGTAGCCTAAAGATAATAGAGCCTTCAAAGCACTGGGCAAGAACTGACCAATTTGCCTAGACAGCAAATTCTTCATTGTTAAAATATGTCCATGTCATTTAGAACTCTGATTGCTCCCCTTTAAAAGAAATCTACTTCTGCCCCTATCTGGTTGCATAATGTTTATTATCCTTTTTTCCCCCCAAAGAAAATTATAGCATAATGGAGACACATTCTTACCTTCCTTTTGTATATTCATGATTGACATGTAATAATTGTACATACTTATGGGATACAACATGATGTTTCAAAACACGTATAAGTTGTGCACGATCAAATCAGAGTAATCGGCATTTATCATTTCTTCATGATGAGATCATTCCTAAATGTCTCTCCTAGCTAGCTTTAAATATGCAATGCATTATTGTTAACTGTAATCACCCCACACTGCAATAGACCACCAGAACTTATCACTCCTATCAAATTGTAGCTTCGTAGCCATTGACCAAGTGCCTACTACCTCTCCTCCTGCTCCGCTTCACATCCTCTGGTAACTATTATTCTTCTGCTCTCTATTTCTATGAAAGCAACTTTTTAGATTCCATATGCAAGAGATCATACAACATTTGTCTTTCTGTGTCTGGCTAATTTCACTTAACCTCATGCTCCCCAGACTCATCCATGTTGTCACAAATGACGGAAGTCTAATTTTTTAATGGTCGGATAATATTTCATTGTGTATATAGATCAAATTTTATTTATTCATTCATCTGTTGATAGACACTTAGGTTGATTCCATATCTTAGCTTTTGGGAGTAGTGCCGCAATTAACATAGGAGTATATTTTCAACCTACTGATGTCATTTCCTTTGGATATATACGCAGTACTGGGGTTGTTGGATGACCTTCCTTTGAGAATCATAGGGAAATGCCCAACACCCTTAAGGTGGCTCCCGTCTCACAGATGTGAAAACTGACACCTAGATCAATCCAGAGATGACAGAATGCTATTCTCTGAGCATGCCCTGATGGAAGTGTTGTTCTGGCTGCTTGCACAGGCCTGGGTCACCTAACCCAATCCTTGCAGCATCCTTGTACAAGAAAGTTCGGTATTTTGTCTTTATTTTTATAGATAAGATCACAGCAGCAAGTGGCAGGGCTAACATCAAACAGAGTTCTACTGATGCACACATCTTCTGCTTCACACTGATTTTATCATGGAAGCTGTTGGCTGCCAAACCCACAATGTGTTTCATGTAGATAAATAATATTTGCCTCCCAGGCATGTGTGGTATGCTGCCTGCTTATGCCCTCATGATTTCTCCAAAATTGTTTTTCTTCTAGTGACTATCCAAACCAAAAACTTAGTGTCTTGTCATCACCAAAAGATGACTTTTAGCTCTTGCATTTCATTAGGATGAGTTTCTATCTGATTGCAATTAAATTGTGCTAAGCAACAAATAGAACAAAGAAAGTGAAATTTTATTTGTGTCTTTCCCAGATGTGCGGATTTTGAAGTATAAACAGTAACTTATTTGAGAAGATGCTTCTTTTGTCTTGCGTGTACTATAATCCAAACACATTTACTTTAATTGGAAATTGTTTTATGTGGCTACTTTTTTGAAATGTGAAGGTAAAACTTTAAGTTGGAAACCACCTGAGAAATCTCTAATAGCATACTTTAGTGAGCAAGGAAAGCAGATAGAGTGCACACAATAATTGTGCCAGTTATTATTGTTGACAGGCCAGTTATCCATGAAATACACAGGCCAATAAAGAAGCCCCAGTGAAACAGTTTTCATGTGTGTGTGTATGTGTGTGTGTGTGTGTGTGTGTGTGTGTGTGAAATATGTATCATTCACTGAGAGCCAACTGTATCTCTACCACATGTCACATGCTCATATATGTTATCTGAAAGCCTCACTATTATATGTGTCATCACTATTTAATATCTGCAGATATTCATACACATTCCCAGAAATCCTCACTAGGAAACTGCAGGGTAGAAGCAAAAGGGATGTTGGGGGTTAAAGGCTAAAGAAGACAACTCACACTAATAAAAGTATATAAAGCATTGATGGGTCTGGTCTTATATGGTAATTTTTATGTTTTTTTAACTCTGTTTCATTAAGTCAAAAAAATGCACTTATCACATGAAGACAGTTAACCAAAATCATGTAATAAGTGAGAGGGTAAAAAATTCCACTTAGAAAAATAAAATGCTTCTTATATTTTGGATAAGGCATTTTAAAGCCACTCTAGTCATTTTCGTCTTCATACTTTTCATCATGTTTACGTGTTTCAGGTGCCTGGGATCCCATTTGTGAGTCCTTAGTTACTTGAAACTTGTGATTTAGTCAAGGCTGAGTTGAAGTACAGATCATATAGGTTTCTTTAAATTCTCATTTTTATATATACTTTGCCTAAAGTAGCATTGTAGTAAAGAAGGAAGGTTATATTATAAAGGTACTGTGTCAATTTTAGATTTGAGACAACTTAGAAAATTTAGTGGTAAAAAACAAAATGCACTTTTAAAATATTTTGATAGTAAACTTGACTTCTAACACCAATTGAGAAACCCAAATCCAGTTTTCTGAAGCCTCAGATTAATATTTCTTTTTAATTATCTTTAATTATTTCTGGAAAACAGCCACCTGTAACCTTGTTCATCATAAGATGTTCGTGAGAAGTGGCTACTAGCAGAAAATGTGTCAGAATAAATAGTCTGTCTCTCATTATGGGAACACCAAATGTATCAAACGGAGAAAGTCTGAAAGCATTTTAGCTTCAGTTTCAAAAGGAAACAAAATAGACTTTCCTTTGAGCTACTTATTTCTGTTCTAGCAATTCGTTGGAGCATGATATGGTTAGGCTTTGTTTCCCTGCCCAAATCTCATCTCAAAATGTACCATGTGTCCAGGGAGAGACCTGGTGGGAAGTGGTGATTGGATCATGGGGGCAGCATCCCACATGCTGTTCTTGTGATGGTGAGTGAGTTCTCATGAGATCTGATGGTTTTATACGTGTCTGACAGTTCCTCCTTCACACACTTGCTCTCTCCCACCTGCCGCCATGTAAGACGCGCCTCTTCCCCTTCCACCCTGATTGTAAGTTTCCTGAGGCCTCCCCAGTCATGAGGAACTGTGAGTCGATGAAACCTCTTTTCTTTATAAATTATCCAGTCTCAGGCAGTTCTTTATAGCAGTATGAGAACAGATGAATATAGAGCACATCATTGAGAGGCTGCTTTATATGTTCACTCATCTATTCATTAACTAAATGAGCATTTATTGAGGATCTAAAATTAGCTAGACATTAGAAATATAAAGAAGAATAAAAAGCAGAAGTATCACTTCCAGGAGCTCACATGGTCTGTTAGTGAAAGCGGCTACATAAACAAATAAGAGCAATTAAATGTTACTCTGCATTGTCACATTCTGTTTATTTCATTAGTAACAGTTAGAACAACTGGAAATTTTCCAGTTTGTTTGTGTCTCCCATTAGATTTTAAGTGCTTTGAGGGTGGGGATCTGGCACATTTTAGTCACCCTATGAGAATGAATTTAATAAATAGAGTACTATAAAGTAGAATAAGAGTTTCTTGCAGAGGAGAACTCTAGAGCCCTTAAATTAAGTCTATCTGGGGCTTATGATACTTCTGGCTAATCTCTCAATGCTTATTTCTTTCTTTCTTTCTTTCTTTCTTTCTTTCTTTTTTTTCCTTTTTTGAGACAGAGTCTTGCTCCATCGCCCAGGCTGGAGTGTAGTGGTATGATCTCAGCTCACTGCAACCTCCACCTCCCTGGTTCGAGCAATTCCCCTGCCTCAGCCTCCCGAGTAGCTGGCATCACAGACACATGCCATCACGTCCAGCTAACTTTTTTGTATTTTTAGTAGAGACAGGATTTCACCATGTTGGCCAGACTGGTCTCAAACTCCTGACCTCAGGCAATCCGCCTGCCTCAGCCTTCCAAAATGCTGGGATTACAGACATGAGCCACCGCGCCCAGCCTCTTGATGCTTATTTCTAAAGATACAGCTATCCCATGTCTGCCTCTTCTAGCTTCACTCTCAATCTGGTGCAGTTGGCAAAACCGCCTGCAGTGAACTCTCAAAAACATGAGAACGATGTGGTCGCCAGCCTCCACATGATGCCTTTTTCACTGTGGACCTCTGAGCCCAGCGGAATACTGTGAAGGAGCTGGAACACTGAGTTTAGATTGGAGATTCCAGCTGTGAATCTCAACTCTTTCACTTACTGGAGTGAGCAAATTAACAATCCCTCTCAACCTCAGACTTCTATGAAATGGATTAAAGTATCTTTCCTCATAAAGTAGATATTTGTAAGATACTTGAAATTTCATAGATATTAGTTGAATCCACATATGGAAAGCTAATATTTATAACTTATCCTATTTTCTGAGACTTTAATTCCTTGTCAGTCATTCCTCCAAATGCTTCCTAGAACTCAGACCTTAGGACTTTTGTTTCCCTACATTGCTGTTGCTGGATGTTAGTGAAGGGATTTGAAACCCTCCTTCAATCAAAGGGGAACTGGGCAGTATTTGTGTGTATGACCTGGACACTCCAGAAAAGTGGGGAAAGGAGGCCAGGCTACCAGTTATAGCCTCATGAGACTGTGGGTAGTGCTTCTGCTATGAGTCATAAACTGTCCTACATCTGTGGCATCTCTGAATTCCCCAAGCACCAAAGGTAATAATAATTTAAAAAGTAAGAGATAATGGAATCTTTAGGTTAAATTTAGTGATAATCTGAGAATAATATTTCATTGTGGACGTTACAGAAAGCATTTTGTGGCTGGGTGTGGTGGCTCACGCCTGTAATCCCAGCACTTTAGGAGGCCAAGACGGGTTTATCACAAGGTCGGGAGATCGAGACCATCTGGCCAACATGGTGAAACCTCGTTTCTACTAAAAATTAAAAAAAATTAGCTGGGCGTGATGGCATGTGCCTGTAATCCCAGCTACTTGGGAGGCCGAGGCAGGAGAATCGCTTGAACAAGGGAGGTGGAGGTTGCAGTGAGCTGCGCCACAGCACTTCAGCCTGGCAACGGAGCAAGACTTTCCCTCAAAGGAAAAAAAACCAGAAGACAGCATTTTGTTTGTTTGTTTTCAGGGCTATTTTATAAAACTAATTGTGGGAGAAACACAGTGGAAGTTATTAATGAGAAAGATCAAGCTAAATGCTGACTATAATTCTCTTCATTTGAGGCCATTGATTTAAACTAATTTGCTATTTAAAAAATACAAGTTAAGGTTTGCAGGACCTTTTTTCTGTGAAGCTTCTGAACTTCCTTTGTGGATGGCAAAGGAGGATTTTATTGATTTACTGTTTACAAATATTCATTTGTTTCTAGCAAAGACCACGTGTGATACTGGATCTAGCCACTTTTGATACAAGTACAGTCATGTCTCAGTTAACAATGAAAATACATTGTGAGAAATGCATCATTATGCAATTTCGTCATTGTGTGAACATCATAGAGCATACTTACACAAACCTGGATGGTGTAGCCTACTACATGCCTAGGCTATATGCTACAGCCCATTGCTATACTGGAAATAGACAACCTATTGTATGAGTATCACAGGCAACCGTAATACAATGGTAAGTATTTGTGTATCTAAACAGAGAAAATATACAGTAAAAATGTGGTATAAAAGATAAGAAATGGTAGACCTCTATGTAGGGCACTTACCATGAATGGAGCTTGCCGAACTGGAAGTTGTTCTGGGTGAGCCAGGAAGTGGTGAGTGAACGTTTAGGCCCAGGACATTATTGTACACTCCTGTAGACTTTATACACACTGTACATGTTGGCTACATTACATTTATAAAAATATTTTTTCTTCAGTGTAAATTAACCTTAGCTAATTATAATTCTTTTACTTTATAAACAATAATTGTTTAAACTATTGACTCTTTCATGATAACCACACTTAACTTGAAACACACACATTGCACAGCTGTACAAAAATATTTTCTTTCTTCATATTCTTATTGTATAATTTTTTTTCATTTTACTTCTTTATTTTTACTTTTAAAGAGTTTTCATAAAACAAAGACACAAACACACACATTAGCCAAGGCCTACTCAGGGCCAGGATCATCAGATCTTCCACCTCCACATTTTGTCCCACTGAAAGGTCTACAATGTCACTAAGGTGGTATAAATTTTTAGTTTAATTATAATCTTATGGGACCATCATCATACATGCGGTCTGTTGTTGACCAAAGCATCATTATGCATTGCATGAGTATTCTTTATTTTACAAAGCGGTCATGAAACAAGTCACATAGCAGGTTTGTGGTTGGTTTGTTTTTTGAGATGGAGTCTCACCCTGTCTCCAGGCTGGAGTGCAGTGGTGCCATCTCAGCTGACTGCAACCTCCGCCTCCCCTGTTCAAGCAATTCTCCTGCCTCAGCCTCCCAAGTAGCTGGGAATACAGGCACATGCCACCACACCCAGCTAATCACATAGTTTTTAAGACTCATTTGCTTCCAGTGCCAAAATAGAGTACTCTTCATGCTTGATATATTTTCAGCAAAGTAAACCTGCACTTATCTTTTCCTTCTCAAATGATGTCTTTTGCGTAAGAAGTTAGTATTCAGGTCTAGTTTGCAGGAGCACTCTATTTCCAAATGCCTTTATTCCCTGAATTGGATCTATGTATTCCATATCCCTCGCCTATGCTTAGCATAAAATGTAATAAATTAAGGGATGAGACTTGAGTTCAAGTCCATCTATTCCCTCTATGATATTGAACAGGTTAATTGATCTCTCTGATCCTGAATTTCCTAGCAGAATTTTTGTGCAGATTAAATATACAGTGTATATAAAAGGCATAGCATATGTAATACAGTATACGTAGAAAGCATTGCATAAGCATGTTCCAAGCAGACTCTGTGGCAAGCATTATAGAGCAAGTGATTTATTGAGAAAGTGTTCCCAGGAGAAAGGAGGAAGAGAGTATGGAGAGAAGTCAAGCAAGGTTATAATTTCAGGCACAGTCCTAGTCTCAGAGTGATCCTGCAGAGAGGAAATGTCTTGTGCAAATTACACTCCAGATTTTATTGTGACTTAAGGCAAGAGAGCTAGGCTGTCTTCCTCCCTCAACTAATCAATCTGGCTACAAGATGTTATGAAGCTGTAAACTCTCAAGCACTTCCCACTCTCTGCCTCTTGGTTGCACACAGGGGTTCCATCAATGCAAGGACCATCCTCGCTCCCAAGCTGAGCCATAGATGCAGGCCATAAGATGAAGGAAAAGCTTAACAAGGCAGCAAGAGGCACTAGAAAATGTAAACAGGAACCCAAGGGAATATGAGCAGAGCCCACTACAGTCGTACATTATAAAGCCTCAGTAAATATGAGTTTCCTTTCCTTTCTTTTTCTAAACAGTCGCCACTCTGTCATATATACTTGTCTCCTAGTTAATGAAGACTCGAGGTGAAAAATGGCATACTTTTTGTTGTCCAATGGCTAGACCTCACCAGCAATGAAAATTTGCTAGACCCAAAGGAATACGAAACATGAGTCATAACTTGTGAAACTAAGATTGTTATGTATTTGTTTTGCTGTAAATCTCAGGGCCGTATAGGAGTGGCAGGACAAAGCTGGCAAAGGTAACAACTGCTTGTTATTGTTGCTGCAGATAACAATGGTGATTTCAACCACTCTACTTTTTTTCATTTGAATGATTACTAGGATATCACATTCTAATCCTAAAATATTTTTCATATATGTTAAAATTAGCCTTGGAAATTGCAGGCAATGCCAAAGATGCATTAGAAACCAGCAGTTCTGACAAAAATCATCAAAGGCAACTGTTCTTCAGTGTATTTAAGATGAAAATAAGAACCAACTAGCAATTTAGATAAGAAATGAAGCTTGATGCTCTCCCACAAAACATTGCATTCCAGGATCTTTCAGCAACTGCCAGCCTGGACTCATGTCCATTAAAAGCAAATGTAGTCGAGAGGCAAGGATAAGAGAAGGAAATTGCTTTGGATCCTTATTGGGTTGTCTTATTGATCATGCTGGACAGTAAAGTACTGTCACGTAGGCATCCACCTCTGGGCTCTGCAAAATTGACAGTGAGAAAGAACTGTCAGCGATCCATACCCTCAGGGGCAGGACAGCTGTCCAGCAATGTACGTTTCTGCAAGTGTAAACCATGTCTGAAAGCACCACGTTATCTAACTCCAAGAGCTGTCACTCAAGCAAAAGGAAATATTTCCCCAAGCTGTGTTTACCGGGCTAAGTTTCAGGAAGCAACATTTACTTTTAATTCATTCAGTAACTCTTTTCCCTGGCATGTAATCTCCACAAACACTTAGGATAACAGATGGAACTTACACTATGCCTTGAAAATTAATGGGCCCCTTCATTGGTGACTGACAGAAACCATCACTTCAACTAAAGATTTCTCAGGCTGTCCCCAGTCACCCAGAACTCAACTTTGGGAAGCATCACAGGCTACCATGCTAAGGAAGATGAGGGGAAAAGACAAGGGTGCCCCAGTCATAGGGCATTAGAGACCTTGGCTGAAGCTAAAGGCCATTCCAATCGTATTCACTCTGCCTTTGAAAGGAGAAACAAAACAGAAAGAACATAAAGAGCCCAGAGAGAACATTTTCAACACAGCTTGGGTTATTTAAGAGGCAAACTACATCCTTCCATACAGCTAAACCCTCCAGGCTGATTTGTTTTCAATACTGATCTGTAAACAAATAGCAATGATTCTCTTGATGAAGCTTCAGGGTTATATATAATTCACTTTGGCTCTGTTGTCTGCCAGAATTCTAGGGTTTAGGGGAAAGGAACTCTTCTATAAGTGTGCACTGAATCCTAATAATGAGATGTAAAAAATTTCTTTCTTTTCTCCTCTGCCAACTGCTTAGGTTTTATACTTAAAACAGATTTTTCAATGTCTCTCTTTTTTGTGCGTGCTATAGCCCCTTTTGCAAATATTTGAAATATTAATTACTTGGAAAATCAAATAGAATTATATTTGTTTATCATGTAATTATGTATATATAATACTTGCAATACACAAATAATTATTTTTAACATAAATTCACTAGACTTTGCCAGAGAGACCATATGTGGTTTTCTTCAGAACCCACACAATAAATACAAGTCAATATCTTCCACTGTTTGTGGTTTTTGTATAAGCAGAATGCCTGCTTATTGCTGTAAAGTTTGTTGCTAGAAATAGATTTCTAACATTATTATTAAAATCCATATCGGCCCAATATTTAAATCAAATGATAGTTGCTTCAAAATTTTTTTTATAGAAGAATTTATAGAGTGTCTATAATCATGGCCTCAATCATTCATTCAGTAAATTTTTATCAGGTACCTATGATACCTGATATATGTTTGATACTAATATTGTCAGGCTTTTCTGAATTCCACGTTCATACCTTCATGCTTTTCACTGTCTCCTCTGACTGTATCCTCCTTTAAGAGAATCAGCTATGAAAGTTATGTGAGGACATAGCACAAAGAGTGTGCATGCCCCTAGGGCCAAGAAGCAATAGGCCAATGGATATTTACTAAAGGTTTCCTTTTATCCCCGAAGGGCTGAGTTCTCAATCAACATAGCTCTGCTTGACTTTTGAAGAGTTTACTTATTAATGATGGTCAAAATTCTAAACCTGATGGCTATTCCTTGTAAATGGAAAACCTATGAAGAATTTTCTACTCTTCTATCAAATATAGCTGTTAAATGTATCTAGAATAAAAAATCTCATGTTTGTTTTGTGGATATCAGAGAGATACTGAGAGGAAGACAGACAGGGATGAGTTCTTATTCGGAATGTGTCAAAGCCTACTTGTAGAAAATTTAAAATCTTAAGATTAACATAATTCAAGATCTCAATTTTCCAGTGGCTTCAATTTTATTTATTTATTTATTTATTTATTTATTTATTCATTCATTCATTTTGTTATTATTAGTAGTAGAATACTTTCTTCCCAAGAAAGCCTCCTAACTGTCTCATATGTAAAAGAGTAAACCCAAGTTTTTCCAGTTCAAAGAGGAGAGAGGAGAAAAGGGAGAGTATAGAAGCCTTATACCTTGTTCCTCTCCTTCCCTTGCTTCTCCCTCACAGGTAGGGAGGTGAGTCTCTGCAGAGTCTATTTTCTTAATCTTTCACTTGATGTGAAATCTCTGAACAGCATCATTGGTGGGTGGTTGTTCAATTTCTGCTTGATTACATGTAATGACAAGGAGCTCATTGCTTCACAAGCCAGCCTGTATCACTTTTCCCCAACTCAAAGATAGGATAGTTGTCAAGGTTTCCTGAACTATCATTAATTACAAATCACCAGCCCAGGAGAGATGTTCAATACAAACGGGATCAGAAATAATGTTTGACCATGTTTACGCATTCTCAGCTCACAAAACCCACTAGAAGCTCAAACATGAGGCAGCATTTTTTTTTCTAGGATTTTCTGGGCTCCCTAAAACAGGTTCAGGAAGTTTTCTATGAAAAGTTTATACAAAGAAATGTATTCCTTGAATAACATCAAGAATGCCAGATTCAACCTCAAAAGAATGTTTGCTCTGAGTCATACGTTCTTTGAAAAGGCTTGGTATTAGAGGGGTTATAACAAAAATGCCAATAACAGACCCTTAGCAAGCAAACTTGTGCAGAAAGGTTGATTGTTCAAGAGGAAAGTACATTCCAAATGCAATATTTATATATTCCCCAGCTCTCCAGACAACACCCCCATTGGGTATTGACTCCTCTCATCCTCTAAGCCCAGCGCAAACACAACACAAAACATTCCACGTCAAATAGAAGCCACTCGGGCTCATGTAAGAAAGAAGCAGAAAAGCTTTCTTTATCCTTTGTTTCTTTGAGAAGCTATGTGAGAAATATCTTCAAAGTTTCCAGGAGGACAGTTAGACAGAGAATACAAGCAATGTTTGAAATTTTCCTGTCGTTCCTCATCTGCCATGCCTTGGCGCATGGGCCTTCAAGGCAGTTCTCTGTGTGCAACACTGAGCACGTCTAGTGGCTTTGCTGTCTATTGACATAAATAATTTCATTGGAACACAGCCACACTCATTCATTTACATATTGTCTTTTGTGTTACAATGCAGAATTGAGAAATTACAACAGACACCTTACGGCTCGAAATTCCTAAAATATTTTCTATCCAGCACTTTACAGAAAAGGTTTGCTTTAGAAGTTGTTATAAAGAGAATTCAGCATAAAACAAAAAGCTAGAGATGTCGAGTTGGCTGGAGGGACCAGACTACATAACTCGAGTTTGTATAAAGTTAGATTTTCAGTGGATCCTAGAACTCATTTAGCCCAAGGCATTTCATTTTCCATTTGAGGAAACTGAAGCCAAAAATGAGAGCGGATGAGTTTAAGCCAAGCCAAGCGGATATTGTACTGTGGAGAGAAGCCTTCTTTGCATGTGTAACAACAAAAAGACACACCTCTATGTCCCTTAGGTCAAAATTCATCCAGAGATTTGAATTTTACAGAATGTCACAGTATAACAGCATTTAGTCTCTTGTTTGTTTTATCAATCTGAATTCACGGAGTAAAGGTAAAAGATAGCAATCAAACAACAGAAGCAATTGAAGAATGGAAATTGACTAGGTTTTGCCACTCACTGTGATTTGTAAATTATTTAATATCTCTCTAAACATTAATTTATCATAAAAATGGGTATAAAAATAGAAGCTACTATTTCATAAATGAAAGATGTCTGGCACAGAGTGAGGATTCAATGGATCTCAATTGAAAAATTAACAAGTGTTTCGTTAAGGCATGCCAGACTCTATGACAAGCACGTAGGTGCAAGGAGCTTGGGACGTAATTCCAGAAAGCCATGTGAAGAAGTGGGAATGGGAAACAAGGAAGAGAGGAAAGCTAAGGAAGATTGTACAGTCATGGGAGGCATAGTCTCTTGAGGATCCTCTTGGAGACCAGATGGAAAGTGGAACCTGACCCAGAAATGGAATTCCTATCTTTTGTTGGATGAGGGTTGCTTCTGTGCCATGCTCTCTCCTTTGCAGGTGTTTCTCTGGGCCGGGGGAATACCTTCAGGCAGAGCTGTGGACAGCCATAGCTCTGAATGAGACTGTCTTCGATGGCTTCCAGGGTCGGTCAAGGAGACATGGTTGGGATATCGTATTTCTGCTACAGTAAACAAATACACAAATCATACTGAAGTCCCATTTATCCTCGTTCCACTACACAAATTCTAACCCACAAACATATCAATTTAGTAGTGATTATGAACTATACACTTCATTGAGCTTCTGAGATTTTTCTCAAAGTCTGGTAATTTATTGTTATTGTTAGTGTTATTATAAGTTATGATGATGATGATAAAAGCAACCTGCATAAGTCCTGAACACTTCTAGTTAAACAAAACATTTCTGAAGTCAGTCAGTGTGGTATGATTTGATTAAAAGTAAGAAACAGTTTGTTAAACCCCTTAGATCAGTGGTCCCCAACATTTTTTTGGCACCAGAGATCAATTTCATGAAGGCAATTTTTCCATGGATGTGGGGAGCCGGGGATGGTTTTGGGATGATTCAAGCACATTACATTTCTTGTGCACTTTATTTCTATTATTATTACATAGTAATATATAATGAAATAATTATACAACTCACCACAATATAGAATGAGTAGGAGCCTTGAGCTTTTTTTCCTACCACTAGATAGTCCCATCTGAGGGTAATGGGAGACAGTGACAGATCATCAGGCATTAGATTCTCGTAAGGAGCACCCAACCGAGATCCTTGCATGCACCATTCACAATAGGGTTTGTGCTCCTAAGAGAATCTAATGGCACTGCTTATCTGACAGGAGGCAGAGCTCCAGCAGTAACACAAGCAATGGGGAACTGCTGTAATACAGATGAAGCTTTGCTCGCTAGCCTGCCACTCACCTCCTGCTGTGTAGCACAGTTTCTAACAGGCCACTGACAGGTTCCGGTCCATGGCCCAAGGGTTGGGGACCCCTGCCTTAGATAGTAAAGAGAGTCTCCAACTGAACTATCTTTTAAAATACCTCCAAGTTTTGTTTTTATTGAGACACCTCAATATTGAGTGTTTTGGACATAGAAGAAACCATGTAAACAATTGAGACTAAGGATTTTTGTATAGTAGGGATTCAAGTAAATCACCAATGGAAACATTGGAATGGAAAAAGTCATTATTTTATTACATTAAGTCAAAGACCTCTATGCAGTTAAAGGCTCTCAAGTTGGTGTAGGAGCATAAAGGCCAACATGGGCCACTCACCTTCCATAATGATGCTCAACAACCAGTGTAAACAGATGCAATGCTGACAGCAACCTCTTTTGAAGAGTCAAGTAGTGTCCAACAACAGAGGCCCCGATGGCAGGTGGTACCCTCAACAGCTTCCCTCCAATGGTGTTGTTGGTGATAGACAACTCTTGGACTTTACAGGACAGAAAGCATTTCCACCCACCTAATTGGCAACCTCTACCTCCCAAAAGTAATTCTAAAGTGCATTTTCATCCATATCCAGTTTTGACCAGATCATTTAATAGTCCATAACTTTGAATTTGTAGCCAATAGAATAGGTTGACTGTGGGGCATTGGAGAACTAACAATTACTACACCATTAGTACAGCATAGAAAGTGTCCTACACGTTTTAGATATTGTCTCTTTTACTGCTCAGAGCAATCTTATGAGGTAGAAATGAATATAAAAACTTTGAACTCAGGAAACCTAATGTTTGGGAAAAAAATTAAGTCAGAGCCCCTGCTCAGCTGTGTGCCCTTGGGTAGAGTTCTTAGTGACTCTGTACTGTCTTCACTTCAATGTTGAACTTACCCTCATCTTAGAAAGAAGGTGATCTGATAGATTGATTTAACAAATGTAGGCTTCTCTTAGAAAGGCTGCATTTACATTTCAAACATATAGATAATTAAGTCAAATCTATTCTTGGTAGAGAGTTTATGTCTCAAGTTGGGAAGCATTTTGAAAAAAAGAGGAATTTATATTGCTCTTAAACTGTGACAAAAGGAATATAATTCAGCGTTAACCACTCATGTTCCACACAAGAGCACAGGCCCGGTTACTACGGAAATACTTTATGTAGAGCCACACGAAGTTCCCTAGATAATTTAGAATGCTTTGGGTTCTTCCAAACCACATTGGTTGGAATGATCTTGCATTCATCGTATGGAATCTCTATCCTTCCCAACTTAGACATGATGAGTTTTTAAAAATTACATCCCATCATTTCTATTCCTGCACTTCTTACATTGTCTTGCATTGGTTGGTTTCCATATCATTTTTCCCTACCAGATTGTGCGTTCCTATGTTTTATGAATTTTCCTATCACTGGCATCTAGCAGTCATGTAACGCATGTTAGAAGATACTACATGTTTTGCTAAATAACTTATGCCAGGATGGAAGGAAGGAAGAGAGTGTGGGAGGGAATGGATACCTCCAACCATGTCACTAACTGTCTCTGGGAATCATGTTTACTTTTCACTTCTTTATTACAGTACATTGGATCAGGAACATGTTAACTCAAGGAGACTCTATGATTTAGTGGAGTGAATAAAACATACTGGAAGCCAGAGGAATATGGAAGCCAGATTATGTAAGGTCATGTGTGCAATTTTAAGTACTTTGAGTAAGTAAAAATCAGAAGCTGTTGGAGAGTTTTGAGTAGAGAGGTGACATGATCTGACTTCTATTTTAAAAGGTTCACTCCACTGCTTTGAAAATAGATTATAGCAGGTGGGCCAAGGATAGAAGCAAGTAGACCTGTTAGGAAACTATTACAGAAATTCAGCCTAGGAAAGATGACATCTCTGATCAGGACAGTGACAATGCGGGTGGAGGAGAGAGATGGTGGGGTTCTGGATATATTCTGAAGGTAGAAGCAACACAGTTCCTGATGGAGGATCCCAGTGGCGTTGGCCTGAATGACTGAAAGGATGGCACTTTCATCAACTGAAATGGGAAAACTGTGAGTAGATCTACTTAAGGGGAAGACAAGAATTCAGTTAAGGACACAGTGATTGTGAGATGTCTATTAGAAATCCAAGTGGGGATGTTGAGAAGGTAATTAATTATTTGTCTGGAATTTGAGAGGTTCGGGCTAGAAATATAAACTATGAGTTGTCATCATTTTAAATTATTTAGAGCCATGAGGTTGGATAAGATTAAAAAAAAAAGAGTGAATATACATAAATAAGAGAAGAGAACTGAGCCCTGAGACATTCTAACAAAATTAGAAAAATGGTCCTTTCCCTTGTGAATTAATGTTTTCTCTACTTCTTTTCTTCAAAGGAAAAACTAGACTTTTGCAATTAAAACAAAAGAACAATAGAAGTCTTATTCAGCAATGGTATAATTTGGTGGCAAATACAAGAAGATTACATATCTTTTCATATTGTGTATCTATAATATATATTTATAATACATATAACATACATTATATATATATATATATATTATAAATCTCAAAATTATGCATGTAAAATAAGATTATCACAGTCAAAGAAAAGCTTCTGTGCTCATATCTCCTCCATCCCTGACTCTCCTGGCTCCCTTTTTTTCCCTCAACCCCATATCTAACCTAATGCCAAATGCTCTTGATTTAACCCAGGGGTGACAAAGTTTTTCTTAAAGCCCAAAAGAGTAAGTATTTAAGACTTGGTGGGCCACACAGTTTGCATTCCAACGACTCTACTCTGCTGTTGTACCTATAGACAATACATAATAAATAGGTGTGGCCATGTGCCAATAAAACTTCATTTACAATGACTGCCAACCCACAGGCCATACTTTGTTGACCCCTGATTAAACCTTTCAATTTCTTTTAGTCTACCTCCATTACCAATATCTTAGTCTAGTTAATCATCAGCTGTATGTCGAACTGTTCAAAAAGCTCTTAAGAAACGGATCTATCCACACCCACTGTTGATATTCCCCAACATGTTTTTCTCAACACAGTCAGAATAATCTTTTGAAAATTAAAACCTGATAAAGTTATAGTCTGACTTAAAACCTTCAGAAATTCTTTTATAATAGAGACAAAACCCCCAAATGACCCACATGTTTGCATCATCCAACTCTTGCCTAAGTCTCCTGCCTCATGCCAGACTGTTTGTGTTCCATGTTCCAGACACACTCACCTATCACTGGCCATCACCACCTCTACCTCAGATGCTGTTTCATATTGTTAGTCTGCCTTTACCCAGGTTTCACCTAACTGACCCTCAGCCATCGTCCTTGCAGGAAAGAGAAGGGTATATCCCAATCACATTCTAAAAAGAAATTAATGAAGGTGTTACCATCGACCCTTTTTTATTTTATTTTATTTTATTTTTATTTTTTTGAGACAGTATCTCACTGTGTCCTCCCAGGCTAGAGTGCAGTGGCACGATCTTAGCTCACTGCAACCTCTGCCCCCTGGGCTCAAACAATCCTCCCACCTCAGCCTCCTGAGTAGCTGGGATCACAGGCACATGCCACCACACCTGGCTAATTTTTATATTTTTTGTTGAGAAGGGGTTTCACCTTGTTGCCCCAGCTGGTCTCCAATTCCTGGGTTCAACCGAGCAACCTAACTTGGCCTCCCAAAGTGCTGGGATTACAGGTGTGAGCCACTGCAGCAGGCCATCCCATGAACCCTTTCATCTGGAGCCATCCAGATACTAACAGTAACAAGAGCTATGAGAACAAGAGCTGGAACCATGAAGAGAATATGGTCAGAGCTGCTGGGGATGTAAGCGCATCTCTAAGAACTAGAAAGCCATAATTGACAGGAGGCAGAGGAAACAATATCTAGATCTCAATCTCTTTCTGCTGTCTCCTCTGATACTGGTACGTCCCATTGGTCAAATCTGACCAGAAACCAAAAGGCAAGGGACCCTGAGAAATCAGGTTGCCTCATGATGGGTTATCAGAGCAACTTTGTCCTTTATTACACTCTTCATGATTGTAACTATTTTCATGGCCATTAGACTAATATTTCTCTCTTTCTCTTAGAATCGATGTTCCATGATGGCAAAGACTGTGCCAGTTTTGTTTACATTTGTATCACTGAAGCCTAAGCTAGTCCTGGTTTACTGAAAGAATTTGGTAAATAGTTATTAGATCATTAAAAGAAATTTCAAAAACCAATATCAAGCCGGGCGCAGTGGCTCATGCCTGTAATCCCAGCACTTTGGGAGGCCTAGGCGAGTGGATCGCGAGGCCAGGAGATCAAGACCATCCTGGCTAAGACGGTGAAACCCCGTTTCTTCTAAAAATACAAAAAAATTAGCCGGGCGTGGTGGCGGGCGCCTGTAGTCCCAGCTACTCGGGAGGCTGAGGCAGGAGAATGGCGTGAACCCGGGAGGCGGAGCTTGCAGTGAGTGGAGATCCAGCCACTGCACTCCAGCCTGGGCTACACAGCGAGACTCCGTCTCAAAAAAATAACAGTATCAATGAGTGAACTTTCTGCAGTTTCTCTCTCTCTCTCTTTCTCTCTCTCTCTCTCTCTCTCTCTCTCACTACGTACACCATAATGGTGTTCACTTGACTTCTGGCAGCAGTTTTGTTTGTCTCTCTAAGTCCCTTGCTATATACAGTTGGACTAAGAACAGAATTTGGCTCCAACTGCTTTGGCAATTGGCCCATCCTCACACACATTTCTTAACTCTTCCAACTACTCAGTATGGTTCATCTCCTAAGTTCTGACCACCTAAGCAGGCACCTGAGATGGACCTACCTTCTCTCTTCTTCCTCCCCTGCCTCACCTGTGTGGGAGTCAGACAAACCCTAAATGACAAATCTTAAATTGTGACAGTTGGCAGTTTAAATGATGCTGACTATATGACTTTAGCATGTAAAATCTTACATTTTTCTTGTCTTGGGAAATTATTGATATTCTTAACTTAAAGCTTCTTTGACCTACTGGTAAATCTCCTCTCAGGTTCTATGTGGTCTCATAGCCTCATTCTATTTTAATGTAGTTCAATAAGCTCTACATATTTAAACAAATAAACATATCACATAAAATAAGATGATCACTTCTCTCCTTCCTCTTAAAATTTGTAAAATTAATAAATGAAAAAAAATTAATGAAGCGTTGTACACTTTAAGAATATCACACACTTACTTGATCCAAAAATACATTTTCTAAGATTTGAGATAGAATTATTTTCTCATCAGGATAAAGTCAATAACAATATGATCTATTGAAAAAAACAGAAAGCACAGCCCTGTATTAAGTATCTTGACATTCACTAAATGTCAGCAGGCAGAGTTGAAATTTTAAAGAGACCGTTAAAGGAAACTTTCTATTCAGCCTAAGTATAGCAAATTAGTACAGATAATAATAGACTCGTTGCTGGGTGTTTAATGACAATTTTAGAAGCGATTCAAACACATAGGGGTTTCATTGGAAATATATACATATGAAAATGTAAGCTTTAAAAATCTTTCTGTAAACTCCACTATCTGTCAGACTAAATCAGATATTTCAGTTGTTGGGGAATGACTATAAGCACTATTCAAGGTTTGCCTAAATTACAAGAATAAAATGACTTAATAAAACATGGTACTAAATATAATTAAATATTTCACTGATGGTTTGGAAGGAACTGCAGAGTCATGCCTGAATCCCATGTCAACCTCACACACATTAATTGCCTTGAACTAGAGAATTGGCTAAAGAGAGGACGCTGGTTGATAAGAGTGGTGGCTACTACTGACTGATATTCAAAAACTCATTGTACTAGCTAATGATGTTGCAAGGGAAAAAGCATTACTTTACTTGGTTTCAAAATATGTTAAGTTGTCTAATTTTATCACTGAAATAAATTTGTTAAATTTTGTCAGTAAAATAAATGAATTAAAATCGTGCAACAGAAACCATTATACAAAATCACTTACTTTCTAGATCATGAGGTAACTCTTTGTTTAACTGGGGAATTACTAGAAGGTTTTCCAAAGCCGTTTCCCTTCCCACCAACAGTGCAGGAGGGTTCCAATTTCTTTGCATACTTCCCAGTGCTTATTCTGCTGTGCCTCTGATTATAGTCATCCTGCTGAGTGTGAAGTGCTAACTCATTGTGATTTTTCTTTTTCTTTTTTTTTTTTTTGAGACAAAGTTTCACTCGGTTGCCCAGGCTGGAGTGCAGTGGCAGGATCATAACTCATGGCAACCTCAAACTCCTGGGTTCAAGTGATCCTCCTGCCTTAACCTCCTGAGTAGCTAGACCTACAGGCATGCACCACCATGACTGGTTAACTTCATAATTTTTTAGCAGAGATAGGGTCTCAAATTCCTGGCCTCAAGTTATCCTCCTGCCTGGGCCTCCCAAAGCACTAGGATCACAGGCATGAGCCAGCATGCTTGGTAGTCATTGTGAGTTTGTTTTTCATTTTCCTAATGTCTTAAAGATGT
Source organism: Macaca fascicularis (assembly GCF_037993035.2). Classification (NCBI taxonomy): domain Eukaryota; kingdom Metazoa; phylum Chordata; class Mammalia; order Primates; family Cercopithecidae; genus Macaca; species Macaca fascicularis. The sequence continues at coordinate 20,167,560 of NC_088379.1, read as the reverse complement.
TGAGCATCTTTTTATGTGCATATTGGTCATTTGCATACTTTTTGAAGAAGTTTATATTCAGATCCTTTCTTAATTTTTCAATTGAGTGATCTTTCTTTTGATTATTAAGCTGTAGAAATTCTTTATATATTTTGGATAATGTCAGATAAATGATTTACAAATATTTTCCCCCATTTTGTGGGTTGTCTTTTCACTTTCTGCTAGTGAATTTTTTATTTTGGTTATTATATTTTTCAATTCAAGCATTTCCAGATGGTTCTTTTTAAAATAATGTCTGTATCTTCATTGATATTCTCTCTTTGCTGAAACGTTGTTGTCATGGCTTTCTCTATTTCTATAAACATTATTTCATTTAGGTCTTTATATTTATGACTACTAGTTAATGTCTTCATTGTTTTATATTGCCTTTCCTGAGGAATTTATTTTCTTATTCACATTTTATGGGGTAATTATGGGATAAAAACTTATCCCAGCACTTTGGGAGGCCAAAGCAGGTGGATCACCTAAGGTCAAGAGTTCGAGACCAGCCTGGCCAACATGGTGAAACTCTGTCTCTACTAAAAATACAAAAATTAGCCAGGCATGGTGGTGAGTGCCTGTAATCCCAGGTACTCAGGAGGCTGAGGCAGAATCGCTTGAATCTGGGAGTTGGAGGTTGCAGTGAGCTGAGATCACACCACTGCACTCCAGACTGGGCGAAAAAGCAAGATTCCATCTCAAAAGAACAAAAACAAAAACAAAAAGACTTAGAGGATAGCAGTATAAGACACCTTAGATGATGATTAGGATCATTTGAAACCAATAATTTGTGATTCTTAAAGGACAAAATAAAGTTTAGAACTCATTGATAATAACTTGAGTAAGGATTAGATGAATACTTTTTGAAATTCCTTTATTGTATTATTGTTAATATACTATTTCTGGCATGCATCAGAAAGAAATCAAATTTTCTTGCTCATATGTTCTAACTCTAGATTTAAATTCCTGTAGATTTTCATCTCATGCTAAGGGATGACAAAATCAATGAAAAGGCACCACCTTGTATATAGTCAAAATGGTAAAAACTATCTTGAAAATACTTAAAGTATTAACCCACCACCCCCGGCTATAATATGGTTTTGCATCAGCAGATCTTTTTAATAGCATCAAATGAAATATTTGGATTGTATTTAAAGTTTATGTAATGGAAAAAAGAATGGGTCTGAGTTTGTTTTTAAGATGCTTACACAGAATAAATGTACATCATCTGTGTGCACCGCTGATGTGACTTTATGAATTGTGAGGTTTTGCTGCATTCTCCTAGGATCAGGAGTGTCATAAGAAAATGTAGAATGACTAAGAAAATTGGAACAGCAAAGCAGCCTAAATATACACTTACTTGCTGCATAACAATGGTTGGGCCAACAATGGACTGAAAATACAATGGTGGTCTCAAGGTTTTAATGGAACTGAAATACGACTATCACATAGTGAAATTATAGCCGCCGTAACATCATAACTGAGTGTTTTTGATGATGTTGGTGTAAAAAAACCTACTGTGCTGCCAGTCTGATCAAAGCATAGCACACACCATTATGCACAATACGTAATATTTGCTAATGATAATACATGACTTTATTACTGGTTTATGTACTACACTATACTACCCTTTTCAGTATTATTTTATTTATTTTTTCAAAAGGGAGATAACTGTAAAATAGCCTCAGGGAGGCCCTTTAGGAAGTCTTCCAAAAGAAGGCATTGTCATCATAGAAGACGACAGCTCCACAGGTGTTATCGCCCCTAAAGACCTTCCAGTGGGATAAGATGTGGAGGTGGAAGACAGTGATATTGATGATCCTGGCGCTGTATAGTCCTAGGCTAATGTGTTTGTGTCTTAGCCTTTAACAAACAATTTCTTTTTAAAATAAAAAAAAAATCGAAAAAAGTTTATAGAATAAGAATATAAAGAAAGAAAACATTTTTGTACAACTATACAATGTGTTTGTGTCTGAAGCTAGTGTTATCACAAGAGTTGAAATGCTTTTAAAAAATTAAAAAGTAACAAAGTTGCAAGCAAACTAATTTATTATTGAAGAAAGAAATTTTAAGTTAAATTTAGTGTAACCTCAGTGTACAGTGTTTATTATAAAGTCTTCAATGTTTATAAAGTAATATTCACTGGCCACTGACTCACTGATTCACTCAAAGCAACTTCCAGTCCTACAAGCTCCATTCATAGTAAATATGCTATACAGGTGTATTATTTTTGGACTTGGAGATAGTATTCGTGCTGTACTTCTTCTATGTTCAGGTATGTGAAAATACACAAATACTTAAAATTGTGTCACAGTTGCCTATAGTATTCAAGACAGTAACATGCTGTACAGGTTTGTAACCTAGGAGCAATAGGCCATATCACATCATGTAGGTGTGTGGTCGGCTATGCCTTCTAGGTTTGTGGAGGTACACTCCGTGATCTTCGCACAACAACCGAATCCCCTAAGGACACATTTCTCAGAATGCATCCTCATCATTAAGCAAAACATCACTGCATTTAAAAAGCTTAGCAAGTTCCTGTAGAGATTCTCATTCTTGACCTACTCAAATTATTTAGTCTCAGGAAGGCAATTTGGGAACTCTTCCTCCCAACTTCTCTTTGGCTTTGCTACTTAACCATACAAGTTATTTTATTCATTTCTTTAAAATTGTCTATATTCCTTCACTCAATCTTTTCATAACCATCTGGAGGAGTGAATCATAATAATAGTTTCAATTTACCTTATAATCTTGATCATGAAAAATAATGCAATGAAAGTTTGAAAACTACCCTATTTTCTTTTGGATACCAGATTCCTGAAGTAATTGTTTTTAAAAAGCAAGCTTATATAGCCGAAGAACGGCGATGCCATCAAGCATCTAGAGGAAAACTCTGTGTACTCTGAAGATCATGTCCTTTTAGGGTAGGGACGTCATGAAGTTTGCTAAATCTGGGATGCAGAGGGTGTTTACCTATCTACGGACAGAAGAGGCACTATCATCCCACATAGTCTCTGTTTAAAGTAGAGGGTGCATGTCGCTAAAGATGCTTGGCACATCCCACTATTTGTTACTTTGTTGATGAATATTTATTGGTGGCATGGGGAGCAGCCTTAGATGATTGTAGGAGGAATTTGTGGATATTGAAGAAACGTGAGCATCCCTAGAGGATAACAATGTAGCGGCATTTGTATCTTTCTCAGATAATTTAGAAAATATGGTAGAAAATATGTTCTTTTGAGAGTAGTCAAGGACATAGAAGCAGTATATTCTGAACCTGTGGTCTGAGCTTCCAAGATTGTCCATTTAAAAGCTTTTAAGGGCTAGATAAGTATTACACCTGTGTAATGTGACCATGTGTTAGGGATATGAAAAACTGTGAAAAACTGCAGAAGCATGCTTTATTTAAAGGCATTTCTATTCTGATTTTTAAAATACTCTCTGGAAAATCACAGACATTTTTAGGCCAAATGTGCCTCTTAGCTATCAATTTCTGAACTCTGGTGTATAGCTTACATAAATACGCCAGGCTCAGAATCATAGAACTGTCATATCATAAACATGAAGCTATGCAATCAGACACTCTATACTTATTTCCTCTTCCTTTTCAACCTTATCATATAATTCTACTTTATATAGCTGCGAGACACACCTCTGACAATAGAACCCCTATATAAATGAATTCTAAATAAAGTAATGGCAATGATTTTAGTAAATTGGGTGGTTTTTTAATGATGATTGCCTTATATGTACCAGTGACATTATATATGTCACTGTATTTAATTTGAACAAAATAATATAGTAGATATTATCCTCTATTTTACAGACTAAGGCTCTGTAAAGTCAAGTGACTGGCTCAAAGTTATTCAGGTGGTGCTATAGGCTAAATTGTGTTCCTCTAAAAGTCAAATGTTGAAGTCCTCACTCCCAGTACCTTAGAATGTTTCTGTATTTGAAGACGGGGTCTTTAAAGAGGTAATTCAGTTAATATGAGGTTATTGGCTGGGCACGGTGGCTCATGCCTGTAATCCCAGCACTTTGGAAGGCCGAGGCAGGCAGATTGCCTGAGTTCAAGAGTTTGAGACCAGTCTAGCCAACATGGTGAAACCCCATCTTTACTAAAAATACAAAAAAATTAGCCGGACGTGGTGGCATGCGCCTGTAATCCCAGCTACTCAGGAAGCTGAGGCAGAGGAATTGCTTGAACCAGGGAGGTGGAGGTTGCATTGAGCCGAAATCACGCCACTGCACTCCAGCATGGGTGACTGAGTGAGACAGAGACACACACAGAAGGAAGACGATGTGTAGACACAGGGAGAAGATCACAATCTTTAAGCCAAGGAGGGAGGCCTCAGAAGAAATCAACCCTGGGGACACTTACTAAACTCAGATTTTTAGCTGCTAGAAGAGTGAGAAAATACACTTCTGTGGTTTAAGCCACCCAATGTGTGGTATTTTGTTATGGCAACCCCAGTAAACTAATACAGCTAAGTAATTCAGAAATTCAACTCTGCACTGTCTGAATACAGAATTAACCCTATCCAAACTCTCATAGACAAATTCAGCTTGAAATATCTCTGACATTTATGTAGTTCTCACTAATACTTTCTATGTTAGTCCAAGTATCCCAAGAAGCATGTCAGCATTATATATACAGGGACTTGATTAAGAAAAAATGCCTCCAAAAAATGAGGAGAGAAAGAGTGGGAGAACAGTCAATGAAATTATGATGCAAGTCTGACCCTGAGTGAAGGAGAGAGGGAAGGGAAGTTGGTGGAAGTGATCTAGACCACTGTGTAGTGTCAATAGGTTCAGCAATCTTTCAGCGAATTCTGAAACCAAAGTTGGCTATGAGAGGAGTTCCCTGTTGCCTAGAGATAAGCCTTCCTTCGCATCCTCTACAGATTCAGTCATTGGCTGAAAGAGTCTGTGGGAGGTGTGGCCTTAGTGCAAACATTCAGGAGTATAGGAGCCGTGACCCAGGTTCAATTGCCTCCTTGTCCTTGAAGGTTTGCAAGGTGGAATCTCATGGACATCTCACCTTCCAATGTTATGACCTTATGAAATAGCTTTCACTTTATAAGGGAGGATAATATGTGCCATCTCAGAAGCAGCAAGTATATCTATTCAACAGATATTTGTTGAATATGGTGAGAGCTTGACAGTCGTCGAGGAGCTAAGAAACATAAAATGATGGCAACAAAGAAAAGAGGGAGTTTACAGAGTTGCTTTCAGAGAGTGCGAAAGCTTGTTGAGGAATCAGAGTTGTCTATGCAGGACCCTGGAGAATAATTCAAGAAAGTAATCAATCATACATTCAAATTGATTTTTCAAAGCATAATTTACATACCACATAGTACAAGAAAATGACTTTAGGTGGTACATCCGTGAGTTTTTATTGTACTAGTTAATTATTTATTTTCATGTACTAAAAATATATAAACAACATGTCAAAACTGTGATTTGCACTGATCATTAGAGAAATGCAAATCAAAACCACAATGAGATACCATCTCATGCCAGTCAGAGTGGCGATTATTAAGAAGTCAAGAAGCAACAGATGTTGATGAGACTGTGGAGAAACAGGAACACTTTTACACTTTTTGGTGGACATATAAATTAGTTCAACCATTGTAGAAAACAGTGTGGCCGTTCCTCAAAGATCTAGAACTGGAAATACTGTTTGGCCCAGCAATCCTATTACTGGGTATATACCTGAAGGAATATAAATCATTCTATTATAAAGATACATGCACAGGTATGTTCATTGCAGCACTATTCACAATAGCAAAGACATGGAATCAACCCAAATGCCCATTGATGATAGACTGGATGAAGAAAATGTGGTACAGACACACCATGGAATACTATGCTGCCATAAGAAGGAATGAGATCATGTTATTTGCAGGGACATGGATGGAATAGGGAGCCATTATCCGCAGCAAACTAATACAGGAACAGAAAACCAAACAGTGCATGTTCTCACTTATAAGCAAGAGCTGATTGATGAGAACACATGGACACATTGAGGAGAACAACACACACTGGAGCCTGTCAGGGGGCTGGGGGAAGGGAGAGCATCAGGATGAATAGCTAATGCATGCAGGGCTTAATACCCAGGGGATGGGTTGATAGGTGCAGCAAGCCACCAAGGCACACATTTACCTGTGTAACAAACCTGCATATCCTGCACATGTATCCTGGAACTTAAGATAAAATAATTTATATTTCAATGACAATATTGCTTTGGATGAAGATGAACTTATTTGAACATTTGAACAGCTAGTCCATGGGTAGAGCAAACACTATGAAGATGTGATAAGATTTATTGAAGTTTGGAAAACACTGACATAATGATTTGTATGATTCAGATCCAACCCTTCTATGAGCTCAAAAAATGATAGAATCAATTGGCAAAAGGAAAAGAAAAAAGGGGGCTGCTATTTAGTTTAAAATGGAAATTAGGCCTCTGGAAGGTTACCATTTTGTCTACCAAGTCAAAACAGCATTTTTCTTAAGAATTTAGACTAAACTTTAAAATTCCTCCCAATTTTAGTACTTTACATTTGTAGAAATAGCTGCTTCTCTTGAGCTTATTCACTCAGTGTTTGCTGAAAGCCTATTGCATGTTAATTGGGTGTGGTAGCTCACGCTTTTAATCCCAGCTACTCGGGAGGCTGAGGTAGGAGAATTGCTTGAACCCAGAAGGCGGAGGTTGCAGTGAGCCGAGATTGAACCACTGCACTCAGCGTAGGCAACTGTGTGAGTGAGAATCCATTTGAAAAAATAAAAAATAAAAGAAAGCTTAGGTGGGCACGATGGCTCACACCTGTAATCCCAGCACTTTGGGAGGCCGAGGCAGCCGGATCACAAGGTCAGGAGATCAAGACCATCCTGGCTAACATGGTGAAACCCTCTCTCTACTAAAAATACAAAAAACTAGCCGGGTGAGGTGGCGGGCACCTGTAGTCCCAGCTACTCTGGAGGCTGAGGCAGGAGAATGGTGTGAACCTGGGAGGCGGAGCTTGCAGTGAGCAGAGATTGTGCCACTGCACTCCAGCCTGGGCGACAGAGCAAGACTCCGTCTCATAAAAAAGAGAAAGCTTCCGGCATGCCAGGTACTATGCTTAAAAAATAAAAGTGTATATTTGGAATATTGTCAGCCACCTAAGCCCTCATCCAGTTTGTAAGGAGGCTGAAAAGGGTCCTAGAGTGGCAGTCAGGTGTCAGTTTCATATGGACAGGGTGCATAGTGCAAATGAAGGTTACATAGGTGATGACAGAGCTGCTGGAGCCCAAGGTGCGAAGTAGGAGATGGCATGTAATTTCAATTTGTTTTTTTCTTTCTAGATATATATATAAAATATATATGTTATATGTTAACTATTTGAGGCCTTATTTATATTATATATAATATATTATTTCATATATTATATATAATAATATGTAATATATATTATATATTACATAAAATACATATTATGTATTATGTATTATAGAGTATTCTATATTATATATTATATAATATATATTCTATATAATGTTATATATTATATATTATATACAGTATATAATATATATTCTATATAATGTTATACAGTATATAATATGCTATATTATATTATATATTGTATAGTATATAATATATTATATGTTATATATAAAAATTTTTTGTATAGCCATGATATATAGAATAGTGGTTTTATATATATAACCAATGTTAGTTGTAAGGAATTGTGAGAAGAAAAAATAGAGTATCATTGTTTCTCATCTTCTCTCTCTCTACCTCTCTGTCTCTCCCTTTTATAATATATATTTTATATATATATTTAGCATCTTGTCCATTTTAAGTGTTCAATTCAGTGGCATTAAGTACATTCACAATGTTGTGCAACAGTCACTTCTATCCATCCCCAGAATGTTTTTATCATCACAAGCTGAAACTCTACCCATTAAACAATGATTATCTATTTTTCTTGCCCAGGGTTCCTTATCACCACTATCCTACTTTCTGTTTCTATGAATTTGCTTCTTTTAAGATATTTCAAATATGTGTAATCTGAGAAAAACTAATAACAACATTTGTCCTTTTGTGTCTGGCTTATTTCACTTAGCGTAATGTTTTCAAGGTTCATCAGTGCCATAGCATATGTGAGAATTTCATTCCTTTTTAAGGCTACATAATATTCCATTGTATGTATATTATGCAATATTTTGTTTATCCATTCACCCATCAATGGACATTTGGGTTGTTTCCACATTTGGGCGATTGTGAATAATGCTACTATGAACATTGCTGTGCAAATATCTGAATCCTTGCTTTTAATTCTTTAAGCATACACGTAAAGGTAGAATTGCTGAGTCAATGGTAATGCTACATTTAACTATTCGAGGCCTTACCATACCATTTTCCTCAGTAGTTGCACCACTTTACATTTCAACCAGCAATGCACACATGCTCCAGTATCCACGCATCCTTGCCAACACTTGATACTTTCCAGTGTTTGATATCAACTTTCCTAAGAGGTGTTCTATAGTATCTCATTGTGATTTGATTTACCTTTCCCTAATGAAAGGCATGTGATTTTGAATGTTATTATTTAAGTGATATCGACATATTAATCAGTTATTATTATTGCTGTCCTGTGATTCAGGCATAGGGGTATATTTGCATTTTAATAGTAAATTTGGATGTTTCATTTAAGGCGAGGTGATGCCAGAGATGGAGAAGATGAGACCCATCCATAAATAGTGGGGGGGTGCGTGGGGAATGTGAGAAGGACTTGACAGAGTAGATATGATGGGATTTGAGGGGAAAGGAGAAGTCAAGACACCTCCTAAGTTTTTAGTATGACTTTCATTGGGCATGGGGTGGTCCTATAGGAGAAAGACCTCTTGGATGTGAAGATAAATCCTGATCATGTTGCATTTGAGTATCTGTGAGACAGTCAAACCTAGAAGGTAGAAGCAATTATATGATTTTTTAAGACCCAAAGTCTGAACTGGAGATAAAGATGTAGATGTCATCAGAATATTGTTGATGATTGGAGGAAGCAGCATAGATGAGCTCACATAGATAAAGTGAGGTCTGAGGATGTATTCCTGGGGAACATCAACATTTACATAAGTTGGGAAGATAAGAAGGAGCCTGTGAGGGCTCAGAGAAGTAAAGGGATAACGAGGACAGCAGAGTACTATGGAAGCTGACAAGGAGGAGAGTTTCAAGGAATTACTGATTTCACTCCATCAAATATAACAAGAATTTCTAGAAATACTAGAAGTGATTCAAAACAAAGTCTCTTTCTATCTTCTACTGGAACCCTGGTCTCTGTTCATTGAGCCACATCCTGTATTTAAGTTCTAAGCCCAAATTCCAATTTCATACACAGAACAGACACTGACATCCACCACAACAGCTTATTCAGTGTTCCTCTTTACCTGACACAAATCCTCCTCAGAGAGGCTGTATCTTGTATAAAAGGAAATGAACATCCTTTGAAGCAAGAGTTGACAGAACTGAAATGCCTTCCAGTGTCAAGGCTGCAGTAGCTTCCATCATGATTCATTCTAAGCCCAAAGGCTTGGTGGCATTTTCAAGGCTTCTTCTCTTCTGTAGTGATGAAGAAGAACTGGAGAAAGCTGGTTGACCCCATGCCTGATGTCTGGTGGTCAGTGGGTCACTGCGGGGAATTTAACCCTGCCTGGAATGCCTTCAGGAGCATCAAGCTGTATCCTCTGTGTTCAGTGTGTGGTCAGCATACTTGACAACACTCTCCTTGGCCTCTGGTTCCCACTCTACTTCCCTGAAAGTCTTGACCTCCTAACCTAATTCCTATAATCTTCATTTTCCCTAGGACTGGACAATGCAGCCACTATTTGTTATTTCAGAGTGGTCTCCTCAGAGCCCTATTGATGTGGAAATATGACTCATTCAGATTCCTTTGCTGCGTCTGTGCTACCTCCTCTGTTTAGACCCCTTCCTGCTGGCACTAGCCCAGAAGTAGCTGGATTTACCTTCTACCTATAATTTATTAAAAGACTTCAAGCATTCAATTCTTGATCATTTCAGTTCATTCTCAGCTTTGCAGTGAGAAGTTTCCTCTGTGCCCATTGCCTTTGGCCATAATATTCCACCCCCAAATTACTGTAATTCTCAGGATTACAGTGAGTCACACCTTGGAATTAAGGCATTCTGTGCCAGGACAAATATGTTACCTAGAAGGGTTAGCATATGACATTGTCGTTTCCTGTTAAGATCATGGCATAAATCAAACTGGTCATTATCCCGTCACCAATAAGACTGTGAGAAACATAGAACAGATGTGTTTTCAAAGACTGATAGATTTTCAATTTGTAAAGTTGCTTAGATATAACTTAGTTCTACTTCGTAGGTGATCTACAAACCCCTTCTTTACAACACTGATCTGGTTACCCAGGTCCTGGTTGAACATTTCCTGTGACATGGAATAATTGATATACAAAACATACATATATCTGGAGAATCTAATGTTTAAATGTTTTGGAGTTTTTTTGTTTTGTTTTGTTTTGGTTCGAGTCAGCATCTTACTCTGTCACCCAGGCTGGAGTGCAGTGGCACAATCACTGCTCACTGAAATTTGACCTCCTAGGCTGAAGCGATCTGAATAATTGGGAATACAGATGCACACCACCACACCCAGTTTATTTTTTTATTTTTATTTTTGTCAAGATGTGGACTCATTATGCTGCCCAGGCGGGTCTTGAACTCCTGGACTCAAGCGATCCTCTTGCCTTGGCCTCCTAAAGTGCTGGGATTACAGACACAAGCCACTGTGCTGGCCATGTTTAGATTCTTTACCTTGAACCCGAAACTATATTTTCTCCCTAGGAGAGCCTAGATTAAATTATATTCAAATGTACATTGAGTACCTACTATATGCCAAGCACAATGCTGGGTGTGCTGGACACAAGAAGAACCACAAGGCTTGACTCTGTTCTCTATGAGCCCATGTCCTGTTGGAATGGTAGGATGATGTGTGGGAACAATACAATTGGACACCCTTGTCTAATTGTGACACCCTTGCTTCCCTTGCAAATTAGCTTAGCACATTCTTATCATGCTTTTGTTTCTTCTTTGTGAAAGACTCCAAACATCAAAACTATTTAAAGACAAGTTAGAGCTTCTTTCATTAGAATCCAGTTAGGAGACAATTCATCCAGCTTGTCTTGATTATGCCACGGAAGCTAAGTGAAAAAATCAGAATCTGAAAAGAAGAAACAAAAGCATTAAGTGCATCCAAAAATAAACTTGTTGAACCGAGGGATAGTGTAAGAGTGGGGGACTTTCTGAAAGCCACTTGGAAATGGGATTTTAATGAGATTGGATTAATAACCTTAATCCTTTAAGGTCAAAGTTGAAAGAGTAGTCTATCTGGCTAATATCAAAGAGGTTTAATTTTTGTTGATTTGGAGATAAAGCAAGGATAAGCTTTTCATTATAAATACATTTTTATACTTGGAAAATAAGAAATAGAAGTAATCAGTAGTCACATATGTGCCCTGTGATCTGGTTCCTGTGAATATTTTCTATAAATTTAAATTATAAATAATCATTTATAGTCCAGAAGCAGGTACAATGTGAATATGCAAAGCTGTTGAAATGCTATTTTTCCAAAGTTGGCTGGAAATAATACCATACACAAGAGAATAGAAAAGTACCGATGGAAATATTATTGTCCAAGTATCCCAGACCCTTCAAGGACTTTCAGAACAATAACAACTTAAGAATTGTTACTCTTATGATTCAGTGATCTGAAGGCATTTCAGAAACAAGAATTGTATGAAATCTTGAGTCAGTCACACAAGTTGCAAACAGATCTCCTGCAATGCCACTAGGAAGTGAATATGGTAGAAACAGCACTTCTAAAGTTAATGAGAAAGAATCATGTTGTGGGGCTAGCATATTTCACAAGAAAGCAAAGAGGCCAATTACTTATATATGTTTTTAATGACTGTGCTTTCCTCCTCTTCTCTCGCTGCCCCCAATTACAATCAAAATTATTATTCATCTTTTGCCCAATTATTTCCCTACTATGCATATATTGTTGCTACTGATTTCATCTGGAGGCATTGAGTAGAATAAATGAGACATATGTGCAGATTATGTTTTCCAAAAGGTAAACCTCAGGACAGGGTGATACAACTTAAAGTGACTTGAAACTGCTTGGTTTCATGAACTCTTGAAGTCGTAACATCAATTAGTATGAGTTTCAAATTGGTCAAATTTTCAAATAAAAATCCAGTGTGCAAAGACAGTCTTGGAAAGCTTAAACGGAAAAATAGGATTCCTTAGGCTTTCAAGTATATCTTGTGTTTCAATATTTTTACCTTAATTTACACACTAACCATACTATGCTCTTATTGCTAAAAATCAGTTTGAAAAGGTCTGTATTGTAATTGATCTCAAGACAAGTTTTACAAGCCTGGTGGTGAAGGCATTCTTATTAGTCTATTATCTGTCCCAGTTTCGTTCCCAGAGCAGAATTCTCTGGTGTGATCACTTAACTTGATTGCAAAACTTGTCTCCAAATGCAATTTTGCTATTTCCCAAAATCAAATTCATTGCATAAAGGTCAGGGATTTTCCTGGCAGTGGACGTTCAAAAGAACACGCCACAAAGACTGCAGGCATTTTCTTTGGGGAATTAAAAAAGGTGTTCTGCCTTTCAGAAGCATCATTAGACTAAGAGTGTGGTTCCCCAAGGGACTTCTTGAAAAGGCACCATATTTTCTTTAAATGTACAATTTCTTTTTTATTTTAAATGTTAAAAATTGGAGACATCACTTTATAGTCACATCCTGTATTCTTTCAGTGAATGGCCAAGGGGAGGGAGGGAAGTGTGGACGTGTTCCTATAACAACGAATCAAACGAATTGTGAAAAAGCACAAGACATCTTGTTCGCTGTTAGTGACATTTGTGACCCCCTACAGCTTTCAGAGGCATCCCTAAGTAGCAGTAGGTGTGTGACCTACTGTTGAAGTCCTAACCTCCAGTGTGAGGGTATTTCAAGATGAGTCTTATGGGAGGTAATTAGGATTGGGTTAGGTCATGAGAGTGGGACCCTCGCCAGGGGTTAAACTGGCCATCATCTTCATTGTGGACTTGCCAACCTCCAGAACTGTGAGAAACACCTGTTGTTTAAGCCACCCAGTCTTTGGTATTTTGTTATGGCAGCTGTAGCTGACAAAGAAAGTAGGCACACAAGCCTTTTAAAATGGCACAGACAAAATCAGGATGGTTGAATGAGAAGGAAGGTGAACGGAATTTTTCCCTGTGTGAACGTCTTTTCAGAACGCGTGCCTGAAGACGCTCAGTGGGGGCAACCTATTCCAGCAGCAAAGAAGGGACATATCCTTTGTCAAGACATGTACTAAAATGCCCTAGGAACTTGGAAACAAAGGGAGAAAATGGTGTCTTCTGAGAATGAAGCTGTAACAATAAACTGCATTACATTAGACATGTGCCAGAAAAACCATGAGATAGTAATTAAATGCATTACAGAGGAGTTTAGGAATAACCAAATATCCCATCAAGGAAACCTACAGTAACTTCCATGAGACAGGCTGGAAGTAATTTTAATTCTCTAAATAAAAACTTAATCAAACATATATGCCCTCCATACATTTTAATAGTTTGGAAAGGAAGGAGATGGCCAACCCTTAACACAGGAAAGGAAAGAAAGCCTCTAGGGCCAAAAGAAATCAGGAGAATTCAATTTTGTAAATATTTCATTCATAGTGGAGGATCTGAACCCAGGGTTTATTGACAGTAACTTTCGAGGCCATCCAAATCCATCCTGAAATTTTATTTACTCATTTATTCATTGGATAAATATGTATTTTCCATTTGCTGTTCACTGGAACAAATGCTATGTATTCATAACACGAGTCGCACTCCTCATGCTTAGTGTTATGATGTGTGTAATAGTGTGTGTATATTTGTCTTTTCTAAAAGTTCTACCCCTTTAATCGGATTTTCAAATGACAAGGAATCACAGATCAATGAGCAATTTAGCTCACTCTATTTGATCATTATGATCCAGAAAACATCTGCCTCTTTATTTAATTTGTGAAAGATTTTTTTTTTCTAGCGCAATAGTTAGCTTGCAAAATATATAAGGCAGACAGAAGAAATCCTGTGATCCTGAATTTGGGGGAGGGTGAAAGGGATGTGGGAGTCTAAGAACAAAGTGCTTGGAGAATTAGATTTTTTAAATGTGTCTCCTAATGAAATACCCAATGATTAGCACTTTACAGTTTCTTAAAAAGAAAATGCCCATAGCTGCAAGATGAAGTCACATTTATTCTAATCCACATGTATTAATAATTTTGTAAATAATTTTTAATAAAGATTTTATAGCACAGAGCAGCTCTTTGGCAAACATAGTAGCCTAATTTCAGACAGAAACGCTGGTAAAACTTAATGGCTCCCCAAAATTGTTTATCACACTTTCTAAATGACAAACCAACTAGAGAACAAAAAGGGTGGAGGAGTGTTTAAAAGACAGAATGGGGAGACAGTTTGGTAGCAAATCTTGAGAAGTGAATGCAGTTCTCAGGTGGATTCTTTAATAAAATATAACCCAGATAATTGGACGTGATTTGTTTGCTTGTTTGTTTTTGAACTGGAAAAATCAACAGATTTCTCTCTTCTAATCCTGCCTGCAGGTCTCAGTTCTGAGCAGTATTGCCTGGTGGAAACATTTTGGCAGCTACTGTATATTGTATGCTTAACCAGGTTTTTAATCATCCCAGACAGGGGGGACATTTTATTTCAGACTAAGAGCAGGCTATGAAATGGGAGGCTCATTAGGAACAAAAACAGATGAGCTCCAATTAAACTAACTGTTCTCTGGCAAACCCCCAGTGTCTTGGAGGGTAAGTTTGTTTAACTAAGGTTTACAGAATAAACAAGTGTGCTTCAGGTGTCATTATGGAAAAGAAAGTCGAGGGATGACTCTCAATTGGTTTCTTAGTCAGATTACTTCTCATTTACTGTCACTTGGGACTGTTCAAAATCAGGGCTTCCCTTTGGCGCCATTGTTTTCTTCTGAGATAATTACTGAGGAGTGTTTAGAGCGCCATTAAATTCAGATCTCACCATTAGACTTCGGAGTTTGGTTGCCTAATGATTACATTTGTTTCGGTAGCTTTGCTTTCAGAATGACTTTCTCTAAAGTAAAACGATGGCTACCAGAGACTGGGAAGGGAAGTTGGTGGGTGGGTGGGGGGCAGAGTAGAGATGGTTTAACGGATACAACAACACCTGGAAAGAATGAATAAGATCTAGTTTTTGAAACCATGACAGGGCGACAATAGTCTATCTAAATATCCCATGTAGTCCACAAATATATACATCTACTATGTAAACACAACAATTTAAAAAATGACTTTTTCTAAACCCTGGAACATGGACACTGCCAGTCCTCAGATCAGTTCTTGCCAATTCCTTGTCCTTTCTTGAATGACTTCTTTCTGTACAGGTGCTGCCATATACGGCATCTCAGGCCTTCAGAAAAACTCAGTTTCCCTTCCAAGACTTCTAGAAATAGTGACTTTCAACATTCCATGCCCATTACGTTCACCTGAAGATCTTTAAAAACCACCAAAGTGCAAACCCCATTCCCAGACCTGCTGATTTTAATTGTTCAACAGTGTTTTTCAATGTTTTAAATTTGTAATCATATTATTTTACGTTCTCCTGGTGATTCTACTGAGAACCACTGATTCAGTGTTCCCTCTACCTTATTCAGCAAGAGACCTTGGAAACTCCGCCAGGCACTGCCAGGAAATTCACTTGAAGTATAGTCAGTGACATTTGTCCTCAAGAACAGAGAGAAGAATTTGTTGTGAGACCTTGCCAAGCTGAATTATTTCCAGGTGCTACATCTTGTTCAGAACATCCCCTGTCGTGCCCCATTCTGAACCCCAAGTTAGGTACGCCATGACAATACAACTGCCAATGTCGTCCTTCATCAGACCTCCATGCTGCGTCACATGACACAGACACATCTCCCAGACACAGCTTGCACTTACCCATTCTCTGCCCCATGTCCTGGGCAAAATCCTATTTCTTCAAGATCAACTTTACTCCCATCTTTACCTCTGAAACACTCATTCTACCAACAGCAAATTTGCATTCTTTCGTGCTTCTGTAGAATCTTGAACACATCTCCATCATAGCTCTTGATGTATAACAACATCATATATAGTTTGGGTATCTGTTTTCACAGTAGATTATGGTCCCTTAAAAAGGGACACCTAGAGCTTACAATGAGGAGTGGCAATGTCTGATTTATAGTTGGTCAAAAGCAAGTTTCTTTCTATCTTACAGCTTAGGCAAGTCCTCCTCTTTTACATGGTATGTGCTGTTGCCAAATTTTACAAGAATGGGAAGAAATTCAAATGTTATCTCTTGGAAGAAAAATTCAAATGTTACCTCTTGTTTTACTTCCTTTGTAGAATTTATGGAGCATCTAAATTTCTCTTATCTACTTGTTTATTATTTAGTGTCCATTTTCTCCTCTGCATGCAGGTTTCTTAAGGGCAGATGCTATCTTATCAGGACCCAGCATAGTGCCTTCATCTACATAGCAAAGATTGTCTCTTGACCAGCTTTCAAAGTTGATAGACCTGAGTTCAAATTCTGGCTCTGCTAATTCCGGTGTGTGTACCTTGTTGAGATGCATAGTCTCTCTATGCCTCGATTGCCTCTATTTTAAGGCTCTCTATTGCTCTCCTATTGATATAAACACTTTTAAGGGCATGAAGTGGGAAAGATAAACACTATTTTTAGTGAGTAGATCAACCAAAATTTGCATGCAATTTCAGGAAAATGTAAATGTCAGGGGAAAGAATATGTTTTAGAATAAAAATAATTGGATAATACTCCCCTGGTAGAGATGCTACTGTGATTAAATGAGAAGGTATTTGAGACACCTAAGTGAGGGCCTGTCCTTCCTCCTTCGCTATAACCAAAGTCACTCTGCATTCAAAGTATGTAAGCATTCCGGATATGAGGCCTCTTCAATTCTATCCTTCTATTTTCAAATAAAGTTGTGCCAAACCATATTTATGGTGAAATTCATCAAACTTGTCCTACTGTCCAGCATCATTTGGGAACCCATTTGGTCTGAGTTCTCAGGCAGGTTATATGTAGAAAAAAATGGTAGATAGATACTGTGTTTTAAGGAAGTTCACGTAATAAATAAATATGAAATATAAATTATCTTAATCATCTCCATTAGAATTGAGCCAATTAAAGCTTTCTATGATTAGGCTTTTTGCTATTTATTCAGAAAACACTTCAATAAGTGGGAAAAAGTGAGAAGGCCCCATTGATGACTTGTTAGTTTTATCTGCATGATGCCCATACTGCCAAAGGTTATATTCTCCTGATTATTCGAGAAGCAGGTAACTGGATTACCAAAGCAGGGAAAACATGTGGCTGGCTCTGCCTATGTACTGAGCCACTCCATGTGACCGGGTGGATGTCAGGGGAAACTCATGGACTTTCCAAACATCTGATCTGCGGCTCACATGATAACCTGGGAACCCCTGTTTTCATTGGGTTTGTTTGTTTGTTTGTTTGTTTTTACAAGGAACCTCTGGCTGTCATATAAGCATTAACTCCCATAATAGTACAATATTTTATATGAAAAGGTCTATACTTTTGTTATTCACATGAGTTTAAGTTTTTCTAAGCCAAAGCCAAATAATACCTTATTGGTCCCTCCACATTCAGAGATGTTCCATCACTTGTCTCCTCTCTCTCTACATTCACTTCTTCCTCTCTGCTTGCTCTTCAATATGTGTTTATGTCATGCTTGCACCACTCTGTTCCTACGTCCTGTCCTCTCCCCTTTAACATTTTTAATCCCATAAAACAGAAACACACGTCTCCACGTGATTGCGTTTCCATCCTTACTGATCTTCTGTACCAGTGACACCCATATTGCAAAAATGAAGTCACTTTTAACTTCCGTGGAACTCTATGCATTTGAAGCTAATTATAATTCATGAAGTGTGAAAAAGAAAATTATTTTTGGCTTTTGACACAAGGCATTCCCTCTCTGCTTCCAACTCCTTTGTTCTCTCCCACAGTAATTGTGGTAGGTGCCTCCTCTTCTGTAACATTCTCCAGAACTCTCACCTTGACTATGTTACTCTTTTGCCTAGGGGAGTCTCACACTTTGCAATGGTGTGCACCATCGCCTCTGTGTGGACTGTCTCTCCAGGATATCTTGACAGCGATGGTGCAGGGATACAGCGAACTCAATACTAGTTGTACTATTTCCACTTGGCCCAATGTATTCCTCTTTGGTCTCCCTATCTCATTACCATCCATCAATTGTCCAAGGTAGAAATTTGGGAGTCGCCCATATACTCTCTCCTTTCTCATTGAATCAAGCACTGAGTTGTGGTCATTTTACCTCTCAAAAAATCTTTTGAGTCTTCCTCTTCTACTTCATTGCTTGTAAAATTGACATTGCACAGACTTTACCATTTGCTGCCTGGAATATTATAAGCCCAACTCATCTCACTATTTTTAGTCTTGGATGTTATATCTTCCTCCTTTCCTCACCCCTTAAATTCATACTATAGTCAAAGCAAGCTAAGATACAAATCTATTTGTGCCATTCTCTTGCATCAATTCTTTAGCAACTCCTTGTGAACATCAAATGCCTTGAGATGACATATGCAGTCCTTCGTAACCTCAATACTCCATACCTCTCCAGGCTCATTTCCAACTGCTTCCTGATTTGTACATATTCATTTTTTAGTAATATGGAATTTCTGATAGTTCCTCAAACACATCATGTGATTCCGGACCCCCATACCTTTGCTTTAGGCTCTTGCCTCTGCCCGGAATTAGCATCTTAACTTTATTAGTGTGAGTAATTCTGGCTTATCATTGAAGAATCTGCACTACCACACTTCTTTATAAGCTTCCTCTGAAGATGGATATATGAATTTGTGCCCGCTCTTAAAAAAAACAATATCCAGTTTCATTTAATAAAATAACATCAGCAATGACACCAACTCAGGTGGGCAGTAAGCTACATTCTGACCATATTTTTGCCATTAACCAGTTGTATGACCTTAAATAAATTGCTAGACCTCTCCAGTTCTAAATTTCCTTTTGTCTATGGTAACCTCATTAAGGTAGAAGCTTTCCAAAGTTCTCTCCAGTTTCTATTTTTTGTCTTTTCACCAGGGACAAAATATCTCAGAGTTGTCAATAAATCAGCAGTTTAGTACAACTACAAGCAAGCTTTGTTGTTTATTGATCACTCTTAGGTAAAGTGGCTTTTATATGAAATCAATATGTGTGTTAAATGTATTCAAAGTAATTGCTTTACAAACTTAAAGGAATCATACTGTTCACAGAAATGAGGTCTGCTTAGCCCCACCTTGTGGATTGTGGTGTTTTGTTTTGTTTTGTTTTGTTTTTCTTCCTTTCATTAATGAAAGTTACCAGTTCCGGGAAGATCGACTTTGGTAGAAAGGAAGGAGCAGATTTTGAAATCAGACCTGGGTTCAAATTTCAGCCCTGTAATTTACTTTCTTTGTGACCTTCAGGAAGTGACATAAGCTCTCTCAGTACTAAACTGGAGATATTACTACTAGAGGACGTCAGCAGATCAAACGTGTTAAACTTGGGGAAATGGTACACGAACCCAGGAGGCCCTCCCATGATGTTTTTGCTGTGATTGTCATTATTACAGTAGCTAGAAGAAATAAGACCAGTCAGAAAATGATGCTCAAATTTTTCATTATGTGAGGGATGTTTATACCAGTGTTGGGTAACCATGATATGCTCTGATAATAGGTTAAGGTGCGATCCAGGATTAAAATGGTTCAATTTCTTTATTTTATAGACAAGAAACACAAAAGCCAGAGAGGTTAAAGGACCTATCTCAAAATAATTCTCTGTCAGTTGATGTTCCAGTGACCTGAATCCCATTGTTCTGGGCTCAGGTGGAATTCCTTCCCTTTAGTGTATGCTTCCCAAACTTGAGCTTGCATCGCAATCATCTAGAGTACTTGTAAAACAGATTGCTGCACCCACCCCAGAGATTCTGACTGAGTAGGTCTGGGGTGGGCCCAAGAATTTGCATTTTTAACACTCTCCCACATATTGCTGATGCCACACTTCCAATAGCATTGCTGCAGACAACCCCGTTCTGAATTGGCCAGGAAGAGTTCTCAGCTTTCTTAAACACCTCACTCTTGGGAAGTGGCAAAGAAAGATGAGGCCATATGTGTTGATTATGCCCTACCAGATTTTGTATGGGATTCAGCACTGCCAATGAATGGAGTACGAGTGTTCTCCTCTTACTGCCTTTTCTGCTTTTTCTCTTAGACAAAAGGTGTTAAGCTTCAGCAAAACATACTCTGAGGCTTATTTTATAAAAATTACAGTTTGTTTTGGTTGATGTGTTTATAGTCATATTCAAAGCTTTCAGAATGCACATTGAAAACTGCAGCGTCTGAGATGAGAAATTGGCTCTAGGCTCATCATTTACTTTGTGCAGGGAAAAACCAGGCAGCTTTTGTACTTCAATGGTGGGAAAAAATAAAACAGGGCTAAATGCTATCTGGAAAGAGGAAACACAGAATGAGTTTGAGTAATTGAACAGTGCTGCCTATCTATCTCCTCTGAGAAGAGGGAAACAGATTATATCCCCAAAGTTCATTTGTTAAGTCTGCAGTTTAAAGCTCCCAGCTCACATTTCCATAGAAACAATCTTGCTCTTTCAACTGTATTATAGGTTACAAAGGGTTTTAGTGAACGTACCTGGAAACAAAATTATTATTCCTAAAGTTATTTCTGAAGAAAAATGCCTTCTACTTTGTGGTGAGAAGGAAAGAGAGGGTCCAAGAACAAATAAGCATGACTTCATGGAGAAAGAGGGTCTTACAGCAGTCAGATTAGATTCAATTCCAGCACCAATAAATTGTGTGCAAAACCAAAAGCACTTCAAACTTCTCTCAATTTCCTTATCTGCTAAGTCCAGATAATATACACCTAACAGAGTCCTTGCGACAGTTAAGTGGGATAATATATGTGAGGACTCTGCTACCGTATCTTTAACAGAGTAGGCACTCAATAAATTACTGTTGTCACTGCTTAAGGAGAGTGCATTCTCTGGTTCCTGTTTCTTCATTTTTATCCCTTTTTTCATCCATAGAACCAAGTCAGCTCCACCCAGGAAACAGGAGGAGGTAGGCCACTTGAAATCCCATCTTCCTCAATTATGCAGGGCAATTTATCCTCACCCAGTTCAAATCCAAAATGAACTGGCCAAATCTATCTTATCACCCAAATAAACGTAAAGAGCTTTCCATTTCAGGACCCACCTGCCTTAGAGGGCAGGTTCAAGGGGTTTCGTTGTCAAAAATTTTTAGAACTTTAGTTACTTATTACATTTTCAGTTTCTTCATAAGCAGTTAATGAAGCAATTTCATCGTGTTTTCTCCCAAGGGGAAATTGAACTTTTTTCTCTATTAACATAGCAATACAAAATATTTAAGGGTGATGTATTCTATCTATGTATGTTAACTAAGGGGAAACCACGTGTACTCATGAAGGTCAATGTTTGTTGCTTTCAGTAGATATTTCAGCAACATTCATTCACTCTTTATCTACCTCCTTCTACATGTCAAATCTGTTCTCAGTACTGGGAATCATGAATAAAGCTGATAAAAATTCTGCCTAATGGTGTTTAGAGCCCAGTGGGAAAAACAAGATAAATAAAAACAATATGTAGTTTATATGATAGTGATAATTGCTAAAAAGTATAAAAGGGTTTGGAAGAGGTGAGTAAGAATTGGGAGTGGAAGCATATAATTTGGGAGAAGGTCGCTGCTGGACTTACTGAGGTCTAGGAAGAGGAAACCACAAGTGCTAAATCCCTGAGATAGAAGCGTGTCTGTATGATCAAGGCACATAGCAGAGTCCCCTGTGGCTGGAGTAAGAGGTGCATAGTGAGAGATAAAAATCAAAGAGTTATCATGAAAGGCGCACATCCCATTTTGAATGGGCTTTTATCTTTTTTTTTTTTTTTTTTTTTTTTTTTTTGAGACGAAGTTATGCTCTTTTCACACAGGCTAGAGTGCAATGGCACAATCTTGGCTCACTGCAACCTCTACCTCCCAGGTTCAAGCAATTCTCCTGCCTCAGCCTCCCTAGTAGCTGGGATTACTGGCATGCGCCAGCACACCCGGCTAATTTTTGTATTTTTAGTAGAGACAGGGTTCCACCATGTTGGCCAGGCTGGTCTCGAACTCCTGACCTCAAGCGATCTGCCTGCCTCAGCCTCCCAAACTGTTGGGATTACAGGTGTGAGCCACCTTGCTTTTTCTTTTTTTTTTTTCTTAAAAGCTATTGGAAGGTTTGAAGCAGAGGAGTCACATGACTTGAGCTATGCTTTAAAACATTTACTCTATCTTTTTTTTTTTCTGTAGAATAGAATATGGGGAGGCAAGGGCAGCAGCTGAGATGACTTATTAGAGGAGTCATGAAGGAGAGGATGGTGGCTTTGGTCTGGCGTTGGCGGTAGGACTGAGAATTAGCCAAATACATTTGCTAATGATTTGCATGTTAGCTGCAGATCCTTCTGCTTGGCACCTGCTGGAATCGATGGTTTACGCCCACCTGGAAAATTTAGCATTCTAAGACAAGGGACGTAGGAAGGGTCTCCACTGCAGAAGCATCTGATTTTAAATGGTCATGAACAAATACTCACATGGCACATGTTCTCAATTCTTTTTGTTCTCTATTCCTTGGCAATGACTGGATGTCCCAAACATGGAGATGAATACTCTGGGAAGATCAAGTTGCCTCTACCAGAAAATTCTAAGTTGTGACGTGCACGTTCTGTTTCCTTCTTGCTTCAAATCTTTGCATACTTTGTTAGTCTTTTATACTGTAATTAGTTTTGCAAATAACCTCTCAATTTTCAGCTAGAAATGATCATTTTTTTTCTGAAAACTTGAATATCATCTTGTACTCTTTTCCTCTTCAGGCCTAGTAGTTCATTGGCTTTCAGTATCTATAGATTTCATCACGTCTGTATCTGTCACATCCATCCAAGTCTATCCAGTCAGTTTGCCACATTCCTAAGTCATCTCTTCCTGAATTTCTGGAACAGCCTCTTAATTAGTCCCTTTACCTTCAGACCAGCAACCCTCTCCCCCAAGGCCCCAATCACTTGTCCACACAGCAACCATGGTGATCATTCTGAAGGACACATTTGATGATGTGTGCCTCTGATTACAACCTCTTAGTGGTTCCCTCATGCTCTCAAGATTTTTTTTTTTAAAAAAAAAGCAAAAAGAAAAAAACTGCTTTTTGGGTGCTCTACAGATCCTTCGTGATCTGTGTCCTATTTACGTTAATAGCCCTCTATCTTGAAATATGATTTATTCCTGTCTAATTCATCAACTTTGTGTTGTTCCTACCCAAACACAGTCACTCAGGAAACTGAGCTCTTGCCTATGTCTAAGATGAAGTGTGATCTCTCTCTAGGTTCCAAGCTGTTGAAACTACTGTTTGCTCTATAAGTAACAGATTTTTTCCTATCTTTGTCTGACCCTGCTCATACTTAAGATCTCTGCTCAGATTATGTATTTTTGTCAGAAAACCTGTCTAGTATCAAGGGTAAGTTAAGTGTCTGTGAAATGAGCTCCCATGATGAACCACCTTTGCTCTCACTACAATATTTAATGACTGCCTCTTTATTTTTCTGCATTTCCCATTTGACTGTAGGCTCCAAGAAAGCAAGAGCTGGCTCATTTGTACCTATCATATTCCCAGCTCCTGCATCAATGTTGGGCACTTACTGGATGCTCAATAATACTCGTTGAATTGACCTGGATTGAATAAAAAAGCATAAGAACTTTAAGATTAAGTGCACCGACTGTGCAATATATTCTCACTAGTGTCAAGACATTGAGTCATCTTCCATTTGGGGTACATCTTTGCAAAGAGCTATTATCCTTATTCAGATCTATGACCCTGTCCTCATCTTCTGTCACAAATGAAAAGACAAGTGTTTTCTTATTTTTAAGTCAGACTATTAAAAGAAATGAGATGTGAATTAAATCAGCCCTTCATTCTTTCAGACTTGAAGACAACTTCGGTAGACCAACGGACCTCAGATCTACTTTCTCTTATCTATTCATGAACCATGTCAAAATAATGTAAAAGCAAAGTCTAGTTGCCTTATAAGAGTTTTCCCTGATAAAGTAATCAATAGTGTGGCTATAGACTTTTATTGTAGATTACATGTTACGGTTGAAAATCCCTTTAACCATTATATTTACATTCCACCCCTGCCCTTCAGGCCTCTGGGCATGTACGCACACATAGAAATGCCTCCTGCACACACACTTGCCTAAGGCTAATTGGTGCTAGAACCAAACTTTCACTTGAGATTGATAGGGCTGCTACAGTGAACCCAATGATCCAGGTTCTCTGAAGCTCTATCCTCTCTTGACTCCCATGAAACATTACTTTCTAGGGTCTCCTTAGATCTCACTTACTAATCCTGCTCTGGCACTCTTGGCTCCCCTTGCTCCTAGAAGTTTGATTCTTTGCTCTTTTCTCTTTCTCTCTTCCCTGAATACCTCATTTACTACTGTCACTTCAATTATCTCCTTTATGTGGATGAATCCCAGATTATCTTCCCTCTTGCTCTGGCCCTTCTCCCAAGGCATAGCTCCACATTTTAAGTTATCAGCTCAGCAGCTCTACCTGGATTACCTGATGGTTTCTCAAACACAACTTTATCAAAAGTTCAATTACCTTCACCTCCCTACATGTTCCTGTTTCCAATTTCACCCGAGGTGACTTGAAGCAGTTGTATGGCCTTTCAAGAGTTTTCTTTGTCCTAAAAGGACCTCAGTCATTAGGAGTGGGTCCCTTGTGCTCTTTTGTAGTTGGCAATAACACATTGATCCAGACAATAACAGACTGATCTAGCAGCATTCGTCTGACCTACATACAGGATCTTCCTCGTTGATGTTTGAAACTTGAAGATTGGGATTTGGGTAGATGCCATGGTCAAGAACACCTGGAGAGAAGCATGCTAAGGGCAGCCCTCTCAGGTAGAGGTCAGCAAGCTCCTTCTGCAGGTCACTCACAGCGTCCCCTTTCCCAGCCCTTCCTAAGTTTTGGTTGTGCAGTTTTTTCTTCGTGTTAATGAGTTATCCCAGATTCCTTACAATACCTTTTAATTCTTTCACTAGTCAGAGCCAGTGATATGTTGAGGAATAAGTCCAACATGTTTCACAATCAGTTAAGATCACCTTTGATGCCTCCTCTCCTCAGCCTCTGCTTCACATAGGCTACTATGCTCTGCTGGGTTCAGCTTTGCAGCTTTGCTGGTGTCTGTGTCCAATCCCTTTCTGCCCACCGATAGGACGTCTGGCTTAGACCATTACAATAACCTACTCACTGGTTTTCCTGTCTCTTGTTTCTTTTCTCTTTTCTTTCATGGTTGTGGTTGCTTTTATTTTCACTATTACCAGATGAAATGGACCAGACACTGCTAAGATCATGCCTATCAACTGCCTGAAACGATCATTAAATCTTCCTCATTCCACTCTCTTATAGATATTTGCAGGTCTTCGTAGTTTTCCCCCCATCCTAGTCTAATGAATTCCCTCTTGAACCCACTACACTACTTAATAAAGTTACTTGCCAGTCTCTGATTATGACTTTGCTGATGCAGTTCATGAGATTCAAATGCCTGCATGAGGAAAGAACCCTGTCTTACGCCATCATTCATTCAACAAATCATTATACAAAGCCTGTAACTGACAACCTCTCTCCTAGCTCCTGGAGACAGTGAGATGAATGAGATTGGTAAAGGGCCCACATATGAGGAGCATCTACACAAGTGGGATGGGATAGGAAATGAACGTGCTAAGAGGCATGTAAAAAAATAGGTTCAGGGAGGTTGGTGAGTGCTATGGAGACAATTAAATAAAAAACAGCAATTTGATCAAGAGTAACCAAGGAATGGCGACAAAAACACAGAATCCTTCTGATAGAGTGATCAGGAAAGGCCTCTCTGAGAAGACAGCATTTGAGCTTAGAAGTGAGTGGCAAGAAAGAGAAAGAATAAGGAGACAGTAAGAAATAAGGGGACAGTCTTGGGGTAAAGAATGTCATATGGGGATCACAAAGTACAAAGACCAGATTTAGGAATAGTCTTAGTTTATTTAATGAATTGAAAGACTATGTGGGCAGATAAATGTGATGAGGAGGTGTGGGACAGGATTAAATTGGTCTGAATTGAGATCAAAGAGGACCCAAAACACAGTGAGGAGTTTGAATGTTATCCCGAATATAATGGACAGCTATTGAGGGGCTGTAAGCAGGGAAATTATATGAAATATATGCTCTTTAATCTGACTGCTGTGTAAAAATAGATCTTAGGGGTGTGAGAGCAAAAGTAACAAAATTAGACTGGAGTGTGCTGAATGATGGCTTGGGCCTAGGACTATGTTAGCAGGGTTGGTGAGAATTGGTCAGATACAGAATGTACTTTGGAGGTGGAACCAATAGGATTTGTTGATTGGATTGTATTTGGGGATCTTGCCTATTCTAGCACTGAGCAGACATAAGTGTTGTTGATTGACTCATTAAACTAATGATTGAACTGCCACTCATGGTCAAGCTCAGACTGCATGCAACATTCCCTGATTAACATCAACCCTTCCACTTTCTTGCTCCTCTCCTGCCCCTGAAATCCTACCACACTTTAAACACATTTTCTCATGGACACTATG
Organism: Macaca fascicularis; assembly: GCF_037993035.2. Lineage (NCBI taxonomy): Eukaryota > Metazoa > Chordata > Mammalia > Primates > Cercopithecidae > Macaca > Macaca fascicularis. Next base: position 20,140,701 of record NC_088379.1, on the reverse strand, counting down.
TTTTTCCTTGGATTTAGTAACTTACATGCATTCCTTCCCTCTTCTTCTGGGCTGTAAGCTTCTTCACACCCTTCATGCCCCACAGTCCCTGGCGTATTTTGCATGGCGCATAACCGGTGTTAACGTTTTTTTGCACAAATGCAGTGAGGTGGAAATTATGCAAAGGTCAAAGTCCTCAAATAAAGAAGAGATTACCGAGCGATGGCATCTGAAATCTGAGGATCTTGTCAAATGGGTTAAGTATAATAATACGGCTCAGTTAGTTTAGGCCCTGCCTTGTTTGGAAGCCAAGAACTAACTGAGTGACTGAGAGTGGTTCTTTGAAACCAGAAAGGCAAAGTGAGTGTGGCTTGTGCAAATGGGAATGGGTTCTCAAAGCAAGACTGAGTTCCAGGCTCACCTACCACCTTTGTAACAAGTGTCTTAACCATTCTGGATCACAGTTTATTTGTCAAATGGGTATAATAATCGACAGGCCTCAGAGATGGCTACTAAAATATTATAATTACTCTTAGAAACAGAGAGAAACAGAGTGTTTGCTTTGTACCTGCTCTGAATGCTTTAACTACATTAACCCATTCATTGCCCCTGACAGCACTGTGAGATAGGTGCTTTTATTATCCCCATTTTATAAGTCACTGATATAAAGCACTTTCCACAGCACCCAACAGAGAAAAGATCTCTGTAAGACTAGAAAACAAAACAAAAAAAAATCTAAAATTGGCATGAAGCCAGAATACCTGTTTTTAAAACCCTGTTTTGCAGCTATTTTTGATCTCAGATCATGCAAACCTTTTTAGTCTCAGTTTTCTCATTTTTAAAATGGCCTACTGTAAAGAACAAGTGAGAGAAAGCCTGTAAAAGTGTAAATATAGATAAACTTACTCCGGGAAAATCATGAATAAATGTAGACATTCAGAAGGCATTAGAGCTGATTTTTAACTGAAATGTATAAGATGCAAGCACATTTAAAGGCAGTGTTAGGAGAAAGTGTCTTGTGGATCTTCAAAGGATAAAGCCCCTCATTTCCTAGAGTTTAATTGCTACCATGAACAGTCTTGGAAAGTCAGGCTCTATGGCTTTCTCATGTGCAGAGCATTGCACACTTGAACTGAAAATGAACAATTCAGTAGCTGAAGAGTTTAGTTCATTTTTGGTTTTATCCATCCTTCTTACAGGCTGAATTAGCTGATGGGACTGACGACATGTGAATGCCTTTTGTCTACTTATGCAGTAGTTCCTCCTCCATTTTCTTTTGTAATCCTCCAGGAAATTTCTCTGTGGGACGAACACATCCCAGTTCTGGGTGCTGCAGGGTTCCATCCCTGTAACGCCTAATTCATGTCTGGGCTTGCACCTAATTGTTTCTGACCACTAAAATGAAAGGAGAGGGTCCCTCGGTCTGATCATTAGTTATAATTCTAAATTGTTTAGTGTTCCCTTTTAAATATTTTGAAATGTACATTCCTAAGAGTCCTTTCTCTGTGACAATTAGTTCAGAAATAGGAATGCTAATTAAAGCTGCCCTTTCCTTCTCAAAGACAAAGTTCTTTTTCTGTATGTTAAAAATGAAACACACACACTCATTCTCACACTCACGTGCACTTACCTCAACTGGTTTGTTCCTAACAAAGTGGACTCTATTTTCGTGAGCTTCAGTTTACGTTCTTTTTTCTTCTTATTTAAAGCGTATTTACTGTTAAAAATAACTAATATATTACATCTATATGGCAGGCAGAATAAAAAACCCCAAAGATGTCCATATCCTAAACCCAGGAATTGTGAAATAATAAATTTATGTTGTTTTGGGTTATGTGACACAATGTAATCAGTATTGCAAATGAAATTAAGGTTGCTCATCAGATGACCCTAAAATAAGAATAGTATCATGGATTTTTTGAGTGGGCCCAATGTAATCACAAGGATAAAGGAAAGAGGAGGTAGATGGGTCAGTGTCAGAGCAATGGAATGTGAGAAAGACTCAACTGGTCATTGCTGGCACTAACAATGGAAGGGGCCACAAGCCAAGATAAGCAGGCAGCCTCTAGAAGCTGGAAAAGGCAAGAAAATTGATTCCCTCCTAGATCCTCCAATAGGAACGTGGTCTTGCCAACACCTTGATTTAAGCCCAATGAGAACCATTTCAAACTTCTGACCTCCAGAACTCTAACGTAATAAATTTGTGTCCTTTTTGGCCACCAGGCTTGTGGTAATTTACTATAGCAGCAACGGGAAACAAATACAAACTGATTTCAGCATTATAGTAATGGGTACAATAACAGAAAATAAGCAATCTCAGGCAGATAAGCTGCAACACTGACTGTGAGTTCTAGGAAACCTTATCCTCAGAAGAATGATTTTGTTTCCAGTTCTCTGGGCCTCTGCATTTGAAGCTGAGGTAGGGGAAACTTTTCTTCTTTCTCTACTTCTATTAACAAGGCTTAGTCCCTTTTGTCAAAGTGATTCATTGGGATGTGACCACTAGCTTCACTGATTGCTGGGTTACAATGAATCTTGGAAGCTATTCATAGATGCTTCTGATTCAGGAAGCACTATCAAGAGTCTGCATTCATGAACAGTAATATGGACACAGGTAATATTAATCCTGGCCTTCATGGCCAGTTCATATGTCTTCTCTTTGGGATTTTCCTGATCTTCTCACTATAAGAAATCTCTTCTATAGTGCATAGTCCCTTCTTGCTTGTAACTTAGCTATTATGCAGACATCTTCACACCCTGTCACAGTGGAAGGAGAACTGCACTAACAGTCCAAAAACCAGGCTCCACATCTGGCTGCCAGTCCTGTGCCACGACCTCATATAGCCAGCACTTAAGAGAGTGAAGTCCTTCCATGACCCATGCCCTGTGTTCTAGTAGGCATTCTCTAAACATTTGTTCTGTGCTATCTCTTTTTTCTTTCTCTTTTTCTTTCTTTTTTTTTTTTTTTTTTGAAATGGAATCGCACTGTGTCACCCGGACTGGAGTGCAGTGGCACGATCTCAGCTCGCTGCAACCTTCACCCCTCTGGGTTCAAGCGATTCTCCTGCCTCAGCCTCCAGAGTAGACGGGATCACAGGTGCCCGCCACCACGCCCAGCTGATTTTTGTGTTTTTAGCAGAGACAGGGTTTCACTATGTTGGCCAGGCTGGTCTTGAACTACTGACTTCAGGTGATCCACCCGCCTTGGCCTCCCAAAGTGCTGGGATTACAGGTATGAGCCACCATGCTCGGCCTACTCTGTGCTTCCTTTGTTCATCATCCATTGAGAATGTGCAGGGAATCTAAGGTTGGTGCAAAGGGGACTTCCAAGTCATTGAGACTTCACCCATTCTAATCTCATAGATAAGGAAAATGATCCTGGTGATAATTGTATGTGGGGTGGGGTAGAGGGAGAAAAGGAGGAAGAGAGGAGAAAGCATATGGATAAACATGGCAATTTGGAATTATTTGGGGAGGAGAATTTTGGGAACTATATGAAATGTTCTTTCCATATAATCTTGATTTGGTTTGGCTGTGTTCCCACCCAAAATCTCATCTTGAATTGTAATCCCCATAATTTCCATAATCCCCACATGTCAAGGGCAGGACCAGGTGGAGGTAATTGGATCACAGAAGTGGTTCCCCCAAGCTGTTCTCATGATAGTGAGTGAGTTCTCATGAAATGTGATGGTTTTATAAGTATCCGACATTTCCCCTGCTTGCACCCACACCATCCTGCCATCCTGTGAAGAAGGTGCCTGCTTCTCCTTTGTCTTCTGCCATAATTGCAAATTTCCTGAGGACTCCCCAGCAATGAGGAAGTGTGAGTTAATTAAACCTCTTTCCTTCATAAATTACCCAGTCTCGAGTATTTCTTCGTAGTAGTATGAGAACGGACTAACACAGTCTCTGCAACTGTTATACAACAAAATATGCTAAAAATATTCATTCAGTTTCTCTGCAGAATTGGAAGGCATTTAAGCCAAAGCCTGCTGGGTTCTGTTTCCCAAGTACTGTTGTGGTGCAAGAAATGAGCTTACACAGCTCTGAGAACACCCAAGCCAGTCTCTGGGAATCTCATGCCCAAGAACTGGGAGGATCCAAGCTGATGAACTGGTGTATCTATGGCAGCAAGACCCTGGCCCAAATGAGCAGGAAAGTAACACAGGGCCTAGGAACAGAACTAGAAGTAGGGCCAAGACCCAGCCATGGCTACAACATCCATGGAGATGCCATTTGTCATACTTTTAAAACCACTTGTTCCATTTCCAAGGTCATCTGAAGCTGTGGCTGACAAAATGAAGCTGAAGAGATATTCTGTATTTCTAGTTATAAGAGACCCAGAGACTGGTGGACCAGGGAGGCAGGATTAATTGAAGGAGAAATAGCCCCTTGATTGGCCCTTTCCTGGAGCCCTCTTTTATGCATTTTAGATCACATCTCCCTGGCCATCTATGAGAATCTCACAACAGAACACAGGCCCCATTCATCTATGTATCCTTAGATTTCTCAGTGCCTGGAGTAAAGGATTGCCTGTTTCTTCTCTTTCTCATTTCTCCCTCTCCCTTTTCTTCCTCTCTTCTCCCCTCCCTTCATCTTTTCTCCTTCCTCTCACCTCTATCCGGAGCTCCTTCTCTTATCTCATTTGTGTTTTCATTGCTCTCTTAACCTTGTTCCCAGGAAAGAACTTGTTACTAAATATTTACACTTCAGTATGAGGTTAAGGTCATATCCTGCTTTTCTGAAGGTCATTTGCATTTTAAATCTTGTTTCTCTTTGTGTAATGGGGCCACAGTAAAAAATAAAACAAAACAAAACAAAAATGATGACTTTGACACATACTTCCCTTCCGATGTAAGAACCCTGGCTCTTGAGTGAGAATTCTTGAAGTCAAGTCCCATCTCCTCAACTGCTAACACTGTAGTTTTGGGCAAGTTACTTAAGCTTTCGCATCTCAGCATTCTGATCTATATAATGGGGTTAATAATTAGTTATTCTATTGAGATATTGTGACAACTCAATGAGACAGTTTATGTAATGCACACAGCACACTGTGTGTCACGTGGTAGGAACTCAGTATTATTGTACTACAAACTATAATATGTAAAAGGGATAATGATTATTATTATCCTGGAGAATCACTGCCCTAAAGCCAGCCCAGTGTGGTGGAATGTGACAGACACTTATTATAGAGAGATTACATCAAAAGGGATATGACAGGAGAGCCACAAATTGCATACTGGATTAAATGGGTAAACCCAGGAACTCATTCAGGTTAGGCCACAAAGACTGGGAAAAAAAAATTATGGAAATATGTCATAAATCCTAAGGAAAGCTTATATTCTAAAGCAAGTTTTCTGGTTGAACTTCCAAATAGTCTACTTATTTGTTTATGTGAAGATTACGTACTACACATGCTTTGATCATAAGATTCATGAGAACTATTTTCAAGATACATTAGTGCAATATTGCTGGAAGTGTCTTAGGATGGGAGGTAGTTTTTTTCCCCTCAGCTTTCTATTTGGAAATCCAGTCGACCTTGTGGATTCAATAGGGCATTCAAAACAGAAGACTGCAGTGCTTAATAGTTTAATGGATATCCATATACATATTTTAAAGAAGTCCATTCAAGACACATTTACTAACCTTTCAGAATGAGCCTTCAGCTAAGTGAAACCACTTGAGTCTGATCATGTTTGAGCAGAAAGTTCATCTGGAGAACATTTAGGAATTTTCAAAGTAATTGAGAAACCCCAAAATAGAAAGGCTTGATATACTTTAATGTGGAGGTGATGTGGAGGGTAGAGTAGAGGGTGCCTGAGGGTGAATAACTTTCATCATTTTGGTGAGAAAATCTTACAATGTGAAGAGACTTGAAGGGTCATACACCGACCTTGTCTTTGTTACTTGCCCCATCAAGTCCTGATGTTAAGTGGCATCTTTCACCAACTATCTAATCTCATTTTTCTCTCCTGACTTGGAGGTCTCAATTTGGCTTTACCACCTCGTGAATGCTGTCTCTTGTTTTTTGTTTTGTTTTGTTTTTGAGACACGGTCTCATTCTGTTGCCCAGGCTGGAGTGCAGTGTCACAGGCAGCCTCTGCCTCTTGGGTTCAAGCAATCCTCCCACCTCAGCTCCCCAAGTAATTGAAACTACAGGCCCATGTCACCACGCCCAGCTAATTTTTGTAATTTTTGTAGAGATAGGATTTTTCCATGTTGCCCAGGCTGGTCTTGAACTTGTGAGCTCGAGCAATCTACCTACCTCAACTTCCCAAAGTGCTAGGATTACAGGCGTGAACCACGGTGCCTGGCCAATGCTGTCTTTGTGTGTGCCCATTTATGTTCCTGGGAAAGTCACTTCTCCTCTCCAAACTCATTTTCAATGACCTAGATTAGGTTTCTCTCTTCAATGCAACCTTCCAGATGATGCCAACTATCCTGTTGGCTTGCTTCTCTTAGCTCCTATTGACTGAGAGAATATGTTTTCCTTCTAGAGCTTTACTTCTTTTTAACTTTTCAGCGTATCATCCTGATTTTTCTGTCCTAAGCAAGTCAAGGATTATGAAAAGCTAGAGGATTCAAAGCCACCTGTGTCCACTTCCAAGTCCCCGACCTTGAATAAGCCAACTCTGCTCTCTATACCTCCTTTTTATGCATTTGTAAATTTTAAAAAAATAGTATTTTATCTTTAAATGATTTCTAAAAGATTGTACAAATATGGATATAGGGGGTGAAAAAAACTTTCTCTGCTTCCTTCTTAGGTTTAGTAGTTGGACCCTGTAAATTAAACTGACAAAGGACAGATTGATGGGAAAAATAGATAATAGAGTTTATGTACATGTGTAGTGCACATACACATGTGAGAACTCAACGAAGAGTAACTCAAAGGGGTGCTTAGCATTGGGGGATTATATAATCATCCTAACAAGGGTGATAAATTGTGAAGTGACAAGACAAAGAGAAAAGGATTTGGGCTTCTAGGGTGGTAAATTGTGGAAAGAAAAATATACGGGGGAAATTAATGGAATATAAGGCTTATTTATAAGGTTTCTTATACAAAACCCACTGGTGCCAACTTTCTGCCCAGTGATTATAGTTGTTTCATCTTTCTCATACAGGAGAGCAGAAGGGAATACTTTACAAAGAGAAATTTACATATCTATCTCCTGCCTTGAGGCAGAAAGGGGGGAAGGTAGAGAGTTTTTCCTGAGTCTCCTATTTCAGTTGCATTCAATTGAAAATAACCCTTATGCCAAAGTGATGTATTTTGGAGTAACATTTTCTGATTCCCTTCATAGGCTAATCATCTTACATTTAAATTTGACTTAACTTGTTTCTATATGCGTTGTAATTCTATGCATTTGAAGAGAGAACAGGTAGATTGTAAATATATCTAATTTTAACGTTTTTCCTCAATCTTGCTACACTTATTTTTGCATTTATTATAATGTCAACAAACAGTATGAGGAACATTTCTTAAGCAAGACTATCGCCTGGTGAAATTTCAAACTGAAGCTATAACAAAGAAGGAAAAATGATCAATTTCAGGTTTTAGATAAATCATTTAGATAAATCATTAAAGGATTTAAATAATCCTTTAAATTTGAGATTATTTAAAGGATCACAGTGGATTGGGGCAAGGAAATGTAAGTCTACTGACCCTGTCTCTTTAACAGACTGGTCAATTGATTTGGACATGCCTCCTTGGAGTGAGTTTTTACTTCTCTAAGAGTTTCTGTCAATATTTTCCTTTGGAACTCTCTTATCCAGTTACAGAGCCCCATGCAACATGGTGCAGAGGATGCTGACAGTCAAGCGGTGAATGATAAAGTAGGCAGAACCTGGTACCAAGTATACCCACATTCAAATCTCAGTTCTACCAAGTGCCATCTATGAGGCTTCGGGCAAGTGACTTAACCTTTTAAAGCCTGAATTTTCTCCTTGAAACCAAATTATTTCAGGGAACTATAAAAGGATTAAATTAGTTAATCTCTGTAAAAACTTTAGAGTAGTACCTGACACTTAAAGATTCTCCATAAATGTTGGTAGCTACTATTTTTGGAGTAAATCAGGTATAAGTCCTGGTTATGTCCCTTGTTGAATGTAATTTCATGAAAATAAATGAATCCCAATGCACCTTAGTTTTTTTTTTTATTCTTCTTTGAAATAGTGATAATAACACCTAACCTATTGATTTGGGGTGACCTATTGATTAATTTATACATGTAAACTACATAATACAGTGCCTGGCTTAGAATCAATGGGTAAAAGCCACTAGTGTACCTTTGGTATTCCCTTCCTTTGGTATGAAAGACAGACCTCTACTGGACACTCATTACAATGTAAAGAAGGGTGAGCATGTAAATGAGGGAGGAAGCCAGCGTGTTTTAATATGACAAACTGGGTTGGAGCTAGTAAATTACTGCAATGAAATGGTTGAGCCATGATCTGGAGTTACTTTTTTAAATTTTTAAATATTAAAAATAGAGGTAGAGTCTCACTGTGTTCCCCAGGCTGGTCTCAAACTCCTGAGCTCAAGTATCCTCCCACCACAGCCTCCCAAAGTGCTATGCAGGCAACTCTTCTTTCCCTGAATGGCCCTAGATAAACATCGTTCCCCAGAGGTCCCCTGCTTCCCTAGACTTTTCAGACGAAGCATGAAACTCCTCTTATGGTGCTGTCACCTTACAAAATCTCACAGCTGGGGGTGCATGTGAAAGAGCCCCCGCATACTTGGGAGCCAGCAGATTCGATCGGGTAGCCACAGCTGACAGAGCTCAGAAAGCATGTGGTAAATGTAACTAATGCAGATAGGAAAGGGGTGGAACTCCAATCAGCTGGCAGATTCTAAGTAGAGAATGCTGTTGTCCTGAAGGGAAATTCTATCTGAAACCAACAAAATCATATTCATGGGACTTTATGTGAATTTCAAAAAGGATACGAATTTCATTCCTGGAAAAGATGTGGCAATGTTACAATCTGTAATTTTTATTTTTATTTTTTTATTTTTTTTTTTTTGAGACAAAGTCTCGTTCTGTCCCCCAGGTTGGACTGCAGTGGCAGGATCTCAGCTCACTGCAAGCTCCACCTCCCGGGTTCTTACCATCTTCCTGCCTCAGCCTCCCGAGTAGCTGGGACTACAGGCACCTGCCACTATGCCCGGCTAATTTTTTGTATTTTTAGTAGAGACGGGGTTTCACTGTGTTAGCCAGGATGGTCTCGATCTCCTGACCTCGTGATCCGCCCGCCTCGGCCTCCCAAAGTGCTGGGATTACAGGCTTGAGCCACCGCGCCCGGCCAAGATGTGGCAATTTTAAAATATTTTACCAACTCTCTAAACCAAGAGATCAATTGGCAAATATTTGCTGAAACATGCTGACAGAAATAAAGGGGAAAGCATGAATTTGGAAGCCAGACAAAGCAATGATTGAATTCTGGGTTTTCTAACCATGTGACCCCCTCTCAGCACTTTAGTTGTTTTCAACTACAATATGGTATGATGTAGGATTAGAAGACATGTTTACATTTAACTTGACCTCATTAATTTCTGTAATTTTTTTTTAACTTTGGATTTCTATAGCTAAACGTCGGAGGAAATTTCAGAAAATGGTTACCTAAATTTTTTTTTTCCCACTAATTACTAAAACCTGCTTCCCCTCCACAGGCTTGCCAGCATAACTGAGAAGAAAATGTTTGGATGGATGGGTGATTGGGCAGATGGATACAAGGATATCTCTTATAAATATGTCATTCAAAATGAAAAGCACCTTTGGCAGGACCAGCGTATTTCTAGGACTCAAGGGAAAGAAACCACCCTGTGGGTTGAGACGATCAGCAGGTCTTCATGGGAAAAACACTGGAACTAGACCTGAGAGCGGGGGTGACAGGACCAGGGAAGAGCAGAGTCGTTTCATCCAAGCAGACCTTGCAGAGCCTCTAAAGAGTTGGAACTTCCGTCATCACCCCACAACTACCATATGCTGGGCAGGGGACCCCAGGGACTGGGCTCAACTCCCCACAGACTTAGTTAATTCTTACATCAACCATGAGAAGGGGGCATTCTCGTTTAAAACTGAGATTCAGAGATGGAGCGGATTCTCCAGGGTCATGGAGCAAGCAAGGGCAAGGCTAGGATTGTACCCAGGTCTACCAACCTCAAAACTTGAGCATGGTATACTATAATATTTCTAGTAATGATTCAAGTTACCGTTTTGGACGGTTGCTGCCTCTATAAAGTCTCCTTCCTCATACCACCATACCCTTTCCCAAATAGAGTTGACTTTCCCTCCTCGTGTTCCCACTGTACTGCGCAGGCATCTATCCGAGTGTTGGTGCATTTATTGGTCACATTTTACTTCATGCCTGCCTCCTCATTAAACTGTAAGCCCCCAAAAGCAGAGCTGAGCAATATTCATCATTTGATCATTCATGTACCATTTATAGTTCATAGTAGCAGCTTAATAAATGTTAATGAATGACTGACTGAATGAAAGCCTGTTGCCTTCCAGTCACTATGTCCACTGCTTGGCAAGTTAGTTAACCTCTTCATGCTTTATTTTCCCCATCTGCAAAGTTAAAATTATTAGAATTAACTTATAATCTGCCACTTATGTGGTAGATTAACTTATCTACCACGTACAGATGTAGGGATAAGTTAATTGTTGAAAAGTCACTACAGTATTGATGACCACATAGTAAATGCTTATTTAGTACATGGTAACTATTACTGTGATCACATTTTATTCCCATAATTCCCTTTAAACGGAGAACTTTAAATAAAGTGTTATGATCTTGACATCATAGAATAGGACCTGTTATTAGAATGGTTAAGTGTCTTGCACAAGATCACGTAGGGAGAAAGAAGCAGAACTTGCACATGTCCCTGGGGGTCTGAGATATTACTCACAAACCCTTATATTTCCAGTTCACATACAGGGTCCCTGTTGATTCTCTTCACCTCCATTTTTAGGTTGGGCTTCACCAGAGTGGAGATAACCAACAAAGTGATTCAGCCAGTGTGGTCCTGGCACAGCACAGGGTCTGTTTGGAGTGGTTTGGACTAGCACACCTGATGGCATCTTTGCGACGGTGCTGTCCACACTTCCCAGTTGACAGGAGTCACCTGGGCTTCTTACTTAATAACACACACTCCAGGCTCCTCTGATGAGCGTGGTTTTAACAAACAAGCCCAGGTTGTTTTTATCATCAGGGAAGTTTGTGAAACTTTGCTTTGAGAGAGGCTGAGGCCAGACTTTAAAGGACGATGGTGGTGCCCATCTTCCAAGGGGCAGTTATGAACATCTTAGTTGTTACTGGGTACTGCTCCGCCACGCCCTCCGTCCATGTTTGTAAATATAATATAAGGACTAAATCAATCTCCCTGATAATGCACCCAGCGTGATAGCAGAGACCAGAACAAGGAGTGGCGTGGCGGGGGAGGCTCAGGTGTTCTCCTTTGACAAAGTCATTGAATCACGGAGCTTTGCTCCTGCACTTTTCTCCCTGGAAAAGCTGCTTATAGACTTCCACGGGGGCTTTCAGAAAGGACCTGTAGGCACCAGCCACCAGAACTGATTATTTCCTAGCATTCAGAGAGGGGGCTGAGCTGTTTCCCAGAGGAGGCTCTAGGAAGAGAGAGCAACAGCTTTGGCAAAAAGGGGCCATTCGCAAGCTTCCCAGGCAGCAAACTAGCGCGCAGATCTGCCCAGCCTCGCATCCTCAGCGAGGCAAGCGCGCGGTGCTCTCCCGGGCAAGTTTTTTAGGAGTGTCCCTTCTCGCCACGGACACGGCAAAGTCTCCAGTTCTCCGACAGACGTTTCCCTTGCAGCTCTGAAGTCGAATTACTCGCCCGCTGGCTGCAGCGTAGAGTGGAGAGGTCCGTGCGCTGTGGTTGCGGGGGGGAGCCCCGCCAGCCAAATGCCAGGATCAGCATGAGAGGCTGGACTTTAGTCCAGGTCTGTCCTCACCCCGGGGGACCGCCGGCTTTGCAGGGTGCAGCTGCGAGGAACTGCTCACTTTTTTCCCCTTGCAAGTCTTTGTTCCAAGCCTGACGTTGCTACGATTCTGTAATTAACTCCCTCCACTCCAAAGGGGTCTGGAGGCTGGGATGCTCTGCCAGCTCAGAGGATGTTGACTCTGGAGTGGGAGTCCGAAGGACTGCAAACAGTGGGTATTGTTGTGATTATATGTGCATCTCTGAAGCTGCTTCATTTGCTGGGACTGATTGATTTTTCGGAAGGTAAAGTGGTCGCTCCCAGTCTGTGCTGTTGGGCAGGTCTGGTTTAGAAGTAGATATAGATGCTGCAGAAGTTAAGAGGGCTTAATACTCAAAGTAAAAGTTTTAAAATATACATGTTTGGCATAGAGCATCTAGTGACAGTTCATTTTGGTTTATCCAGATATTTTATATTAGAAGGGAAAGGATATTGTACCATTATCTTTCTATTTGAAATCTACTTGGGTTTAGCATTTTGTGGGTTAAATATTTTTCTAAGGTGGGAAGTTAGGACTCCTATGGGGTGATAATACGGGTTGGTATTTGGTTGTCAAGTTCATGTTGGCTACCACGCCTTAATGTCATTAGTGATTTCATCCTATGAAAGAGTATTTTGATTTGTGAAGAGAATATCTGTGTGTGCCTCATTAGTTAGGAGGTGTGAGGGTGAACCCGGGTGGGTTATTATGATATAAAATGGTAAGCTTTTGCTATGAAATTGAGTTAATGGGTGCTCAGCAAAAATGTGCTTGGAACACTTGATTTGCAAGTGTTTCATTTGCATTCCCCAGTGAGTCTCATTGCTCATGTGTCTCCTGAGTGGGAACTCATACACACGAGGCAGGACTGTTGCTATCAATAAAAATTAGATCCATCTAACATAAATTTTACTCTTGCTGTCCAAAATGAATTTTGTTATTCAAAGATTGGAGAGTTTTAAAAAGTTGATTAACTTTGCTTTAACTATTTGAATGTATATGTATGTATCAAACACACACACACACATTTTTTTAATAAAATAATGCTTTTACTAAAATAATACCCTTTGAATCATTTAAACCTAAATCATTTGATATCAATTCTACATGCAAGCCTTTCTCTCTTCCTAAGTGAAAGAATGGCGTCCCTGAGATACTTACTAATATTTCTTCCAGATATGGATATGATCTTTTATTGCCAAGTTATGAATATTTACCTCTCACATTGTGTCTAATGTGGGGAGATGGAAATATTTAAACTTGCCTATGCTTTCTGTAATCTTTCTAACTATAGGAGCTAAGACCTGATAGCTATGATGACATCATCCCAAAGCACATCCGGTATACAGGTTGTTTCTGTCAATATGTTAATAACGGTCAATGTATCTTATCTTCAGAAAGACCTTTTATTCTGCAAAGTAGGTTCATTAGATTCAAACTGTTGAGACAATATAAGAACATACATTCTCTTGTAATCTTCATATCTTCTTTAAAGTGTTCTCAATCAGTTCTGCTTTGACACAATACAAATAATACTGTAATGGTATTAAAAGCTCAGAATTTAGTTCTTTTTCCTTTTCTTATATTTCACAGTAATTTTATTTAACCCCTGAAGGAAAATAATGCATAAGCAGGCTTCTCCAATGTTACACAATTTTCCATTCTCTTGTGATTTCTGCCTCAATGCACTAAATGCTAGTGTCTTAATACAGTACAAGTAATTTCAATTTCTATGATTGGAATACTTTGCTTCTATTTTATTTTGTCACCACGTTTTTGTTCTCTGGGCTTAGTTGAGCCATAGCCCCCAACTTTAGTGCATTGTACTGGAGCTTAGTTTCAGAGCTGGGTGCTAAAGGACAACCCCCACGAATGTATTGAGGAAGTCAACTTTCATAGTGCTATGAGGATAGCGCATAGTTCTTATATTGTCAATATTAATAATGTAGAAATTTAAAATCAAAAGTCCCAAGTATAAGGTCCCTGGCAACGATTCAGCTTTTATTCTTCAAGGTCTGTTTCATATCACTTAAAGTTGAAGGTCTGCAGATTCAAACTTCAAATTTGAGTTTCAACAAAATGAAAATTAGAATTGTAAACCTGACTCCCCCAAATAGAATCACAGAAATTTTGAGTTGATCTGAAATGTCTTCCTTGGGAGAGATATCTAAATCATATTCCTATCCATATCTGAATCTATATTTCTATATCTACACACACACACACACACATAGAGATATACATAAATATTTTTAGATATTATGTGAAATGTTCAGTAAGCTGGAGAAAGTTTTGATTCCATATAGAATCCACGATCATGCTGAACCACAAGGATACAGGTTATCCCCATACATGAGGGAAGACCCGCATATACCTGTTGAGCAAGTCCCTTTTTCCTCTGAAATACATGTTAGGAAATATTAGTCTGGGCCAACTCTTATTTTGCATAGGAGACAACTACAATCCAGTGAGGTTAACTGACTTGTCATAAGGCAAATGTCACTGGGAGCAGAAGCAGGATCAAAAAATAAAGACTACTGAATCCTATACAGTGCTTTTCCTACTGCAACATACTTTTATACATCTTCCTTAATGTTGGGAAAAGGAATAAATGAAAATGCACATGGGAAGTTTCTGGAATTCTTGAGCCTTTTCCTGAATTGACTGTTAATATCATGTGAAATATTTGTGGCAGATGCATTTAAAAGAAAATCACATAATGGGCATATAATTTCTACAAGGTTTTGACCTCAATCCAGGAATGGGACCCAAGCATGGGATATAAATGAGCTAAGCCAGACCGCTGACTTTTGTCATAAATTAGAGGCAAGATTAGGACAAAAGCAAGCCAAGCTGTCTCCCCAGCCCCTTGCAAACCTCTACGATCTGCACTGAATTTTGACCAAATGTGACTTACATTCAATCATGAATGTCCAGTTCAAGCAGAGTCCAAGGATGAAGTCCAGTGAGAAGATGACACCTCTATCCTAGGCCTCCTGCCTGTCTCTTTAGACTATGACATTGTCTAAGCAGAAACAGAACCTGGACTTTTTGATCAGTAGCCAAGTAAAGGATTAAGAAAAAATTGCAGCTAAAGTGCAAACCACCATAAAAAATTAGATTATCAGAGCCTTCATTCTTTCTAGCTGCAAATAATAAAGGCTGACAGGGTTATCCCAATGCAAATTGCTGAATTCTTCATTAAGATTACATCACCTAGAAAATATAACCCACACGAGGCCAGAGAATTAGCCTCTTTTTTATGGTGGAGAAGTGCAGGTGAAAAGGCCCAGAGTAGAAGTTTGAGCTTCTTTTAGGCAGCATTGAGCTTACATGCTGTCCTCAGGAAGCAGTGATACATCAATGGTACCATCATGGAATATTTTCTCCAGTGTGATTTTCTATATAATACATTAGAAAGTACTTCTGAGTTGATTTGAATGAGAGAGTCCATATTAATGTTGAGATAAAGCAGTATTGCCTTAATATTTTCATCTCTAATGTTGACTAGAATTAGACATAGAAAAGGGTTAAGGGAAACAATTCCTTGTTTTGGTTTCCAATTTTGATGGTCTTATTTTTTAAAAAAAGTTTTAATTGAAATTCACGACTTAAGACTCAAAAGCAATTTGTAAAGAAGATCAAAATAACCAATGTGATTTTATTATGGGGATTTGAAATTTTGCACGTATTCACTCATTAGTAAGGGGAAGGAGAAAGAACACTCATGAGATTAAGCGCATCATTTCGTACTTTAGCTTGTGATCTGGTCATATTGAATTCTAATGTGTGCAGGGTACCCTGTTGGGTATTGACTGACAGGGTGGGAAAGTGTGAGATGAACATTGAAGTGCCCTCAACAAACTTCCATTCTAGTAAAGGAGACTACTTACTAAACAAGACAACAGGAAATAATGCTGGGCATAGGCCCAAGCCATGGCCGGTAGAAGCACAGGTAGAAAGGTTCATTCTGGAAAGGACTCCAGGGAAGGTTTAATGGAGAAGAAAACCTAGTTGTACAGGACCTTGGAGTGAGAGAAGCGTTTCCCAAATTGGAAAATCCAGGAAGAAGATTCCAGGCTGAGCAAAGAAATTGAGCTGTGACTCTAGGCGCAGACAATGGGTGGCTTGCGTGGATTAGGACAGTGAATTGAGTATGGCTCGTAGCACATGGGTCTAAGAACATTAAAATAAAATATGTGGCTGGATAAGTTACTTGGGGTTCAACACTAGAAGTGCAGACTTATTGCCTAGCCATTGAAGAGCCATTGACTCAAAGACTTCAACTTTCAGGGAGCAAGTGGTACAGATCCATGTTTTAGGTCGGTCAACCTGGGAGTAGGTGAAGATGAGTTCAGAGGTAAGAAGGTGGAAGCAGAGATACTAGTTATGCTTTTGTAGCAAGTCAGATGGGAGATTAGAAGGACAAAAATCCACAGAATTCCCTCCTCAATAAAATACTTGGCGAGAACTGTTCATTTCCAGTTTTTCCAGAAGTTCTTATTTAATATGATATCCATGACATGCAGCTCTTTGGAAACAATATATTTCTACTTTATTTCAGAGCCACTTTGTTTGGCTTTATTAAATATCTTTTTTATGAGAAAAAGAAATTGTGGAGTATGCAGAGATCATAACTATAGGTATAGTGGAAGGAACTTAAAACTTTAGATAGATTTATCTGCTGTCTTACAAGGTCTTCAATTATTGTAAACTTTTTATTTTGAAAAATTTTACACCTAAAACAAGGTATAGAAAATAGTGTAATGAATTGTCATATATTCATTATCTAGCTTCAATAATTATCAGTACTTTGCCATTTGTTATATGGCTTGCATTTAATAAATATTTATTGATTGTCTACAGTATGTCAGGCACTAGGCTAGGCTCTAGAATATAGAGATCAATTAAAGATAGTTGCTGCCTTCAAGAAACTCTCAGTTGCATAGGAAGAAAAAGAATACTAACAAATAAAATATAATACATCATGGTAAATAGACCAGTACAAGCAAATCCAAGAAGAAGGTAAGGTAATTAAGTCCAAGTGGAGGAGATGAAAGCAATCAGAGATGACTCCATGGTGGAGGTGACCTCTAATCCTGGTTTTTATGGATGAAGAGAAGTGTATAAGATTGATATGTAAGAATGGTGCTTATGCAAGTACTATATGTAAAACACTGGGTGAGGTAACACCATGTACAAGCACAGGGCCATCATACACCATGTGAAATTCCTGGAACAACAATAAAAAGTAGGACAGGAGTTGACAGTTTTATTCCTTCTCCTTAATTGTACAATTATCCTTGCTGTTTAGCACAGTGCTTGGTATATAGAAGTTACTGAAGAAAATTATGGCCTGAACGCCATTTGCCTCCATACAGGAATAGTGCCAGTACACATCTGCTTATCCCACATAATAAATAACTTCCAGTACCATTTTCAGGTTTCCAAAGTAGCCTAAAACTATTGATTCGTTAAGATTTTTGTTATATATATTTTTTCTGTTAGTAACATTTCACATCAAAATCCCCTCGCAAAGTGAAGATACCTGCACAGCAAACACATCTGTTTGTTAGAACTCCTGAGCCAGGGAGATAATTTCAATTAAGATAACCAACAATGAGCTGCAGAATCCCAGCTTATAGGAACTCTGATTTGCTGGAAAAGCAACACTTTCAATTCTGTAACCGGAAAAACGTTTAGATTTATTGCTAAAATATAACAAATATGTATTACTGTGTGGAAGGGAAGGGAGGATGGTCAGGTGTTTTACTGCCTTCGAGAAATTTCCAAATTGGTTAGAGGCCAAACAGCTCATGAGTAACTAATCCAAGATGAAAAAGTACTGTGAGAGGGAGTAAGGCCTTTAGCAAACTGAAAAAGAAGAGCCATCTAGAAGATTCTGGCGAAGGCTGCATAAAGATGGTAACATTTTAAATCTCAAGACTTGAGAGATCCAAAACTTTGACAGGTACAGACTAGAAATTAAAAGCAGAAATTTGAACTGTAGTTTTAAAAGACAGGCAGTTTCCTGAACTCATTTTTGTAATCAGATTGGCACTAAAAATTTCATTATTTAAAATACCAAGTTTCTGCTTGGACCTGGCAATGTGCTTGATACTGATTAGTTTGGGGACTATTATTTTCCAGTTCTAATTATTTTTACTTACTTTGGTAACTTGTGCCTCATCCAATCTGGAAGAGGAGAGCTATAATTTTAAGTGGGCAGTCAGGGAAGTAGAAGGGGAATGCCTTCCAGTCAAAAATCATCAGGAAACACACCTGTGGTTGAATAATTTTCTTTTATTATTCATTGCAGAAAGAGAGAATACACGCTGCAGAGAAAGGTGGAATGTCTCAGAGAGTGTTAGGATTTATTACAGGGTTTGAGCTCATTTTGGTGCCTTTGGAGAAGGTTTAAGGGAGCAAGACATTGGCCTGGACAGGAAGCTGTCAAGAAGCCAGAGTCATGTATGATTGGGTAGCTGGTATCTACAAGTAGTGAAGACTAGACAGAGGTGAAAGCTCTAATAGGTAAAGCAGGAGCAGTTACTTGTATTAGCTGGGATAGGATATATTTGATTATTTTTGTGGTTTAAAGTTCATGTTAGGCCAGGCGTGGTGGCTCATGCCTGTAATCTCAGCACCTTGGGAGACCAAGGCGGGCGGATCACCTGAGGTCAGGAGTTCGAGACCAGCCGGACCAACATGGAGAAACCCTGTCTCTACTAAAAATACAAAATTAGCAGGGCGTGGTGGTGCATGCCTCTAATCCCAGCTACTCTGGAGTCTGAGATGGGAGAATCGCTTGAATCCAGGAGACGGGATACAGTGAGCCAAGATCATGCCACTGCACTCCAGCCTGGGCAACAAGAGCAAAACTCCATCTCAAAAACAAAGAAAAAGTTCATGTTTTTGCTTCTGTTCAAACATGAGTATAGAGTGCTCTTGTTGTTATATTGATCAACTGTGGGTCCACAGTGGCGTTTTCTGATGTCCATATTCTATGAAATGGCTTATCATCAGCAAGAAAACAACAAGACCTAACTAATAAACCAGCTCAGCTCCTTCCGGGTGCCCACAGGTGCTTTTCATCGTCTCTCACATAACAAGGGAGAAAGCAGAATAAGGAGAGAGGGAAGAATATAGGCTATAAAGCAGACAGATTTGAGTTTAACTCCTAATTCACTAACTGTGAACAAGTTACTTAATCCTCCCAAGCTTCGATTTCCTTTTCCTATAATGGGGTTAATAATCCCAGTCTTTGAAGGTTATTGTAGGGAATACTAAAATATAACTGGAATATCTAGCTCTATTCTTCATCCACAAATAGGAGCCAATCAGTGCCTTTCTTGTAATTGTGTTGAAACAACAATTGCCACATTCCAGTTTCTTGAGTTTGACTAGCCATTCTCTGAAGAATGCTTCAGAATCACCTAGCTGACCTGTTAGACCCAGATTGTTGGGCCCAACCCATGGAGTTTCCAATTCAGTAAATCTGGGGTTGGGGCCTGGGAATTCGCATTTCTAATGGGTTCTTACTTGAGGATCATGCTGCTGGTCCAGGGACCAAACTTTGAGAACCATTGAGTTAGGTAATAAATTAGAAAGGCCAAACCCATGGTATCTGCAGTGTGTTCTGCGCCAAGTTGTCTGACGCCTGCTGAGCTTGATTCTCAAGCAGTGGCCAGCCAGCTTTTTCAGCAGTAAACATTTTAGATTTTGTGGGCCATGCAGTCTGTCACAACTCCTCAACTCTGTTGTAGCGCAAAAGCAGCCATAGATAATATGCAAACAGATAGGTGTGGCCATGTTCTAATAAAACATTGTAGATGCTCTTTGAATCCCATACGATTTTCATATGTCACAATATATTTATTTAATGTCTGCCTCTTTAACTATGATTTTACATGTGAAACAATGTTTAGCTGGCAGGTGATACTAAAATTGACAACAGACTAGATTTGGCCTACCACTGTATGTTGCCAGCCCTTGTTCTAGAGTTGGCAATAAAGGGAACCATTGAGAAGGGGGTCTCAGGTTGATGACTTATTGTTTTTTGGAAATTTAACTAGATTTTTCTGTCCCTTCTGTATTATTGAGGGGATGGAGGTCTAGTCTCTTTTCAGGGGGTTGGTGGAATTGTCTGCCAAATTGTCAAGTGATTTAAATTAACACATATGTGTTTGTTCAATAAAATGACTTCCTTTTCCCTGACTTCACTGCTGGACCCACTTAGATAGTTGTTATATAAATTAAGCCATCTGCCTGGTATTGTCATACAAGGAATCAATGCTTGAGTGCCCTGTCCTACTGGTTTTCATTTTCAGTATTATTGTCTCTTGGAAAAGTTGATAATATACTCTTTTCATTGAGTTTGCAAACTCTTATTTCCTAGATTTTTTAAAGACCCATTTCAATTTTTAAAATTACATTGCTATTCACAATGAGCCTTTTGAGTCTAGGACACATACATTCAATCAACAAATAGTAAAAAATAAAATCACCTTAAGTCTACACTCTCTTAAAAATAAAAGATCCATAAGTGGTGGATAAGATCATGGTCTTTGAAGTGAGACAGACCTAGAGTTCATTTCCAGCTTTTCTTTTTACTGGCTGTGATCTTGGAGAAGATATAACCACCTGAACCCCAGTTGTCTCATTTGTAAAATGGAATACTAGTCGTAACTACCTCACGGCATCATTGTGAAATTTAAATTAAATGATACTTGTTAAAACTCTCCTTAGCACAGTGCCTATCACACAGAGCTCAATAAATATTGGGCATTATTTATAGTGTTAACATCATTGTTTTCTTTGCTTTGCATAGTCATCATACCTATTATTAGCATAATCATTTATTCAGTCATCCAGGAAAGAAAGGTTTTCGAGTATGATCTGTGTACCAAGAACTGTATTAGTTATTGAGAATATAAAGATGTAATTTTTACTATGTTGGGTTTATATATAAATGAACATACCAATAAATTAGTTTAGTAAATTGCCTGGGCCTCACATCTATGTAGATTTTAGAGAGGCATAAAAGAAAGATTGACCAATCCTATTTAGAAAGTGGAGAGCATCAGAAAGGACTCAAAGAGGTGATCTTTGAGCTGCATCTGAGCAACACTTTTAGCACTCAGCATCAAGCAGACTGGAGAACCACTGGCAATTGATAAATCCTACTTTAGCATTTCCAAGAACACCTCATGCTGATCTCAGTTTCAAATTCCTGGCTTATGTTATTCACAGAACTCCTTCTCCTACACAAATGCCACTCTTCTTTCCCCATTTCAGCTTTAAGTGAAACCCACCCTCTCTTTAATACCACCCTTTCTTCCTAATCTGAATTCAGTTACTCCTGATGTATGTAGTACAGCAAACACAACACTTAATAATGAACCCTGATGCCCTGTCCCTGAAATCACTTAATTTGTGTTCATTCATTTTCTCTCCAGCTGAACAAGAGAGAACACCCTACCTCAGTACAGTGTGAATTTTCCCTGTGTTTCCACGGTATCCAGAGCTGTATGGAGTGTGTTACCCAGGCTCAATGATACAGGCATAAACAGATACCTCGTGTTCTTGCACTTCACATTGTTGTGCTTTGCAGATAATGCGCTTTTTACAAAGTGAAGGCTTCTGGCAACCCTGCTGAGCAAGCCTTTTGGTGCCGTTTTTCCAACAGCACGTGCTCACTTTGTGTCTTTGTGTCACATTTTGGAAATTTTTACAGTATTTCAAACATTTTCATTATTATTGTATCTGTTTTAGCGATCTTTGACTAGTGATCTTTGGTGTTACTAGAGAAATTTTTGTACCACATACACCAGGAATAATCGAGATCAGATTAGGAGCACCATGAACCACATCCATATAAGATTGCAAACTTAATCTATAAATACTGTGTGTGTTCTGACTGCTCCACTGACCGGCCATTCCCCAATCTCTCTCCCTCTCCACAGGGCCAGCCTGTTCCCTGAAACACAGCAATATTGAAATTATGCCAATTAATAATCCTACAATGGCCTCTAAGTGTTCAAGTAAAGGGAAGATCATACATCTCTCACTTTAAATCAAAAGCTAGAAAGCATTAAGCTTTAGTGAGGAAGGCATGTTGAAAGTCAAGATTGGCCGAAAGCTAAGCCTCTTGTGCCAGTTAGCCAAATTGTGAATACAAAGAAATCATTCTCAAAGGAAATAAAAAGTGCTACCTCACTGAACACATGAAGGATAAGAAAGCAAAACAGCCTTATTGCTAATATGGAGAAAGTTTTAGGGATCTGAATAGAAGATCAAACCAGCCATAGCCTTCCCTTAATTCAAAGCTTAACCCAGAACAAGGCCCTAACTCTCTTCACCTCTGTGAAGGCTAAGAGAGGTAAGGAAGCTACAGAAGAAAAGTCTGAAGCTAGCAGATGTTGGTTCATGAGGTTTAAGGTAAGAAGTCATCTCCATAACATAAGAATGCAAGGTGAAGCAGCAAATACTAATGTAGTAGCTACAGCAAGTTACCTAGAAGGTCTAGCTAAGGTAACTACACCAAACAACAGATTATCAATGTAGATGAAACAACCTTCTACTGGGAGAAGATGCTATCTAAAAGTTTCATAGCTAGAGAGGAGAAGTCAATGTCTGGTTTTAAAGCCTCAAAGGACGTGCTGACTCTCTTAGCAGCTAATGCAGCTGATGACTTTAAGTTGAAGCCAGTCCTCATTTACCATTCCAACCTAGACTTCACCAGGATTCTATTCCATCTCAAGAAACCACTTTCTTTGCCCATCTAGAAGAAGTTACTCCTCATTTGTTCTAGTTTGATCATGAGATTGTAGTAGTTCAGTTAAATATTCAGGGTCCACTTCTAAGTCTAGTTCTCTTGCTATTTCCACAA
The DNA here is from genome assembly GCF_037993035.2 of Macaca fascicularis. NCBI lineage: Eukaryota > Metazoa > Chordata > Mammalia > Primates > Cercopithecidae > Macaca > Macaca fascicularis. Next base: position 20,117,855 of record NC_088379.1, on the reverse strand, counting down.
CATTTGCAGTTACTTCCTCTACTGAATTATTAAACCCCTCAAAATCATTCATGAGAGTTAAAGTCTACTTTTTGGCTGATTTAAAAATTATGCTAAATCTACTCTGCCTGTGTTCTATAAGTGGAACAAAGCCTGAATGACAAAACATCTGTTTACAGCATAGTTTCCTGAAAGTTTTAAACCCACTCTTGAGACCTACTGCTCACAAAGAGATTCCTTTCAAAATATTAGTGCTCAGTGACAATGCACCTGGTCGTCCAGGAGCTCTGACGGAGATGTATTAATGTTGTTGTTATGCCTCTGAACACAACATCCATTCTGCAGCCCTTACATCAGGGAGTAATTTTGACTTTCACATCTTATTATTTAAGAAATACATTTTGTAAAGCTATAGCTGCCATAAAGAGTGATTCTTGTGATAGATCTAGACAAAGTAAATTGAAAACCTTCTGGAAAGGATTCGTCATTCTATATGCCATTAAGAACTTTCACAATTCATTATTGGAGGTTAAAATAACACAGGAGTTTGGAAAAAGTTGACTTCAACTCTCATGAATGATTTTGAGGGGTTCAATAATTCAGTAGAGGAAGTAACTGCAAATGTAGAAATAGCAAGGGAACTAGAATTCGAATGGGGAGCCTGAATATTTAACTGAACTACTACAATCTCATGATCAAACTAGAACAAATGAGGAGTACCATCTTCTAGATGGGCAAAGAAAGTGGTTTCTTGAGATGGAATCGACTTCTGGTGAAGATGCTATGAACATTATTGAATTGATAGCTAAGAATTTAGAATACTACATAAACTTAATTGAGAAAGCAGCAGCAGGATTTGAGAGGATTGAGTCTAATTTTGAAAGAAGTTCTACAGTAGATAAAATAACAGCATCACATGCTACAGGGAAATCTCTTGTGAAAGGAAGAGTTCAATCAATGAGGCAAATTTCATTGTCTTATTTTAAGAGATTGCCACAATTACTCCAAACTTCAGCAACTATCACCTTGATCAGTCAGCAGCCAACAACATTAAGGCCAGTTCTACCAGCAAAAATATTATACTTGCTTATCTTTTCGCAATATTGCTGAAGAATCAAATGATTGTTAGCAATTTTTAATAGTAAAGTATCTTTAAAGTACAGGTTGCACATTGTTTTTTAGACATAATGCTACTGCACACTTAATAGACTACAGTATTGTGTAAACATAACTTTTATATTCACAGGAAAACCATAAAAGGAAAGTGTGATTTGCTTGATTGTGATTATTTTTATTGTAGTGGTCTGGAACAGAACCCACACTATTTTTGAGGTATGGCTGTATTTATCAGTGGGTTCTTCAATTGCATCTTTAATAGATTGTCCTTTTAAATCAATATACTTGTCCTTTTAAACCAACATGCTTTTTAAATCAATATACTTGTCTTATCTCAACCTCATCCCCGTACTGGGAAGTATACCTTAGGCAGAAAAAAAGAGGCTCTGACTCTGAAACTTCTATGGCTCCTTCTCCCTTTCTTCTGTGCCTATCTTATGCTCTAGTGCTAGCAAACTCCCCATCATTTTCCAAACACTCTCTACTGTTTCATTTTCATGCCTTTCTTTGAAGTATGAACGCTCCTCCTTCTAGAACACATCTCTTAGGTGTTCACATGATTCTGATTAACTCCTTCTTATCCTTTAAGCTCAGCTTAGGAGGTATTTTTTCCAGAAAACCTCCTTTGAACCACCTAGTTAGATCAAGTGCCTGTTTCATAGTACTTCAAAGTGCATTAAACTCTTGATTTCTATGTCTTTCTCTTTTGATAAATTTCAAGCATCACATAGGTAGAACACTTATCTTTCTATCCTCAACGCCCTGTGGGAGTCAGTGAACTGTTAGGTGGATCATGGACAGGCAAGTTTATTCAGAGGCTCTGGTAATATAATAGTTACTCAGAATTTACACAACAGGCTTGAATTAGTATATTAATAATTTTTAAACATTTTGTTTTAGGCAGGGATTCTCAACATTGGCACTATGAACACTTGGGTCTGGATGATTCTTTGAGTTACGTGCTGTCTTCTGCACTATAGGATGATTGACAACATCCCTGGTCTCTACCAACGAAATGCCAATAGCACCTTTCTGGGAGTTGTGACAAGTGAAAGTGTTTCAAGGCACTGCCAAATGTCCAGTGGGTGCAGGGTAGGTGAGATCACTCCCCCGACCCTCATTGAGAACCTCAGAGTTGAGGTATAACCAAACACAATTTGTAAGCCTTTATATATACATGCTTTCATAAATTACAAAACTAAATTTAAATTTGAAAACATCAATACACTGAAAATTATTGGAAACCAAACCCGAGTGTTGGGGAAGTATATGATTTTCTACTACAGAGGTAATAAACAATCATTGAGGAAAACGTATAAATACAAAAGAAAGAAACATGAGGAAAATACCCCCAGTCCCACCATTCTAACAATAACCACTGATAATATTTTCATTTGTTTATTTTCAATATTTTTCTCCATGTATATCTGACCGTTTAAACTTAGTAATATTGTATTACTATAAAATTTTACACAGATTTAAATTCAATATTAGAACACAGGTATTTTTACATTAGATTACAGATTTTTCATAAATATTTTAATACCTATATTATAGTCTATAAATGTGTATAATATAGTTTACTAATCCTGACTTTAGAATAAGTAATTTCTTCTTTTAGTATTTGGAAAATTATGTAATAAATTGTGTGTGAAGTTCCTTATGTATTTAGAATTGTGTTCTTAAGATAGAGTCATAGAGTGGAATTAATGGAACAAGAGAATGAACTGTTTCAAGTCTTCACACACACACACACACACACACACATGGCAAATTTGCATTTCAAAAGGGACACTCAAATTTACCTGTACCACTGTAATGTGGGGAGTAACCAATGGTTTGGGCTCACTGCAGTGTCAGGACATGCTATTGATTAGGGTACACTTGGAAGGTGAGCCCTAATGACATGCTGACAAGCTCAATGTTAATGGGTGTTAGTGATTCCAAGAACCTTTGTCTTAGGAATGGACTGCTAATGGCTTTTAAACCAATATTAGGAATTTTAATTTTCTGTAAGTATGAAATTCTCATTAGAGCTTGAAAATACTTTTCCTGTTCTCCTCTCTTGTCAATCCAGATACATCCCTTTATGAAAAGGGCTAACACTTTTATCAATTATCACATCCATTTTAACCATCAAGCCTGGTACTAAGCAGGCATTAGATTATTCATGGAAAGAAAAAATAATATACTTTTGTACCAGATGAAGTATTTCCTGGGTCTGTTTATTTGTACCAGATGAAGTATTTCCTGGGTCTGTTTATTTAGGAGGAAAATTGGCATGCATAAAACTATTGCTATGCATATTCAGATAAATATTTCCTGGGACTTAGTAGTAGATGTGGTTTACTTAGATGAATTTAAATAGAAGGGAGGCAGTAAAGAGAGTAATATCTCTATTTATTTTTATACTTTAAGTTCTAGGGTACATGTGCACAATGTGCTGGTTTGTTACATAGGTATATATGTGCCAGGTCGGTTTGCTTCACCCATCAACTGGTCATTTGCATTAGGTATTTATCCTAGTACTATCCCTCAGCCAGCACCCCACCTCCAACAGGCCCTAGTGTGTGACGTTCCCTGTCCTGTGTCCATGTGTGTTCTCATTGTTCAACTCCCATCTATGAGTGAGAACACGCAGTGTTTGGTTTTCTGTCCTTGTGATAGTTTGCTGACAATGATGGTTTCTGGCTTCATCCATGTCCCTGCAAAGGACATGAACTCATCCTTTTTTATGGCTGGATAGTATTCCATGGTGTATATGTGCCACATTTTCTTAATCCAGTCTATCATTGATGGAGATTTGGGTTGATTCCAAGTCTTCACTATTGTGAATAGTGCCGCAAAATACATACGTGTGCATGTGTCTTTATAGTAGCATGTTTTATAATCCTTTGGGTATATACCCAGTAATGGGATCGTTGGGTCAAATGGTATTTCTAGTTCTAGATCCTTGAGGAATCGCCGCATTGTCTTCCACAGTGGTTGAGCTAATTTACACTCCCACCAACAGTGTAAAAGCATTCCTATTTCTCCACATCCTCTCCAGCATCTGTTGTTTCCTGACTTTTTAATTATTGCCATTCTAACTGGTGTGAAATGGTATCTCATTGTGGTTTTGATTTGCATTTCTCTGATGACCAGTAATGATGAGCATTTTTTTCATGTGTCTTGTTGGCTGCATAAATGTCTTCTTTTGAGAAGTGTCTGTTCATATCCTTTGCCCACTTTTTGACAGGGTTGTTTTTTCCTTGTAAATTTGTTTAGGTTTTTTCTAGATTCTGGATATTAGCCGTTTGTCAGATGGTAGATTGCAAAAGTTTTCTGCCATGCTGTAGGTTGCCTATTCACTCTGATGGTAGTTTCTTTTGCTGTGCAGAAGCTCTTTTGTTTAATGAGATCCCATTTGTCTATTCTGGCTTTTGTTGCCATTGCTTTTGGTGTTTTAGTCATGAAGCCTTTGCCCATGCCTATGACCTGAATAGTATTGCCTAGGTTTTCTTGTAGGTTTTTTACGGTTTTAGGTCTTACATTTAAGTCTTTAATCCATCTTTAGTTAATTTTTGTATAAGGTGTAAGGAAGGGATCCAGTTTCAGCTTTCTACATCTAGCTAGCCAGTTTTCCCAGCACCGCTTATTAAATAGGGAATCCTTTGCCCATTGCTTGTTTTTGTCAGATTTGTCAAAGATCAGATGGTTGTAGATGTGTGGTGTTATTTCTGAGGCCTCTGTTCTGTTCTATTGGTCTATATATCTGTTTTGGTACCAGTACCATGCTCTTTTGGTTACTGTAGCCTTGTAGTATAGTTTGAAGTCAGGTAGTGTGATGCCTCCAGCTTTTGGTTTAGGATTGTTCTTTTGGCTTAGGATTGTCTTGGCAATGTGGGCTTTTTTTTGGTTCCATATGAACTTTAAAGTAGTTTTTTCCAATTCTGTAAAGAAAGTCATTGGTAGCTTGATGGGGGTGGCATTGAATCTATAAATTACCTTGGGCAGTATGACAATTTTCATGATATTGATTCTTCCAATCCATGAGCATGGAATGTTCTTCCATTTGTTTGTGTCAAGAGAGTAATATCTTTCATAAGAGGCATGCCCATGTTCATCTCAAGTAAATGTGTGGGGTATCTTGTTCATGTGACAAAGATGAAGACAAATAATCATAAATATTTTGAGTAAGAAGACATGAAAGCTCATTCAAACTTCTCCAAGATATAGGTCATGATAAAGTAATGAGTTGCCCAGGGTCCCTTTGTGACTTAATAGTAGAACTTAGTTATAGAGGCAGAATGGTACTAAGGTTAGGACACACTGAGCTTTGAAGATAGGTCAAATTTTTCCAGAAATGCTGCTGGCTGTCGTCCCATGCAAATCACCAAATCTCTCTGAACCTCAGTTTCCCTGCCCACAGGATGAAAATCATCATAATACCAACTTCACAGAGTGCTTCTGAGACACAGAATAATTTTGATACAAGCCACATACCTAGTATTCATTTAAATGGTAAGCACTAATTAAAAGTGCCTAGTATTGTAACCTAGATTTTCTAATGGTTACTTTAGTGTGTCTTCTTCATACATAACTATTGGTAGGAAGAATCCCAAACATTGTGAATAGAATATTGCCAAAAACATTATTTTCTTTATGCTGATTTTGAGTATTTGTCTCTTGTAAGTTATAGTAAGCTTAGTTCTGTTACACATGAGATAATCTATAGGTATTTTCCATTTTTATAGATAAAGAAATTTCTTCAAATTTGCTGAGTAACTTGACTACATTATGAACTAGCAATCAGTAGAACTGGAATCAACTACAATCTTCTGAAGTTAGAGCTCAAGTTTTTCTATGTTAATCTTCCTTTTAGTACTAAGTGTTCTTTTTTGTTTTCTAAATCTCTATGATAAGTGAAGACATACTCTAAGGTACCTGGATTAGTAAGATCAGGATAGTACATTTAGAATCAAGTACTTTCCCCAGACATCTAATTGAACAGAATTAAGGATATGTGACTTAATATGTCAGCAAATGCATAGTTATTAATGGCTTGTCACAGAAATTCTCTAACAAATAAACAAGAGAATATTGAAGACCAGACAGCAATGAAGTAATTGGTGACGTGATTCCAAATTTAAACAAATTACAGGGGAAAATGCATAATGAAAAAATAATTAGAAGACTGAGGCACCTGAACAAATATCCAACTCCTACATCTGTCTTCACAATATTCAGCAATCCCTAAATATCTCTGGTGCATTGAGGTTGGAATTAGCAGAAACTTTTAAACATTACTTTAGTGAAAAGTCAGAGTTAACTTTTTCCTGTTACTGTGAAGTTTCAAGGAGACACAGAGGAAATTAGCCAAATGAATTTATTCATGACAACAGAGGTTATATAGCTAAAGCTCTCTTTGAAAATGTACCTCATTAAGAATGTGCACAGACGAGATTTTAGTCTAAAAGTTTAATGCTCAAAATAATAAGTTAGCCTCAGTATTATTGTATCTCTCTTCTGTAATGCATCAACAATAAAACTAACATGTAGCTCAGCATTTAAAGCTATATTTAAGGAAAAATACAAAATCAGCAAAGAAATTCTGTAGTTGCAAAATCTTTGTAAAGTTCAGAGTCGACCTGCCTAGCTAATATATTTCAAATACACACATTTTACAATAATAGGAACTATTCTTGCCAATGGCTGACTAAACTGAGTGGAGAAATTTTTCCATGGAAACAAATCTTCTCACTCTCCACACTCCAGAGAGACCTGAATATGTCTATTCTCTAGGGCACAACTTAAGTCCTGGAATAATTATTTAAGGAAAGTTGATCAGTTTCTTTGTAAAATTGCTATGATTGGAAGTGGAAGGAAATTTTTTAAGTGGGAAGGGCTGGCTTGAGACCTTGTATCATGACAGTTATACCATGAGATGCCTCTTCTTAGAGAACACATTTGTTTCATTATAAATTCAGTGGTGAGATTTCCCTATGGTGCCATGGTCTTCAGTCATGAACATGGCTTATGTGTTATGTGAAAACCACAGAAATACTGCTAGTGTATCAAAAGTAGCATGGACTCTGAGATAGCAAGGGTATTGTTTTAAGGCCACTCCTAGATATTGGCAGGAATATAGGATAGGCAGTGAACATTTCGATTTATTCTTTCCTTCCTTTGCTTCTTTTTGAGGCCGCTTCTAAATATGGATGAGGACTACCTTCACACTTAACTATGGTGTGAAAGAATAGAGGCAAATACCAAGCAGAGAAGGTTAAAAGTTAAACTTAATTATATTCTTATATTGCTTTCTCTCCATCTTCTCTTTGGTTAAATAGAATTATTTAAAGTTTGTCTTGAAAGAAAGGAAGCAACTCAGAGATTTACCCCTCTTCCTGAACCGGTACACTACTAGCCAATATTCATTTAATGTGCCTCTTAATTAAAAAAAAATCTCTCCAAAACCCTTTCTAACATAATAAATCTTCCTCTGCAGGTGAAAATTAAGAGCCTTGAAATTGCACTTGGATCTGTCCTATCTCATCACCAATTACTCCATATTAGCTCTAGATTTTCTTCAAAGGCTAAGAAAATTGGATATTTTAAGTAAGCCAAAGATGATTATTTCCCTGGTACAGCTAAGCACGTTAAATATAGTCAGCATTCACAATACTGCTGTCTAAGGAAAATAAATGTAGTGAACATCAAACAGGCTAAACAAATGGCTCAGGATAATTTTTGTGACAGAAGCTTAACCCGGAGTAGCTAGGGAAATCATCAGAAAAGTGGATGAAGGCCAGGGTACTCAGTTAATTACCACCTCCCCCCTAAAAAAAAGATGACTTGCTGAGCTTCAGGCTGAAGTGTACTTTCTGTGAATGTTGCCACAGTAATATCTTTCTTCTCTAAAGAGAATACGGATTGCAACCATAAAGAATGATGCTCCCAGAATGATTAAATATTTGAACCACATACTTTAACTATGTTTTTACCTTCATGTCAAAATCTAATTTCCACCCCCATCAATGGATACTATGGTCTGGGGTTGACTGTATTGTGGGCAAGCATGTAAGTCAGATGTGGGTTTGAATTCTTGTTCCACCATTTACACAATCTGTGTTCTCTCACGAGTGATTCCATTTTCCTGAAACTCAAGCAGGGGATGTAAAACAGCAACTGATTTTCATAGGGTTGTCTTGAAGCCTGAGGACCTCACATGTATAAGTATGTAAAATACTTATAGGTTCTAGAACATTAATAAAGCCCATAAATGGCAATTCTTTTGTAGTGTATGATCATCGATATTCAACTATTTTTATACTTAGAGTATAAGTTGGAAATTCATAGAATTCTTTACATAGATTTTAAAAACTATACTTTTGCCACATCTAACCAAACACCATGTGAAGAGGTTGGCACCCCTCTTTTTGTTTTTCTTTTTTACCTTGAAGCAATAGAACAAAGCTTGATGAGCTGTTAAACGGAGAGTAGAGAATCAACTCGCCCGTCTCCTCCAGCGCTCTCACCATGCTTGTTCTTGTCTAATCTTTCCCACTTATTTGCCTCCCTTGAAATCACTGACCTGCTCTCCTACATCCATCTGAGCTCAGTTATCCTTAAAATCATGTCTAGTGCCCTCTTATATTTTTTTTAACCTCTTCTTTTCTTACGATGTTTATGGCACAAAATCCACTCTAATTTCTTTTTACTTAGTTTCCACTGTGTTTATTGCATCTCTTCTCTTAAATAAAAGCTTCTTGAATGTGGGAAACATGCACTACTTTTTTTTTTTAGTCCATAGTACACGTAGCACCTTTCCTAAGAGCATGCAGGAGTTCATTAATAAATCATTGTTATTTAACTTGAAGAAATACGTATAGCAGAGTTACATGACTCCCTGAGTAAAAAAAAAAAAAAAAAAAAAAAAAAAAGTGTTCATATAATAGGAATAATAATAGTTCACAAAAGAGATGATCATTCATAATAGTGTGTTATTTTATTATTTATACTTTCTTTTTTTGTTTTCTGTTTTTTGAGACGGAGTCTCACTTTGTTGCCCAGGCTGGAGTACAGTGGTGCAATCTCGGCTCACTGCAACCTCTGGCTCCCGGGTTCAAGAAATTCTCATGCCTCACCCTCCCCAGCAGCTGGGACTACAGGTGTGTGCCACCATGCCCAGCTAATTTTTTTTTGTATTTTTAGTAGAGATGGGGTTTCGCTATGTTGGCCAGGCTGGTCTCGAACCCCTGACCTCAAGTGATCTGCCCGCCTCGCCTCCCAAAGTGCTGGGATTACAGATGTGAGCCACCATGTCTGGCCTATTTGGAAATCACTGTATGTGCTCCCATTTCATCTTTGTACAACTTAAGAGAAAGAATTTTTTATCACCATTTTACAAAGTGAAGGTTAGAGAAGTTGAATGACTCACCAGTATTCTAACTAGATGTTTATACTTTATGATAAGCCCAATTCAAATGGATAAAAGATGAGTTGAACAACACTTTAAGGCTTTTAGAGATTTCACAATTTAAACGTCCTAAAACTGAGATTGTCACTGAGTTATAAATCCTGTTATCGCTCATCTATACATTTTTCTTCACATATTTTTCAGCGCTGCAACATGTCATTTGATGGTGTGCATTTTTATGTTTTTTAAATTTATTTTCAAATGAACAAAATGATAAAATAAGTAAAAATTTAAGGTATGTTTTTGAAGCAAATGGGATAGACAAACCTGGCTTATTGGTTTTAATGCTTCCATCCATGCCCAATGTTAGTACTGTGAAGTCTGTATGTATATCTGACAACATCTCTCGTTCTGACTATCAGGGTCCCTCAGAGAGAGCCAGTAAATAACATCACCTTTACCCCTACTCGGTTCTGTACAAATAAGGACTAAAGCAGAAACATGGGTGACGAGGAGAAAATGTGGTCTCTGTTAATGATGGAAACCAGGTGAGAGGCTTTGCTTAGTGCAAGAAGCACAAGGGCCTGCAAGCTAGGTCCACAATTAGGCAGACTCAGCCTCTCAGTCAGGAATGATGAGACACTCCAATTCGGTGTGTGCAATTAGGTGTCAGTCACACAATTCGGTGTGTGCAATTAGGTGTCAGGAGTGATACTGACTGGGATGGATCCCCAGTTTACAGTGTAGGGGAGAGTGGTCCTGCCCAGGGACACTCAGGTTTGGAAGCAGGGGAAAATTCTGCTGCTTTGGCAATTTGCTTCCAGAAAGACAAAGATGAGAAATTGAGCAAAGCAGGAAAGAAATTGAGCACAGCAGGAAATTTATCCTTCCTAAATTTACCCATCTGAAAAGTCATTCCTCCCCAAGGAGGAAGAAAGTGAGTTAAGTGATGCCAGGGTGGTTTAGGAAAGATACGTAGTCATGGAGACTGAAGGGGTGGGAGAAAAGTGCCTTTGGCTATCACTGACCTCTTGATAATCTCCAATAAAAAGTGTTAGTATTATGAGTTAATGTACATGAGCATTGTTCATTATAAAGTCACTTCTAATCAAAGTACATGCAGATATTCCCAAGTTGTATGTATGGTGCATTGATATCTCTTTATATAGAAGTAGATATGGATATTTTGTCTATTTCTTTTCATGGCATTCCAAGGACCACTGCTTTCTGTCCGGGGACCCCTGAGATCAGAATTTTCAGGGTAATTGATTCCTATGTTAATTTTTCTGGTTCTACTTTTACCTTCTCAACTTGGAACCACACCAGCGCTTTGTAGTTTATACAAGCACCCAGTTGATCACAGGGCAATTTAAGTTTATGAAACACTAATGGAAACCGAGTTATCTGTATCAATTTCCTTTTCTTTTATTTCTAAACTCTGTGTATGTTCCAAATGCACACTCTTTTTCATTTCCTGTGGTAGTTTGAACTGCTGCCTCTGCTGAGTTTTGGGGCTTTTTCATTCTTCACAAGAAATCAGTGTATTCATTTCTCAAAACCATAAGATTCTTTTAAACTCTCAGAAATCAGGCCTTTTTGCACAGAGCCTTGATCTGTGATAGAACATTAGGATGGTGGCTGGATAAAGTTAGATAGCTTTTTAATTCAGGATGTTTTCTTTATTTGAGCTACCTACCAGAGATTTTTTTTTAACATTCCTTTTGTTTGTTAAGTAATCCAAAAATAAAAATAATTTGTTCTTTCATATTTTGTGATTTGCCTTGCATATTATTTTTGAAAAGATAGAAAAAATAAACTTATTTTTTACTGAACTCTTAAGTTCTATTTCACTTTTGCTTAGGCCTTTTATTTTTGTCTGAGGAATTCATATTTAATTATGAAGTGGAAAAGCAATAGAAAAATATCTCTCAGTAGGCAGAAAGTTATTAAATAAGCAAATATTTAAGAGCATCCCTTGTTCGTGAAGTAAGTTACACCAAAGTGCAGAATGCATTTTTAAAACTGCAAAAACTCCTACTCGTCAGTCTCCAGTGTCTTATTGGAGACTTTCTTGATCTTTCCATTTAAAACTGCACACCTCTTGCCCGTTCTTACAGGACAATCTGACTCCCTTTCTTTTTTCTTGATAGTACCTCATTACCTTCTAATAGACTGATTTTGTTTAACATCCGTTTAGTTGTTGTTTTCATTTCTGGTTCACTAATGGATTCCTAGCACCTAAAACAATACCAGCACTTTGTAGGTGCTCCATATTTATTGAATGCATGAGTATATTTTCGTCAGAGTTTAATGGATGGTCGCCCCTGCTAAATGGGGTCCTTCTCAGGATGAGGGAATTGCCTTGCACAGATTTCCATTCCTTGCAAACTTCCTTGTGTGAGTTCCCACTCCCTGTGCATGTGGTGAAATCTTTCCTGGTGCATTTTCTGCCAGACTGGGCACAGGGGGCAGATCCACGACGAGAGCCAAGTGTCCATGAGCAGAAGACGAGAAGAGGCAGCTAATGGCGTTTTCAGCAAATGAGAAACAACAGATTTTCTGCTGCTTTCCAGGCTGTGCCTAATTTTGTCAAAGTGCTTCTGAAGAAAGTCATTTGATAGAAACCTGGCCAACCATACCCACCTCTTCTTGCTTGAATTCTTTTTTAAAAACTCTGCAGGGAATAAGCATGCTTACAAATACTTTTGACTACTTATAAAATACTTAAGGAAAATAAGGGGAGGCTTATTGAAGACACTCCAATTTGGGATAAGGGGGCATTCCAACTCAGTCCCTGAACACATGTTTTTATCATGTGTGCTCCTCATTTCATCCTAACTATCTGAAGAACTAAGAAATATGCAAAAAAAAAAAAAAAAACACTTTAGACATATTATTTGTTATGGAACTTTTCTTTTTTTTCTTTTTCTTTTTTTTTTTTTTTTTTTTGAGACGGAGTCTCACTCTGTTGCCCGGGCTGGAGTGCAATGGCATAATCTCGGCTCACTGCAAAATCCGCCTCCTGGGTTCATGCCATTCTCCTGCCTCAGCCTCCCGAGTAGCTGGGACTACAGATGCCCACCGCCACACCCCTCTAATTTTTTGTATTTTAGGTAGAGACAGGGTTTCACCGTGTTAGCCAGGATGGTCTCCATCTCCTGACCTCGTGATCCACCCGCCTCGGCCTCCCAAAGTGCTGGGATTACAGGCGTGAGTCATCGCACCCGGCCCAGAACTTTTCTTATTTTTTCTGCACAGTCAGTCTACTCTATGTCTGATAGTAAGCCAGACAATGGTGATATTGAAAATGAAATAACGGCAAACACTTAACTGAGCATGGTGCTTGGTGCTTTTCAAAGCACTTTGTATTTTATTATCTTGTTTAATCCTTACAATCATTCAAAGAAGTGGATATTCCCATTTTCCTCATCTTACAGATTATATTAAGGATTGCACCCAAGGTTACACAGCTGTGAAATCAGGGTTTGAGCATAAGTAGTCTCCTTGCAAAGCTCATTATTAACAACCACATCCAGCACCATTAAAGATAAGGTCTTGTGCTGAAAGGTTCAAGGTGGGAACAGAGATACACAAACAGAAACCTCATAAAATGTGATGATAGTGGTGCAATTAAAACAAAAGATATAGCAACTAACTCTGTTTACTGGAGCTGGGGAAAGCATCAGAGAGAGAGAGAGTGTGTGTGTCATGAGATTTTAGGGATGATTAAAATTTTTCCAAGTAGAAAAAGAAAAATACCTAGGATAGAAGGAGGGAGAATTTTAATAATCAGTCTCCTCTGTGAATTAGCATATACTAGCTTTCAACAATTCTCATCCATACCCTTTCTTGCAGATACAATTTTAGCATTTTGGGGCCAACCCTTAAACCTGTGTACAATTTCAGCATTTTGGAGCCAAGCCTTAAACCTGTGTCACTGTCTGAAACCATAGCAAGTTAAATGCTGTCTAAGTACATTATAGGGTAGCAATTAGAATAACAGAATGCAGTAAACACATGCTGCTAAAGGCAATTATTTCAAAGTACAGTCATTTATTTTGGCTACCTGTAGTCGGGGCCAAGAGGCATGTCACCCATTTGGCCTGTGACTATCCTCTCTTACGCTACTCTCGGATAGTGGCTTCAGTGCACATGAAAAATACCTCATTTTCAATCTTCCTTCCCTCTTCAGTGTTGCTGACTAAACCGCCTCCAGCAGGCGATAAATGGAACCTTTTCCATCGGGCCACAGTAATAATTTAGAGATTTCTATACACCCACTGATTTCAACATGTTCCACAATGGTTGGATTCCAATTTTGTTTGACATCCCACAGCTGTAAAGGATTAATCCCCAGCGCTGTACTCAGCAATGTCAATTTTTTCATAGGCTGTGCATGTCCATCAGTTTACTCTCCTGGAAAGAAGGTATCTGCCACTGCTGGTATGCATGCTGGTGAAAACCAACGCACCTCTCTGTTTGATGTCAGAGATACAAAGCCTCTTGTCAGTACAGATATTTTCTAATTAGCTTAGATTATTTTAGAGGTTTGCATATCTCCCAAATAGTAGAGCTCTTTAAGTGGTTCTGTGACAAACGCCTCGGAAAGATGCTTTTACTTACTCCCACAAAATCAGTGACATTTAGGAAAATGATTGGCCTAAAAGTCTCTATTTCTCTCAAGTTTAGTTGAAAGTTCTTCTATGTATAATGCTACTTCCACTAAACTCGGCCTAAAGGGAAACCACACTCTACATGTTCCTCTTCATCAATTTTTATTATAAAGAAATAGGGAAAAAAAAGTCTGTGCTTATGTTACCCTCCAGAGGAATCTGTAACTTTCCGAACTCACTCCACAGCGTGACGTCGTTAGAGAGAATGCACAGGGTTTCTATTGCCCTTTGACTTTAGTAGAAGTCTGACTTTTCCATGCATTTAGCCATTAAGCACCCCACTTTCTAGATGAAGGAATAAGTACAGTGGTAGATTTTGCAGAATTCATTTTGGATTTGTGTTCTCCCAAAGAGGAACTTCACTGGCCATTAGGAACTTTGCCTACCACATCCTCTGAGCCATGAAAGTGAATCTTCTCAGTCTGGTGAATTTCACAGGAGTCCTTTCTATAACACTTCTGATAAGAAACTTTCCTATTAACGCTTGTTGAGAAAGGTTACTAAGGAAACAAGAGACCCAGGTAGTAGCAATTCGTATCAAGGTTAACAAAATGTACAAACGTAATCTTTGCCTGGCTCGATGATTTGCATCATTTTCTCAAAAGATGGAGTTAAGACTTGTTTCACAAGTATCTCTTAAGAGGGCTCCAGGCCAAACGCCTGCCTTCTGTCTTTTGCCCTATCAAGCCTGCACCTCTGAAGGGATGTGAGGCCAGAAAGCAGAGAATACCATGAGAAGAGCCAAAGCTATCTCCTATAACATATGCAAATTATACCATTATTTTTAGATAATTCTATATTTTATCAGTTTGGTGATTAAATTACAATTATTAATGTTCTTAATATATGGTGTGATTAGTGTACTTAAAATAACTATAATAGTATCCAAAATGTCTTCCATATGCCTCTCCTTATTTGACTGCATTCTGAAGGTCATGGGCACTGAAATGAATGAGTGTAAACAGCTCGTTCCAGGTCATATGGTTGGTTGGTGAGGAGGCTACAGACTAGCGGCAGGACATAGGCTTTGAAACCAAGCAAATCTGGAATGAAATAATATCCCTCTGCCATATACTAGATATGAGATCTTAGGCTTAAATTCCTGATCAACTACTTACAAGCTGTATGTCTTGGACCCTTTCCTTAGCCTCTCTGAACCTTAGTTTCCAGAACTATAAAATGGGATCATACATTATACAGTTGTTAAAACCACAGATGATGAGTATAGTGTGTCTGATTCAAGCATACATTGCTAATCATAACAATTCAATAAGCTATATTCATATGATTATAAATCAACAGTGGTGTCAGTGACAAGAACTAGATAGAACACCCAGTCTCAAGAGGGTCACTGTGGTGTCGAAGGAAGAATGTGGAATCTGAAGAAAGAAAACTGAGATAGCAGTTCTTGGTCTTTTACTTCATGCGTCTGTTATGCTGAGTGAGTGATTTAGCCCCAATAAGTCTGTTTTTCTTTTCTCCTTTTATTCTTTTTTTTTTCCTTTCTTTTCTTCCACTTTTTCTGTTTTTCTATTCTTTCTTTTTTCTTATCTTCCTTCTCTTTAATGTTCTTTATATCTTTCTTTAAAAAATGTAACACTACTAATCAAACTATATACATCAGAATTGTGAGGCTGAGTGAACTTTAATTTATATAAAAATGTTTTGATATAATAGATGTTATGCAAATGCTAGCAGTTAGCAGTTGTTTGTGTTATTCTAACTTCGGATACATGTTCTTTTCACCATATTATTCTATTCAGTTCTGTTAAAAGCTATCCTGTTTAGCATCTTATCAATTTGTAAATAGCGGCCTTTGGTTTTTTTGTAAGAGGTTGTTTAACTTCTTGCCTTGGCAGTTAGGATGTTCAAAGTCTAATTTAAAACCCATATTTATTAATCATAAAAAGGTTTAGAATACATTTCTTTAACCTGCTTTTATTTTCTTTCTTAGAGTCCTCTCTCAATTTTTATCTATTGTTTTATTCTTCTGCAGTGAGTACATTTTTTGAGCATCACCTTAAATAAAGTGGCAAGAGATGAATAAAGCCATAAGCCATAACTATGTAATAATAATAAACTAAGAGTAAACTTTTTTTTTTTTTTTTTTTTTGAGACGAAGTCTCGCACTGTCACCCAGGCTAGAGTGCAGTGGCACAATCTCGGCTCACTGCAAGCTCCACCTCCCGGGTTCACGCCATTCTCCTGCCTCAGCCTCCTGAGTAGCTGGGACCACAGGCGCCTGCCACCACTCCCGGCCAATTTTTTTTTGTATTTTTAGTAGAGATGGCATTTCACTGTGTTACCCAGGATGGTCTCGATCTCCTGACCTTGTGATCCGCCCGCCTCGGCCTCCCAAGAGAAAACTTTTAAACATTATGCTTTTTTATACATCTGATTTCTTACAGGGGTGAAAGTTTATTTTCTCCTGAGGGTAATTCAACTGAATACTGGTAAAGATTTATTGAATACCCATATAATGTAAGGCTTATAGAGGATTCCTGAGAGAGAAAGACAGATCCCTGTCAAAAAAAAGGTCTAATCAAATATAGAAAATCACACATAGGTGTGAAGCGTTAGGTGTTAGAAGGTCAGTAAGTGTCAAGAATATACAAGAAGGCTTGGCACAAGGGCTGGTTACATAACTAATGAGCATTGCTGAGAAATAATGTAAATTGCCATTTACCTTCTTCATTCCATTCCAACCATAAGCACTATAACCTTCCCATGTGCTCTGAAATGAAGTAATAAAAGGAGGATATTACTTAATATGGAACTAAAAGAACTGAATGCCATCCCATAGATGTGTGAATTTAGACAAATAATTCATCCAGTTTCCAGATCAATGAAATGAAATTGGACTACCTAAAGTTTTTTTAAACTGTAAGGTTTCTATCTCAGAAATAGCTTCAACTTACCTCTCTCAAGTAACCAACTATGTCTACTCAAAATTTTTCTTCATGCTATTCAAGGAAGTTTCTTAGAAGATGATAAGTAGATTTTTCAATAACTTGGATTAAATGGGACTTGTTGGAAAATCATTTTATCAAGTTGAAAGAGTGCTCAAGATAGAAGTCGCCCCAGCATTAATCAGAACCAATCCCTTCATTTGACAGATGAGGAACCTGAGACTCAGAAGGCATGAGGGAACCACACAAGGGCACACTGTTAGTTGCAGAATTGATGATTGGAGGCTTCCAATACCTAACAGGGTATCAGTGTTTGTTCACAGAGACCTAGTTTCTAGATAAGAGGGAAATAGAGACCCACTGTACTCTGTTCTGGGAAGACTTCATATTAATAGCTGTTTGAGGGACAAAGGCTATATTTATTAGGACTTAGTTACAGACAATAGACACATTTTGCCACGTTTAAGAAAGGGTTGTATTATCACAGTTCAAGTGGCATAGAAGCTAGTCGGAAGGGCTGGATGAAAAGGCTGCAGGTGAGGCTTCCAGTAACAACCCCTAGCCACCAGACCTCTGCCATGCTCAAGGAAGCTGCCACTGCAATACGACAACCCTCCATCCCCAGGAGTTATAATCACGGAACCATGCTTCCTCTGCCCTGGGCCTGCCTCTCTCCCCTCCATGCCAAATTCAAGTGGAGCTGAAATCCAGAATACTACCTGCAAAGGGATTGAAAGTAGTGTTTCACTTTCCAGTCTCTGCAATAAAGGATGACCCTGAAGATGGAGGTTGAAAAAGATGAGTCAATTCAGATCATTTCCCAGAAATCAAAGAGGGTGGCACATAATAGGATTACACGACCCAAACCATGGCATGTGAGGAATCGCATAAGGCAGGGATGACAAATAGACTTTATCTTGCCAGCCAGCTGTAGCTAATTGGCTGCCAAAATCACAAAATTGAGAAAGATTTTGAGGATGCGCCTGGGCCCAGAAGGATAAAGCCCTGTGACTAATTAGTGACATCTGCCAGAAGTATGGGCATGAAGCTATCAGAGTTAGATGAATGCCTCATGTATCCTATAATCAGTTGCTGCCTGACCCGCTTAGCAGATTATTTTGTAATGTCTTGTGGCACTCTTCTTCTTGTTGTTGTTGTTTCATTATACCTTGATCAATTTATTTACATTATCATGATGATTATACCTTCTTGACTAAGGTGAACTATAAATTATTTGTGATTTTAATCATCTCTACACCTGCAGAGTACTTGATATACCTTAAATAAGTGTCTATTGATTTGACTTAAAAATTTCAATTATTCCATCAACAAAACACTAATGTAATGTTCACTTTGCACTAAACCACATTGATTTCATGGTCTCAGGCTGAGTGAGACCCAAGATTTTAAGAAATCTTTCCAACTCTCCTCTACAAAAATAACATGCTTCTTTCTTAGAGAATCCTAAGAAGTTGATTTTGAACACCTTAAAAGGTGTGCTTGTTTTTGGATTGTGAACTCTGTTTATTGCTTTCAGTTTCTCCAGGTTTCTTGCCATCATTTTTGATCTTGAGCTCTTGTGTTCACTTGAGCTAATACTCATTCTTGAAGATAACTTTGCTCTGAGACATACATCACATGGAATGGATATGCTCGTAGCTTGGAAATGGGGATGTTAATTTGTGATTCCTGCACAATGCCTTTTTAAAGAATCCTGCACAGAAAGGATACCTGTTTCTTGAGAAAAACACAGGGAAGTGTTCCCCATGACTCTACTTGCTAACCTGCATGGCCCACTCTCAGTAGGGCAAAGGTTAAATTACATTTCTGGGAGAAGAAGAAGAATCAGGGCTGGTCAATTTTGATAATGACTCTCCTTTGATAGCTCTTCATGGAGAAGAGTTCTTGAGTTTGGGGGAACGTTAATAAGGTGAGAATGACCACGTGTGTCTATAAAATGCAGAGATGGGCCCTTACTAACAGCATTCATTCATTCAGTAAATTATAGTGTATTTATTGAATATTTATTTATTTTTGAGATGGAGTCTCACTCTGTCACCCAAGATGGAGTGCGATCTCAGCTCACTGCAACCTCTGCCTCCCGGGCTCAACCAATCCTCCTGCCTCAGCCTCTCAAGTCGCTGGGACCACAGATGTCCACCATCATGCCGGGCTAATTTTTGTATATTGAGTAGAGATGGAATTTCACCATGTTACCCAGGCTGGTTTCAAACTCCTGAGCTCAAGTGATCCACCTGCCTCAGCCTCCCAAAGTGTTGGGATTACAGGTGTGAGCCACTGCAGCCAGTCCATTTATTGAATATTTATTATGCACTGTGCTAGGTTCCAACCATATAGAAGTCTCAAGTTGTTTTTAATCATTATGAAGTCAAACAGATAGATACTACAAAAAGGTAAATGTGTAATCAGTGACTAAGCCACTATGAGGTTCCCTGAAGAGAGACACAGAAGCCCTTAGAGTGGATAATAGAGGAGAAACAGGTAACTCACACTTGACTGCAAGGAAAGACAGTTGAGTGAAACAGACAAAGATTCAAATGCAGACTCATTGTGAAACCTTAGCAAGGGGTCTGATCTGGATGTTTGTGTCCCTCCAAAATTCATATTTTCAAACTTTAATTCTCAAGATGGTGGTATTAAGAGGTGAGGGTTTTGGGAAGTGACTAAGTCATGAGGGCGCCATTCTCATAAATGGGATTAGTGCCCTTATTAAAAGAGGACTGGGGAAGCTTATTCAGCCATTCCACCATGGAAAGGCACAGCAAGACAGTATCATCTATGAGCAACAGATCCTTACCAGACACAGAATCTCCCAGCACTTGATCTTAGACTTCCCAGCCTCCAGAATTGTGAGCAATAAATTCTGTTTTTCATTAATTACTTATTCAAAGGTATTTTATTATAGCAGCCTAAACTAACCAAGACAGTAAGTTAGACAATTTCAGAGTCCTCACATCCGAAGAATGCTTTCCTATTAAATTAATAATTATTTTTTTAGATCTGGCATGAAATTATTATGACAGACCAGTTATTCAAAAGTGTTAGAAAGCCAGGTGATGGGAAGAGTTATGGTTTCTATTAACATAAATGATTTATAATGGGAAATCAGTCTCAGTATTTCTGAACTTTACATGGTTTCTTATGACTTTGAACATATAGTTTTGTTTCAGCAAAATTTACGTCTTGTCAAGGTATCAATTACTAGATGTAACATTTTATATTTCAGAGGGAAAGAATAAGTATGATAATAACTTTAGTATGTACATTGTGATAATTGAATTCAGAATCACTGTTATATAAAGGAGTTTTGAGATAATGAATATGTCATTCTAAATCTGGATAAAATTAAATGCCCTTTGTTCTTTGAATATTTAAATACATATACATGCCCAGATATTATCTCTTTCCTTACTTTCTTCTTTTGTGAGTCACCATCATTTTGAGAAAAAAAAAATACCTTGATAAAGATTATGGTTGAAATATTTAATATTATATCAATCTCTCGTACTTCAAGTTTATTGTAGATCAATAATAAAAGCAGAAGTCACTTTTTTCTTTTTTCTGTTAAGAAATGTATTTGTAGTCCAGCTAGATATTTCCTTGATAATATTTTTTCATCAACATATCACTTATAAATATTTCCCTTATATTTATTGCATACCCACTCCGTGCTAGGCACCATATCATTGGAAGAGGTGTAGCAGTAAGCAAAGCATATATTATTATTGTTGCTGGAGGAAGGCCAACTTTGCCTTTTAACAAATTTACTTTATATCTAAAACAAGAAACAAAGAAAGAAAAGAAGAGAAAAGAAGCCAGCCATCCTGGGTCCTTTAGAATAAATAGTTTTTGACTGGTCAGTTTTAAAATCTATTGTACTATCTCCAACTACTTAAGTAAACCCAGATTTTTCTCCCCTCATTTTCTTGCTTTCTTCCATAAGATAAGTAAATTCATTAACTCAATGAAACAGTGTAGTCCAGACCCAACACTCAGACACTTGGAATATATTGTTAGTTAGGTCTCAATTATATAGAAACATTTCTACCTTTAAACAGACGTAGATGGCACCTATTCAAAAAACATGTATGAGTGTGCGTATGGAAGTATGTGGGGAGGGGGAATAGAATTTAGTCTTTTATTAAGAAGGAGACTGCATGACCAGAAGCTGCTGGTTCTCATTTAAGACTTAAAAAATATCTTTTACTTAATCATTTCTAGAGGATCAAACATTTTCTCCTTAGTATTAATTTCTTATTTAATCCCATTTCCAAGGATTTTTGAATAATTCATCTAATACTTCTACCAAATTTCTTAAAATATTTAGAATTTCCTGGATTAACAGTGTGTTAGTCAACTTGGGCTTCTATAAAATATGACAGAGTAGGTAGCTTTAACAACTTATTTTTCACCATTCTGGAGGCTGCATGTCAGACCAGGGTACCAGCATGGTTGGTTTGTGGTGAAGGCTCCCTTCCTGGCTGGCTGATGGCTGCCTTCCCACTGTGTGCTCACATGATCTCACTTCTGTGGCAGGGGCGAGGGGTGGGGGTGGGGAGAGACAGAGAGAGAGCGAGCTCTCTGATGTGTCTTCTTATAAAGATAATAATCCTATTAGATCAGTGTCCCAGCCTTAGGACCTTATGCAACCTTAATTACTTTCTTAGAGGCCCCATCTTCAAATATGGGGTCTCTAAGCCACACTGGGGGTTAGGGCTTCAATATATGAATTTTTGGGGAATGCAAATGCTCGTGTAACTTTAGAATGGTATTCTGTGAAAGAGCGTATTTTAAAATGGAGAATGGGAAAAAAAACAGTAAGCAAAAACAGCAGAGAGTGCACTCTGCATTTAATGTTACTTTTCTTTTTGACCATTTCAGCATCAAATTGGTTTGAAAAAGTCCAGTTGGTTTTGTAAGAGTCCTGGAGCAAAAGGCTGTGATTGCATTAATAAGTATGAAATCTGATTCAGAGGCTATAATCTCATCGGCTTCTACATTGCATGCCTCTCTACTGCTTGCAAAAGCTAAGTTTGTGAACCTACAAAGGGCGAAAAGCCTTTAATGGCATCACACTCGCCTGTGCAGAGTACTGATTGCATCAACTTGGAGTTAAATTGCCACCAAAAATCTGGTTAGATCTCTCCTCAGTGGCTTGGGGATTTTGACTGCAGATCGACTGTGAGTAGAATGTTTTCCAAAATCAAAGAACAGCAAAGGAGATTAAAAGGAACTCAGGCTTATTCATTCTGTCCGGGAAAAAGTGGACAGAATGAAATATCTGCAACAATGGAATCAAATGAACCCCTCAGCAAGTTTTTCACTTTCTACTCAACATCATATCTCAAAGTCAAGGGCAAAGGCAAAAGATTAAAAAGACTAATGAGCTAAGATAATAGGGAGCCATGCTAGCTAATAGCTATAGATCTTCCTGGTAAGGAAGGCATGTATTCTCCTTTCCATGCTTGTATGCTAGTTAATAGCTGTAGGTCTTCCTGGTAAGGAAGACATGTACTCTCCTTTCCATGCTAGCTAATAGCTGTAGGTCTTCCTGATAAGGAAGACATGTATTCTCCTTTCTCTGAGAACCAGTATTTGTTAGCAGATAAAATCTTTGCATCATCCAATTAATGTAGCTTGTAGACAGAAAGTCTAAAGGGGTAACCCTATCATCAGCTCTGCTGCAAAGAATCTGTTAGAGCAATATGTAGGGGTACTGGTACTATTTTTTAAACTAGTATAAGCATAATACATTTTATTCAGGACTTTCAAGATGCTACAGAAAACATTGTGACTATGCCTCAGTATGTGCAAAGGATTTTGTTTTCAAAGTGGCCTAAATCTCAGCCTCTCCCTCTCGTGCGAGCAGTCGCTGTTACCATACTCTCACTTATTCAGAAGGGCTGTGAGGAATAGCAGGGGAAAGGCCACATTTATATGAAATCATGTGCTCAAAAAATCACTGCCACCTGCCAACAGCGTGACCCATGGGGACTTACTCCCTGTCCTTGACTTTCAGTTCCAGCCATACAAAAGGGGTGGTAGGGATTCCATGAAATGGTGCAGTGAAAGGGTCTTACACGTGGCTTGGAATGTATTCTGTAAAGGCGCATAAGTTCCTTCTTGTCAGAAAAAGGAACCAATTGGTAAATCGGTTCTATGATATTAATATGTTATATATTACCATTTTTGGGGATAGGACTGTTACCATTTTTTTAAATAATAGGAGAAAACAAAAGAAAGGAAGTCATCTCCAATAATAAAATTTTTGAACAACAGTGATTCTGATATTGTTGGTGAGGTGACTAATAGGTTTTCCTGACTCCATTCAAATGATACTGGCCCATTCCTTGGGAGACTCCCAGGCCACGTCCTGAACAGTGTGCTTAAGCAAAGCTGCACCAGGCAGAAAGCCTGTTTCCCACAGAATATGAGGCCATTTGCTGGCAGTCAGCAGGCTGCAGGAGTGTAATGAAGATGATCCCTCCAACCACATGGAGTGGGCAGTATCTGTCCTCTCCAGGATAAGAGCCCCCTCAAAGCTGGCTGGAAAGACAGGAGCAGAGACAATGGCTGAGCTCTAGGTCCTGCCAAGTCCAGCTTGGTATTTGACTCAGGGAAACTCTGACTGAATTAATTGAAAAATAAAGGTTATTGTCAAATTGCACTAGAAATGAAAGATTTGGGTCAATACTTATTGAATTTTGCTATGCTGGGCTTTTCAGGCATCCAATATCACATCGACTCACATTCTCTTTCACTTACTACCTATTTCTTAGATAAGTTCAGATTTAACCAGCAACTTGGAAATATTGCAAATGAATAAGGTCCAAATCGGGGGCAGAAAAGTCAACGGTCTGCTGCTTCTGGAATTCCGGCATTGCCTCAGAAGCAGGAGTTACTTTTCTTCTTCATGTAACGTGTGTTTTCACAGCACTGACTGTATCGCCTCATTGGCTTTCCAAGACAACCCTGGAAAAGAGAAAAGGCAAGAGTTTACCATCTCATTTTCCACATGTGTAAACTGAGGCTCGGAGAGATTGAAAGGGACCATACTATTAATCAGTGTTGAGTTGGAACTGGGATCCAAGTTCACGGAGGACATTTCCCACCAAGCTGGGCCTCTTAGGGTCAAATCCAGGGAACTGCAGGTAGAGATGTAATGAGGAATAACAGATTATGAGCTGCCGTGTGTAGTCAGCCTAGTATGTGCACATGGTAAGTGTTCAGTACATATTAACAATTTCAGTGTCAGTGTTGATTGTTGTTGTTGTTATGATTCATTCTCCTTATCTCAGAAGGAACCAAAATAAAGTTAAGGAGCATCCATACACTTTCAGGCTTCTCTCTATTGAGGTTATTTTAATCAGCAGCAATAATCATTTGCATATAAAAAATTCATGTAAAGTAGGCTAAGAACTAGGAAGATGAAATGAAAAGGAATCAGCTCAAGTCCTCAAGGAGCTTACCTCTAGCTGAGCACGAGTGACTGGTGAGGGCTTAACAACTAGGAATATCGGCCGGGTGCGGTGGCTCACACCTGTGATCCCAGCACTTTGGGAGGCCGAGGTGGGTGGACCACATGAGGCCAGGAGTTTGAGACCAGCCTGGGCAACATGATGAAACCCTCTCTCTACTAAAAAATACAAAAATTAGGCGGGAGTCTTGGTGTGTGCCTATAATCCCAGCTACTCAGAAGGCTGAGATGGGAGGATCACTTGAACCTGGGAGGCGGAGGTTGCGGTGAGCCGAGATGGCACCACTGCACTCCACCCTGGGCAGCAGAGCGAGACTCCGTCTCAAAACTAAAACTAAACAACAAAAACTAGGAATATCAGGCAAAGTCACGTAAGTTAGAGAGACTTGATAACAGAGGAAAGAGACTTTGCACTGATCCCTCAAGACTAAGGGGAGCTTAGGGGAGCAAAGAAGATATGCCAGGTATCCCAGAGAAAGGCTCAAGAAGAGGATGCTCACAGGTCTCAGCATCACTTACAAAGTATATTAAAGATACATACAGGCAGGCTCATCCTCAAAGATGCTTATTTAATACATCTGGGTGGAATCCTAGTATTTTTGCATGTAACAAGGTCTTCAGCGTAACAATCTGCAATTAAGAGCCAGTGCTGTTGGCAATGGGGGCCCACAGATTAGGACCCCATTTTATTAGGGGCCCGCATTTAATTAGATTTGAGTAGGTTTCCTGTACTAACTCACACCAACGAATGTGTTTTAACTTCATAAGAAGGTTAGTCCATTGCTCACTGAGACACAGTGCCTGACATATAATAAGAATTTGATAAAAACCTGAAGGGAGGAAAGGATCAAGGACAGAAAGAAAAACGAGAAAAGACACTCTCGTTTTCCTTCTTTCAGTCTATTAACCTGTGCTGTGTGCTAAGATTCCAAGATTCCAATGTCTACATCTCAGTGGATCACTAGATGGGCTGGCAGTGACGTTCCACTGCACTCAGACAGGTGTCTGCATTCCTAACGACGCACAGACCCTGTATGATCCAACCTAGCTCAACCTTGCCAAACTCGTCTCCTGCCTTTGCTCACCACTGTCTGACCACTCAGGCCTTCTGTCTGTTTCTCGAAACTCCCCAGCTCATTCTCACCTCGGAGCATTCACGTTGCCTGGGAAGCTCCTCCCCCTGGTGTACATATGGCTTCTTCTCCTTAAGGTTTCATGTGAATTTCCACCTCAGAGTAGTCACTCTGGCTCTCCAACCATAAGCAGAACCTGCGTAGTAACTAGGTTTCTCAAAACATGTTTTCCTACCCCAAGTTTTCCTGGATATATGTTTGCTTTTCAATTTGTCCTCCTAAGCACCACCACCAGAACATAAGCCATACATGGTCAGGACCCTTGCTGGCCTTGTACATGACCATGTCCAAAATACTTAGAGCAGTGTCTGACATACATAAACTTCTCAATAACTATTTATATAATGAGTGGATACTATCAACAGCGGCCTTCTCCCTACGTGTATCCTCTTTCTCTTCTCTCAGTCCTTATATTTACCTTTCTCATTCCCTTTTTCTACTAAACTACAGTTGATTTGAGTTGCTGCCACGATTTAAAGTTAAAAATACAAAGGGCTGCTCACCTCTAACCTGTTACGTGTCCTCGTGAGCTCATGTCCCCAAATCTAATACCTTCTGAAATAAAACCCAGTGATCTCAGGCTGCCTGAACTCTAACAGTGGAAACATGTCGGGGAGTCCCTGGGGGCCCATCCATTTTAAGAACTGTTTTGAGAGTTGGAGGAGGAAGGATTCTTTTTTTGGCAAGCAGTCTGAGAATTAGGTTACATTCTGAATTAAGTAGGGCAAAATGTGTCATATATGGCCCAGTTCTGTACCTAGAACTCCTGCTCACACACACACTCACACACGTACACATCTTTCGAGATTCAAGTGAGTTTGGTTGGATATAACCGTAGACATATTTGTTTGCATAAGGCTTTGAAAGAAATAAAATGCTTTCATATATATTATCACATTGTAGACCAAGAAGGAAGCAAGGCAGTTGTGAATGTCCCCATTTTACTGTTACGGAAACAAAGGTCCAGAGGACTTCAAGATAGCGCCAAATGTTCTTGCCAAACACAATTGAATGCGAGTCCTGGAATTCTAACTGGACCCTGCTGTGGGATGTTCTGGAAAGTCACTTGGCAGTTTCCCTCTCTGGAAAATGAGAGGGTTGAATGACCTCCAAACCAGTACTTTGCAAACTTCAATGTGTTCACAAGTCACCTGGATTCTTGTTAGGTTGCTGACCTGAATCAGTAGGTCTGGGTAGGACCTGCTATTCTGCATTTTTAAGAATTAGTCACAGCTCCCAAAGGATGCCCAAGCTGCTGGTTCATGAACCACAGTCTGGAGAGTGAGACATTGGAACCAAATGGACTTTTGATGGGCCAAGATTCTTGAGATTCAAAGGCGTGTGGTAGAATTCAAGAAGAGCTGCTCTTCTGAACTGCAGCTCTGCGGCTAAGATTTTCTTCCCAGGTGCATTCTTATTTTGGCTAGGATCACTGGGGAAGTTATTAGGTCTGATTGAGCTGGTTCGTGGAGATCTAACCGTACCTAAGAGAGGCAATAAATAAGTAATGAACACGTGCATGGAAAACAGAAATTTGAATTTGCCAGATACAGGTGGCATTTTTACATATGAGTTAGTGAATAGGTCTTGTGCCCAAAGCTTCCTGGCTCCTCCAAAACAGATTTGTTTTAGGATGAAGGCAGAAGGAGGCCTACCTGGCAGCAGATGGATAGCCTGAGGCTTAGATAGGTGTCTGCTTTTCCCAAAGCCGATGCAAAGCCTCGGGCAAGCTGCCACGCAAACCCACAAACCTTCTTTGTCTCTGCCACGGTGAGTGCAGAGCCTCATCACAGTGGGGAAGCCTCTGTGGATTTGCATTTAGGAAGAACACGTCTGATTGACAAAGAGAAAACAAATCGTTGCATTTTAGTTTTTCATCATGTGTGAAGTGAAGCACAAGTGAATTTTCCATTATGCCTTGTTAGGATCAGAATCCTCAGTCATGAAGGGGTGTGTAATCGTAGCTGATTGCTCAGTAGTCACCTTGAGTGAAAGGGACAGTGGCTCATTAGTCTTTGGTCTACGGAAATGCAACTGCAGTCCCTTTCAAGGTGTCTCTGTTGTCCTTTCTGACGCCCATGGCATGGATGGAAATCACCCTCAGCATAGACATGAAAGTGTTCCTCCAGATCACTCATGGTGGCCAGAGATTCCCTTTCAGGGGCACTGCAGCTGAGAAGAATGGAGCATGTTCAATGTGGGGTTGAGTTGAGGGCCATGGTCAGTATGTGCATACACAGGAATGGAGCGAGGGACTGGTCTTATTTTCACACTTTTGATCATAATCACCCAATGAACTAGGTATGATAATTTCTACTTTATAGAAGCTGGAGGAAACTGAGTTTCAGTTATAGCAACTGGTCAAGGCCTCCTGTGATTACCTTGATTAACCTAGCTAATCCATTCCCTACTTTAGACTCTCAGAATCAACCTTCCATTCTTCTAACATTCAGAGCCTTCCTTGTGCTCTCAGTAATATGTCCCTTGCACATTTTATTTTAGATTGGACTACAAATCAAAACTGTCAATAATTTGATAGAACTGAGGAAACAATGCCTTGTTGAGCTAGTATGAGATCTCAAGGCTTAGCCCTGATTACAAAGCTGACTCTGTTTCTCATAGAGTCTCAATACTGTTTCTCATTGGTCCTGCAGTGTCATGTAGTGGAGGAAACTGTTAAATCAGAGACACCTGGGGTTCAAAAGCCAGCTCAGCAGTTTATTAATTGTACAGCCATTCATGATTTATTTTCCTGTCTGAGCTCAGTTTCCTCCTCCCTAAAATGGGGATAGCCATCCATCCTGGGATTATTAGAAGGATTAAATTTAAAGTGCACAGAATAGTCCCTGGCCCATGATGAGTATTCAGCAATATAATGAGCATTTAACAAAAAGCTTCAGTAGGCAGCAAGTAATTGATGGTAAATTGCAGAGCAAGGATTTGAAACCCAGCTCTGAAGCATTAAAATATTGCCTCTGACACAAATGGTAGCTTCAGCTATTAACAGATGTTCAACCTTCATAAGAGAATACAGTCTTATAGGCTATGAACTCGTTGGCATGCACACTGCTGCTTTTTAAGAGCATTTGTAGCTGATGCTTCGCAAACCACTGTCCTGGCAGCCACACATCTTTGGAAAAACAGAGACCATTATAACATCACTGAATTCCTCACCAAATTCAGTTGGTTATATTTTGAAGGATATGTAATAATAAATGTCAACATAAATAATTATAGGTTGAATACAAAATGCAATGCCTGCATTTATAAATTCTCCACTTGTACTCTGGGATTTCCTTATTTTGATCAATGCATTTCTTAATCAAACATTGATCTTGATTCATGGTTGAAGTCAACAACCTCAAAGAAAAACACATAAGCTCCTTAGAATGAAATAGCAGAGGCTGGGCACGGTGGCTCACGCCTGTAATCCCAGCACTTTGGGAGGCCGAGGCAGGTGGATCAGCTGAGGTCAGGCGTTTGAGACCAGCCTGGTCAACATGGTGAAACCCTGTCTCTACCAAAAATACAAAAATTAGCTGGGCGTGGTGGTGTGTGCTTGTAATCCCAGCTACTCGGGAGGCTGAGGCAGGAGAATTGCTTGAACCCGGGAGGCAGAGGTTGCAGTGAGTTGGACTCCAGCCTGGGCAACAAGTGCAAAACTCTGTCTCAAAAAAGAAAGAAAGAAAGAATGAATGAATGAAATAGCAGAGATTTGTTTGTATTACAGACCTACCATCACTTTAAACAAATTGTTTAACCCTCCCTCAGTGTCAGTTTTGTTATCTGAGCACTGTGGATAATAACGTCCCTAGCTCATACTTGTGTGGTGGAGACCAAAGAAGATAATAACACAAACCACCTGGTGCTTTTTCTGCACACCATAAAGGAGAAGCAATGCAGCTACTTCTGTGATTCACTGCCCCGGGCATTCTTGGAGATGCTCTATTTGCGCAGACTTTGGGTCAGAGAAACTGCATTAACAGTTTACCAGCTGAGAGACCTGGGCTGAGTTACCTCAGTTTCCTAAATCCCAGTTGTTTTATCTGGAGGATGGAGGTGGTTCAGGCTGCCTTACAGGTTGGTTAAGATGGGGAAATTATCCAGTGCCTACCACGTAATTCTTAATTCTCCCCACATTCACCGAATCATTCACTCATTGCAGCAGTGGCCAGGGAATACATTGAGAGAACCCCAGTCAAATGTTTCCATTATTACTATGCTGGGCAGTCAGGAAAATAGCAATCTCTAAACTGTCTGTCTTCCTAGTGTTGGTTACTACTGGATATCACATTACACTACAATTTCCCTATTTCAAGTCCTCCCCTGCTAGAATCCCCATGTGGGGCCAGAAACCTTAACCTATTTTATTCACTGTACTTCCTCAGTGCTTAGCACATAGTAGGCCCTCAATGCATATATTGTGGTGGTGTTTTCAAATCTGCCTAGGGTCAGGTCTGCCCTAAGCCAAAATAACTCTGGTCCTAAATTAAATGTGAATATTTCAAATGAAGGATGAAAATGTATTGTTTTTTGTTTTGTTTTGTTTTTGTTTTGAGACGGAGTCTTGCTCTGTCGCCCAGGCTGGAGTGCAGTAGCCGGATCTCAGCTCACTGCAAGCTCCGCCTCCCGGGTTTACGCCATTCTCCTGCCTCAGCCTCCTGAGTAGCTGGGACTACAGGCGCCCGCCACCTCGCCCGGCTAGTTTTTTGTATTTTTTAGTAGAGACGGGGTTTCACCATGTTAGCCAGGATGGTCTCGATCTCCTGACCTCGTGATCCGCCCGTCTCGGCCTCCCAAAGTGCTGGGATTACAGGCTTGAGCCACCGCGCCCGGCCGAAAATGTATTGTAATATTTTTCTCATTTCTCTATATACTGGACGACTAATAAAATATTCTGCCTCACTCTCTGGAACATGTATTCATTTCTGTTTTGTCAGTGAGCTCTGTTACAAAACTAATAACAATGACATTTTAAATACAAGAATAGATAACATTTTTTGAAATAGTTAACCTTTCTGTGTGGCATTTCATCGGATGTCTAATTAGCAGTAACATTTTGTTGTTTGCCATCTTAAACTTACCAGGTTCATAAGCCTCGAGAAATTAACCTTGTTTAAATAATCAATCATCATAATGAGAATTTCTATCTTTAAAAGTTCTTCTTCTTTTGTCCTTCTTCTGCATTCCTTTGGCACCAGAATGTTCCATTTGGAACTTCGTTTCTGTACTAGCTTTTCTATTAAGAAGCAGAAAACTTCTCTTTCGTAACTTTTCTTTGGAGTGGATTTTTTTTTTTTTTTTTTTTTTTTTTTGCCAGTTAAGAAAATTTCACCCAATTTCTTTCATATCGTCAAGGAAAAACTTTGGCAACTAGTCAAGTAGAGCAGAAATAAGTTCACTACTAAGGTTGGAAAAATCATTCCAACCTTATACCATATCAAAGGCAACCATATCATTCCTGCCTTTATATTGTTTTACTGAGAATTCATCTTTTGAGAAGCCCTGTTGTCATTATACATGTAAATAGAAATTAGAGAGCATGCAAATAGTTAAATACTGAAACATGTGTTTGGTTCCTTTAGGCTTTCCTATCCAGTAGGTGCATGTCAACTCTCATGGGGAAAGGGAAAATCAAAGTATTATGCCAGGTATTTTAAAGGCATTAACTCATGTCATCTCAAAATAATTATACTGAGTAACACTGTTATTCCCATTTTGAAAAACATGAAATGGCGCCAAGAGTGGCTGAGAAATGTGCTCATTGTCACTCAGGCATTAAATGGTTGAGACTGGAACCCAGTGTGTCCACCTCTGAGCCTATATTTTCTCCACAGTCTTTCTCCACCTTCTTACAACAGGGGTTCAGCTGATGTCCACGTTCTCCTCTACTAATTAATTAGCAGAACAACATGGACAAAGGTAGCTTAAAGACTGATACGAGAAGTAATGATAAGAATAATTCTCTGGATCAATAGTTCTAGCCTGGATAAAATTTCTGCTTGAAAGAAAGTCTGAATTCGATGATAATCCAAATAAGTTATTTTCTAAGAAATTTTAGTTTCTGAAGAGCCAACAGTCAGAATATCCCTTATAGGAAATTACTACACAAGAAATTTATTTCATAAGTTTTATATTCTGAATGTTCAAAGATCTTCAGAAATATCCCACGAATTTCATCAATCTCTGAACATGAAAAACATAGTTTTATCCCTGTTTTTCATGAACAAAAGAAAATTAAAATTGGATCACTTCCTAAGTTGTCAATTTAAGATTTTTATTGACTGTTGCATGCTGACACTACTTAGATAAATGAGATACAACCACCTTCCTCAAAGAACTCAAAGGCTGTTGAGGAGACAGACGTGAGATCAAATAAATACAAAGTAGTTAAGTGACAGCTATAATAATTGCTTATTTTAGAACAACTGATAAATGTCATCTAATGCAAGAAGGAAAGGTCAGGGAGCCTTCCTAGAAGAAATGATCACTGTGCCTTATGGACAGATGAAGAATAGCTGATTGCAAGTGGAAATAACAGAAAGGCATCCTAGTTGGAGAAGACCACCACAAAACCAGAGGTGCATCATTGTGAAATAGCTGATGGATTGAGAGATCTACATAAGTACAAGTCCGGCAGTTGTGAGAAATGAGTCTAGGAGTGGAACGACATAGTCATTTTTGTACCTTCATAGGGCACTGCTTAGGAGTTTATATGAGAAGAATAAGGCTCGAGGTCGAGAATTAAGTTTGGTGCTATTTCAGGAGTTTAGACATTGCTAAAAGTTTGGACCAGAACACTGGTCTTTGGATGAAGTGGAAAACACGAGATTCTATACATATTTTAGAGCTAAAATGTACAGTATTTGGTGATTTGTTGAAAGCCTGGTTGCAGATGGTCCAAGATGCCTCCAGTGTGGGTGACTGGGTAAGAAAGTGGCATATTCAATTCAGATAAGAAGCCCAGATGTGTGTGCTGTTTAGTGTAAAAGATCATGGGCTGAGGCCGGGCGCGGTGGTTCACGCTTGTAATCCCAGCACTTTAAGAGGCCAAGGCGGGCAGATCATGAGGCCAAGAAATCGAGACCACCCTGGCCAACATGAAGAAAACCTGTCTCTACTAAAGATACAAAAATTAGTTGGGTATGGTGGCACGTGCCTGTAATCCCAGGTACTTGGGAGACTGAGGCAGGAGAATCGCTCGAACCTGGGAGGCAGAGGTTGCAGTGAGCTGGGATCGCGCCACTGCACTCCAGCCTGGCGACAGAGATTCCATCTCAAAAAAAAAAAAAAAAGAAAGAAAGAAAAAGATTATGGGCTGAAAGTTTAACACCTAGCAATGAGGGAAGCATCGGAAATCTGGAAGAATCGGCCAAGCAAGCTGTGAGATGAGCAAGTTTCAGTAAGGAGATAGCATATAGGAATGTAGAGTTGGGAGGCAATAGCTCCAGGAAACCTACGGAGTGAGATCAAGGATGACATAATGAATCAAATCTACATTTAAAGGTGAGGAAGGGTAAGAAGGAATGGTGAGAGATTTAGAGCAATATATCGGGAAAGTTTAGAGATTTCAGAATTTCCACAATGTCTAATGCAATAGGACAGTCCGATTAAAAAAAATGTGAAAAATGAGTCACTGAGTCTGAAAATTAGGTGATCATAGATATGTGTATCAAAAACTGTTTGCTAGAGTGATAAAGGGTAAAATAATTTCTAGTTGGCTGCATAGTGAATAAGAAATAGGAGAAATAAGCATAAAATAATATTTCAAAAATTTCTATATAAAGTTTAGGATCAAGAGGTTGAAGTATAGCTCTCAGGGCAGGAGTCTTCAGAGGTATGTGTCTTTTATTTGGGACTGGACTAAGTCATGTGTCAGTAAAAAATAAGCAACAGAAAGACTGTTCTATACAATTAGAGAATATGTAAGGGGGGTTGTTTCTTTGATTTGTTTCATTTTTATGATGAAATGTAGGCCTCAGAAATGTCAATGGAAAGGGTTTGATAGGGAGGCATTGGAGAAGTTTGTGAAGCTGTTAGGGGCTCAGTCTAGGCAGTTTAGAGGGTTATGTAATCAAAGAGTGGGAAGGGCCAGTTTTGTGCTCAATGACCGACAACAGTACACATAAGAGACATGACTGGAAATACCTGCTCTTAAATATTCTGACTTGAAGCCCAATCATTTTGATGCTTCAGCTAATTAAGGATGCTAGTCATCAACACAGAGCAGTGATGGAGACTGATAAAAAGGATCAGTGGTGACCCCAGTTATTAAGAGGTGACAAGCACAGTCATAGGACCCTGGCTGAATTGGTTTTGTCTTCATGAAATATAGCTGGTCTCTGAGTCAGCCAATACCAAAAGTAAACACAAGAGATTTTCTGGGCTCCTCTTTGCCTTGCTTTCTTCTGATTCTGCACCAACCTTTAATTGAGCGGCGAACTGATGATGAAAAACAAAACAAAACAAAACAAAAAACAGCAAAATTTTGTGTATGAGAAAATCTAGAGAAGATTCAATGTAAGCATATCAAGAACTCCATTTAGCATTCAAAGTGACAGTTTCATTAGCTCTGTCTCTTTGAAACTTAAAGATGTATATTTATGAGAAACCCTATTCATGTTTGCTTGGCTATTTCTTTGGTTGTAATTTAAAATTGATAATGACTAAACAAGATAGAGTCACCTATTCTAGAATTTCTAAAGTCATTGTATGGTACTTTCAAGGCAATAAATTGAATTATTTTTCTGTAAAACAGCCATTATAGTTAAACACGAGAATTGAAAGAAAGAAAGTTAAACCTATGACTAGGCTTTATTAATTTGCATAAAAAATTATGGCCTAATTACTTATCTCTGAAATGCCCTGGACAGACTTATAGCTGGGCTGTAAATAAGGAAGAGTCTGAATGAGTGAGGAACAGGTAGCTTCATCCAAGGCAGGCTCTAATTTTTACTTAAAGTTGGGCCATGTGAAAACTTTTTCAAGTCCTAAAACTCGAAGAGGTTTTGGTGCTTTCTCTGTATGTGATAAGAATCAATTTTAAATGATAAAGACAAAAATTTCACATGTCCTTCTGATTTTCCTATGATGATCACATTTTTTTTCTTCCGGTATCAAATATCAAATGCTTTCAAAAGACTCCTTGGGGGCACCTTTTGCTCATGCCCTAAGAATGTGTTTATGAGATTATGCAGCACTAAATAAAGACCTTCCCTACAAGTCATAGCAGTGGTCAAACACTCTAGGCAGGTGTTTCAGCACCAAAAGCCAGCTCTTGTTCCCAAGGAGGCTTCTACCCTTCTTCTTTCCTTTCATAATGCCAAACCTGTGCTGGAGAGGAGAACAGACACCAAGAACATTACACCTTTTCCCTTCAGCCAACAGATCAGCATACTGATCTAAGATCATGCCCTAGACAGTTCTGAGGCCTCAGAGTAGCCACAGGGCAGACGCGCAGAATAACTATTATTCTTATTGCAACCCGCACTCTGTTTTTAATAACTGTGGTTTATTACTAGCCATTTTTCAGGTACCAGCCTCTGGCTAAATTTTATTTTATTTTACTTTGTGCTCTGTGGGACATGGTGAGGGATTGAAAAATAAACAAGAAGCACGCCTTTTCCATCCTGTTGCTTGTGGATGAGCTCAGGATACAGACACATGCAAATAATACAGGAGAATGAAGGGATGAGTGAAGACTCATCGGATATGTAGAGTATTGTACAGTCCGAGCATGGACATCGTAAACCTCTCCCTGGTAAATTAGAATCTTGGAATTATTTTTGTACTTACTAGAGTACTAGACTCAGAATAAATGTTCAGTATTTGTAGAAGGAGTAAAGTTATGATTGATTTATAAATAGAGTCATATAGCAGTACACCTGTATGCATGATGAAATCTTTAGGACAGGGCCTTTTTTTAGAAAAAAAAAAAAAAACCATATCTTTTAATCTTAGTACCTGGTATCTGAAAGATCTGGAATAAATGTTTGCTAAATGAATAAATGATTGGCGCAATCTCCCTTCAACCCGTTTTCTACACTACGGTTGCATTAGGTAGTCCCTCCTGAATCTAAGGGCTGAAGGTCTGCCAGGCTGGAAACAGCAGTTCTTTAATCCTGTTATAGGCTCAGGACCAACTTTATGACAGGCAGCCCCTTTTCCTTCAGCACCACTTTGTCTTCTATGAAAAGATTATAAAGTGTAGTGATCCTTGTTAAATGAATCCTTTGAATAACAGTTCAATAGAGTAGATACTGTTAGCTCCAATTTGTAGGTTAAAAAAAAAACTGTATCTTTCATATGATCAAGAATCTTGCAGGAAAGAAACTAAAGTTCTTGTATCCCAGTTTTCTCATGTATAACCTGGGAATCATAAGACCTCCATCATTAGAGTTGTTAAGTGAATTAAAAATTACATTCACAAAGTGCCTAAACACTATCAGATACATTGTTGATGCTCATGAAGAGGTGCGAGTCATGATGATAGCAACAAAAGCAGACTGGAAAGTAGCAGCTGGTTGAGTATGGCTGGTTTGAGGAATGTTTGCATAGATGTGGTAGGAGAAGAACTAAGATTATTGGTTGGTGCAGGACGAAAAAGGTTTATGGAAGCCACAGAAAAGGACTTTTGAGTCATTAGAGCTTCTTTAGTTGCATCTGCTAAGAAAAACTGCATGGAATTTCTATTTACTTGTAAGGGGAACTATAGTTTATGTCAAATATTGGAGAGTTGTTATAGGATATTTTACAAAGAGGTGACATGGTAAGATTGTTCTTGTTAGAAGTTTCCTTTAAGGCGGTGTAGAGAATTGGGGTGGAAAACTTGGACAGAAATAAGAATGGCCTAGACAGAGGTAGTAGAATTAGATATGGAGATATCTTGACACATTCTAAGAGGTAGGATTGACAGAGTTTGGAGTTTGTTAGGAAATGGAGATAGTTTGAGTATCTCAGATTATCTCCATGTTTCTAGCCAAGGAACAGCATTTGGCAAGCACTCGGAAGCTGGTTTTAAGAGACAATCATGACAACATCAATTTTGGACATGTTGAGTTTGAAATGCCTATGAGCTATTTGGATAGAGATACCTCACCGACTTCCTCATCTTCCCCATCAACCTCTGCAACAAGCATTTTTTAGTCTCTCTAGTTAGTGGAATAGTGTATCTCAAAAATGTATGTTCATCCAGAACCTATGAATATGATGTTTTTTGGAAATAGAGTCTCTTTAGGTGCAATCAAATTAAGATGAAGTCATATTGGATTTGGTTGGGTTTTGAATCCAATGACTGTGTCCTCAAGGGACATTTGGAGACATGGAGACATGGAAGAGATGGACATACACAAGGAACAAGGCCATGTGAAGACGGAGGTAGAGACTGGAGTGATGTTGCTCAAAGTCAGGAAATGCCTGGAGTCACTGGAAGATGAAGAGGCAAAGAATAATTTTTCCTTAGAGCTTTTAAAGGAAGTACATCCCTGCTGACACCTTGATTTCAGACTTCTGGCCTCCAGGGCTGTGAGAGAATAAATTGCAGTTGTTTTAAATAGCCAAGAGAATGGTCATTTGTCAAGGCAGCTCTATGAGTATAATACAGCCTCCTTCCTCGCCTTATTTTTCTCCATAGCACTTAGAGCCATATGATAAACTACTTATATTTTTTAACTTATTTTTTGTTTGTTTCTCCTCACTAGAACTTAAGCTCCATGATGATAGACATTTTTGTCTTTAAAAAAACATTCACTGTTGTATCTGCAATGACTGCACAGTGTGTGGATTAAAGAGAGAAGCAAATCAATGACAAAACTCCCAGGAATATAACTATTTAAATTTAAGGGTGAGTGAAATAAGGGGAACCCAAGAACAGATAGGCAAAAAGTGGCCAAGGATTTGATAGAGGAAAACCAGGAGGGTGTTATGTCAATAAATCAAGACAGGGGAGAGATTCAAGGAGGGAATCGTCTCCAGTGGCACATGATGTGGAATGATCTAGTAAATTGAGAATAGATATAGAAATTCATGGGTGAGGTGGCCACCATGCTACATGGGTTAAAGAACATATTGTTTTGTTTTGATAAGATGTAGGAGGAGTGGAGTGAATATGTGGGTATGTGTGTTTATGAAGCAGAAAAACATGGACAGGAGGAAATTGGAGGACAAGAACTCCAAGTAAAATTATTTTATAAACTTCAGCTTTACTTTCAATGTTTACATCAATTATATCATCACTTCCTAGATTTGTCTTCTATGATTTTTGCTATTTATATAGGAAATGTCTTTTTTGTGCATGCTTTCATACTTCAATAAAGTACCTGCTTCTGATCCTTGAGGTGACATAACTTTACCACAACATTTCTTCACTTCAATGCACACATGCAAATAGATGTGTGGAAATATATCACATTGGTTGAGAAGAGCCAATGGATAGAATGGCCAATCATCCATTTTGCTGGAACTTAGGGTTTTTCCAGTACCTGGAAGTTCAATAAAATGCCAAGAGATGCTGAACAAACCAGAATGGGTGGCCACCCTACTTGTGAACATTATGGAGTAATTTCAGTTCAGGACTGGCTAAATGTCTTTCTTTTTTTTCTTTTTCAGCTAGACATGGTATCTAAAGTTATGGCAAAAGAAGGAAATGAAGAGTCAAGTCCATATAATTTTAGCTTAAAGTAACAATTGTTTGAGCTAATATTTTGAACATTTACTAATGCTGAGTATGCCAGATTTTACTTTGAAATTGTTTTAAAATATAAGAAATTGTGGATAATCACAAGTCAAAGTGTGATATACAAGAAACCATGTAATGATAGTCCAACTTCTGTATTACCCCTTTGGAAAGCCTTCATAAAATTAGCACCTTCTATTGGTAGATTTAGGTGCTTCTCTATGGATTTCCACAGTATTCTCATTAACTTAGAACATTTACTTATCAGATTATATTATCACTATCTATTTACTTGTATGTATCCACTACTAAAATTGGAAATTTTATTTAACAACTGTTATATGTTTACTAGGCATTTAATAAATACTGATACAATTAGTTGTTTATACTCTATTTTTATTTATTTATTTTTTCTTTTGAGACAGAATCTCACTCTGTCACCCAGGCTGGAATGCAATGGCACGATCTCAGCTCACTGCAACCTCTGCCTTCCAGGTTGAAACGATTCTCCTGCCTCAGTCTCCTGAGTAGCTGGGATTACAGGCACCTGCCATCATGCCCAGCTAATTTTTGTATTTTTAGTAGAGACAGGGTTTCTCCATGTTGGCCAGGCTGGTCTCAAACTCCTGACCTCAGGTGATCCACCTACCTGAGCCTCCCAAAGTGCTGGAATTGCAGGCGTGAGCCACCATGCCTGGTCATCTACTTTGTATTTTTATAAACAATAGTTCCAGTACTTAAACTATGAGGATTTCTCTAAATTCCAGTTACGCAAACACACAATTTTAAAAGCAAACCCTATATTTTGTGATATAAGTGAACTATATAATGGCCTGACAATTTTTTTCTCATTTGTTTCTTTGTATTAATGTATATTATAGCAAAATAGTTAAAATTTGTTTATGTTAAATTTTTTACAAGCTAAAAGTTGAATCTGTAAGCATATTTTGACAAGTACACTGTTTAAAAATAAATTTCCTTGTGTATATCTGAGGTTCACAAATTATGAAATACCTGCAGATAGTAAAATGGTTACTATGGTGAATCAAATTAATGTATCTATCATCTCGCATAGTTATCTTTGGGTGGGGGTTGGGGAAAAAGCAGCTAAAATCTACTTATTTAACTAAAATCCTTAACCTAATACAGAAAACTATTATAGTCTTCTATATTAGACTATTATAGACTATCAATTAGCATCTTGTGTTGTACATTAGACCTCAAGACTTGTTCATCCTACCTATATGCTACTTCATATACTTCGACCTTCATCTCCTCATTTCTTCCCCACCCAACATCCCTGGGAACCACTTATTGTCTACCTCTGCATATATGACCTTTCTTAAGATTCTACATTAATTGAAATCATGCAGTACAGTCATGAGCCCCGTAATGATGTTTCAATCAATGATAAGCCACATACATTATGGTAGTCTCATAAGATTGTAATACCATATGTTTACTGTACAAATACTTTCCATTGTGTTACAATTCTGTACAGTATTCAGTACAGTAATATACTGTTCAGGTTTGTGTCCTGAGAGCAATAGGCTATACCACGTAGACTAGTTGTGCAGTAGGATATACCATTTTGACTTGTGTAAGTCCACTCTGTGTTGTTTACATGATGACAAAATCAGCCAATGATGTTGCGTTTTTCAGAACCTATCCTTGTTGTTAAATGATACACAACTCTATTTTTCTTACTATCAGGCTTATTTCATTTAGCATAATATTTTTCAGGTGCATCCATGTTGTGGCAAATGGTAGGATCGCTTTTTTTATGGCTGAAGAATATTCAGCGTGTGTGTGTGTGTGTGTGTGTGTGTACCACATTTTCTTTATACATTCATCTGTCAACCAACTCTTAGGTTGTTTCCATATGTTGACTGTTGTGCATAGATGCAATGAGCATGGGAGCGCAGATGTCTTTACAAGGTTTTTTATCACCTTTGGTTACATACTCAATAGACAAATTGCTGAGTCAATCCCCAAAAAAGGTATTGTTGGATCATTACTGGTCTATTTTTAATTTCTTTAGGAACCTCAACACAGTTTTCCATAATGACTACACAAGTCTACATTCCTACTCACGGTGTATTATATTTCCCTTTTCCCTACACCCTCACTAGCAGTAACCTCTTGCCTTTTTTTTTTATAATAGCCATCCTAATGGATGTAGGGTGGTATTTCACAGTTATTTTCATTTGTGTTTCCCTAATGATGAATGATGTTGTATACCTTTTCATCTCCTGTTAGCCATTTTTATTTCTTCTTTGGAGAAAGGTATGTTCAGGTCCCTTGCCTGTTTTTAATTGAGCTGTTTGTTGTTTCTGTTACTGATTTGTAAGTGTTCTTCACAAATGTTGAATATTAGCCTCATATGAGATATGCTGTGTGAAAATATATTTCCCAGTCTATACGTTGCCTTTTTATTTTGTTGATTGTTTCCTTTACTGTAGAGACACTTTTTAGTTTGATGGAGTCCCATTTATTTATGATTCTGTAGCCTAAGCTTTGGGTGTAATATCCAAAAATCATCTCCAAGGCCAATATCAAAGAATTTTCCCTCTATGTTCTTCTCTAGGAGTTTTATGGTTTCACATCTTACATTTAGGTCTCCTATCTATTTTGAGTCCATTTTTGTAATGGTGCAAGCTAAGGGTCCAATTTCATTCTTCTGCATGTTGCAATACAATTTTCCCAGAATCATTTATTGAAGAAACTATCTTTACTTCAGGGTGTCCTCTTGGTACCCTTGTTGAAAATTAGTTAACAGTTTCTGGCTCTCCATATTCTGTTCCATTGGTCCACATTTTTGTTTTCATGCCATTTGTATACAATTTTGATTAACTTTGCAATATAATTTTAATTTAGGAAGTATGATGCCTCAAGCTTTGTTTTGCTTTCTAATTGTTTCTTTGCCTATTCTGTTTTTATGTGTCTATGGTTCCATATGAATTTCAAGAATTTTTTTTCTATTTCTGTGAAGAATATCCTTGAAATTTTGATAGAAATTGCGTTGAATGTGTATATTGCTTTGGGTAGTACAGATATTTTAACATTATTAAATTTTTTTATGAACACAGGATATCATTCCATTTATTTGTGTCGCCTTCAACTTTTTCATCAATGGTTCATAGTTATCGGTGTACGGATCTTTCACATTTTTGGTTAAATTTATTTCTAACTATTTTTCATGCTTTCCTAACTGGTATTTTTAAAAATGTCTTTTTCAGATATGATGTTATTAGTGTATAAAAATGCTACTGATTTTTGTATTTTAATTTTTGTATCCTTCAAGTTTACTGAATTAATTTATTCTGTCAGTTTTTTGTGGAATCTCTAGGGTTTTCTACATAAGGGATTATATCATCTGCAAATTGAGATAATTTCACTTGTTCTTCTTTCTGACTTATATGCTTTTTATTTCTTTCTCTGGTCTGATTGCTCTTGCTAGTACTTCCAATATTATGTGGAACAGAAGAAGCAAAAGTAGTCATTCCTTCTTTGCACTAGATCTTAATGAAAAAGCTTTTAATCAATTGTTTCCCATTGATTATGATGTTAGCTGCAGATTTTTCATAGATCGCCTTTATTATATTATGTTAAGAAACTTTCTTTCTATACATAAACTGTTAAGAGTTTTTATCAGGAAAGGATGTTGAACTTTGTCAAATGCTTTTTCTGTGTCGATTGAGATAATCATGCATTTTTTATCTTTCATCCTGTTAATGTGATGTGTCACATTGTTTCGTTTGTGTATATTAAACCAGCCTTGCATGCGAGGGATAAATCCTACTTGGTCATGATGTATAATCTTTTTGATGTGATGTTGAATTTTGTTTGTTAATATTTTATTGAGAATTTTTCCATCAATGTTCATCAGAGATAATGGCCTATAGTTTTCTTTTTTGTGGTATCATTGGCTTAGGTATCAAGGTGATGCTTGCCTTGTAAAATGTGTTTGCAGGTATTTCTTCTACCTCTATTTGTTGGGAGAATTTAAATATTGGTAATACTTCATCTTTGAATGTTTAGTAGAATTCATTCACGAAGCCATCTAGTCCTGGGCTTTTATTTGTTGCAAGGTTTTAAATTCATATTTAAATCTCTTAATTTTTATTGGTCTGTTCAAGCTTTCTATTTCTTCCTGATTAAATATTGTACATAATTGTTTATAATAGCCCTTTATAATCATTTTTATTTCTGAAGTTTCCATTGCAGTATTTCTACTTTTATTTCTGATTTTATTTATTTGAGTCTTTTTCCTTGGGTAGTTAGGAGTTTGTGAATTTTGTTTGCCTATCCATACAACTAATTCTTGGTTTTACTATTTTTAAATGGTTTTTCTGCTCCCCTTTATTTTGTTCTTGTCTTTATTATTTTCTTTTTTCCACTAACTTTGGGTTTAGTTTGCTCTTCTTTTTTTTAGTTTCTTGAGACATATTGTTGGGCTGTTTGGAATCTACCTTCTTTTTTAATGTAGGCATTTATTGTTATAAACTTTTCTCCTGGAACTGTTTTTGCTGCATCCCATAGGTTTTGATATGTTATGTTGTCATTTGTTTCAAAATATTTTTTAACTTCCCTTTTGAGTTTTTCTTTAACTTATTGGTCATTTAGGAGCATGTGGTTTAATTTTCATGTATTTGTGGATTTTCCAAGATTCCCCATGTTATTGATTGCTAGTTTCATATCTTGGTAAATCAAGGTAGGATAGGAAGAATAAAATACAAAAAAAAAGAAACTATCTTAGAAAATTTGTATTAGCCTATTTAGATGATCAATGA
Source organism: Macaca fascicularis (assembly GCF_037993035.2). NCBI lineage: Eukaryota > Metazoa > Chordata > Mammalia > Primates > Cercopithecidae > Macaca > Macaca fascicularis. Next base: position 20,074,683 of record NC_088379.1, on the reverse strand, counting down.
ATAGTCCCAATAAGGATAATATAATTTATAGAAAATTATATGTAGTTTTATAGATGACATTTAAAATTCCATATATTTTTCATACACTGAAAAAAATGCATTTATTTGAATACTTTTATGCCTCTAATTGTTCTTTGTGTCCAATTTTACACAGAGACACATATCCATAAAGTAATTTGCTTTTATTCTATCATTTCCTACCATTCCTCCTAGAATTGAATAAATTAGTCCCCTAGAAATAAATTATGTCTTCAAGATTAACAAGCCCTAGAAACAATAGGCATTTTAATATAACAGTGCTTAGACAAAAATAGTTTGGATAGATGTTGTTACATTGTTGTCTAGCTCTAAAAATACACTTTTAAAAATCTAGATAAATGTAGCATTTATGATGACAGTGTTACTATTCAGTTGTATACAACATAAACGGTATAAGGACATTATGACTAAACTCCACACATATTTTAATTTAAACTGTAACATATACTAAATACAAATAGTTAGAATTCAGTCTCAAATCTTCCTCCTGAATTTAAAATCCTAGCAAGAAAAAATATTTTTTGCCTTTTTTTTTTTTTTAATTTCGTTGGGGGGGGTAAAGTTACTCCATGAAAGAATTAATGTTGAATCAAGAAAATATCTTTTTACTTTTGATCAACTATTATCACATTTCAAAGAACTACAAATGTAAACCATTATGGTCTTCAAAATATTTTAAGGTAGAGATAAATATCCTTGAATTTTCTAAATATTGTAGTCCTGGCAGCTGCATGCACTATTATAGCTGCAAAGAAAACAGCAATTTAAATATTTTATTCCCACACACTTCTTTTTCTTTTGCCACTCCCTAAAATAATAATTGACTTTCACCGATAAGGGCCATTTAGCCACATTCCTAAAATAAAACCAGCAAGAATATCTTCAGAAAACTTCAAAAAGGGCAAGGCGCGGTGACTTATGCCTGTAATCCCAGGACTTTGGGAGGCCAAGGCTGGCAGATCACAAGGTCAAGAGCTCGAGACCAGCCTGGCCCATATGATGAAACCCTGTCTCTACTAAAAATACAAAAATTAGCCAGGTGTGGTGGTGTGCACCTGTAGTTTTATCTACTCGGGAGGCTAAGTAGGAAGAATTGCTTGAACTCAGGAGGTGGAGGTTGCAGTGAGCCAAGATCACACCTGCACTCCAGCCTGGGTGACAGAACATGACTTGAGACTCTATCTCAAAAAAACAAAAACAAAACAAAACAAAACTACAATGAGATTTCATGATACTAATTGTGGATTTTATGATTTCTTGCTTTGTTTAGAGAGGTGCAAAAATTTATTTTTGACTGTGCATTTCTATCCAGTGTTCAAAAGCTAAATATTTGAGCAAGAGAAACTAAGTTGAAAGCACAAATACCATATGGTAACAAGAAATCCAGGAGAAGCTTTTCTAAATTCAGTAATGTCCAGGCAGTTCAGCAGTTCAGTATGTTGGAGTGACTCATGTGGAAACTCAGCTGTAAAAAGTTCCAGTACCCCACAAGTGTGCCTTCCTCTGAAGAATCTCAAAACATTAAATTCTGAACTTGCAGGATGAATGACTTAAGAAGTGAACCTGGCCGGGCGCGGTGGCTCAAGCCTGTAATCCCAGCACTTTGGGAGGCCGAGGCGGGCGGATCACAAGGTCAGGAGATCGAGACCACAGTGAAACCCCGTCTCTACTAAAAATACAAAAAATTAGCCGGGCGCGGTGGCGGGCGCCTGTAGTCCCAGCTACTCAGGAGGCTGAGGCAGGAGAATGGCGTGAACCCGGGAGGCGGAGCTTGCAGTGAGCCGAGATCGCGCCACTGCACTCCAGCCTGGGCAACAGCGTGAGACTCCGTCTCAAAAAATAAAAAAAAAAAAAAGAAGTGAACCTTATAAATCGATTTCTCACTTTACCAAAGAGTTCTGCAGTGGTTGATTTTAAATTGCAAGCCCCAGTACATGCAGAGCACAGAAATACAACACAAACAGCACTTTTAAGGAATGCAGCTGAAATTGCCTTGCAATGTTCTGGAGTTTTAAAATCACCTCTGTTCTCTCTCTGATGAATACTGTGATAAGCAGCAAAATCAGAAAGGCAGGCAAGCAGATGACATAGTTAAATCTATTGTCGAATCTTTCATCTGTTTTTGCCCAGAGAAGGGGAGGGGATAAAGAGTTGCATCCTATTCCTGCACCTCCCACTTGTCAAACTTTCCTTTAGCAAGCATTGCAAAGACCCCAAAAGGCCAGGTGTCTTTTTCAATCAAATACCCTTAGGCATTGTGTAGAAAAGCATTAACAGAGCAGGCCTGAAACAGCTAAACAGATAGATCTGCTTGCAAGATCGACCTTTGTCTGGCATCTGGGAACCTGGATTTCAGGAGGATTCACTTTATTTGCTGTCTGATAAGAGTAATTTGCTGTGTATAAAAAATATGTTTGTATTAAAAAATATAATTGATACTGAACACCTGATTTCCTTCTGGGAGTCTGAAATCTTGGACAGAGAGTGCCTACATGACCAGTCCCCAAAAACAACTTTGGGCACTTTGTCTCTCATGAGCTTTTATCAGGAACAACATTTCAAGGTGTTGTAACAACTCGTTGCTGGTAGAAGTAAGTGAGTCCTATGTGACTCCACTCAGAGAGAGTCACTGGAATTCTGTGCTTAACTGTTTCCTCTGAACTTCGCCCCATATGCCTTTTTCCTTTACTGATTTTGTTTTGTGTCCTCCTGCCACGTAAGAATACATTGTAACCATGTAATAAATCATAGCCATGTAATAAGTCATAGTGCTACTGGAAAGGGGTCCCGATCCAGACCCCAAGAGAGGGTTCTTGGATCTCGCCCAAGAAAGAATTCAGGGCAAGTCCACAGAGTAAAGTGAAAGCAAATTCATTAAGAAAGTAGAGAAACGAAAGAATGGCTACTCTACAGGCAGCAGCCCCCAAGGGCTGCCGGTTGCCCATTTTTATGGTTATTTCTTGATTACATGCTAAACAAGAGGTGGATTATGTATGCCTCCCCTTTTTAGAACATATAGGGTAACTTCCTGATGTTGCCATGGCATTTGTAAACTGTCATGGCGCTGGTAGGAGTGTAGCAGTGAGGAAGACCAGAGGTCATTCTCTTCGCCATCTTGGTTTTGTAGGTTTTAGCTGGCTTCTTTACTGCAAACTATTTGATGAGCAAATTCTTTATGATCTGTATCTTGTGCCAACCTCCTATCTTATCCAGTGACTTCAAATGCCCTAACCATCTGGGAATGAAGCCAGTAGGTTTCAGGCTTATTTTTACCCAGTTCCTATTCAGGATGGAGTTGTTCCGATTCAAATAGCCAATAGCCACGGATATGACTTACGAATCCTCATAGTGACTCACTGAGTGGATATTTGGGACTCCCAACACAGGTAACCTTTGCATATAATGAATTAGCCTCTCTCTTATGCAACAAGCATGGTACTAGCTCTGTTTTATGAGAAAATAGTGATTCAGACAATTTTCACATTTCAAAAAAAGATGTTAAAATAATTTAGCAAATCATTTTAACATTTCAAAAGTGCTTTTTTGAATATTTTAAGGCTGAGTAGGCATGGATTCCTATGCACTGACTCCATACAAATCTGGGAAGCAGGCATTACTAACCCACCTGAAGGTAAAGAAATAGAGTGTTTATCATGCACTGGTCTCTGTCTCTTACACTAAACTATGAGCTACTAGAAAACATTTTTTCCACTTATGTGTTTCCACTGTCTAGAGCAGTCCATGCCAGAGTTAAATTAATGAATGAAAGAATGCATTAATTTAAAAGTTAATTTTTAAGTTTCTACAAGATGATAAATTGTGGATCTGGGACACGAACTGATTCCTTTCTAATCCCAAGTTAATGCATTTCATTACCCCAAATTGCTAAGCATTTTGACATATATGCTTACTAATGAGGAGATTACAGTATATAGAGGCTTAGAGACTGGTCCAAAGTCATTCATGCATTCAACATTTATTTTTGACTATGTTCTGGGCTTGTGCTAGGTTGTAGGATATAGGTTAAAAAGTAGGCAAAGAGAAAACTTTCATATTGCAATATATTGAAATAGACTCTATTGAAAACGTACAAAGGGGGATGAAACTGGAGGATTCTCTGACTACATAAACACGTACACTAATATTTGGAAGAAATCATGAGCATCCCAAAGTTTGTCTGACACAAAGATTGTGCTTGGACTTGGTAGGACCATTCAGAGGATTTCCATTCTTGGCGTTACCGATACATGGCACTTCTGGTAGTGAGAATGATATGTGGATTTCTCACACTGAAGCAATGGCCTTGAAATAATGAAACATAATATAGACTGTTTCATGCTCTCAATCAGATCAGACTAATTTGACTCCAAGTGCAAAAGCTTCAAGACTGCTTATCAAGTGGCTAGCATTCAATGTCCCAATAATTCCAGCCACACATACTCAAAATTAATTAGGATGTATCAGTCATTTTCATATATCCCTGAGTCAGAATGACTTCAAATCTAAAATGAGAAAAGATTAAATCATATGTGATACTCTCTCTATGGGCTAGGAGGTAAACAATGAAGAATATGGAGTAAATCTTTGATGTTGAGTATATGACATGTAATTAAGTACAAGACAAGCCACCACAAATATATTGAATATACTGGAGGGTAACTGGAGTTCACTGAACTTTGAAAAAAAAATTTTAATGCAATGTTAAAGTGGAGTGAGTCAGACACTGCTTCTTTCCATTCTCTTTTCTTCCTGTAAAGATACAGTAGCCATTTTTGAGCATGAGAAAATAAGTCGCAGTTTAACATGATAAACAAAATAAGAAGGCTTAAATCATACCAGGTACTTCTGAACTTACTGTTTTGTAGCGATAAATGCATATTTGCTTAAGTCACCATAGCCCATGGAAAGGTGGAAACTAGTCCTAACTCATGCATTGGTGCTTCTCTAGTATATAATCTTTTGCTTCATTCAAAATATTATTCTGGGACTGTCCCACACTAAAGCTATCTTCGAGTCACTGTTACAAATTATGAACTATGTATCAATGAGCTTTTTTGTGATGCATCTATATAAGTGAGTACAATGAAGAAACTAGGCAGAGTTCCATTCAGAAGGTATTGATGATTGATGATCCACTGCAGATATCTCATTCTCAAGACAGAAAAAAAAATAATAAGAAAATGGTAGGAATAGTGTGAACATTTATAAGCTGACACAATAGTTGAGTTCGTTAAGTGAATTTTAAATTTGTTTCAAATATCATCATGTAGCTAGTCTGCTTATGGTGTTAGCTCAGTGCCAGGTATGACTTGAAGTGTTTTGCAAGAAAACGAAAGAAGAGAAACACAACTTGTGACTGTGAAACAAAGACAAACTTTTAGCAAACACAGCAGGATTTCTACATGTAAATGATTCTTGGCCTTTAATATTATGGCCTTAAAGAACTGTTCTCTGATTTTGGTGACACTGCTGTAGTCTTTTGACACATCACTCCTTTTGAAATTATCTACTGAGGAAGTTCATAATCCTAAGAGAAAAAATCCATCTTTTTTACTCTGTTGTCACACACACACATACTCACAAGTTTAACTATAAACTGTAAAAATTATGTTTTTAGAAGGTTTTTAGAGACAGCGGAAGGGATGTTTTGTACAACAGAAGAACATAACTTGAAAAGGAAATTCTATAAACAATATTTTTAAAAGCATTTAAATGCATTTGAAGAATTCTACATCTTAGGCTGTAGGCATCTTGCAAGAAATATTTCCAAGTAGTTTTCTTGGTTGGTTATTCCATATTTTATACTTGAGCACATTATAGTTTCTAAGAACTTTTCTATATTTATTTTCATGCTCTAATTTTCCAGATAAAGAAATTGAAGTTCAGAGACATTAAGTAAATGTATTTACTGTATCAGTCAGGGTTCTCCAGAGAAATGGATCCAATAGGATAGAGAGAGAGAGAGATGGATGGATGGATGGATGGAGGGATGGATGGATGGATGGATACACTATTATGAGGTCTAGAAGTCCCACCATGTGCCATCTGCAAGCTGGTAAACCAGGATAGCCAGTAGAGTAATCACTCCTAGTCTGAAGGCCCGTGAACCAGATGCTACAATGTCTGGGAGTAGGAGATGATGGATATCACAGCTCCAAAGAGAGAGATGATTTGCCTTTCCTCCACCTTTTTGTTCTATTCAGGCCCTCAATAGATTGGATGATGCCCACTCACATTAGCAAGGGTGATCTTCTTTACTCAGTCTACTGTTACAAATACTAATCTCTTCCAGTTAACACCCTCGCAGATATACCCAGAAGGAATGTTTGACTAGCCATCTGAGCATCTCTTAGGCCAGTCAAGTTGACATATAAAGTTAACCATCACAGTTACCAAGGTGCTAAATCCGGTGACAGTCACAAAGCTGGGCTTGGAATATGGGTCTTCTGCATTCAAGTCTACTGTTATTTAACTGATGTTTCTTTTGCCATTTATTTTTGCCCACATCATCTGAAATAAGTTTGAGCAATTATGTATGTATTTGCATATTTTTAATTGAGATCCAAAATGTTTTCATCTTTAATTATTATAGTTATGGATGTCATAAATCTAGCATACTATAAAGGAAATAGCCTCATGATAAATATAATAGAGATAGTCATTCATTAATATTCAACTTGTTAACATCACCCACATAGACTTACCAATAGTTGTTTTTAGAATTCAACAAAGCTTATTCATTATTGCTCTTATTTCAAAAGGATAAAATGTTCTATGTGGAACCATACACACAAAAAAGGATATTATGTATTAGCAATTGAATTTATTTGCTATCACAGTTTTACAAAATTTAAATTCTGCAGTTCTATGTTTTAAATTAAATAATGGATATTAAGCATCTACAGCAGATATTTCATAAATGTTCAAATGTGAAATAGCTTTATTCCTACTTATAGCTTTATTTCACTGATTTTTTTTAATAAAAAGTAACATGACATAATAAACAAAGAATCTGACAATTAATACCATGTAACTTTACCTAACTGTGACTTGACTTCCCTGAGCCTTTCTTCTCTTATCTTCATATCTACCTATTTTATAGAGTTATTGCGTGACTCTAACCAGAAAATATATCGAAAGTACTGTGAAATTTTAAACACATATTAACAGTTCTCATCATTAATCCATGGTGGATCTCTTTTGATTCAAATATTGCAAATGGCAGCCACAGTAACCTGCATCTCATCCTCCACACTCTCACTGCATCCTCATCAGCCCTATATTACAAACTTTTAAACATTGGTGTCAACTTAGAATTCTCTATCTCCAATCCTGTCAATTTTGCCTTGGGAACATCTCTTGAGTCAGGTGTCTTACTATTTTTCCCATCACCGGTACCTTTTCTTGTTCAGTTCTTCATCAACTCTTAACTGGACTATAGAAACAACCCCTTCTCTAGTATTCCTGTTTCCAGTTCTTTTTGGCTCAAATACCTCCTCTATCCTGTGGCAAAGCTTATCTTTTTTATTTATTTTATTTTTGTTTTTGAGATGGAGTCTCACTCTGTGGCCAGGCTTGAGTGTAGTGGCGCGACTTGGCTCACTGCAACCTCCACCTCCTGGGTTCAAGCAATTCTCCCGCCTCAGCCTCCCGAGTAGCTGAGATTACAGGAATGCGCCACCACGCCTGGCTAACTTTGTATTTTTAGTAGAGATGGGGTTTCACCAAATTGGCCAGACTGGTCTCGAACTCCTGACCTCGTGATCCACCCGCCTCGGCCTCCCAAAGTGCTGGGATTACAGGCGTGGGCCACTGCGTCTGGCCCTAAGCTTATCTTTTTTAAAATGCAAGTGGATCATTGTCATTCTCAGTCACTCTCCATTGTCCACGGGGATCACTTGGCTCCTCCATGTATCGTGCATGTCTCATAAAAACATGACCAGACAAAATTCCAGTCTGCAACCCTGCTTCTCCCCATTGTGTATCTTTTGCCCAAGCTACCTTAAACTTCATATGGTTCCACAATGTTCCTTTTCATGATTGTGAACCTGTGCTCTGTTATCCTCTCCTTGCAGAATGTTCATAATGTGTCTGGGTTGCATGAAGATGGAAATGAAAGCCCTTCAAGATGAGAAGTACTGTACTTTACAATGATAATTCATGTTATTGTACAAGTTTTAATCATTTCAAAATCTTAGCACAGATATACAATGACAATTAAATTTTTCCTAGTCTGTATCTGCAGGACTATTCAGGAATTGTTCAGTGCATCATTTAGCCTGCAAGAATTAAAGAATCTTGTGAAATGAATGGTTTTAAAACTGAATAACTTTGGCAAAATAGAAAATTTAAATAGATTTCTCCCTCATCTCTCTTGGAAATTTCATCTAATTGCATATAATTTGATATTATAAATTTCAATATATGAAAATTACATTCTGAAGTAATTTAATTACTTAAGAATGGTGTAATAATACTGTAATATAAATTTTTTACACTTGTCTCATTTCAAATGGCCTAGAGCCATTCAATAAACATTTCCATAGTCGAAATAAGTAGAGAGCAGTTCCTCTTCAGACTTCAAAGCAAGACCCAGAAAGTGAAGAGGATTCTAACTACCAATACAGGGTTATATGTTAGCCAGAAATTGGGTTTCTGAAGCCAGTTCCACTAAAGTTTGGTGGTAAGTAAATGGAGTCAGAGATGATAATAAAGCTTTAAAGTAATACATTTATTGAGCACCTACTATGTGCCAGGCACTTTCTCATTTGACGCCCCCCCCCAACCAAACAATATAAAAACATACATATTTATCTATTTTTTTAATGTGGAAAAAATGAGAGTAAGAAAAGAGAAAGGACTCTTCCACTAACAAACTGCCCAAAGGCAGCCGAGCAAGAACTCATCCATCATTCACACCCATTCATGGAATGCCTTTCAGTGCTCCTGGTTCAGTACTAGGAGCCTGGAATGCAAATGAGAACACCAGAGTCTCTACTCTCCAAGGGCTAATGTCTACTAGATTGAAACTCAGGTCTGCCTGACTCCTTTTCACTGCAACACACTGAATAAGGCATGTCAAGTTGTAAAACGTGATATACCTGTTGCTGTTATGTTTATAACTATTATAATCTTTTCCTCTCACATCAGCCCTGCTAATAATCCTAATCACTATAACTTTCTGTATCATTTTATGTAAAAGAGAAAAGAAGAAAATAGGTGAAAAGAAGATAGGTTATTCTTACCATTGGGCCTTTACACCTGGATACCTCGCCTAAAGGCCCCTTTGGTATGTTAGCACCTTAGCAAAAGGGAGCTTTAGTCTGCAATACCTGTGCCCAGAGTATATCTTATTTACAGTTGGCCTATTTGCCATTGACATTTTTGCTCACAGATTTGGTTTTCGTAATTCTCTAGACTTTGCTTGTGGATTTTTGGATTGAGTCTCGACTCTGTGATACAGTCTCTGATTTTGATGTAAAGTGCATTCCTGGATAATAGACCACCTCCTCCATTTCTAAACCCATGATGTGTTACAGAGGGAGGAGAGGAAAAGAGAAGAGGGCAGGGGGAGACCATTCTTGCTGCAGGCTTCAGGAAGATCGGAAACATGGTTGTCTTGTTTCTGCCAAATTCCAGTTCCTAGCATGACATCTGGAATCCAGTAGGGTTCTTAATGATGTGTCGAGAGACTAGGAAGAGCAAGGAGAACCATGGAGAGTTCCTATGATTACGGAGTACTTTTCATCTTCTCAGAGGAAATACAATGAAAAGCCCATAAAAAGTATTAAAAGAGAAAAAGGATTGTCTGGTTTGACGTTAATCCACACCATCTAGACTTGGATCTGCTCCTGTATCTGGTACCTATGACTTCTTTTATTATGAGAGAAATCAATTATTATCAAGTATGTGAAGAGTTCTTCATCTATACTTGAAGAGGAATATGGACCTAGAGTGCAAAAAAGAAGATGTTGAATAGCTTCCCAGTGGAGAGGCTGTGAAGCCCTAGAACATTTTACAGAGAAAACTCTGTAAGATTAGCACCTCATCTGTTTGACAGTTTAGCAGAGTAGTCCTGTCTGGAGGAAACAGCAGAGATGAGCTTGTTTCCCATTCCTTCCAACTCTGCAACCTATTGATTTTGAATCATTCATCCCAGTGTGAATAATTCACAAAGAAGAAAAATTCCACCAGAAGAGTTTCAGTACTTTGGCCTTTAATAATGCTCAAGACTTTTCTTGGAAAGGTGGAAAATTCAAATAAAAAGGTCTTACTTGCAAAAAGTTAGAGCTATGTCATGTGAAAATTGGCTCCAATCCTGAGGAAGGCCAAGTTGGACACATTGAAACAAAAGGTCTGCAACGTGGCCATGTCTTCCACACACTTGTCATTTATTGGGTTTTACTCAAATGTGTTCACTAACTGACTAGAAGAGGCTTTCACAGAAGAATCACACTTTATCTCTGCCTCCAGATACAGGCATTGCAGCCTCGGCCTCCCAAAGTGCTGGGATTATAGGCGTGAGCCACCGCGCCTGGCCAGATTTGTTTTTCAAGAATAACCTACTCAGCTCTGAGATGTCAACTTAGACTGTGCTTTCGATCTTTTTTTCAATGTCTCAGTCCTGGCCCATTTAAAAAAAAATTCTTTCTCAAAAACCTCATTTATTTTCTTTTAGGACATTGTCTCATTTGAGATTATAGAATGATTAATGTGAATGAGGTACCCACTTTTACTAGGCCATAAGCTTCCTGAGGGCAGGACCACGTCTGGTCTTGCTCACTATCCCATTTTAAGGTGAAGCAGTTTAGCATGGAGATGCTTGATAGACATTTCATAAAACAGAGAAATTTACATAACTACATGTTATTTAAATGTAACCTAGGGAAAAGAGTTGAAGCAAGAGTCATCCAAAAAATATAAATCATGGCCGGGCAGGGTGGTTCACGCCTGTAATCCCAGCACTTTGGGAGGTCAAGGCGGGCGGATAACGAGGTCAGGACCATCCTGGCCAACATGGTAAAACCTCGTCTCTACTAAAAACACAAAAATTAGCTGGGTGTGGTGGTGGGTGCCTGTAATCCCAGCTACTCGGGAGGCTGAGGCAGGAGTATAGCTTGAGCCAGGGAGTCGGAGGTTGCAGTGAGCTGAGATCACGCCACCGCACTCCAGCCTGGTGACAGAGCGAGACTCTGTCTCAAAAACAACAACAACAACAAAATATATATATATATGTGTGTGTGTGTATATATATGTGTGTGTGTGTGTATATATATATAATATGTGTGTGTATATATATCATAAACATAAGATGGTCAATGGTGGAAGAACCAAAAAAGAAAAAAAAAAATGGAAAGGAGAGGAGGGGAGATAAGGAAAAATGAAATGAGTGTGACCACCATTCAGTTAACTGGGATTAAGGTAAAACAGTTTAGGACTTTGGAGAAGCTAATTATATCAGAGCTTATTAGGAAAATGTTCCTCCATTATGGGTTTGGCTTAACTGTTGCTGCAAGAGAGTTAAGACTCAAAACAAATGGCTTTGATAGCTGAACAGCCAAGCTTTCTGTGAGCAAATCTGCCCGGGGGAGGGAAAAAGATTTTTGCAATTTTAAAATAGATTTCTATTTAGCTAACAGAAGCTACATCCAGAACGTGCTGTGATTATCAGTATTATTATTTCCGATTTTTTGAATGGATGCTAAGGGCTACCAATTAAAATGAACTTCCAAAATCTCTTGAACCTCATGTGTTCATTGGAAATTCATTTCCCCTTCCCACTGTTTCACTCTTGTATTTCATAATGGTACTATTTTTTCTCCCAGATTGCACATAGAGACCACACATATATTTTCTATTAGTGTGTAAAGCTACTGAAAATCTCATGAGAAAAATAGGCAACATTGCCACAATTTTACAGGATGAGGCAAGTGTCCTATAACAACTACAAAGAGGTAAACACTTCTAAAAAGCCACTCTGAGGTGACGTGGGCAGGAAATGTGGGTGGAGGTCAGAGAAGAGAGCTCTTTGGGGCAGAAATAATAGAACCCGAGAGAGTTAGGGAACATTTTATAAGAGAGGAGATTCTGAGTGCGGGTGGGCAGAGCTGATTGTGGTATGACCACAAAAGCACCTTGAAGGACTGGAGGAGGTAGGGGAACATGCAAAATTGAAAATTGAACTCATTCATTTTTTTTTTTTTTTCCTCTGAAGCTGTCTGCTTCAGGAATAAACTCAAACACATACATTTTGGGGCATCATAAAATGTATCCCTCTTTTCCAGCCATATGGGAAAAGAATGAAAAAGGGATAATGTAAAAATGCAGTTTGAAAGGTCTTTCAATTCCAATGTGCCTGAAGGTCTTTTTTGTTTGTTTTTGTTTTCTGGCATTAAAGAAACATTGAATCTCATTGATTGCTCGCAATGTTAAACTGAGGGAAAGCTCTTTGTCATTCTTCTGTGTAAAGAAGGTAAAATTAGAGTGATGTCAATAAGTCTGTGCCAAATATTGTATCTATAATCATAAAACATTTCTTCACTGACTAGTAGATCAAATACTATTGTTTCATTTATTATGTGTGCATATATACTTATATATATATACGCATATAATTATATATTTTCTTCCTTGTTTCACATTAGACAACATCAAACCCTTTATTGAAGAAAGAAGAAAATTCAGTATGTCCTAGAACGGCTTGAAGCTAACATTAGTAGATTGTTGTTATAGAAAAACCTAGTGACTATGTAGGCATTTTCTGTATTTTGCAGAATAAAATTAATATGTTGTATTAATCAAAATATTTTAATAGATTGCTTGTAAAGCTACACATATCAAAAAAATTATCTTTTAGTTACTTTTGCTGAGTCTGAATATATGTCACCCAAGGAAAATATTTTTGTGCTTTTAATTTTCTTTCTAGAACTCATCCTCCCTAAAAAAAACGTAATGAGCCACTCTCTCATCTTGCTTTGCACTCCCGCTGAGTAGATGTGAGGGTGAACTTCAAAAAGCACTGCTTATGGCTCAGTTGCCAGGGCTGGCATATAGGACGAGAAGCTGAACTCATTTGAGTATAATATTTTATTTCCTGGAGTACATAAGAGAAATGTTCATGTAGAGAATAAATAGCATTTGTTGGCCCTTTGAAAAATATGTCATGCTAGAAGATTATAAACTGATGAGTAAAAAACAGTCACTTGGAGAGAGAAGACTTCAGGATAGGGAACACAAGCAATGATAGAACTTTTTTTCTTCGTAGATTCTCTTACTGCAAGGATGTGTAAGCGTTCTTTCAGGCATCCAAAAAACTAAGCCTTTTCACAGAACTATTGTCTCTCAGAACTTTCTATTAATTTCCAAAGACTGCAGTGCAAAAGCAGGTTTCTTTGCTTCTGTGGTCATTGGAGCAAATGTGTTTTAGAAGAAGCAGATTGAAACATTCTTGGTATATTTTCAACTACTTAGGGTTCAAATCCTTGGTAAGATCTGAACCCACCATGTTGTTTATTTCTATACTGTTTGGCCAAAGATATCATTACCAGACTATAGTTGAGTTGCTGAGCCTGAAGAGGCACGAGTGACTTCAATTAGACCCTGGGACCAGCCATTCAAAAACCACACATCTCTCAGTGCCTACAGTGATAGACAGAAGGGTACAATGTTAGAGAGACATACCAAATAATAATTATAATTATTTTAGTGTGGGCTGCTATATAACAAAATATCATAAACCGGGTGGCTTATAAACAACAGAAATTTATTTCCCACAGTTCTGAAAGCTGGGAAGCCCCAAATTAAGGAACTGGTAGATTTGGTGTCTGGTGAGGACCATTTTCTTGATGCATCTTCACATGCAGAAAGGATGTGGGAGCTCTCTGGAGTCTCTTTTATGAGAGCACTCATTGCATTTTGAGGATTCCATCCTAATGACCTAATCATCTACCAAAATCCCTACCTTCTAATACGATCACCTTGGGGTTAGGGTTTGAACATATGAATTTCAGGGGGAATGTTTATAGCAATCATAATAATAGATATAACAATTGCTTTAATGACAATAGCACATTTATTAAGTGCTTATTGAATGCCTGGTACTGTTTGCTTTTCTTTCTTTCTTTCTTTCTTTCTTTCTTTCTTTTTTTTTTTTAGACAGAGTTTCACTCTTGTTGCCCAAGCTGGAGTGCAATGGTGCAATCTTGGCTCACAACAACCTCCACCTCCTGGGTTCAAGCGATTCTCCCGCCTCAGCCTCCTGAGTAGCTGGGATTACAGGCACCCACCACCACACCTGGTTAATTTTTTGTATTTTCAGTGGAAACGGGGTTTTACCATGGTAACCAGGCTGGTCTCGAACTCCTGATCTTAGGTGATCCACCCATCTCGGCCTCCCAAAGCACTGGGATTACAGGTGTGAGCCACCGCGCCTGGCCATGCCTGGTACTGTTTCAAGTGCTTTGCAATATTGATTCAGATAATTTTCAAAACAACCCTATGAGTGAGGTATATTATCACTCCATTTTACAGATGAGGAAGTTGAGGCCCAGTGAGATTAAATAATTTGCTCACAATTGTTCAGCTAGAGAGGAATTTTAAGAAAGGCATTCATTCTGTCCAGCTGCTTAACCACTACACTAAATCGCCTAGACCTATGAGCTGCAGTAGTGTAACTGGAGAAGGAGTGCTGGGAGTGGCCGTAGAAGTGAGGAAAGGTTGCCTAGAGAACCTAATAGATAAGCTGAATTTATTTTTAAATTAAGATACAATTCACATAACATAAATTTTACTATTTTAAAATCCAGTGTTTTTTAGTATATTCACAAGGTTGTGCAATTATTACCACTAGCTAATTCTAGAACGTTTTTATCACACCAAAAAGAAACCCCATTCCCATTAGCAGTCACTTACTATTTCCTCTTTCCCTCAGTTCCTGACTAACAATCAACTTTCTCTCTTTATGGATTTTCCCACCCTGGATACTTCATATAAGTGGAATTCTAAAATATGTGGCATTTTGAGTTGGGCTATTTTTTTTTTTTTTTTTTTTTTTTTTTTGGTGTATTGTTTTCAAGATCCACCTCTGTGGAAGCATATATCACTATTCATTTTTTTTGGATGAAAATACCGTCTTTTGTTTATTCATTTATCAGTTAATGGACATTGTGGTTGTTTCCATTTTTTGGCTACTGTGAATAATAATGCTGCTATGAACATTTGTATACAAGTTTTGGTGGGAACATATATTTTCACTGTTCCTCAGGATATAACTAGGATCGAAATGTCAGGGTCATATGGTAACTCTACATTTAACATGTTTAGTAACTTCCGAAATGTTTTCAAAAAAGGCCACACCATTTTCCATTCTCACCAGCAGTAATAAGAGTTCCAATATGTTCACATCTTTACCCACACCAGTTGTTGTCCTCCTTTTTTATTATAGCCTTACCCATGAGTATAAAATGGTCTCTTGTGGCTTTGATTTTAATTTTCCTAATGACTAATGATTCTGAGCATCCTTACAGGTGCTTATTGGCCATTTGCATATCTTCTTTGGATAAATCTATTCAAATTTCTTTCCATTTTTAAAATTAGGTTATTTGAAACTTTTTATTGTTAAGATGTAACAGTTTTTTATATATTTTGGATACTAAATTCTTACCAGACGTATGATTTGCAAAAACATTCTCCCATCCTGTGGGTTGTCCTTTCACTTTCTTGATGGCGTCCTTTGAAGCACGAAAGTTTTATAGTTTTACGATGCTCAATGTATGTGTTTGTTTGATTGGTTGCTTGCTTACTTATGCTTTAGTTGTTAAATATAAAAAGCCTACTTGTTATGTTACAGGTGTGAGCCACTGCCCCCAGCCTATAAATGAATTTCTGTAAGTTTCATTTTTGAATTATTCATTGCAAGCACATAAAAATGCATGTATTTTTGCATATGGATCTTGTATCCTAAAACTTGCCGAATTCATTTATTTTTAATCTCTGATTTTTTTGTGTGTGTCTCACTTTCACCCAGACTGGAGTGCAGTGGCGCGATCTGGGCTCACTGCAAGCTCCGCCTCCTGGGTTCACGCCATTCTCCTGCCTCAGCTTCCAGAGTAGCTGGGACTACAGGCGCCCGCCACCACGCCTGGCTAATTTTTTGTATTTTTTTTTTTAGTAGAGACAGGGTTTCACCATGTTAGTCAGGATGGTCTCGATCTCCTGACCTCATGATCCACCCGCCTTGGCCTCCCAGAGTGCTGGGATTACAGGCATGAGCCATCATGCCCGGCCAGGATTTTCTACGTGCAAGGTCATGTCATCTGCAAATGAAAATAATTTTGCTTCTTCCTTTTTAATCTGGATATTTCTGAGTTTTAAAAACGTATCTGTTAATAGAACTTAACCTGAAGGATAAGCAGAGGAGTAATTCTAGTCAGAGTCCCAGAAATGTAAAATAATTTGCCTTCTTGTAACCAGACTAGTGCAAGATTATGAAGGCCTCACTTTGGGAAAATATATGGCAAATAATGAGGATTGCAAAGTAAACAAGGGCAAAATTAGAGAGGACCTTATCACTAAGCATAGTAGTACTAAGGAAGCATTGATGCATTGTGAACTGGATTAAAAAGTGATCAGATTATTGCTTCAGAAATTTCAGTATGGTATCCACATGGACAATTATTTGAAGGCAAAAATTCCTCCATAATGATTCCAAGTTTTCTGGTTTCTGCCACCTGGGGAATAATAGAGTCATTCAAAAATCTGTTTGATGGATTTATAAACTTGTTTATAAATTACTTGGAATAAAAAATGTTAGAATGTATTTTCTGGGTTTAAAATAGTGTGAATCCAATGAGTGAAGGCCATTTCTACACTGAGTTATTTATAACGGAGAAAAGGAATAGCCTGGGGAGTAAACCCCCAGTTAATCTCCACCAACCTAGGTCATCAAGGTGTCAGGAAGATGGCAGAACAATGCAATTTAGCCTCACTGCACTCGTCTTTTAAAATGAGTCATGGGGTCAGAAAATACTAAAGTTGCCAAAACCATTACCAGAAATTTACCTATCCTTTTCTCCTTTGTATATAATCTTTGAAAATTAATTTAACCCATCTCAAGCCACCAGACATGGTAAAATAAAGCCAATCTATTTCTATTCACACTTTATTAGGGTTCCTTCTATTATATAAAATTTGTAAGCATGGTTCTTAAATAATGAACCATGAAAACTGAACACTATGGACAAAGTAAATGCTGTAAGCAAACACAGTTTACATGACAGTAAACTGGGCACTTATTTAATAATATTCATGATGGTCGTCTTGCTACATTGTAATGTTGGTCATAAAATAAGGTCATTTCTGCACACAAGAGTAATTTGTAATTGTCAGAGTCAAGCAAGTTATGTCCTTGTTTAGTAAGAAGAAAGGGTAGCCCTGTAAGAAACTGACTGACAATTCTGCTAAAACAAACTAGATTTGTTTCACTTTTCTCTTAATCTGTCTGATGTAGCTTTCTCTTATGTTAGAAATATCCATTCCACTGGAGTATATTTTTTCTCTTTCTGGGTAAAAATCTTCAATGTGAGTTTGCCAGATTATTAAAGGTGAAGACATCTCTTTTTTTTTTAGTATGTGGGGATAAAAATCAAGTTCTTATGTTAAAGGAGGAGGAAAAGCTTCCGTTAATAACCAGGTCCAAAGGCTGCCTCTAGGAGCTATGTCACACTCAAAGGGGCATAAGCAGGGCTAGAGGATCAAGACAAAACCAAGGGTAACTACATCTTCAGTGCAATGCCATCAGATTGCTTTCCAAACACTAACAAGAGGGAAGTTTTATTGGAGATAATTATGTTGGAACAGAGTTTAACATGGGGATGGGTAACATTGGTAAGACATTGCACATTTCAGTGAATCAGAGGCTGCCGTGAAACTACTGAACTCCTGGACAAAAGGACCAGGGAGATGTTAGAATTTAGGAAAGGGAAAAAGAACTAAAAACTTTCTCTGATATTTCTGTTAGGCTCGTTCTGCTTCATTTCTTCTTTGAAACATTGATTATGATCACTATTCTTGCCATATTCAGCCCTATGTTTTACTTTCCCCATCCTGGAGTGGTGTTGAAGGAAACTAGGCAGAAGACAAAGGAAAAAGTGAACTAGGCACAGTGTGATAGATCTGTTGGGTAAAGATGCTTGAAAGGGCATAATTGTACTTGGCCATGTACTATTGACAAAGGTGTACGTTATTATTAAAAGTTTCCTCCCCTTCGTGTAACACACACACACACACACACACACACACAGACACACAAACGATCACACACAAAAATTCCCTATCTGTTTTTAAAAAAATAAGTCTTTTGGTGCTAGATTTACTACTCTAAAGTGAAGTGAGCCAGTAGGAAAACTCCAAGCTAATTTAAAATGAAGAAAATCATTATTATAGCAAAATATTAGAAGGAGATACACATCAGGTCTGGACCCCTCTGGTATTAAGTAAGAAAAACGTATCTATTAAGAATATTTTGGGGTTACAGTGATCGAAAAACTGCCTAGTGGCTGCTTAAACCTATAGGAATTTATTTTCCTCACTTAATGAGAAGACTAGAAATAAGTTTTGTTCACATTGATTTAGCAGCTCAGTAATATCAGTGCGGGCAGCTGTGGGAATCTTTTGGCCTTTCCCTTAAGGCTGTAAGATAAATGTAGTGGCTCAATTGCACCTACTCTCTAGAAAAGTAAGAGAGAAGGATGTACTAGTCATGACTGTCATTTTATCACAAAAGCACAAGCCTTCATCCATCCATGAAAACAAAAATGAAACAGACATTGGTAAGCATCTCATTGTATTTCTTCACCAGTCCTGAATAGAAAGAAGACAGGGAGGTGAGTATTAAGTTTTTTCAATCTTTATAGTGGAGGCAGGCATAAAAATATAAGGTTGGGATAGGTAGGTCTTAATGCATCCGAACTAATGTGTCCCAAACAACAGAATGACTGAGGGGAGAACGTGAGCATGCCTGTTTCTGTCATCGTGGACTCCAAGCTTCCTAATGGGAGCATTCATTGGCATGTGTTGGGGGATGATAGTCTGTTCTTTGTGTGGCCTTACATAAGCAATGCAGTCGAAAGTTGTGTGTATTATAAAATCTTAAGATGCTGAGGTAGTAGGCAAGAGAGATAATGCATAACCATTTTCATCATTACCTGGATGTTTAACGATGGGAAGTATGGTACAGAGTGACAAGGGCCATACATTTCTTGTATATAATATCATCCACTCTAATATGCTCTATGAAATAGCACCCTATGGAAAACAGTGAAGAAAGCAAAAAAAATACAAAAGTAAAATGACAAAAAAATTGAAAATTCCTGCGTTCCAAAGGCAACCACCAGTAACATTTTCATAGATGCTTTTCTAGTCTATTCAATAAGCAAACCATTTGTAGCCTACTTTTTAGCTTAGCAGCAGATCTAGAGCATATTAGGAGATTGATATTTATTCTTCTGTAACAGATTATGCAATGGCCACATAATCCTTCTATCATCTAAAGTTACTGTAATGAATTTGACCAATCTTTATTGGAGGACATGAGATTGTTTCCACTTGCCAATTGTCACAGTTTACTGTGGTTGAAGTTGTTATGCTCAATAATAACAATAAGTAATATTTACAAGCTATTTACTAAGCAATGAGCACTGAGTAAATAAAGCGCTTTTCATGAATTATGTCATTTAACCTCTCAAAGAACTAAATGAGACAAGTACTATTATTATCCTTGCTCTGCCTGTGAGGAAACTGAGCCTTAGCAGCACAAGTAATGTGCCCAAGCCATGCAACTCTATACTGAGTTCTACAAATAACAGCTATTACAATTAGGATCAACTCCGCATAGTAACAGGGATAACAGGGGAAACATCACTGAGTAGATGTCACTAGAACCTGGTCTCTGTTGCAAAATAATGCCTGACCTGTTGTCTTTTGAAAATGGCATATTAAAGCTTGCTCAATATGAATTTTATTCCATCTATTTTAGAGGACTTTTCACCAGCTTTACAATAAGTGGGTATTACAGGATGGCTTCAAGACATAAGGAAACAAATCCAAATGAATTTTCAGCGTAGTTCATAGTGTAAGATGAGTGTAATGACAATCGTTAGTATTTAAGCTATTAGACTTTCTAAAAGAATGATGAGGCCGGGCACAGTGGCGCACACCTATAATCCCACTTTGGGAGGCCAAGGTGGGCGGATCACAAGGTCAGGAGTTCGAGACCAGCCTGACCAACATGGTGAAACTCTGCCTCTACTGAAAAAATACAAAAATTAGCTGGGCGTGGTGGTGCGTACCTGTAATCCCACCTACTCAGGAGGCTGAGATAGGAGAATCACTTGAACCCAGGAGGCGGAGGTTGCAGTGAGCCGAGATGGCGCCATTGCACTCCAGTCTGGGCGATGGAGCGAGACTCCGTCTCCAAAAAAAAAAAAAAAAAAAAAAAGGAATGATGAGAGGCTCTGCAATAGAGATAGGAGAACAGCTACATGAAATGTGGTTAATTAGGTTAATATCTCAAATTGGTACACAGGGACATTACAATAATGTGCAGTATTCTGGCTCAGGAATCTCTTTTATCAGAAAAGATTGTTATGATTAAATGTCCATAAGGAATTAGCTAAAAAAAACTTGATGATTAATAATAGTTCAGTTGTTCAAGAAAATTTGATATGTGGGCGCCTGTAGTCCCAGCTACTCGGGAGGCTGAGGCAGGAGAATGGCACAAACCCAGCAGGCGGACCTTGCAGTGAGCCGAGATGGCACCACTGCACTCCAGCTTGGGTGACAGAGCAAGACTCCATTTCAAAAAAAAATAAATAAGTAAATTTAAATTTCTAACAAAAGCACAAAAAACAAAAACCAAAGTAAATAATCAGTCATATCTTGAAATTATCCAACTACCAATCTCTCTTAAATTCTCAGTGAATGTGTTTTTTAACAAATGATTTATTTCCTACCTGAAGTTGTCAACAGCAGTTTACTCAAAAAAAAACTATGTCTGTTATTGCCACTATGGTTACATATAATACCTCAATGATATTTTTAGTTTTGAATATGTTTTGATATTATTTTATTTGACTTTTTATAATCCCATGAGATAGGTAGATTATCTGTCTGCATTTTATAGAGATTTAAATTGATAGCTAATAACTGAACTGAAGTTGCAAATCTAGCAATTAACAGTAGCAGAGTTAGAGTTTCT
The DNA here is from genome assembly GCF_037993035.2 of Macaca fascicularis. NCBI lineage: Eukaryota > Metazoa > Chordata > Mammalia > Primates > Cercopithecidae > Macaca > Macaca fascicularis. The sequence goes on along the minus strand of NC_088379.1, from coordinate 20,053,391 downwards.
AAATTTCTGGACAAAACTCTTACATTAGTATACATTAGTTGACCCCCCCAAAAAAACATATTAAGGGTCCTCTTAATTTCCAAAACACCATAATAAATTTCCTCAGTTCTAACCTGTGTTAACATTTAAAGCTCAGTTTCCATTATCATAAACTTCAAGGGTCAAGTTCTTTTTTGTGGTGCTGGAATTTTGTTATATTTGTGTGTCTTTTGAAATAAAGGGGTCACGACTTCTGAGGTAGCATCAGTTTCTTACCAAGGACTACACACATATCCTCTCATTAAGCCAAATATGTACTGTGTTTCTACTGTGTGGCAGAAACTGTTCTATATGCTGAAGATTCAACAATAAACACATTGGAAAAATCTGTTCTCATGGAGTTTCTAAAACTTAGTGCCCCCAACCTTACAAATCCTACTTATCTTTCACCTTTCTCTGTTGAATGGTTCCTTCCTCATTCTTTCCAGACACTCAGTCTAGAAACATTTAAATTATCCTTCTTCATTCCATATACCCATGAAGTCTCACTATGATATGCAATGGCAAGGATCTAAAGCTGGAATGGAAGGATATGTAGGTTTTCTATAGGTAAGAGAACAGATAGAAAAGTAGAGAGCATAAAGGCTGTATTGGCTCTAACGTGCAAAATATGTTTAGGAGGTGAAAAATAGCCCTATGTGAATTCAAGGATAGGGACATTTGAGGAGGTGGGTAAGGTCGAAATACTAAGTGCTATACAAAGGAATTTGGACTTTATCTGGAAGGCAAGGGGGAGCAAATGAAAGTTTCAACTGCTCTCTCTTGTATCTCTTATGTCTAGTGGAGTTCCTGGCAAGGCAGACATGGCAGAAACATGTGTTGCCTAAACTAGCGAAGGACTGTGGGCTTTTTTGTTAGAACTTGGCTTCAGACAGACTGCTCTCATGGAAGGGTAAGACACAGATGAATCTGCATAACCAGTTATAATACTATTGCAATAATTCAGTAAAGACGGGGTAAGGGACTGATAAGGGAGGGGGCACATGGATCTTCAGATGATGAGAAGAACTTCAGCGTGTTTCACTAGCCAACAGCTCAGCAGCAATGTTAAAAAGCAGCCCTGTCGGCACAGCTGATAGTAATTTGCCCCATCAAGAGTCAGCAGACATTTATTAAAATTCCCCTGTTGAGCGTCTGTGAGTCCACTCTGGTTCAGGAGGCTGCCCAACAAGAAAAAGAGGAAGAGAAAGAGAGAAAAAGAGAGAAAGAAAAGAAAGGAAGGAAGGAGAGAAGGAAGGAAGGGAGGGAGGGAAGGAGGAAGGAAGAAGAGGGGAAGGGGAAGGGGAAGAAGAAGAAGGGGAAATTGACCTGTTAGCAGTCCCTCAAAATTTGTATGTTGAAGTTCTAAACCCCAGTACCTCAGAATGCGACTATATTTGGCGATAGGGCCTTTAACGAGGTGGTGAACAAAATGTGAATTTAATTAAGCTTTAACTGTTTTTTTTTTTATTACACCTTGATTAGAAAATATTCAACTACTAGGCTGGGGATGGTGGCTCATAGTTGTAATCCCAGCTCTTTGGGAGGCCAAGGCGGGCGAATCACGAGGTCAGGAGTTTGAGACCAGCCCAGCCAATATAGTGAACCCCCATCTCTACTAAAAAAAAAAAAAGCCAGGCATGGTGGCACGTGTCTGTAGTCCCATGTTTGTAGTCTAGGTAAGGTGAGGCAGGAGAATCGCTTGAAACTGGGAGGCAGAGGTTGCAGTGAGCCGAGATTGTGCCACTGCACTCCAGCCTGGGCAGCAGAGCAGACTCCATCTCAAAAAAAAAAGAAAAAAGAAAGAAAGAAAACGTTCAACTACTTATGTAATATTAAATACCAATAATATTTTAAATTTTATGAAATTTATGCATGGGAACTCTTGATTCAAATTAGATTTTCTTTCAGTCTAAACCAATCTGTGAGGTTGTGATTTTACTCGTTAAAGTTAAAATAAGGTTATAAGGGTGAAACCCTAATTCGGTATGGCTGATTTCCTTATAAAAAGAGAAAAAGACACCAGGGAGGCACTAGCACAGAGAAAAAGGCATGTGAGGTCAGTAAGAAGGTGGTCATCAACATAAGACAAAAAGAGAGGCCTTGAAACTAACCAAACCTGCTGACAGCTTGATCTTGGATGTCCAGCCTCCAGAACTGTGAGATAAATTTCTGTTGTTTAAGCCACCTGTTCTGTGGTATTTTATTAGAGCAGCCCTAGCAACGTAACACACTTCCTATATGCAAAATGTCATTTCAGCAAGCAGAACGTTTTTCCTTTTAAGTTCTAGTAACATCATCTAATGTCCTGGAATTGGGCTGAAAAAAAAAAAATGCCTCTCTTAAACACTTTTTTCCAAAACTACTCTAGTCTTGATCCTATTCCTACTCCCATCCCTCATCCTCTTCCTCCTCCTCCTCCTCCTCCTCCTAAAAACACCTTCTGATTACCATCTCTTTACTGCTGCATCCTCAGATGACCAAGGATAAACATGAGTAAAATTGCTACCTCATAGATTGGTTTAGACAGAAAGGAAATCAAATTTGAATCCAGAGTTCTTGCACGAATTTGAAAAAATTTAAAGCATTATTGGTATTCAAGATTACATTATTAGTTGAACATTTTCTGATCAGGGTGTCAGAAAAAAACAGTTAAGGCTAAATTAAATTAGCATTTTGTTCAGGACTCTCCAATCAAGGATGCCAGATAAATTGATGAGTTCTTTCAATGCTGCGCATTAGTTAGACGTTTTGTATTACATTTAAAAATCAATAATAAAGTTGTTTTCTGCATATTTAAGCACCCATCTTTTTAAAAAAGAGAGATAATATGGAAATTACACTGTTTAATTATTTGTGTTCAGAAAATTACAGAAGGTTTCTGAATCTTCAATGCAAAATTGACAATTCCAAAATGAAAGTTTTGACTCCATGTAACTTTCCTAGGGTTTCAAATAGTATATAATTTTAAATTATTGTTACTATTATAAATCAATAACACCCCATAAAATCAATCACCGATTAAAAAAAAATTTCCCTGGATGCTTGCATCTCATCTCTGGATGACACCAGCTTGACCATAAGGGCACAGAGTTATTCTATTAGAGAAGGGTAACACATCAGTCACATAGAGAAATATAGAAAGTTCTCTAGTTAGTTAATTCCATTCTCCTTTCTCTTTTTGCTCTTAGGGCTAAAGAATGATGGAATTCTAACTGAGAGGAAAATTAGCTCAGTGGGTAAACGCCATTCTTTAAAACACTGCTTTTATAAATCTTTGGCAAACTGAGAGGAGCCCATCAAGTAAAGCCAGACACCACCTGCAGCAGTTGATCTAAAATTGATCATCTAAAAGAGTGGGGCAGCAAGGAGGGCTTCAGAGGAGGGAGGCGTGGATGACAGTCTACTCAAGTAACCAGCTCAGGCAATTAAAGGCATTGCTAGTTTGTCATTAATTTCTGTCGATGAAAAGAGTCAAACTCTGTAAAATATTTGAAGAGGTTTATTCTAAGTCAAATATGAGTGACCATGGCCCATGACACAGCCCTCAGGAGGTCCCGAGAACAGGTGCCCAAGGTGATTGAGGCGCAGCTTGGTTTTATACATTTTAGGGAGGCATGAGACATCAATCAAATACATTTAAGAAGTACATTGGTTTGGTTCAGAAAGGCAAGACACCTCCAAGTGGGGGCTTCCAGGCTATAGGTAAATTTAAACATTTTTTGATTGACAATTGGTTGAGTTTGTCTAAAGACCTGGGATCAATAGAAAGGAAATGTTTAGGTTAAGATAAAAGATTGTGGAGACCAAGGTTCTTTTGAAGTCTTATAGTGGCTACCCTGCCCCTGCTTTGAGTTGTCCTGCCTTTCTGAACCAAACCAACATATTTCTTAAATGTATCTGATTGATGTACCCTGTTTAAATATGCGGTAATATATGACCAAAGTGTCATATTTAAAAGTGTCAAAATAATGGTGCAAAATAAACATTTCTACAGAAAGACATAGGATTGCTGTTCAGTCGGAAAGAAAGAAGAGGAACTAAGGTACTTAAATTTCATTTTGCATTGTTAAATTCCTTGTATGCCTTTGACAGTCTGCAGTGTTTTCAGATCCTTACTCTCAGTCTGTCTTTTAAGAATTTGTTAGTTTTCTAAAGAATAATGATTCTGCATGATGAAACAGTATCCCGGTATTGGCCTCATGTATTTTTACCCTAGTGGTTTATGATATCTAATTTTAAACTGCAAATCACACATATAAGAAATTCTTCCCATATGAGAAACAATGGCACAATATTAACTTAAATAAGTCATCTCTGTGTAATACATTTTCATAAAGTATTTTCCATGTTTCTTGTTTCACTCAGAACAAAAGTTGGATCTTCATACTGCCACTACACATACCAGAGAGAACACAGCCATGTAATTTATTATTAGTTCTTTTCTTTAAGGTATTAGGCTGGGCTGGGCACAGTGGCTCACACCTGTAATCCCAGCACTTTGGAGGCCAAGGAGGGTGGGTCATCTGAGGTCAGGAGTTCGAGACCAGCCTGGCCAACATGGTGAAACCCTGTCTCTACTAAAAATACACAAATTAGCCAGGTGTGGTGGCAGATGCCTGTAACCCCAGCTACTTGGGAGGCTGGGGCAAGAGAATCGTGTGAACCCAGGAGGTGGTGGTTGCAGTGAGCCAAGATTGTGCCATTGCACTCTAGTCTGGGCAACAAGAGTGAAACTCCATCTCAAAAAATAGCAATAACAACAAAAACAAAATATTAGGCTGGTGCAATACCAATCACTTTTGCACCAACCTAATACCTTGCTCCATCACCAGGATGGTGCTGGAGGACTAAACTGGGCATGCCGTGGCTCCTTGTTTTCGGCTGACCCTCCTGTAATCAGCTCCTTTTTCTAGGATTCAATTCCCATAGTCTCCCTGTGGCTTCCAGCATCCCTGCACAGATTGCTCTTCCTCTGCCCCCCTTGTCTCCAGGACTCCTGGAAAAGAGAATTTATCTGAGCTTCTTTTCAGTTGTTCCACAGATTTTAAGAATAATTTTTGAAGTGTATCAACCCTAGAAGGGCCAGACTTGTATCCAAAAAAGGGAGAGTTCGAGTCACCCCATTACCTAATAATTTTGGCCTCTTAGAATATGAGTAGACATGAGTGATCTCTATGGTGAAAAGTCCAGAAAATGTGTCAAGGTTTCCTTGTGGGATAATTCACTGGAAGCTCATCATGACCTTGTACCACCGCAGAATTCCGTAGATCAAAGCTAACACAAAGCAGGTCTCTATGATAGCATTCAAACGAATGACTTAGTGAAAATCTAAAAGAAACACTTTAAAAGGTTTTTGTTTTTTGTTTTTTTTTTAATTTTTCCTTTCTTGGAAAGATAGAGTGAATCTCTGTTGCATGTCATACTTAAAGAATAAACATGACCGGGCTCAGTGGCTCACACCTGTAATCCCAGGACTTTGGGAGGCTGAGGCAGGTGGATCATGAGGTCAGGAGACAGAGACCATCCTGGCTAACATGGGCTAACACGGTGAAACCCTGTCTCTACTAAAAAATACAAAAAATTAGCCGGGCATGGTGGCGGGCCCCTGTAGTCCCAGCTACTCGGGAGGCTGAGACAGGAGAATGGCCTGAACCCGGGAGGTGGAGCTTGCAGTGAGCCGAGATCGCACCGCTGCACTCCCGACTGGGAGACAGAGCGAGACTCTGTCTCAAAAAAAAAAACCAGAATAAACATGACTGCAAACTCATTGTGTGCCCGCTCTGCGTACTCATTTCGTTTGACCTTTACAATAACCTCCTGAGTTTAGTATCCTTATTCTCATTTATAAATGAGGAACTGAAGCTTAAAGAGTTAAGAAGTGCTCCCAAGGCCACACAGTAAGTGGCAAAACCAGGATTCAGAGTCTATAACCTTAACCTATATCAGTATCACCGGTGCCATTAAAGTTGAATCTGATTATGTTTCGAGAAGATTCATAGATTGACACCTTATTCTTATGACAATGCCCTCTACTTATCCCTCATTCATAATGAATTAAGATTCCAAAAACAGAGGCATTCCAGATGACTCATATGACACGATGTAGATAATGCTTTTCACAATTTAATGTGCATATAAACCACCTGAGAATCTTATTAAATGCAAATTCTGATTCAGTAGCTCAAGAGTGAGTTAGAAGATTCTGTATTGCTAGCAAGCTACCGGGTGAGGTTGATGAGACCAGTAAGTACCAATGTCCTTATTCCATTTTAAATAACAAGGACATAGAGAAAAAGAGAAAACCAGTATGAGAAGACCTGAAAAAAAGAGTTTCAACTAAACAGCAATTGAGCCTTTAACATTTTCTGCTTCCTAAACTTTTTCATGCTTATCTCACAGGACTGTTTTCTTTTCATGATTAAATAGGATAGTGCTTTGTAAAGCACTCACAAAGAAAACAAAATGGCTTATGTTGCTATCATTGTTAACGCGAAGCTCAAACTTCTTCAGTTCAATGTCTCAAAGCCTACCTAGATTTCATAAATATTGTTGCTATAAATACATTTATCAGACAAATTGTCCTGCTCTGTTCTATGCACATGTGGTGCTGAGATTGTATTGAATTCAGTGTGTTTGCTCAACCAGAGAATAGATAGGATCCATAACTTTCCTTACCCAGGAGGTCATTTTCAAAAGCTTCCTATGAAATTTTAGCCTGAGAGTGCAATATTGCTTTCTCCGGATATCTTTTCTCAATTTTATATCCTTGGGTGCTTTTTTTTTTTCTTTTTATGACCTGTGAGTGTTTTAACAACACGGTTTTCTTCAACCGATAAAGTCTGTCGACAGTGCTGGGCTCCTTCCCCACTTTCCCCAGCTCTCACTAACTAGTAGCCTAAGGTGAGAAGGCCACCAAGTATGAGCTGGCTCTGCTTTTCTGAACACCCTTGTCTCCCAGGGACAGATAGGTTTGCCAGGATCTGGCACTTCAGATAGCTTTAGTGGAACGCAAATTGTTTTGGGAACCTTGAAAAAGTCATGATTTATTTATGAAGAGAAGCCTGCTTCTCTTTCTCCTTTGAAATCCAACCAACAATGATGCATTCATTAAACAGATATGTATTGAACAGTCAATGCTAGGCCTTGTATATGATGCTGGGGACACAAAGATGAATGAAACATAGTTTATGGGGTGGCCTTGGTAATCCATCCTACCAGGTTAATGTACACACTCCATTAGTTTTTAGACTTCTGATCATCGCTGGGATTCATTTCTTCTTTTATAAGTGATTCTTTTGAAGCTTACATATGACAGCACTTATAATGTGCCTTTCTCAATGTTTAGTTATAGCATATTTCTAAAATAGGTAGTCTTGGGTTTCCTAAGGAGCCCTGTATTCCATCTCATTGAGATCTGGACGAGCTGGAGAATCTGCTAGATTCAATATAGTATCACATTCTGAATGACAGAGTTAGGCACAGGATGACTTCCAGAGTGAGGTCATTTTAAAAATTATTTTGTTTTGTGTCTAAAAAGTTCATCTTCTCTCCAATAAAACCCTGACATCCTTGGGGAAAGTATCAGTGCAGACTTAATGAGTCCTAAGCATCAGCAGTTATTTGTGGAATGGAACTGAGTGATACTAGCATTTTCAGGATTAAAAATTTAGTTCCACTGTGTTTAGGATGAAGCCTAGTCAGAGTGAATTACACAGGGATCATGTTTTATTTGAAGAATATGTTCTTGGAGACCTCAAGTAGTTTAAGGTCTTAGTGGATTTTTCCGTAAGGCTAATAAGGATGGCCAGAGTTTATCTGCAAGCTTTAAGGGACATTACCTTAGCACAGTATACTAAAGAGCTCACCATTCATTCAGCCAGCTTTGAAGTTATGAAATTCTTGACAAATGTAACAAAAACTTGTGTATCACATTATTTTTAAATTGCAAATAGTGTAAGACTGGATTATTTATAGGGTCCTATTTCAAATTTGCATACAAAATGTGGCTTCACTTTGCATAACTCAAAAGAAACCTCTTAGGCAATATTTTGGTGTGGTCAAGAGAGTGATAAGAAGATATCAGAAAACATCTATCAACTTGTCATGGCATTATTTTACTTCATCAGGACATAGCCCCTCAGCTGCTATGATAAATTTTAACATTAGATTTTCCTGGCCCAATTTCTAATAAATAAAATGTTGAGCAGCAGGCAAAGCTGCCTGTTTGCAAGGACAATATTTCACATTGTGTGCCAGTCTAAAGTACTAGTTACTAAAAATCAAATTAGCGGGAAGAGATACTCATATCCTTGTTAGGGACATTGATTTGTTGTCCCTTATTTTTCTGTTGTGCTGATAGAGAATTTAGAGTTAAAGCATTAGGGATCTTTCTACCCACACTGTTTTAATAAATACAATTTATCCTGAATCCACATTGATATAATTTGTAGATAACAGTGGCACATCAACATGAACAGTTAACAATATCCTAAGTATTCATCATTAAATTTGATAAGTTAGAAATCTGCATTTATGTTATTGTTTAACTGCCAAGAATGTAGAAAAATCTTTTTTGCAATAAGAAATAGAGATCTCAGTTTGAATCTTTAGCTATATGCTGAGGGGTATAGGAGAAGTTACCTAAAATATCTGAGGTATTTGGGTCAAGTTAAAAATAGAAACCATAAGCAGCTTTCAAAGTTGTTGTAAAAATGAGTGATAACATATGTAAAATGCCTGGTACCCTGCTTAGTCAATAGCAGGTACAAAATAATTGGTAGTCACATTGAGAAAATTGTGTAGATAGATAGATGAGATAGAGATAGATACATAGATAGATAAGATATAGATATAGATAGATCAGTGAACATTAAGCACATCTTACAGTTTACACTTATTCAGTTTTTTTTTTTTAATTATTGAGACTCTACTATGTCCCAGATACTTAGGTGCTAGATATAAAGCAGTAAAAGCACAAAAACCTCTGCCCTCAAGGAATTTACTATCTGGTGGAGAGAGGCCAGCAGCAAACATCTAACTAAATAAAGTGCATTGTGCATTAATAATGATAGGTACTATGGATAAGGCTACCAAATGTCCTGATATACATGGGAAGTTACAGTTTATGCCAAGTGTCTGGATATCATTATTAATAGTATCCCTTTCATTCATTCTTAGTGGTGTTCCAGACTGGACAATAAGTCATGTGGTTAGCTCTGTTGGTTTGCTAGGGCTATGTTGTCTAGCCAAGGTTCTTAAAAGAAACAGAATAGACTATGTATATGAGAGAAAGAGAAAGAGGTTGATTTGTTATGGGAATTGGCCCACATGATTATGAAGACCAAAAAGTCCCATGAGACGCCACCTGTAAGCTGGAGACCCAGGAAAGTCAGTGGCATAATCAAGTTGGAGTCTGAAAGGGGCACTGGTGTAAGTTCTGGAGTCCAAAGGCCTGAGAACCAGGATGCTCAAGAGCAGGAGAAGATGGAAGCCCCAGCTGAGGAAGAGAAGGAACTTACCCTCCTATGCCTTCAGATTTCTGCCTTCAAAGGACTGGATGATGTCCACCCACACTGGTTAGGGTGGGTCTTCTTTGCGCAGTCTACTGATTTGAATGCTACTATCTTCTGGAAACACAGACACACCAAGAAATAATACCTGACCAGCTATCTGGGTATCCCTTAACTCAGTCAAGTTGACGTACAAAGTTCACCATCATAGGCTGCCATAACAAAATATCACAGACTGAATGGCTTAAGCAACAGAAATTACTGGCCTCGCAGTTCTGGAGTCTGGACATCCAAGATCAGAACTCCTGACAGAACTGCCAGCAGCGTCTTTCCTTCTGAGACCTCTCTCCTTGACCTTCAGATGGCTGCCCTCTCATAGCATCCTCACCTGGCCTTTCCTCTGGGCTTGGACATCACAGTATCTCTTTCTCTTTTAAGGCCACCAATCATGTTGGATTAGGGCCCCACTCTAATGGCCTCATTTTAACTTAATTACCTCTTTAAAAACATTATCTCCAAATATAATCTGAAGTACTGGGAGTTGGAACTTCACTAAATGCATGTGGTGGGGAGGGTTGGGGGGAGTGGGATACAATTTAGGCCATAACATTAGCCAGCCTATGGGGTGAAATAAAATGGGAATAGGAAGTCGTTTTGTGAGGACACGGTTTTAAGTAGGACTGTGAGAGAAGGCCTCACTGAGATGGTGGCACTGGAAAAAAGAACTGAAGGAGGTAAGGGAGAGATCTTGAAGATTTTTGAGAGGAGACATTTCAGGCACAGTGAACAGCAAGTGGCAAGGCAAGAAATTAAGAGAGGAAAATAGGAGAGGAGACAGACAGATGAGATTCAGGGGCAGCGGTGGTGGGGGAAGGGAGGGTTGTGCACACATCATTGCTCATTACAGGAGATTTACCTGTTAGTCTCAGTGACGTGGAAAGTCATCGGTTATTCAATAGACATGTGATTAATTGAAACAAAAACTGGATAATATTTATTTTTAGTTTTGTTCTTTGTGAATGCTCAGCCTCAACTGATATTTACCTAATACTAGCAATACAGAATCTAGAACATGCCAATTTCACACAAGTAGAAATCCACTCCATGGTAGTGTGTGGTGGACTAATTTGCCTGGGATGAGTGAGTTTGGCAGTAATTAAAAACAAAAAACAAAAAAAACTACCAGTACTAATGAGAAGGCACCGTAAGTAGAGCCCCCTGTCTTACATTTTGGGGATTCTGAGTGTCTGCAGTAGGGAACGAATATATGGACGTGGCTTAGTTTTATTTTCTCTGGTGTTTTTGAAAATCTATTAACTGATGTGTATATTACTTTTCTAGAGCTGCTGTAACAAATTTCCACAAACTGAATGAAAACAAGAGAAATGTATTCTCTCACAGTTTAGGAGGCCAGAAGTCTTCATCGTCTGCAGGGTAGGCTCTTTCTGGAGGCTCTGAAGGAGAACCTATTCTTGTCCCGCACCTGGTCATTGCAGGAAATCGTTGGCATTTCTTGGCTCTTAGCTGGCTTCCCTTCAGTCTTTGCCTCTGTCCTCACATGGCCTTCTTCCCTCTCTGTGTGTCTGTCTTCTCCTTCCAGAAAGATACCAGTTATTGAGTATAGGGCCCATCCTAAACCAATATAACTTTATATGAACTAATTGCATTTGCAAAGATTCTATTTTCCAAATAGGGCCACATTCTGAAGTTCCAGATGAACGTGAATTTTTGAAAGACACAATTCAAACCAGTTACAATGTCCACGTGTAAACAACCCAGAGGAGGATAGAAAAGTTAAATTCCTACAGGGGCCAGGTAGCTACTGTGAATGAGTTAAGTGAATCAAGATGAATAGCACTTGACTTGTCTCTTAGTGTTGGGGTGTGATTGGCAACAAGGGAAACTGGCAAACCCAGCATGCATGTCCTGTGTGAGAGGGGCAGCTCCCTACCAGGCGCATCCAATTGCTGCCATATAGAAATGCAGACAGAAGGTTCCCAGATCGTCCAGTTCCTCCTCAGAAGCCAGAAATCCAACGTTTTAAGTGGAATATGTGTATTTTTAGTTGTTGGTCCAGTTAACTAAAAAAAAAAAAAATGTGTGAGCTAAAAAGCTCCAACTCTAGCCCACCAGGAATCAGCTTGCAATATCAAAAATCTACAGTTCTTAAGAAAACCTATCTGGCATCATATTTTCCCCAAGCAGAACAGTGGTTCTGAGGTTTGCCCTCTCATTAGAATTACCTGATGCAGTTGGTCTGGAGTGATCAGGCATGGCTAATTTTTCAAAGCCACCTTGGTGATTCTGATGAGCAATCGTAGTGAAGTAATGGATATTCACAAGATTGTAAAGACTCTGCTTCTTTGACAATTCTATTTGATTTTCTTCCCAGGGACCTGGCACAGGGTCTACCTTATAATATATACAATAAATACTTATTGGTTAAATTAGTGAACAAATACTTTCATTGAATATAAATACGTTGTTAAAAGATGAAAATTAAATACCATGACCCGAAAGAACTCATGAAAGGAAAGTACTATCTCACATTGAAAATTATAATGGATTATATGTTATTTCTTCTGGCATTTGAAGCATTTTGCAGAAACATTTACTTCATTCATCTCCCAACTTCCTTGAGATTAGTGTCATCTATTATTAGCCCCATTTTTCAGATGAAAGAAATTGGATCTCCTAGTGCGGCTTTCTCCTAAACCACATTATTATTTTTTAATACCACCAGGAATTTGATGGATGTCCTACTGCAAAGAGGTAGCATGTCTAGCAAAGGAATGAAAGACACCACGTTTTCAGGACTATATTCAAGACAAGATGGGTCAAGAAGCTTAACTGAAGAGGCAGAGAAGGAAATTAAAACCATGCCACAAAGTGAAACAAATTTTCTGTAGCTAAAAACTACACAATTAGACTCATCCAATAAGTGTTCCATTTTGTGGAGCCATTGTTAGTGCAGTATAGAAGTCAGAATGTCAGATCCAGGAGTTAGACAGATGAACAAGTGTTCACATTCCTGATACCGCCACTTACAAACTGTGTGCATCTCTCCCTTCAATTCCTCTGCTCTAATTCGGCCTTCATAATGTTATCTGCCACAAGTGGGGCTCTTGTGAAGGTTAAATGGTATAATGCTTGTAAAGTACTTGGCACATGGAAGGTTCTCTTTGTCTTATTGTTGTTAGAGCATTGCGTTTTAGGCATTATTTGTCTGCATCTTTTCTTAGAGCAAAACCATGTTCAAGATGAAATTTAGAGGACTTTCTTGTTCTATTGTTTAATTCATTTCTTGTTCTATTGTTAATCCTTCCCCATTAGATTATAAATTTCACAAGAGCAAGGACTATGTTTGTTTTTGCCAGTGCCAAATAGGTGCTCAATCAATGTTATTGAATAAAGCATTACATGATATCACTCCTCTGCTAAAAAAGTCCTCCTCCATTTTCTCCTTATTTCACTCTGAGTAGAAGCCAGAGGTCTTAGAGTGGACTATGAGATTCTGCAGGATTTTATACTAAGAGAAAATAAATAGAATGAACAAAATGAAACAAGGGACTTTTTTTCCTGAAAATCCTTTCAAACATGTTATTAAAAGGCAGCAGTCAGGTGATTGGCCAGTCATAAAATGAACAGAGTAGCCTAGACAATACCTAAGAATATATACTAGTTACTGTGGGTGACATTGGAGGAGAAGATTCATTATATAGTGAACACTCCAACAAGAAAATACACCTTGTAATCCCAAATCCTATTAAGAATTTGTAAATTTTATTTGTGGTCTCTTACCATCAGAAGAATCAACCCTACTCAACTGTTGCTTGCTTTCTGATTTTAAAGGCATGATTGGCTTATCCCAAATAAAACTTTGAAGTTAAACACTTGATTGTTAAAAATGCTTCAATCCGGTGGCTCACACCTGTAATTCCAGCACTTTGGGAGGCCGAGTTGTGCAGATCACTTTAGGTCAGGAGTTTGAGACCAGCCTGGCCAACATGGTGAAACCCCATCTCTACTAAAAATACAAAAATTAGCTGGGTGTGGTGGTGGGCACCTGTAATCCCAGCTACTCGGGTGGCTGAGGCAGGTGAATTGCTTGAACCTGGGAAGTGGAGGTTGCAGTGAGCCCAGATCACATCACTGTACTCCAGCATGGGCGACAGAGCAAGACTCTGTCTCACAAAAAAAAAAAAAAAAAAAAAAAAATGCTGGGTGTGGTGGCTCATGCCTGTAATCCAGGTACTTTGGGAGGCCAGAGTTCAAGACCAGTCTGGCCAACATGGCAAAACCTCATCTCTACTAAAAATACAAAACTTAGCCAGGCATGGTGGTAGGCACCTGTAATCCCAGCTACTTGGGAGGCTGAGGCAGGTGAATCACTTGAACCCAGGAGGCAAAGATTGCAGTGAGCCAAGATCACGCCATTGTACTCCAGCCTGGGCAACAGAGTAACACTCTGTCACAAAAAATAATAATAATAATAAATAAATAAATAAAACCACAATTTAAAAATATAAAAATAAATATGGGTTATTTGTGTTAGCTTGAGGAAAAGAAATAGTACATTAGGTTTAGGTTATATTCAAAAAGATACTGCTGTCATTTTTGATAATTTCCTTTTTGTTTTGGGTGCTTACCTCCAATGTCACCCACAGTAACTAGTATATATTCTTAGGTATTGTCTAGGCTACTCTGTTCATTTTATGACTGGCCAATCACCTGACCACTGCCTTTTAATAACATGTTTGAAAGGATTTTCAGGAAAAAAAGTCACTCGTTTCCTTTTGTTCATTCTATTCATTTTCTCTTAGTATAAAACCCTGCAGAATCTCATAGTCCACTCTAAGATGAGATCTTACAGGTGAGATCAAAAAGGCAAGGTGTCTGGGTGAGGTGGTTCACACATGTAATCCCAGCACTTTGGGAAGCTGAGTGGGGAGAACTGTTTGAGCCCAGGAGTTTAAGAGTAGCCTGGGCAACTCTTAAATCGCAAGACCCCATTTCTACAAAAAAACAAAAGCAAAAACAAAAACAAAAAAACAAAAAAAACTGGGGCATGGTAGTGTGTGCCTGTAGTCTCAGCTACTTGGGAGGCTGAAGCAGGAGGATCACTTGAGCCCAGGAGTTCGAGGATGCAGTAAGCTGTGATCAAGCTGCTGCACTCCAGCCTGGGCGAAAGACCAAGATTCTCTCTCAAAACAAAAAAAGCAGAGGCTCGGTGATGTTGTTACTTTTCCAAAGTCTTACAAAAAGTGGCAGCACTTAGATTCAAATGAGTTCTCCTGAACCCTAAAGTTCCGAATCTTTCAATCATAAATGTTAGCTTTAATGTGCTTGCAAAAACATTTTTAGTTTCCTATTTCACCTTCTCTATTAGCTATTTTCAAAACACCATTTTTAAAAATGAAATTGCATTATTTACATTGTTTACAGTGCAATGAAGTATTCACTTAGTCAATGACTGTACCTTAGTTTGTGGAACAGACCATACCGGTTGCTAATATTGCATGACCATAAAATTTACCATTTAAACAAGAACATTTTTGAACATGAAAAGGGGGTGCAAACTATGGGTTGTTAGGACAACTCTCATAAACTGACAGTGTCCTGGACAAACTAAGAGGTCTTGTCACCCTATTTATAAGGAACTCCAGATAATTTCCAAACCCCACACAAAGGATAGCCCTGTAGAAGTAGTTTTGGCAATTTGTTCAGAGGAGCGAGGGAAAATTGGGGTTCAATGATCAATCTTAAAAGATCCCAAGGAAAATTGATGCCTTTTCCATGTTGTTTTCTGCTAGTATTCTCTGGCTAGTTCTGCCAGTAGAGCAGAGAGGTGATATAAACAAACACACTTAGTAGCGGCTTTAGAAAGCATTACCGCCTTTGACCTTCCAGTTGTTTGCTAACATCTGCCTCAGATAACATGCAATATTATTCTGCACTCAGCTGACCAAAACTTTTCTCTAAATGTTTTGTGAAGGACACAGTCAAAACCAAGTTAAAGAAGATTAAATAGGACCCTGCCTTGACTGAGAGAGAGACTGAATCCGGGGTAGAGACAGACAGAAACGGGGCAGAAAAAGAGAGACAGACAGAGAGAAACAGGGCAGAAAAAGAAAAGAGAGACACAAACAGAGATGTAGAACAGTGAGACAGAGAGAGACATCAAGCCAGAGAAACTCAGGGACAGAGAAGAAGAGGGAGACAGAGAGACAAAGATAAAAGCAAAGGCACAAAGACTAAGAAAGAATGAGACAGAGACAGAAATAGTGAGATGGAAAGGCTGGCAGAGAGAGTAGCATTAATTTTATGAGAAACAGGTAGCCACTCTAAGTAGAGTCAAATTCACTCCATTTGCATTTGGCATCTGTAGATTGTTTTCAGCAAATTCAAGCACCTTCTAACTGACTAATTATTTTATAATCAAGCATAACAAAATAGGTCAATTAAGAAGGTCATTTTCTGCCTCCCAAGTTCAAAAAGTTACACAATGAAATGTAGGTATTTTCCTCATATTCAGTCATGAACAATGTTGCTACTTTTCTTAAAAGTGAATGATTTGGGACTGACTGCAAGATCCAATAACAACTGCATGGTTGGGCAGCAATTTTCTGCAAGAATTGTTACCAGCCTATGAACCCCAAGTTATCTGGGGCCTTGTATTTTCAGGAATGAATTTGAAAATACTAAATGAATTCTGAGTGTATCTGTTTGTGTGTGTAGTCATGCTAGTATTTATGAACTGTAAGTCCACTTTAAAAATAGGCATCATAGCATTAGGTTGGGGCAAAAGTAATTGTGATTTTTGCCATTATTTTCAACGGTAAAAATCACAATTACTTTTGCCCGAACCTAATAAATAAGTTCACATCTGCAACTAGTAAAAAAATATACTCCCTATTCCCAGCATCCATGACACTGGTAATAAATCAGCTTGTCACTGGTTCAAAGAAGAACACAGATGAGATCACAGTACCCCTGAACCTCCTGGTGATTTTGGTTTTGTTTTGTTTTTTGAGACGGAGTGTCACTCTGTCTCCAGGCTAGAGTGCTGTGGCACAATCTCTGCTCACTGCAACCTCCACCTCCCGGGTTCAAGCAATTCTCCTGCCTCAGCCTCCTGAGTAGCTGGGACTATGGGCGTCCGCCATCACGCCGGGCTAATTTTTGTATTTTTGGTAGAGACGGAGTTTCAACATGTTGGCCAGGACGGTCTGGATCTCCTAACCACGTGATCAGCCCGCCTTGGCCTCCCAAAGTGCTAGGATTACAGGCATGAGCCACCTTGCTCAGCCTGATTTTTGTCGTAGTTATTGATTCATGGAAAGACACCAGATCTGTGGAAACATTATTTGCCATTTTCTTCCACCAGACTTCCACAGGCTTAAAATCTCCGAAGAAAAACATTGTCTGTGTTTCCAAAGCACAAAATAGAAGCTGATCAGGACTGTGAATTAATGGAGTACAAGCCATTATTTCCAAGTCAACCCATGGGAAATAGAAGTT
The DNA here is from genome assembly GCF_037993035.2 of Macaca fascicularis. Taxonomy (NCBI): domain Eukaryota; kingdom Metazoa; phylum Chordata; class Mammalia; order Primates; family Cercopithecidae; genus Macaca; species Macaca fascicularis. Next base: position 20,036,340 of record NC_088379.1, on the reverse strand, counting down.
TTTGCTATCTGCTGTACCGCAAAAAGGAGGAAGATAAGAATAATTCTCATTATGCTGAAATTACCACTTTTATTGCCACTGTCAGTACTTGTTGAATTCATAATTCATGGCCCATCGCTCAGCACTGACACATGACATTGACGTGTGATGGCATTTCTTGTGTAACAGAAAAAGCAGCCAGTGAAGAATGACCACTTGCATACACCACTACTGAGGTCTGCGTGACCAGAAAAATGGAGCAATCAAGATGATGATGGGCTGATGTGTTTTCAGTAACATCAGGCATTGTAAGATAAAAACTTTCCAATTGGTGAAAACGAATGCATTTTCATTTAGTTTGAGCACATATTTACACTCTTACTTTTTATTCTCTTTGTATTGCTTCATTTTATCGTCTTTGAAGTACTAGTATACTAGTAGTTTGGTTTGACTTCTAGATGCAGAGATATGGGAGTTGACTTAAGTTTGAATGATCTTTGAGCTTAGTGATTTATGTAGCCAACTAATTTAAGATATTAATCTGCCCATTGTAGGTAGCAATAAACATTAACTTTAAATTAAAGTGATATGGATCACTCAACAAATATATATTAGTACCTAATATATGTAATACACTGTGTTATTGTTAATAATCAAAATAGGATAAGACACTTTTTTATCTTATGTAGGTATTTTTGCATAAAATATCTCCAATGCAACCTTCCCTGGCCACCATATTTAAAAATATGTCTTTCCCCATCCTATTTCTTACCCGTATCCACCAACAGACGTCTCTAGGCCCTATCCCTGCTTTCTATCTGACATGCTTGATAATTTGCTATTTATTTTGTTATTTTTTCCTTCCTAACCATAGTGTAAGGTTTGCTAAAATAGAAATTTTTTGGCTGGCTCATTCAGTACATTATTGCCAGCATCTGAGACAGTTCCTAGCACATAGTTAGCACTCAACAAATGCTTTAAAATGAGTTAATTCATTAACAAACAGAATCCTCCCCTCAAGGAATTCAGGATTTAGTGACAGAAACTGACAAATAAATTCTGCAGTGTCATAGATATTATAATAGATGTGGATGGTTAGATTCTGGACAGCAGGGATTTTTTTTCTATGTAACCACTGTATATTTATAGTTCTACAAAGAACATCATTTATAATGCTTATAATATATATGTTATAAAGAATGCTTTTTGGACAAATAAATATGAGATGAAAAGTAATTAATTTTTCATCTCTTTTTGTATTGCTTTGTTTTATGGTCTTTAAAGTGTTATGTTAGTATACTAGTAGTTTGGTTTGACTTCTAGATGAAGAGATACAGGAGTTGACTTAATTTTGTTTTGTTTTGTTTTGTTTTTTTGAACTTCCAGTTTTTATTTTTTAAACATCATTTAACAAGAAAAACATTCAACCAAATTAAAACGAATTAGGTTGGATTCATTTACAATAAAATAATCAACTTAAAATATCAGCCCTTCCATTTAGGACCAAGGAGGCCAATAGTTCCTATTTAAATAGCAGAATTGAACAATTATTTTTACCTATATTTGATGGCACAAAAAAATAAAATTCTTACAACTTCCACTGACACCCTCCCCGCCCTCCAGAGTAGAGTTCATACAATTGCATCTTAGGTCAGTACTCAGGCTTTTGAAAATCATCTTACATTTTGAAATATAATACAACTACTCTGGTAACAAGAATACTTTTAAAACAATTCTTATAGAAAACAATTAAAACAATTCTTATAGAAAACAAATACCTTAGATAATTGCGTCGTGCATTAGACTGCTCAAAGAAACAGCAAAGATGAAAAATAATGTGCAAGAATTATAGTCCCTTGTTTACAGAAACCATCCAAATAAAATATTTTCCCTAATTTTCCTTGCTTCTTATAATTGATTAGCAGAGATGAATTACAAGAAGCAGAATGCACCATTTTTTGGTTCTTGGTTGTAGCTGCCAGCTTAGGAGTTCATGACTATAAATATAAAGCAAATATGATTATACTCAAGTTCTGGAAGGGCAAAAAACGCGGATATCTCTAAAGTGTTTCTCTATCTTTGCTTTCAAGTCATGACAAAAAAAATTCACAGCAATTTAAAGGACGCTGAAAGACTAAACACAAGCCCACTAAAATAGAGATTAGTTTTACCTATTACACTCCTGCAGTAAAAATTGTAATAAGTATGATATTGTATTAAGTAACATTCTATAGCAAGCTGTGGGAGCAAATACAGCATTTAACAGATGCATTTACAAACCAGGCATGGTAGCCTTTAGACAGAACATCTTATTTTCACACTCTTGAACATGTAACCTTTAAGAAAAACCAAAAGGAATATGTAATTTATGACAGCTAGCCAGGCACTTAATTTGGGGAAAGAGAAAGATTTTGAGGTAAACTAGAATTATTTTGACTTAATTTTGAATCCTCTCATTAGGCTCAGTGGTTTATGTAGCCAATTAATTTAACATACGAATCATTGTAGGTGGCAATAAATATTAACTTAATAAATTAATAAAAACAAAGAGTGTTTAGTCTCTGTGAGGGTAAATGTCCTACCTACTAAGGCAGTTTGGAGATTGATTCACCTTCACCATCAATTTTCTTTTAGTGTGATTGGCTGGGGAATTCAGTCCCACCCCCTCATTCTGTCGGTGTCATCCTTAGTAGAGTGCCTTCACACACAGTTATCTATTTAGGGGATGGCTTCACACACTGTGAGGAAGCATATATGTAAATTCTAAATGCATCTGCTAATTACAAGTAGCAAATCTGCACATACTGAGACAGTCATATAAGATATATAGTCTGATTTCATTCTTTCAGTAGATAGTGATTGAACGTTTTATATAGTAAGCACTGTGTAACATACTGGGAATTCAGTAATGAATAAAAAAATACAATTTCTGATTTAATTACATAGTGGGGTATACATTTACTATCTTATGCATTTTCTACTCATCCCATCTACTTTTTGCACCTCTGTTCCTCTGCCCTGGCTTTCTTTTAAATTAATTAAATATTTTATGTATTCCATTTCAATTCCTCTACTGGAGTTTTGACTCTACCTTCTTATATTATTTTTTACTGTTTCCCTTGTATCTAGAGATTTCAGCATGTCTCCTTCATTTATTATAGACTATTTTGAGTTCCTGTGGTACCACTTCATGTAAAATGTAAGCATCGTGCATTAAAATTCCATTGATCATCCCCCAATCTTCATGTTATTGTCAGAAATTTTACGTCTACAAATGTAATAAACTCCACAATACTTTTTTGCTGTTTTACACAAAGTAGGAAAGGAAAACAGGACAATATATTTATTCACATATTTTCAATTTCCTGTGCTCTCTATTTCTACCTGTACAGTCAAGTTTCCATATTATGCCATTTAACCTCGGCCTGAGGACATTCCTTTAGCATTTCTTGGAATGCAAGGCTTTTAGCTATGAATTATCACAGGTTTGTTTTATCTAAAAATATCTTTATTTCAACTTTATTCTCAAAAACATACATAAAATTCTGGGTTGATCGTCTCTGTATTCCGCTGAGAACTTTAAGGATTCTATTCCACTGTTTTCTGGTGTTTTTGATGAAAAATTATTCTTACATTATATAACCCCTGTATGTACGAGTCCTTTTCTTCTCTTTTTAAAGCCTTTTTTCATTTTTGATTTTCAGCATTTTGCCTACAGCTATGTGTGATTCTTCTTTTATTTATCTTCCTTTGGTTCAACAGATTTCATTTGTGTTTTAAAACGTATGTGGAATATTTTGGTCATTATTGCTTCAAAATTTTATCTCACCTGTCATTATGTTCTTTATACCTATGTTGGACTTCTTGATATGATGCCCAGATGAGTAAAGATCTCTTTATTTTTAAATCTTTTTCTATTATTCAGATTTCTTCCTTTTCATCTCTATTCAAGCTCATAATCCTTTCTTCAGTAGTTCTCAGTCTGCTGTTAAGTCCATCTAATGAAGTTTTCCTTTTAGAATTTTCTTTTTTTTTTATGGAATTTTCATTTAGTTCCCTTTTGTAGTTTAATTTCTCTTCTGAATGTTTTTATTTCTCTACTTATTATAATTATCTTTAATATCATTTCTTACAAATTACAACATCTGTGCTATCTAATGTCTGTTTTTATTGACTCCTCTTTTTTCCTGATTATGAGTCACATTTGTTCTGCTTTCTCACATGTCTAGTAATTTTTTTTATAGTTCAAGAGGTGTTATTAGGATACATCATAAGGAGTTTGGATCATGTTGCCTTCCTTTAAAATACATTGAATATTGTTTAGAAGCATTCCACAGTTCGGCAGCTCTTTTTGGTCTTTCTAGCTTTAGGCCTATTCTTTGATAGGATTGGTCAACTTTAGTGATTACTTCAGTGATACACTGTGGCCCTTACTCTAGGAAATTATCCTTACTCCCAAAATGGTTTTTCTGAGTTCTCAGGGCAATGCCAGAGGTGCTCAGTGATTGTTTTTTTGGAAGGGTGGTAGGGCTAGAACTCCAACACCTTGCAGCATTCCAGCTCTACAATGCTTGTGTTATTTCATTACATTCTCAGGCCTGCCTGCTAAGCATTATAAAGCCTTACCCTGAGCATGCATATCCCAGACCTCAGTCAATAACCCACATTTAATTCCACACAAATTTCCCACCTACCAGCTACCCACAGAATACACACACACACATCAATTCTCTCTTTGCCCTGGCGTACAAATTCCAGCCACTTCAGGAGCCTGGAACTCTAATCTCTGCCACTTCAGCTCAGTGACTATGAGCTCCACCTCCCTGAACTATGGAAGGAACATGTCACGAGGCAGGGAGAGCCAGGGCGTTTGTGAAGCACATGTCTGGGGTTTTTCTTCTCTCAAGCATCACAGTTCTGCATTGCTTATTGTTCGATTCTTGGAAAGAGTTGCCTCATGTAGCTTGTCCAGTTACATGTTTCCTTACAGTGGTATAGAATATCCAATAACAGTGTGGCAATTCCTCAAGGATCTAGAACTAGAAATACCATTTGACCCAGCCATCCCATTACTGGGTATATATCCAAAGGATTATAAAGCATGCTGCTATAAAGACACATGCACACGTATGTTTATTGCGGCACTGTTCACAATAGCAAAGACTTGGAATCAACCCAAATATCCACCAGTGACAGATTGGATTAAGAAAATGTGGCACATATACACCATGGAATACTATGCAGCCATAAAAAAAGGATGAGTTCATGTCCTTTGTAGGGACATGGATGCAGCTGGAAACCATCATTCTCAGCAAACTATCGCAAGAACAGAAAACCAAACACCGCATGTTCTCACTCATAGGTAGGAATTGAACAATGAAATCACTTGGACACACGAAGGGGAACATCACACACCGGGGCCTATTGTTGGAGGGGGGAGCGGGGAGGGATAGCATTAGGAGATATACCTAATGTTAATGACGAGTTAATGGGTGCAGCACACCAACATGGCACATGTATACATATGTAACAAACCTGCACGTTGTGCACATGCACCCTAGAACTTTAAGTATAATAATAATAAAAGAAGAATATCCAATAACATTTATTCTGTAAAGGCTAGAAGTAGACATCTTCCATCTTCCATTTCAGTAGAGAAGACATGTTAAATATGTAATTGTATCATGAATTGTTTTAATTATACTTGCTATGAAGGAGAAACATAGAAAACTATGGGCATCTATAGTAACTGTTCATAATCTAGTTTGGTTTACCCTATAAGGTTTCCCTCAAAAGTTATCATTGAACTGAAATCTCAGGGATGAACAGGCATTAACTAGATGAAGAGAAAGTAAAGTAAAAGTTTAGATACAGATAACAGCATGTGAAAAGGATCCGAGACAGTCGGGAATATGGTATACTCAAATAAGTGAAAAAAGATGAGCATCTAATATTTGTTTGGACTGCATTATGTGGCTGTCACTGTGCTAAATGCTTTATATATTATTCCATCTGATCCTAACTTTTTGAAGTTGATAGTGTAACCTGCCCATTGGGTTCATTTTGCCTGCTGCCCAGATAGAGCTGATTTATGAAGACAAGTAAATTGCAATAAAAAGTTTAATTCATACCGAGCCGGCTGAGCCAGAGACCCAGAGTTTTATAATTCCTCAAATCAGCCTCCTTGAAAATTCAGAGGCTAGGGTTTTTCAAGGATAGTTGGTGGGTAATGGAAAGGGTGCTGCTGACTGGTTGGGAATGCAATCCTAGGGGTATGGAAAATGGTCCTCATTCTGAGTTGGCGTCTGGGTGGGGTCACAGGACTGGTTGGCAGGTCTGGATGAAGCCGTTCATTGTCAGAAATGCAAAAACCTGAAAAGACATCTCAAAAAGCCAATCTTAGATTCTACAATAGTGATGTTATCTGCAGGAGTAATTGGGGAAGTTATGAATCTCATGACCTCGAGAATAACGGCTGGTAATAGCTTATGGCTACACCTTAGCAGAATTCAGGCTCCTCTCATCCTCCTAACCTGGTGGTTTTTCATTAACTTTACAAAGGCGGTTTAGTTTTGGGAAAGGGCTATTATCATTTAAACTATAAGCTAAATTTCTCCCAAAGTTAGCTTGGGAAGCAGGAGAAGGAGGAGGTCTTTCTTCTCCTAGGCAAGTTGGAGACACAAGAGGGAAAGTTGGCCAGAGGAAGGTGTGTTTGAACTGAGTTTTAAAGGCCTCATGGGGCTGGGCGCAGTAGCTCATGCCTGTAATCCTAGCACTTTGGCAGGCCAAGGTGGGTGGATCACTTGAGGTCAGGAGTTTGAAACCAGCCTGTCTCTACTAAAAATGCAAAAATTAGCCAGTCATGGTAGCATGCACCTGTAATCCCAGCTACTCACGAGGCTGAGGCAAGAGAATTGCTTGAACCTGGAGGTTGCAGTGAACTGAGATCATGCCACTGCACTCCGGCCTGGGCAACAGAGTGAGACTCTGTCTCAAAAAAAAAAAGACTGCAAAGAAGTTGAGAATTGGTGAACAGCTGACAAGACTGAGGGAACAGCACATACCCTGGCATGGAGGTTTGAAATGGCATAAAGGGGAGGAGCAGAAAGCCTGTGTGGGGAGCCAAAGTAAGACCCTCATGTCCTAGAGGAGTTTATAAAGGAGAGGGTAGTTAGATGGCTGCATTCTTCCAGAAATGGAAAACAGAAGCAAAATTTAGGGTGTGTTTTATGTAAACCAGATTTATTTTACAAGTTTAAAAGAAGGAGAACATCACACAGAGGGGCCTGTTGGGGTGGGGGTCAAGGGGAGGGAGATATTAAGGACGTTTATAACATTTTTGTCACCTGACTCTACACACACATGTGGAGCTTAAAACCTAGATGACAGGTTGATAGGTGCAGCAAACCACCATGGCACATGTATTCCTATGTAACAAACCTGCACGTTCTGCACATGTATCCCAGAACTTAAAGGAAAATTAAAAGAAAGCTTACTTAGATATTAATCTAGGAAATGAATCAAGTCTTCTTTAGACATCCAAAGTGAATTTATTTTACTCATTTGCCAGACATTTATTGACCTTCTGTTACATGCCAGACCCTCAACCAGCGGTTGAACAAGACATTTCACACCACATAGGTGTTAAGACCAGAGGAGGGCCTGCTTTGTGAGTTCTAGCAAGAAGGGTGGTGTGGCCAATAGTGGATGGCCCAGAAAACAGGGAGAGTGGCTGCAAATGCTGTCAGAGACTCAGGCAGGGCCAGATCATACTTGGCATCCTTGACAGAAAAACAACATGAAGCTTTTAGAGGGCTTTTAATCAGAGGAATGATCTTATTTAAATTGTGTATTTACTACTTCATTTTGTCACCCCACTCTACACACACACAAGAGTTTTAGCCCGTGGACATTGTTGGTGGGTGCAACAGCCCCAAAGGAAACTAAATCAGTAGGCTTGTGGTCAGGACTTTTTTATAATTCCAAGATAAGAATTAGAAAAGGAAAACTCATACATTTGCCAGATTCATGTTATAAAGATGGTAGAACCTCGATTTAAATTGGTTTCTGTGCTGATGCTTTATATCTGACACCTTCCATGCTGGGGGAGGCTAGTTACCCACTAACATGACATCCAACTGTCTGAGACCTCAGGATGGGTAAATTGATGCTAACTTGGATAGTTGGCTCCTGACATCAAAAGTTGTTTCAGCAGTTTGCAAGCTCATCCTTCCAGGCGCTTTTGATTTCTCTTGAGTCCTCTCTAGGTATCTGCTGTCATACATACTGCTCTGTCTATTTCTGGGTTAATGTTTGACAAGCTTGCCTTGCTTCTTCCAGAATTACTCTGTTTGAAAAAGTTCCATTCATTAGTGTCTACATGTAAAAAATGGGAAAGATTGTCCCATCTCTGGCCATATCACTATATGCTAATGAAGCTGCATATTAAGGACATTTGTTTTCTCATTTTCAGGAAGGCAAAGGTACTAACAGGTGACTGTGGTGTGAATGACTGATGTGAAGTGTCTATCTCTGCTATAATCAAAGATGGGGAGCAATAACAGAAAATTGTCATGTGGGCCCTTAGTGCTGGTTTGAATATTGAAATTTCAGTCCAGTTAACTCTTCTAGTGATACTTGTTTTATCCCTGATCTAAGGGCCAAAAAAAAAAAAAAAAAAACCACCAGATTTTTTTTTTGGTGGGTTTTTTTAATCTTTTGCCATTCAATAGACATATTTTGCAATTCTGCTTTCACTTGTTCATCATTATCTTCAAAACAATATTTAGAAATTAAAACAAAACTAAATGAGAAGAAAACAAACTTTCTTTTTTTTCCTTCCGGGGTCCCAACCCACTGCCTGTGATTGCCTGAGTGGATGGCTGCATCCCTGATCCTTCCTGCCTGGCTTCTCTGATAAACCCTGCAGCACGTCCCGTTTCTTTCTGCAGACAGCATTAACAGAACTGATCCTGTATCTTCTAGGTTTCCTGTATGCTCAGAACAGCACCAAGCGCAGCATTAAAGAGCGGCTCATGAAGCTCTTGCCCTGCTCAGCTGCCAAAACATCGTCTCCTGCTATTCAAAGCAAGTTTGTTTTTTTGTTTTTTTTTTCCTCTGAAATTCTTGTTTTGTTTCTTTAGGTCTGCATGCATTGCAGTTCTCTGCTTCTACAAAGAATCAATATATTATATTCTACAAAAGCAACTCTATTGATGCATTCGTGTCTACCTAAATACCCAGGAGAACATTTGGGCTATTAGGAGTCATTTTCCATTTGGCAGACTGACAGCACAGTCTTAGTGACAGGAGTCTGTCCTGCAAAACACTGGGACATTTTTGTTTGATGTGAGGGATGGGGACTAGACTCAAGTAACTGTAGGAATTCCTATTGCTTGCCTTGTTAGCAAAGCAGCTGGACACTTTAACCATATTACCTTGTACATTGTTTGACTCTCATCCACTGGGTCTATAATTTAGACACTGCCAAAATTCAGAAATATCACTAGATTAGAAAAAATATTACAAAGGGTCAAACATTTAAATAATTGTGACTTTTCTTCTTTGCTCATTCTCTCCCTGTATCAGTCAAGATTCTGTAGAAAAACAGAACCAATACATACTCACATGCATACACAAAAACATATACATATAATATACATACATACACATGCATATATACACACGTACATATGCATATATGCAAACATATGTAAAGAGATTTATTTGAAGGAATTGGCTCACACCATTATGGGGGCTGGCATGTCTGAAATTCATAGAATATGCTGGCAGCTGGAAGCTCAGGAAGGATTTCTTCAGGAAGCCTCAACTGATTGGATGAGGCCCACCTACATTATTCAGGGTAATCTATGCTTAACTTAATGTCAACTGATTATAGATGTTAAGCACATTGACAAAATACCTTCACAGCAACACTTAGATTAGGGTTTGATTAAATAACTGTGTACTGTAGGCTAGCCAACTTGACAGGTAAGGCTAACCATCACATTCTCCATCTTCTCTTTCGCTCCAAATCTGTGGCATTCTTAAAGAGTAGAAAATAGAGGATATCTAAGGGAAGTCCTCAATTTATTTTATAAAGATGCCATATAACTTAGAATATACATTTACAAATATTCTCTGTGTACAAACATTCTTTATACACAATTTTTTTCAAGCATCAAACAAGTCTTCGAATCAGAGAAGGTGGTATTCTTCACTAGTGAGAAAATGGCACATTAAAAATCTAGGTGGAATTCCCTAGGTATTGGGGCTATAACCCACATCTCTGCCTACTCTCTTTTTATAATGCTACAACATTTTGTAGGAACTCATGGATTCAATTAGTGATTTAAAAATATGAATGCCCTAAAATGTCATGGGTCTCCACAACACAAATGAGAAAATACGGAAAGAACCACAAACAACATGATACATTCAGTGAAAAGTGCCAGAATAGAATAGCAATTTGTGTCAATGGCACTGACCAAAGGTGATATATCATCATAAGATTTATTTAATTCACTTATTCATTCAACAAATATTTATTATATGTCACTGCCTGCTTCTTGTGCTGGGAGATGGAGCAGTGAATAAAACAGATTAAAAACCAAACCAAAACAAAAAAAGCTCTTCTATCAGAGGTTACATTATATTCTGTGGGGAGAGGAGGCAGAACTAAATAACTTTTATTAGTAATAATCCCATGCACATACAAAAATTAAAATTATAGTTTAGATACATTGCCCTGATTTTTTTTTCTTTCATTGCACACACATGCACACCATCTCACAAATAAAACATAACATCATCAGCAACCTGGAAGACCATAATCTAGAAAAATGCCAGAGCCCTAATCCTACGTGATATTGAAGCTGCAGGTGCTTTTATTGCCACTATTTGTCAGAGATCGTTGGTTATTAGAGCCATCGCTTTTCTCCTTTCAGGTTGGAATCGAAATTGCCAATTTATCAGATATTTGCTGAAAATATAGTCATTGGTACCATGTAGACAGGTAAAATGTAACTTTCAAATGGATCTCTGTATTCACATAGAGAAGCGGAAAATTGTCATGTCTTGCTAGCACTCTTTGTGCACCAGCGTCTGATAAAGCCATGCCCCCAAATAAATGTTCACGGAGGATACGATGCAATTTTCAACTAACGGTGAGGGAAAAGGATGTGTTGAGAGGAAAAAAAATAGAAAATACTAAAAAAAAGATCAGAATGACTTTAGATACTAATGGGAATGTATAGAACTGGCTGATACTGAACCGACACTAGACTTAGCTCATGATTTGTGGACCCCATAAGACTCCCGCCTTCTCCTCTTCATCTTTTGCCTTCTCCTCCAGGGTTGGAAAGGTGAATGGTTTATTTATCATGTTTTCAAAAGTCTCTCATGTTCAGGACAGTCAATTTGAAACGTACAAAGAAAGATAAGAGCCCACACACATGTGCACACCACACACACACAATCTGCCACCTTGAAATAACTACAAATAACTAGTAATATCTTTTTTACTGTCAATGTATATGTACTGACGATATCATATCTATACCAAATTTTTATTATTTCATTTACATGGTATACTTTCATAAATATCAACCCCGCTATTAAAATTTTTTGTAAAATCATTTTTAATGGTAAGCATAATACTATATTCCATAGCGCTAGAATATTGTATTTGACTCCATTCTCTGGCTTTAGATATTTAAATTTTTCCCCTTTTTACCTCCCACTCTCAATATAAATAGCACTATGATAAATGACTCTGTGTATATAGCTATGCTTTTAAAATTACTTTCCCCTAAATTTTGAATTATTGGATAAAAGAACTGATTTATCAGAATGTAAGCTTCCCAATGTATATTACAAAATTTTTCCACAAATTGGCCTTTCAAATGTTTTTCAGCAAAGCATACATATTTCTTCTTGAGTCCTTTTGTTATTTAGGCATAATACTCTTAATACTTGGAAACTTTATACCTTTTATAGTCATTTGTTAAAGACAGATTTAAACTATTAGTTCTGGTGTTTGTGCCTCAAATGAAAACATTAAAAGAAGCAGCATATGACAAAGATTTTCTACATAAAGAACCATAAACATTCTTAAATATTTGAAAATTAAATGTATTTCTCATTTTTAAAATGTCAAAGGCAAAACTTAGAAGTCCCAAACTACCGTGTTGAACCACATATCTTGACTTTGATGTTTGAGAAGACTGTCAGACAAATATCAAAAAGCACTACTGTCTTGGAAAGGTACCAGGGATCAACACACATGACTTCAAAGACAGGAGGTGATGGATCTATGCCATAGCAAATGGCCTTCTCCCATCGAGCCACCTGACTGGTAGTTGAACAAGAGTAATAGATACGATCTAATGAGAATTAATTTAGGCCTTAGAATGTCTTCCACCTGACACTAATATCGCATCAACCAGGGTAAGAAATTAGACAGGGATAGAGGCAGCAATACCTGGGCTTTGAACAAAGAATTGTCTTGTTCACATTTTTGGCCTATCCCACTGTCCCCTAGCCAGTCAATTGCCCACAGCTCTTTGAACCTTCATCCCAGGATGCAGATGAATGCACAGCCAGAGGTAGTATCCTAATCACTATCACTCTGTAGCACTCACTCTGAGCTTCTTACATCATTCATTGGCATCAAGAGCTGCCCAGTTGCTGAAGTTGGAATCTTCTCTCTGCCTAATGATCCCCCACCCACCATCTTAATGGCTACTAAACTCTGGTCAGTGTACTCTTTGAATATCTTTTAATTTCACTTCTCCTTTATGTCTGTTGTGCTACAGCTCTGAGCTAGCTCAGACTTTCATGATCTCTTCCAAGAGCTATTGAAAGAGGCAAAGGGGGCCATTGTGGGTTTTAGCATCATCCTGGCATGTGTCTGAATTCCTGTTGTGCTTCTTACTAAACAAAATGCCTGTTTATCACTGTAAACTTATTTATGTAAATTCTCTGCCTCTTAATTTCTTTATTTGGTCATTCATTCCACAATATTTTTAGAGACCTATTTTTAGGGCAGGCATGATACTAGACACTCACTTTCTAGTGAGGAGTGGAACACAGTTTACTACCGTCCTGGAGCTTATGTGGGAAGAGGGAGAATAAACAAGAAAACAAAGGTAATCTTGGGACGTGATAAGTGTTATAGCAGAAGTAAACCTGTGGTGATACGATGCAAAGGGAATGTATGCAGGGGAGATATCTTGACTGGGTCAGAGAAAGCTTCATTGAGATGTCTTTTAAGTCCTTAGAATAAAAGGAAGCCAGTAATGTGAAGGTCTGGAGAGAGTGTTCTAGAAGGAGGAAAGGGGCATGGTTTATCGGAGACAGACAAAGAAAGATGATTACGATTATCAGAGAATGGATTGTCATGGGAACTAAATAAGATAATTGATGCAAAGTATTTAGTATAGGAAATATCATGAGCATGAATCAATGACAAGGATGAACTCACTTGACGTTCCCGACCACCTTTTGAGGTAGGTACATAGAATGACTTAAAAAACTGAGGCACCAAGTAACAAAACAAATGCCCCAGTTGGCAGAGCTAGAATTCTGACTCCATAGCCTGCTGTCTTCATCACTTTAGCAGGCTGAGCGCACTGATGACCTCTGATATTGATTGAGGGAGCTCTTATAGGTCTGCAGTAGTTGCTGTTTTTCCTAATGTAAATCTTCAAATTGGGAAAAAAAAAAAAAAACCCAGAAAACATTAGATCTGGCCTTTTGCCTGCAGGAGGGTAGGTTTTACCCAATTCACAGTTGAGATAGCTGTGGCCTGAAAAGCTTGTAATGATTTGAGCAGAATCCCACACCTGAGAAATTGAATAAACAAAACCCTATACCCAAAAGAACCTTACTCCAGTGATACCGATACACTTACTGTCTGATTGCAAGATATGAGACCATCATACTCATAGAAGAAGACTTACTGGAAAAATTCAAGGAGAGGGAAAGACAATTTCACGTGGTTGGCACACAAGAAAGCCAATTGAACTAGATGGTTTCTAAAGAAATAGTCATCGCATTTTAAGTGATTTACAGAGTATTTTAACAATAGTAGTAATAATAATAGCCTACTATAAGGAATATAGGCCATTTTATATATGAGGAAACTGAGGACTAGAGAAGGGAGATTATTTGCTCAAAATCACAGAGCTTCTGAGAAAATCTGAAATGAGAAACAACTCCAAATCCAGTATTCTCCAACACTGAAATTCTATGATTCAATGTCAGTCAAGGTCCAGGAAGGAAACAAAAGGCATATTTAAATAGAGCAATGGGGGAGAGGTGAATGAAGGAACATTTTGAAAAGGTATGTGTAGGGTTTCTTGAGCCAATAAGGCTGTGAAACATTCAGTGTTAGCAAGAGCAAAAGTTATCATTTCTAGGTTGCTGGTTACCAGAAGCTGGAAAAAGCCATAGCTTTAGCTGTAACAATAAGATAGGGCTCTAGTCCTTGGATGAGAAATGCAGCTATTGTCAACTTACCAAAGAGTGAGCCCAAATAATAAGTACTATAACCTCTCTCTTGTCCTCTTCTCCAGTGGCCAAATCCAATGGGAAGCCAGAAGGGCAAGGAGTCCAGATAATGTTGTCCTCAAAGGTCAGACTTCCAGAACCACAGCAGCATTGAGAAAGAAGGAGGCTAAATGATGGAAGATATTTTCCAGAGTCTGTAGATCTTAGGAGTCAGGTGTTGTGATCTACAGGATCAGTGACAATTCTTAGAGTCAGTCACACTTAGCGTCAGTCAGACTTAGAGTCACACTCCTCTTATAAGGTTTCTTCCCAGGCCGGGCATGGTGGCTCATGCCTATAATCCCAGTACTTTCAGAGGCCGAGGTGGACAGATCACGAGGTCAAGAGATCGAGACCATCCTGGCCAACAGGGTGAAAGCCTCTCTCTACTAAAAATACAAAAAAAAAATAAATAAATAAATAGCTGGGCGTGGTGGTCCGCGCCTGCAGTCCCAGCTATTTGGAAGGCTGAGGCAGGAGAATCACTTGAACCCGGGGGGCAGAAGTTGCAGTGAGCCAAGATCACACCACTGCACTCCAGCCTGGTGACAGAGGGAGACTCGGTCTCGAAAAACAAACAAACAAAAAGATTGCTTCCCAATTCCAAGACATCTTGGAGGCTGGAGGCTGACAACTGGCTCATGAATGTACATTGATATTGAGTAGCTATTTATAGGATTAAGGAATTTAGCTCTTTATGGATGACTTAGTGTCAAGAAATTCCTAGCTACTATATTTTATGTCAGCACAAACATTTTTTAAAGAAATAATAAATGCTGTCAAGTCTCTGGTTATGTCTCCTCATTGAATAACTCTGAGTAATTCACTTTATCTCTCTATGCCCCAGTTCTTTTACCAAAGAATAAAGTAGTCATGTTCCTTATTCATTCAATGGACATTATTTGACAAAAAGGTACTTACTAGATAATGGTCAGGAAAAAATACAAAAGATAAAACATTCGACACGTGATTATCTGTGTATTTGTATGCATTCACATTTTTATCTAAATTTGACTAATAACAGCATCTACCCAGTACTATCTCAGTGCCCTCATTCAATCAAAATAATTGATTCACTAAATTAGAGCTTCATTCCAGGGGTTTTTGTTTTTGATTTGAGCAGAAATGGGAGCATTAATATGACAAGGTTATTGTGAGACTAGACCACTCATCAATAAGCCACCATCAGTACATTGCCTTGCAAAACTGCAAAACACAATTTGCTAACCGTGTTTCAGGTTTTTGGCATCAAATATAGCAAAACATTTCAGTGTGTTTTGTTTTTCCTGGTAGCACACTGATCATAGAAATTTTTAGATGCTTCTGTTGGCAGAGGAACCACCAGCATTTGGCTGTTGGAGGATTTGTTTGCAAAAAGCAACTTGAACGGCCAACATGATGACAATTAAAAA
Source organism: Macaca fascicularis (assembly GCF_037993035.2). Classification (NCBI taxonomy): domain Eukaryota; kingdom Metazoa; phylum Chordata; class Mammalia; order Primates; family Cercopithecidae; genus Macaca; species Macaca fascicularis. The sequence continues at coordinate 20,020,399 of NC_088379.1, read as the reverse complement.
TGCAACAGTAACCTCCAGGATTTTTTTTTTAATGTTTAACCTCTGACAGTTAATTAATCTCATGCTAACTCCTTGGTGAATTTAGCTAAAGGTTCTGACCTAGGCATGTTGTCAGGAAAATCTGTGGAAGAACAGAGGCATAACCCATGAATGTAAATTTAATATTCATGTATTTCTTAATAGAAAGCAAGGTTCATTCAATTTCATTAAGCCCTAAAAGTGTTATGTTCAAAATCTCAGATGTGATTTTTATTTATTTAACAAACATTTAGCACTTACTATGTGCCTGGTACAGTTTTAAGTGGCTTGTACAGTGTAACTCATTATATCCTAAAAATAACTCTGTAAGATGGGCACGATTATACCCATTTTACAGAATAGGAAGAGGCATGAGGGATTATTTAATTTGCCTGAATCACATCACCAGCAAGAGGTGTGGGAGTTGGGGTAGGGATTGAACACAGCAGTGGAGCTGCAGAGTCTCTATGCTTTACCAGCTCTCTAGTTGCGTTCAACGTTCTGGTCAGTTTTACAAAAAAATATGACTAGATCTTTTCCCACTTAACTGCTTAGTGTGGAACCCTCATACACAGCACATATTGTGCAGGAAGATGGTGGTAGCCCCTTGAATGAGTTTTTTTTCTTCTCTCTGGGCCTCTCACTATCCATGAGTAAGAAGTAGAGACTGTGCCCAAGTCTCTTTCCAGATCTAGCATTGCAGCAGCCATTGAGATGGCATTAATCATTCCTAGCTGTGAAAAATGGTGGAGGTTTCAAAGCTAACACAGATTTCCTTCTTTCATGGTATTTCACTGTCCATGAAAGGCAGAACATGGGAAACATTAGAAACTCCATTTCACCTAGCTGTAATACCAATTGGCCCTATCGTTTAGATATTGGCTATATGTTTTACCTATTAGAATATTTGTTTCTTACATGAGTATGGCCTTTTACAAGTTTTAAAATTCTTCCTTTTGAATATCTCATTTCATTTTAGTAAAACTCCTGTGATAATGGCAGATTACAAGGGTTATAATCTTCATCTTCCAAACTAAAAAAGGAGAGATGAAGTGGCTTGCCCAAAGTCACATAGATATTTAGTGAAAAATGGAAAATTGTATTTTTTTTTCCTGGTCCATTACATATCTACCAGAGGTCATCATTAAATCATTCAAAGGTTTTAGTATAGGAAAGGTAAAGGTAGGCGTATCAGGACAGCTGTTTTCTGTTGACAGATTTAATGAATTTCACTTCAATATGGCAGACATTTATGGAGCACTATTTGAAAAGCAATAGTTTTGGGCACAGGGGAACACACAGATACATCTGAAGACTAACATTGTACTGAAATAAACAGACACATATGTAGATCACTAAGACACAACGAATACAAGTAAAGTGCTGTGAATGCTGTGAGAGGCAAAACTAGAGAGCTATTAGAGTTAAAAAGTTGAACGTGATAACTCTGGGATTAGCCTATTTGGTTCAAATCCTCATTCTGTGACTGACTAGTTATAGAAACTTTATTTAAGCTACTTATCCCTTCTGGGCCTCAATTTCCTCATCCATAAGGTAGAAATGATAGTAAATAATCTGTAAGTTTGCTCAAAGGATTAATGAGCATGTAAAGTGTTTAGAATAGTTCCTGGCTAGTACGTGGTCAGTAAATGTTGACTGCTTTTGCTGTTATTCTCCTGCTGCTATGATGATCACAACTATTGTAGTGATATAGGTGAAATTCAATCTCACCTAGGTGCATTTCACAGAGAGTTAATATTTCAGCAAGGGGCTTTGGAGAAGAATCATTTTGTCAGAGGGAGAAAAAGGAGGAGCGTTCTAGGTACTTTAAAAGACAAAGCTTAGACAGTCAGGAGGGGCAAGAAGTCTGAAAGAGAAGCAGCCAGCAAAGTGACCTGGGGCCAGATTTTGAAAACTTTCCTGGGCACTATGCTGCATTCACTCTGCAGAGAGGCAATGGGGATTTTAAGTGAGGTTTTTAAGTTGAGGAGTGATTTTTCATCTTGTTTGGCATTTGGGGATGGCTAGTCAGCCAAGAGTAGAGGGAGCTAGATATGAGCCAAATTTTAGAAGGCATGATGTGAACTTGAAGTTAGAGAAAAGACTAGCAAAGGATCAAGAACAATAATTGAAGACAAGAGACAGACAGGGTGTCAAAACTAATAACCAAACTTAGTGGGATACTGGTTTCTGAAACAATGAACCAACTGAAACTCAGAGTGGTAATATAACACCAAAAATAAGTCAGAAGACAAATTGTTGAGAGAGAAAGAGAAAGAAGACAAGAAAATTAGTTGGAAACTGCTTAAAATGTCTATGCAAGACAGTGTCAATAGCTAACACTTAAGCATAATGCTATTTTAAGCCTGAACAATTACTCTTAATATTTACTGCAAGTCTATGAGGAAGGTACAATTATAATCTCCACTTAAAAGAGAAAAGTAAACAAGGAAATTAAATCACTCACCCAGCACCTAACAATTATGACACATCAAAGCAGGGATTTTACCTTCAACGATGTAATACCAAAGCTTAATGTCTTTACCACTAGACTGTCCTAAACATGGCAATCATGGTGAAGGGAGAGAATAAATTTGAAACACATGGTGGAATTGTGTGTAATTGGAAATATTGAAAAATAATTTGTGATATTGAGTGAAAGATAGGAAAGAGATGAAATGACTCCACCAAAATGATAATGGTGAAATTTATCAAGATAAGGCGCATAGAGGGAAGGCCATGAAGGCCAGTTAAGGAGAGATGATAGTTTTATTTTAGACATCTTGGCTTTAAATGCTTCAATAACACAAATTTTTGAAACAAGTGTTAAACAAGTTTTGTTGTTGATTAGTGCATCTTTTGTTTTTTTCAGGTTACCTATATGATTAAGTCTTTTGCTTCCCATTTGATTTTTCCACTTTTGTTACTGTTCATTTGGGTCACAATGGGTGGAATGATGGCTACTTACAAAATACTGTGTAGACTGTTAGATAAATGAGAGCCTTCTTTGTTTTATGTAATACTTTCATGATGGTAACCAAGGTAGCTTCTCGTAGGAGCTATACAACCTATTTTCCATTTTCATTGGCCTAAGAGGTAATATTTGGGCTAAATGTGAGTCTGGTCAATGAGTCTGGTTTCTGCTGAAATGGGAACCTAATTCTCCAAAGAGCCTCAATTTTCTACTCCACCAGGTCTACAAACTACAAAGCACTGTTTTTCTATCTGCGTAGATTGCAGGGTTCAAGTTTAGCCTTCTTACCTTTCAAATTGCCTTTTGCCAAGTGTTTTGAAGCACCAAGTGTGATAGGCAACAATTCTTTACAGAAATATTGGTCCACCTTTATTCGTAAGGTTTCATTAAAAAGAAGAAATAGAAGAACAAAAGATGAGTTCTGGAGATGAACTGACAGTATAAAACCTTATTTATCTTTCAGCAAACCATTCTCCTTTGAGGCTGTGGAGAAAAACAATCCCATAGCATATTATGGTGTTTCCAGACTCTGCTTAGAGGTGGACATATTCTTCATTGAGTGTTCCTGAGGATATTTAAAAAATCACATTTATTTCAATAAAAGTGTAAAATTAATGCTTTAGGTGAGCAGATGTTAGAAGGATCAGTGTCAAAATCATATCATTACAGAAAGCCTGTATGCGGATTCATTGCTATGATGCGCCACACACTATGAAAAATTATTTGATACATTATTCTGCTTACCCTCCAGACTTACTGTTCAAGTGCCACTACTATTGCCAGTTTGCAGATGAAGAGATTAAAAACTTGAGGTTTTAAGTGACTTGTCCTAAATTACATAGCTACTAAATGGCAAAGCTGGGACTCAAGCCCAGGTCGTTTAATCAGTTGACAAATTTTTATCAATGCTGACTACATGGCACTACCACCTTGGTGCCAGTGATGTAGCCATGAATAAACCAGACATGGATCCAGCCTGCCATGATCTTATACTCTAACGGGAGAGATGGGGGCAGAGTCTGGACAGTACATTTTCATGCTTTGTTTTGCAAAGCATTTTTCCTGAGTTCTCTGAAATCACTTCCAACTCTTTTCACTTGATAATGTTGTGGGAGATTTTATGATGTTTTACCATATGACTGCCACATCTTGGTCACATCAAGATGAGTTTAGGCATCATTATTTGGATGCCATGTTTACATGCAAGCTGCCCCGGACTAAGAGGAAAAAAGAACTCAAAGGCATTGTTTATCCGTGGGCAAATGTTTGAAGACATGAAGAATATGTAAAGACCATGTAGAAACTGTGTCTGTGTTGAATGAATGTTAAATACAGCCATGCTACTTAGTTATTTTCTTGTTGGTGAATACCACCATGAACAGGAAGCTCTGTGACATGCCCCCAGGGGAGAAAACCCACAGCAAAAGTAATTCTTAGAAACTGGTCATTTCTAGGCTTGATCCTGCTTTGGGCTTTCCTACTCTGGAGTCCCTGCCACTCCCTGGCCCTTTTAGTTTTTTTTTTTTTTAATGTATTCCTTCGTTCCATAAACGAAAGAATTAATGTTATATTTTCTGCCAACGTATACTGCCTTAGTCATCACACTGGGTTTGATGGTCTTAATATTACTTATATAGTGATGACTCTGACATTCACATCTTCAGCCAGACTGTGCTCATCAACTTCAGAACCATGTCTCCATTCCAGCCACTTGACATCACCACTCAGATGTCCAATTGGTGACTCTTCCATTAGAATTTTAGGCCCATGGGAGAGAGGATTTTGTTGTTTTTGTTCATTTTAGTGTCCATTGTACCTTGACCAATGCCTGGGTCATAATAGGCACTCAATCGATATTTAATAAATAAATGAATAAATGCCAGGCCATACTAGGCATTAGTGGTAATAAGATAATCAAGATAGATCTCTTGCCTCTAAATGTTTATATCACAAAGGAAATGACAGATATTCAAAGAAGTCATTAATATATAAAGCCATCAGAGCTGACAAGTGCACAGGGTGTGTGAATGTCACAGGAGGCTTCTCCTCTGCGAAGCCCCTTCCCCACTGAAATGAGCCTGAGAGAATAGAGACAGAGTAGATTGAGGAGGAAGAACAGCAAGTTCATTTATAGGGGATAGAATAAGCAAAAACACAGAAGTTGACAATTTAGTCTTCATTCAGGGAATAGAAAACCATCCAGGATATTAAATCATAAGGTGTGTGGGAGGAAATGACAGACTATAAAGCTCAGTTATTGTCTCAAATTCTATTCCAAAAGATGGTCTTTATTCCCCTATCAATTCCAAACAGGAAGAGTATAAATAGTCCTCAGGGAGCTGTGTTTTCTAGTGGATCCCATGATTAGCAATTCAACAGCAAATAGTGCCTGCAAAACGAAGCAGCTGGGTACAATTTGGGGGGCAAGTATCTTTTCAAAACAGAATTACCCTTGCCGTGTGTATTAGTTTGTTCTCACACTGCTAGAAAGAACTACCTAAGATTAGATGATTTATGAAGAAAAGAAGTTTAATTAACTCACAGTTGCACAGGCTGTAGAGGAAGCATGGTTGGGGAGACCTCAGGAAACTTACAATCGTGATGGAAGGGTGAAGGGCAAGCAAGCAGCTTCTTCACATGGTGGAGTGGGAGAGAGAGAGTGAAGGGGGCAGTGCTACACACTTTTAACAACTAGATCTCATGAGAACTCATTATCACAAGAACAACAAGGAAGAAATCCAGCCCCGTGATCCAGTCACCTCCCACCAGCTCCCTCCCCCAACACTGGGAATTACAATTCAACATGAGATCTGGGTGGGCACACAGAGCCAAACCTTATCACTGTGTGTCTTTGGACTAGTTATTCAATTTCTCTGTATCTCAATGTACCCATCGAAAACGGGCAAAATCATACTCATCTCAACGACCATTTTCATAATTCAGCGATATAATAAGTATTTTAAACACTATGTGCCAGTCACTATTTTACATGTTTTATTCACGTTATTTTATTTCAACCTCCTGACAACATTTTATAGTAGGTCCCATTGCTCTTCCCCTTTTATTGAAGAAACCGAGGTATAGACTAAGCACTTTGCCCAAGGTCACACAGAGCTAACAAGAGTCAGAAAAATGATTCAAACTCAGAAAGTGCTGTGTTAGACCCCTCACTCCTAAATGTTCTAGAATAACACCTCAATTAGTATGTATGCAATAATTATTAGTAGTCATCATTACTGTCATTTATTATTACTGCCTGCCAGTAATTAAATCTCTTAAAACAACTTTAAGAAATTGATACAAGTATTATCCCCAGTCTATAGATTTTAAAATTGAGGCTTGGAGAGGTTAAACACATTGTCCAGTGCCACAGCTGGGAAATAGACCCAAGAAGGAAAGCTCAGACGAACTGAATAATTTGTCAGAATTAGTACTCCCAGGCACTGTTCTGCTCCTAGTGTTGAAGATAACACTGGATATTACTGCAAATAATACTAATACTACTACGCATTATACGAACAACAATATCATTAATTGAATGTTTACTATGTGCCAGACACATGTACCATCTCATGTAATGCCCACAGTTACCTTATTCTATAATATTAACTACTTTTTTTTTGTTCTATTTCTAGGCCATTAAACATGTGGGGGAATTAAGGCCAAGGAGGAAACTAGTTTAAAAGTAGAAGGAACATAACAAAACCCAGATCACTGCTCAGTTTTCCTAATAGCTTTTTTAAACATAGATGGATAAATGTTTTAGTGAAGAATACTATTGTCATCACTGATATTAGCTGCAAATCATCCCCCTAGTATACCACCAAAAATTTATTATAACTATGCTTATCCAAACTCTATTTAACTCACTAGGTAATCAATTCCATCTTTTTACTGACTGCTTTCTAAAGCAACGCAGTAACATCTTATGAATTAGACATGACGTTTTGCATAAATACATTTTCCATATGTCTATCTCTTTACAATAATGTTCTTTTTCAAATTCTATGTTAGATACAGTGGGTACATGTTCAGATTTGTTACATCGGAGTATTGCATTATGCTGAGGTTTGGAATTAGGATCCTGTCACCCTGGCAGAGAGCGTAGTACCCAATAGGTAGTTTTTTAACGTCTGCCTGTCCCAGCAGTCTGTAGTGTCTGTTCCCATATTTATGTCCACGTGTGTTCAATGTTTAACTCCCACTTAGAAGTGAGAACACACAGTATTTGTTTTTCTAGTCCTATGTTAATTTGCTTGGGATTATGGCTTCCAGCCCCATTCATGTTGCTGCAAAGCACAAGATTTCCTTCTTTTTTATGGCTGCATAGTATTTCATGGTGTCTGTGTACCTCATTTTCTTAATCCAATCTACCACTGATGGGAACCTGGGTTGATTCCACTTCTTTGCTATTATGAATAGCACAGCAATGAACATATGAGTGCATGTGTCTTTTTGGTAGAATTATTTGTTTTCTTTTGGGAGTGTACCCAGTAATGAGATTGCTGGGTCAAATGGTAGCCCTGTTTTAAGTTCTTTGAGAAATCTCCAGACTGCTTTCCACAATGGCTGCACCAATTTACATTCCCACCATGTGTAAGAATTCCCTTTACTCTGCAGCATCACCAGCATCTGTTTTTGGACTTTCTAATAATAGCCACTCTGACTGGTATGAGTTGGTATCTCATTGTCATTTTGATTTACATTTCTCTGATGATTAGTAATGCTGAGCATTTTTTCATGTTTGTTGACCACCTCTGTGTCTTCTTTTGAGAAATGTTTATTCATGTCCTTTGCTCATTTTTAAAGAGGGTTATTTGTTTTTTGTTTGTTGATTTAAGTTCCCTGCCATATAGATTCTTGGTATTAGACCTTTGTTGGGTACATCGTTTGTGAATATCTTCTCCCATTCTGTGCTCTATTGATAGTTTCTTTCTCTGTGCAGCAGCTCTTGAGTTTAATTAGGTCCCACTTGTCTATTTTTGTTTTGTTACAATTGTTTTTGGGAACTTAGCCAAAAAATTATTTGCCACTCGATGTTGAGAAAAGTATACCCTAGATTGTCTTCCAGGATTTTTATAGTTTGAGATTTACATTGAAATCTTTAATCCATTTTGAGCTAACTTTTCTATATGGTGAAAGGTAGGGGTCTAGTTTCAATCTTCTGCATATAGTTAGCCAGTTATCCCAGCTCCATTCATTGAATAGGAAGTCCTTTCCTCATTGCTTGTTTTTGTCAGCCTTGTCAAAGATCAGACGGTGGTAGGTGTGTGACTTTATTTCTGGGTTTTCTATTCTGTTTCATTGGTCTAGGTGTCTGTGTGTACAGCAGTACCAAGTTCTTTTGGTTACTGTGGCTTTATAGTAGAGTTAAAATCAGATAGTGTGATATCTTGGGCTTTGTTTCTGTTTTACTTTTTCTTTTGCTTATAGGATTGCTTTGGCTATTCTGGCTGTTTTTTGATTCCATATGAATTTTAGAATAGTTTTCTTCTAATTCTGTGAAGAATGTTCTTAGTAGTTTGACAAGAATAGTATTTAATCTATAAATTGCATTGGGCACTATGGTCATTTTTACAACACTGATTCTTTCAATCTGCAAGCATGAAATGCTTTTCCATTTATTTGTGTCACTTTGATTTCTTTCAAGAGTATTTTGTAGTACTCCTTGTAGAGATCTTTCACCTCCTTGGTGAGCTGTATTCCTATGTATTTTATTTTCTTTGTGAATACTGTAATTGAGATTGTGTTCTTGATTTCACATTCAGCCTGGACATTGTTGGTGTGTAGAAATGCTACTGAGTTTTGTGCATTGACTTTTTATCCTGAAACTTTACTAAAGTTGTTTATCAATTCTTGTCACCTTTTGAAAGGGTCTTTAGGATTTTCTAGGTATAGAGTCATATCATCAGTGAAGAGAGATAGTTTGACTTCTTCCTTTCCTATTTAAATGTCTTTTATTTCTTTCTCTCACCTGAATGCTCTGGCTAGGACTTCCAATACCATGTTGAATAAGAGTAGTGAGAGTGAGCATCCTTGTCATGTTCCAGTTCTCATGGAGAATGGTTGGAGCTTTTGCCCATTTAGTATGATGCTGGCTTTGGGTTTGTCATAGATGGCTCTTATTATTTTGAGCTATGTTTTTTAGATGCCTAGTCTGTTGAGGGTTTTTATCATAAAGGGATATTGGGTGTTACTGAAAGCTTTTTCTGCGTCTATTGAGATGATCATAATGTTTCTGCTTTTGATTCTGTTTTTGTAGTGAATCACATTTATTGATTTGCGTATGTTGAACCTACCTTTCATTCCAGGAACAAGGCCTACTTAATTGTGGTATATTAACTTTTTGATGTGTTGCTGGATTCAATATGCTAGTATTTTCTTGAGGATTTTTGTGTCTATGTTCATGAGGGATATTAGTCTGAAATTTTCATTTTTGGTTGAGTCTCTGCCAGACTTTGGTATCAGGCTGATGCTGGCTTCATAGAATGAGTTAGGGAGAGGCTCCTCCTCCTTGATATTTTAGAGTAGTTTTAGTACGAATGGTATCAGTTCTTAGTATGTCTGGTAGAATTCAGCTGTGAGTCCATCTGGTCCGGGGCTTTTTTTAGTTGGCAGATTCCTTATTACTGACTCAATTTCAGAAGTTGTATAAACGTTTTGAAATGTTATTATATATATTTATGGTATACAACGTGATGTTTTGATATACATATAAATGGTGAAACAGTTACTATAGTCAAGCAAAGTAACATATTCATTATCTCACATAGTTACCCATTTTTCATATGTAGTAAGAGTACCTAAAATCTATTATTTTAGCAAAGATACAAAATTCAATACAATATTAACTATAATTTTCATGTTGTAATTTAAGATCTCTAGACTTGTTCATCCTATATGTTACTTTCTATACCTTGATGACATCTCCCTAGTTCCTCCCCACTTTAACCATTGTTTTATTCTCTATCTCTGTGTATTCAACTTTATTTTTAACTTTTAAATTCAGGGGTGCATGTGCAGGTTTGTTACATAGGTAAACTCATGTCACAGGGGTTCGTTGTACAGATTATTTTGTCTGGTCGTAAATACCCAGGTATGAATGAAACCTCCTTTGCAAAAGTTTAACTGAGGAAATTATGACAGTGAAAGAGATCTCCATCTTGCTTCTAGCTTTAAGCTGTCCTTGTTCATTCCTGGGCGTAGGCTGAACTAATCTTGGGAAATAATTTAGTGTACGGTTTGAGTCTGAAACAAAATTGATAATAGCCCTTTCCCGAAAAGACTCCCTTCTTGCCTGGGCACCAATCTGCATTTACAGGACTAACAAATTAGCTACAAGATTGGAAATTATAGTTTAGGGGTCATGCAGCCTCTGGCTGCAAGAGTCTGAACTTCCCCAAATTGCTCCTGGGGATCACATCACTATTGTCAGACCCAAGATCAGGGGTTGAGATATTTTGCAGACCGTGCACTCAGTGGATCAGCTAGACCGATAATCTGACTCAACCATTTCTGAGATCCCACTCAGGAACAGAAGACAACAAGAAAACCCCACTTCGAGCCCCCTATTATTCCATCTCCAACCTGATGAATCAGCACTCCCCACTTCCCAAGCCCCTACTCACCAAATTATCCTTAAAAACTCCCACCTTTGAATGCTCAGGGAGACTGACTTGAGTAATAATAAAACTCTGGTCTCCCGCAAAGCTGACTCTGCATGAATTACTTTTTCTCCATTGCAATTCCCCTGTCTTGATAAATTGGCTCTGTCTAGGCAGTGGGTAAGGTGAACCCACTTGGCAGTCACATTAAGCCTAGCACTGACTAGTTATTTTTCCTAATCCTCTTCCTCCTCCCACCCTCCACACTCCAGTAGGCCCCAGTGTCTGTTGTTCCCCTCTATGTATCCATGTGTTATCTTTTAGCTCCCGATTATAAGTGAGAACATATGTTATTTGGTTGTCTGTTCCTGCATTAATTTGCTAAGGATAATGGCCTCCAACTCCATCCATGTTTCTGCAAATGACATAATCTTGTTCTTTTTCATGGCTGCATAGTATTCCATGGTATATATGCACCACATTTTCTTTATCCAGTCTACCATTGATGGGCATTTAGGTTGATTCCATGCCTTTGCTATTGTGAATAGTGTTGTAATAAATATACACATACATGTGTCTTAATATTAGATTTTTAGGACAAATAGGAGAAAGTCTATCAAAGTTCAAGAGACACTCCTTGGATAGGGCATTTTTAATTTCATAAACTAATCTGAGCTTTCTTCATCTCTCTCCATGTACCATTGCTTTTTAAAATTTTTCTCTTTGCTCATAATCCCTCTCAGCTTTTGCCTTTCCTGAAGAGAATATCAGTCTCTTCTGGTCTGTCTTTATGTGTAAATTCAATTAAATTTCTTGTTTCCTTCCTTTGCCCCCTCAGCATTCCTACTGTAGATTTTCTGTCTGTGTATAATGACTGGCGATATAATTTTTGTTTTTCTCATTTACCAAAAATCAGTTGAGACCCTACCACCTAAAAAATAATAACTCATCCAGGCACAGTGGCTGATGTCTGTAATCCCAGCACTTTGGGAGACCAAGGCAGGAGGATCACAAGGTCAGGAGTTTGAGACCAGCCTGGCCAACAAAGTGAAACCCTTTTCTACTAAAAATACAAAACTTAGCCAGGTGTGGTGGCGCGTGCCTATAGTCCCAGCTACTTGGGAGGCTGAGGCGGGAGACTCGCTTGAACCCAGGAGATGGAGGTTGCAATAAGCTGAGACCACACCATTGCACTCCAGCCTGGATGACAGAGTAAGACTCCTTCTCAAAATAATAACAATAATAATAATAATAATAATAATAACTCCTACCATAAGAGGCCATTCATGATGCTGTAGTAATAATATGGTTAATGCTGATAATAAGCATTCCAATTAGGTGATTATTTTTTAAAATCTAAGCTTGTTGAAGAGTTATTTATGTTTACAAATAAGGTAGAGACAATCTATTTCATAAGTGCTGTGACAAATAGCTTCAGCTGTTCACCACTGGGTTGTTATATTTCATAAGTGATTGAATTCAATTATGAAATTGCAAAGCAATTCTCATTCTCCTGGAATGGAAATTGCAATGTCATTGCCAACAAGCACCTATAACAGAAGGCATTCAAACTAAATGGCCATTTTTAAGAAGTGTTCATTTTCAATGTGATATACAAATATTAAATAAGATAAAGTACTAATTATAAATGTTTTGTTCATTTTTTGGTGTTTGTTTTTGTATTTTGGTTCTAACGTACATTGAGGGCCAGGGTTGCAGAAATACATGTCAAACTAACTAAAACATCAGGATTCCAATTGCTCAGGATGGTCTGGGAAGGCCTAGGACACCCGCAGTGTTTCGAATGGATTGATTGCTCTCTACTTGCAGCCTGTGTGTGATCAGCTTGGAATTAATTGCTTCTATACTCTCCATGTGCACCTGAAAATAATTCTTGGTAGGTGACTGGGTGAATAGTAATAAAGATAGGAAAAGGCAAGGGAGTTCCTAGACCTCTGCGTTCTTGCAATAAAGCATTTAAAATTGTCAAAGCCTAAAGAGTTGCTTACAGGACCCGGCCCCAGTTTAAACTCGCTATCCAAGAAGGTCAAACGATGTAACAGGAAGAGGAAAGACATGTTTGGGGCAGGTCCTGGCTCCCCCTGCCCACACTCATCAGCCGTACAGCTGTGCGGACTTCAGCAAATTCCTCCACCCAAGAAACTATTTCCTCAGCTGATTATCATGACACCCTCTTTGAGCTTTGTGAGCAGTGGAATCGAGGAATGGAATGCTGAGGATATTGTCATCCCCCTGCAAGTTTTTGCAGTAGAAAAGAGGGGCGGAAATAAATTATAACAGTGCCATGAAAATTCGCTTTGGAAATCTTCCTCCAGGCAGCTTTTTCTTTGTCCTGACATATCAGACTTGAACATTAAACAAACAATAGCATCACCTCCTTATCCTAGAAGTTCTCAGGAATAGTATCGAATGCTATGGTCAAGAATCTTTCAGCACTGGAAATCTTCCTCCAGTATCCACCACTGGACCAAGCTTCTAAATATCTAATAATATATAACATATCATTAGAAAGTGGCCAACCTTATTATGACATTATTGCCATATGGATCAACTCACTATTAGGCCAATGTAATAAAACGTAAACATTAGGAGTAATGGCTCAGAGGGTATTTTTATCAATGAGATAAAACAATATAAGTCAAGCAGGCTGAAGCTTTGTCTAGAAAAATTAATTTCAGCTCAAATAGAATTTTAAAGTTACAATATTTATAATATCTTTAGAATGACAAATGGATACATTTATTTTTAAATAAGAGTCATGTTGTATTTAGAAATGGGGCCAGGTGCGGTGGTTCATGCCTATAATCCCAGCACTTTGGGAGGCCGAGGCACGTGGATCACCTGAGGTTAATAGTTTGAGACCAGCCTAATCAACACAGTGAAACCCCATCTCCACTAAATACAAAAATTAGCCAGGTGTAGTGGGGCGTTCCTCTAATTCCAGCTACTTGGGAGGCTGAGGCAGGAGAATTGCTTTAACCTGAAAGGCGGAGCTCGCAGTGAGTCGAGATTGCGCCACTGCACTCCAGTCTGGGCAACAAGAGCGAGACTCCATCTCAAGATAAAAGAAGAAAAGAAAAAAAAAAATGAGACCTGCTGTAGATACACTCACTGTTCTTGGAATGCTTCAAGTAGTGATTTATTTCACATTATCTTACGCAGCACCTTCAGGGTGCCAAGTAAGATAATCCTTCCAGTCTTTTGGCAGGACCTAAGTAAAAGAACGAAGCCAACAGCCTCACAGTGCTTCATGCTTTATAGAGAAGGACTCAACCTCTGCGCACACGGCCTGAGTTCTGAATCAGCTTTCTCAAAAAGTGACATTGTTCTTCATAACATGATTTGGTTTCTGCATTAGAAGACTTGTTTCCAAAGCATGTCTTCAGAAGGTAGGACTCACACTCATATCCGTTCGTAAGGCAAGATGTTCTGTAGTCGTGTTCTGGACAGCATGGTTTGACCTCAGAGTCAAATTTGCATAATTATGAGTTGAGCTGTACCAAGCTTCTATTGTACTTTAAGAGAAGTTGTGAGAAAGGGGAGAATGATACCTATTTTTAAAACTCATTCTGTTGTTCCCAGATGATTTGAATTCCAATTTCTAGCCCAATTGTGTCATGGCCTGAGGGGACTGTTGAGTCAAACTTAGGACAACCTCGGCCCTGAGAGACTGAAATCTAAAGAACAAAGGACAAAAAGAGACAGCCAGGAAGCTCAAGGGTGTCTGGGTTTGGGAATTTGTTGTCTGATTAAAATTAAATTTGTTAGAAGCTCCATGAATTAAAATACTATTTGTATTTTGCTTATCTCTGGATGCAAATACACGTTTGAATTGGCTCCTCTGCAAGATGCCTGAGTGATGATATGTCGGCATGGCCTGGAGATGACTCCAGAGGCCAGAGTCCCATCTGGTTCTGGTTTTTGTCTCAAACGAAACATTCATCTTTCCCAAATCTAAATTTCACAGGGGTAAAATGCAGAAAAACAACTTCCTGTGTTCCTTCCAGCTCTGAGATCCCATCACTTCATACCTTATTCTACCATGTGTTTCTTATCAGCACAGGCTGGTCTGGCTGGTCTGGTGATCTGAAGGTGCCTGAGGCATATTTTCCCTGGAAAGAAATCCAGGCATTGGAGGCTCAGCAGCCAACTAGTTTGTGATTTAAAATCTTTTATCCCCTAGGATTTTGAACCAAGTAATTTAATTGTTGCCATCTCTTGAAATAGCATATTGACTAAGCTCATGGTCTTTGGTGTCAAAAAGCCAGGGATTAAATCCCAGCCCTGTCATTTAGAAGCTGTGTGACCTTGAGTGAGTTATTTAAGAAATGTGAGTCCCACTTTACTCCTTGTAGAATGAGGGCTACATGACTTCTTGTAAAATGTAGCTATCTCACTGAACTTCTGCCTGTATTAAAATGAGATAATATACAACCAGGCTTAGAGCAAAAGTTCTCCATAGGGTGATGGTTGCTATTGACATTCCCAGCACAGTGCTCAGTAACCTGGACTTTGGGCTGCTGAAGACACCTGTCTTCACCTTGTTTGCTAACTAGCCATTTGGCCAAGGGTTACTTGAGTTTTGGCCAAGTTAGACTTTCCAAGCCTCAATTTTCTCATTTATAAAATAGGGATGATAATCCTTCTCTTGAAAGGTGTTGTGAAGATGAAATGACATAATTGGCTAGCAAACTGCCCAGCACTCACTGTGCAAACTTTGTGGCTAACAAGACCTGCTTTTATCAGTGTTGTGTGTCATTTGAATATAGGTAGATATATGAGTTTGCTAGGGCTGCCGCAACAAAATGCCACAGACTGGTTGGCTTAAGCAACAGAAATTTATTCTCTCACAGTTCTAAAGGCTGGAAGTTCAAGGTCCAGGTACCAGCCATGCAACATCTTCCCACTCCGTCTTCACATGGCCTTTCTTCTGTGAGCCCAAGAAGACATTTGAGGTACCCCAACATTCCTGGTGTGTCTTCCTCTTCTTAAAAGGACACCAATCCTACAAAGCTTTTATGACCTTATTTATCCTTACCTTTTTTGTTTTTGTTTTTTTGAGATGTATCGTCACTCTCGTTGCCCAGGCTGGAGTGCAGTAGTGAGATCTCGGCTCACTGCAGCCTTTGCCTCCCGGGTTGAAGGGATTCTTCTGCCTCAGCCTCCCAAGTAGCTGGGATTACAGGCACCCGCCACCACGCCCGCTTAATTTTTTGTATTTTTAATAGAGACTGGGGTTTTGCCCTGTTGGCCAGGCTGGTCTCAAACTCCTGACCTCGGTGATCCACCCACCTTGGCCTCCCAAAGTTCTCGGATTACAGGTGTGAGCCACCACTCCCAGCTTATCCCTAACTATCTTCTTAAAGGCCCTACCTCCAAATACAGGGTTAGACCTTCAACATATGAATTTGAGGAGGGACACAATTCAGTCCACCATAGAACCAGAAGTCAGCCTGCAGTAGATTAAGGGGAGAGCAAGAAAACAGATCTAATGAATATAGTTAACTTTTCTGAGGAGTTTGACAAAATAAGAGAGAAGAGAGGTTATCATTATTTATATCATTATTTCTGTTGGTATTGAAAGAGACTGTGGCGAAGTGGAAAGAACATAAGCTGTAGCATCAAAGACCTGGGTGTAAATCCTGTCCCTGTGCATACATACGGAAACCCATTATATATGCATAAGATATACGTATATGTTTATATATATATAAAAATACATATTTGACTTCTGGTCATGAATTTCTTCATATCCATGAGACTCAGTCTCCATGTATGTGAAAAATAAACAATTACACCTCACTCTGGGGTTATTGTGAGGATTAGGATTATGCCAATCAAGCACCTTGCCCATCTCCTGGGATACAACAGGGGCTCAATAAATGTTAGGCACTGGGTTAAAACCGCCCAAAATGCAGGCTCTTACAAGGTGGCTGAGTCACAACGAGAATTCACAGTCCTACATGCGAATCACGCTGTGCTCCCCACAGTTTGCCTCCAGGAATCAGAGTTGATTGGGTTCAGTGATGTTGCTTTTTTTTTTTGAGGCGAAGTCTCACTCTGTCGCCCAGGCTGGAGTGCGGTGGTGCGATCTCAGCTCACTGCAAGCTCCGCCTCCCAGGTTCACGCCATTCTCCTGCCTCAACCTCCCGAGTAGCTGGGACTACAGGCGCCCGCCACCATGCCTGGCTAATTTTTTTGTATCTTTAGTAGAGAACGGGTTTCACCGTGTTAGACAGGATGGTAGTGGTGTTGCTTTTTTAACTTATTGTATGCTGGTGATTGCTGATGATTTCAGTTTTGTTTTTAGAGCCTGTCAGCTGCCTAGACATAGAAACAGCCCTTTGGCAGGTAGGAGTCATTAAGAAGTAAGGTACCAGACTGCTGGAAAAGCAAGAGAGCCCACAGGCAGACACTTCAAGAGCGTTTTTTGTTTTGTTTTGTTTTATTTTGTTTTTTCTTTTTTTTTTAAATGCTGCATGTGATGATCATCCTATCATACACACTTAATTCAATTATACTGATCCTCCAGCCCTGTGTCTTTTTTTTTTTTTTTTTTTGAGACGGAGTCTCACGCTGTTGCCCAGGCTGGAGTGCAGTGGTGTGATCTCGGCTCACTGCAAGCTCCGCCTCCCGGGTTCACGCCATTCTCCTGCCTCAGCCTCCTGAATAGCTAGGACTACAGGCGCCCGCCACCGCGCCCAGCTAATTTTTTGTATTTTTAGTAGAGACGGGGTTTCACTGTGGTCTCGATCTCCTGACCTTGTGATCCGCCCGCCTCGGCCTCCCAAAGTGCTGGGATTACAGGCTTGAGCCACCGCGCCCGGCCGCCCTGTGTCTTTTGTCTCAGACTTTGCACAGAGAAAGAAACTCTGTAGCACAGCTCAGATTACTGCCCAATACAAAGGCACAGAAGTTAATCCGCTGTTTTGTTTCTTTCCTGTGTAGAGGGTCACTAGGTCTAGACAAGGTTATGTTATGATTGAAAGACTGCTCAGAAAATGTAATTAAAATCCCCCGTACTTTTGCTGTATTTCCCAACACAATGAATAGAGAACATAGTGATTCTGAAGAAGACATTTGAGGTCCACCAACGGACCACAAATTTCAGTTTGAAAATTATTTCCCTATAGGGCAGCAAATATTCAAGGGATTGGAGAGGATCATAAAGTTGAGCGGGAACATCGTTTGTTTACCAGATTATTCTTAAGTGACAAAGGAGTATCAGACTCCCTGTTAGGTTCACAGGATAAACAAGACATGTAAGATACTGATCTTGTCTGCAAAAATACTCACGATGGAGAAAACAAACATGAGCAGATCGTGATGTTATGTTTTACATGCTATACAAGAACCAGAGTGTAGGAACGATGACCAGGAGGTCATCAATTCTTCATAGTGGGACAATCCAGAGAGACTTCAGAGATGAGGCACTTATCTTTAAATTGGATCCTGAAAGATACATACATTTTAACAGGTGGAAAAGGAAAGTGGAACATTTTAGGTTGAAGAAATTGCACTATAAATGATTCAAAAGGAGATTACATCAGATATTGTTCAAGAAAGCATACCCTTTCTATTCGATATTGTCTATTTACATAAAGTCTATTGCACGGTATTTGCTCCTGCATTGGCAAATACAGTAATACAACATAGTTGAAGTCATTGGATCAACAGCAGTCTAAAAGCAACATTTTCCGTCATCTTTTCTATCTCAGGACCCATTGAATAGAATCAACCCATTTGTTCAAATGAATGAAGGAGAAAATTGAAGGAGCCCCATTTTGGCTTTTTTGGTTTTCCCCATAAAGCCCAGATCAATTTGTTAATGCCTAGGTGCCCTTTTCCAGCTACTTTTAGCTCTTCCCACATACTTTAGGAGCACAACTACTTACTTTCCCACCAATTTTATCCTTGTCTGCCCAGTTTATTCTTAGCCTTCTCATCTTTTCATGTCCTTTTCTATTGTTTTTATTCATCAATCACTATTCTGAAGCTTTTCCATTTCACTCTTTCCAGATAAGTTATTATAATATAAAAAGTACAAAGCAAATGTTTGTTTTTATCTATTACTCATTTTCACAAATAGAGCCACTCCAAGTGTTTGTTTCATCACCAATATTGTTGTTGTTGTTGTTGTTTTTTTTTGGTAAACTCCTTGAGGGCAATAATTAAGATACCCTAAGATTAGGGTACCACTGACCTTCTCTTTGCTAAGTGAGAGCTTTGGCCCCTCAATGTTCTCAGTGAGGCAGAGCAATAAGGAGGAGCAGATGTTAGCAAGAGGTAGTGTCAAAAATGACTCAACATTGGCAAAGAGGACTACATTTCCAACTGACCCATGGGACAAGGGATTGGGGTCCTAGTGGTCCTGGGACAAGAGGAGCTGACTGTTATCTTTAGATCCTTCTCTCTGAGTCTAGAATGTGTAGTCAAGAAGAAGGGATAGAAAAGGGAAGCCATGGCTTCATACTGAGCCTGGATGTTTTTATTCCTGCTAAGTTCTTCATCTGAGGTGTGGATTGGTTTACACAACAGAGAGAATTCCTATAGGCCACCATCTGACCCTACTTCAAAGGAGCTGGACTGAAGGATGATATTCTTTGAGACACAAGTACCTAAACCCTAATATATTTCCAAATCTTTCAGACTTGCGCTTACATGACCCTAGGGCAAATGTGCAGATATTACCAGATGTTACTTGGGCCAGAAAAGGTTCTGTGGACAAATACCTTTGGGGTCATTTGGGTTATGCAAAGTTAAACAGGACTCTTTGTTACAGGTCTTCTCAAACCTACATTTTTTAATATTTTGTGACAAAATTATATTAAAGTTCACAGCATTTTCCAAACATCTATGGGCACGAAATTCCCTTTTGCATAAAACATCTTTGAGAAATTATAGTGTAAACATAATTCACAAAGCAACGTATAATATTTTAAAGCTTATCTATACCTATTGACCCTATTGACTACAAAATGGACCTAAATAGAACATCCCGTAGGCCCCCGTCCATCCAGTATGTACCCCTGAAACCAACTGGCTACTGGTTACTTTACCCATGTCAGCACCTAATCTGAACATTTTATTTTGTAGCTCAAGTCAAAATACCTGATTTCTTTTTACACTTTACTTGTAAAATAAGCAGATGTCCTTCAATTCTTTTTTTTCCTCATAAATTATTGGGGTACAGGTGGTATTTGGTTACATGAGTAAGTTCTTTAGTGGTGATTTGTGAGATTTTGGTGCACCCATCACCCATGTATACACTGCACCATATTTGTAGTCTTTTATCCCTCTCCTCTTTCCCATTCTTCTCCCGAGGTCCCCAGAGTCCATTGTATCATTCGTATGCTTTTGTGTCCTCATAGCTTAGCTCACACAAATCAGTGAGAACACATGATGTTTGGTTTTCCATTCCTGAGTTATGTCACTTAGAATAATAGTCTCCAGTCTCATCCAGGTCACTCCAAATGCCATTAATTCATTCCTTTTTATGGCTGAGTAGTATTCCATTATATAAATATATCAGTTTCTTTATCCACTTGTTGATTGATGGGCATTTGGGTTGGTTCCATGATTTTGCAATTGTGAATTGTGCTACTGTAAACATGCGTGTGCAAGTATCTTTTTTGAATAGTGACTTCTTTTGCTTTAGATAGATACCCAGTAGTGTGATTGATGGATCAAATTGTAGTTCTACTTTTAGTTAAGAAATCTCCACATTGTTTTCCATAATGGCTGGACTAGTTGACATTCCCACAAGCAATGTAGAAGTGTTCCGTCTTCACTGCATCCACACCAACATCTACTGTTTTTTGATTTTTTGATTATGGCCATTGTTGCAGGAGAAAGGTGGTACTGCATTGTGGTTTTGATTTACATTTCCCTGATCATTAGTGATGTTGAGCATTTTTTCATGTTTGTTGGTCATTTGTATATCTTCTTTAGAGAATTGTCCATGTTCTTAACTTACTTTTTGATGGGATTGTTGGTTTGTTTCTTACTGATTTGAGTTCATTGTACATTCTGGATATTAGTCCTTTGTCAGATGTATAGATTGTGAAGATTTTCTCCCACTCTGTGGGTTGTCTGTTTACTCTGCTGACTGTTCCTTTTGCCATGCAAAAGTTCTATAGTTTAATGAGATACCAGCTATTTATCTTTGTTTTTATTGCATTTGCTTTTGGGTTCTTGGTCATGAGATCCTTGCCCAAGCCAATATCTAGAAGGGTTTTTCCAATGTTATATTCTAGAAATTTTACAGTATCTGGTCTTAGATTTAAGTCCTTAATCCATCTTGAGTTGATTTTTGTATAAGGTGAGAGAAGAGGACCCAGTTTCATTCTCCTACATGAGGCTAGTCAATTATCCCAGCACCATTGGTTGAAAGGGTATCCTTTCCCCCACTTTATGTTTTTGTTTGCTTTGTCAAAGATCAGTTGGCTGTAAGTATTTGGGTTTATTTCCAAATTCTCTATTCTGTTCCATTGGTCTATGTGCCAATTTTTATACCAGTACCATGCCATTTTGGTGACTATGGCTTTATAGTATAGTTTGAAATCAGGTAGTATGAGGCCTCCAGATTTGTTCTTTTTGCTTTGTCTTGCTTTGGCTATGAAGCTATGCAGGCTCTTTTTTGGTTCCACATGAATTTTAGAATTGTTTTTTCTAATGCTGGGAAGAATAATGGTGGTATTCTGATGGGGATTACGTTGAATTTGTAGATTGCTTTTGGCAGTATGGTCATTTTCACAATATTTATTCTACCCATCCATGAGCATGGGATGTGTTTCCATTTGTTTGTGTCATTTATGATTTTTTTCGACAGTGTTTTGTAGTTTTCCTTGTAGAGGTCTTTTGACTCCTTTGTTAGGTATATTCCTAAGTATTTTATATTTTTGCAGCTATTGTAAAGGGGTTGAGTTCTTGATTTGATTCTCTGTTTGGCCACTGTTAGTGTTTAGAAGAGCTACTGATTTTTGTACATTAATCTTCTATCCAGAAACTTCGCTGAAGTCTTTTATCAGTTCTAGGAGCTTTCTGGAGAAGTCCTTAGGGTTTTCAAGGTAAACAATCATGTAATCAACAAACAACGAGAGTTTGACTTCCTCTTTACCAATTCGGATGCCCTTTCTTTCTCTTGTCTGATTGCTCTGGCTAGGACTTCCAATACTACATTGAAGAGGAGTGGTAAGAGTGGGCATCCTTGTCTTGTTCCCATTCTCAGAGGGAATGCTTTCAACTTTTCCCCATTCAATATTATGTTGGCTGTGGGTGTGTCATAGATGGCTTTTATTACATTAAGGTATGTGCCTTCTATGCCAATTTTGCTGAGTTTTAATCATAAAGAAATGTTGGATTTTGTTGAATGGTTTTCAGCATCTACTGAGATGATCATGTGATTTTTGTTTTTGATTCTGTTTATGTGGTATATCAAATTTATTGACTTGCGTATGTTAAACCATCCCTGCATTCCTGGTATGAAACCCACTTGATCATGGTGAATTATCTTTTTGATATGTTGTTGGATTTGGCTAGCTAGTATTTTGTTAAGGATTTTAACATATATGTTCATCAAGAATATCAGTCTGTAGTGTGTAGTGTTCTCTTTTGGTTATGTCATTTGCTGGTTTTATTATTAGGGTGATGCTGGCTTCATAGAATGAATTAGGGAGGTTTCCTTCTTTCTCTGTCTCCTTGTATCTTTCTTCAGATGTCCTTCAATTCTGACAGTCTAAGGTTCTATTTTTGTTTGTTTGTTTGTTTGAGACATGGTCTCATCCTGTCACCCAGACTGGACTGCAGTGGTGCCATCACTGCTCACTGCAGCCTCAGCCTCCTGGGCTCAAGCAATCCCCCGACCTCAGCCTCCCAAGTAGCTGTGCAAAATATCCGATTTCAATGGAATCCTTAGAGAACATTAGCAGAGTCTATCTTGTAGTTGCATTATACATAGGGCACAAAACTGATTATTATTAAATGACAATTCCATTGTTTATAACTAGTGGTTGTTATATAGAAACAAATTCCAGGTTGGACTATTGGTGATCTTTTATGTTTTTCTAACTGTACCTTAAAAATGCTAGAGATGCTGGTGAGGTTGTAGAGAAAAAGGGAAACTTTTACACTGTTGGTGGGAGTGTGAATTAGTTCAACCATTGTGGAAGATTCCTCAAAGACCTAGAGGCAGAAATACCATTTGTCCCAGCAATCCCATTACAGGGTATATACCCAAAGGAATATAATTCATTCTATTATAAAGATACATGCATGCATATGTTCGTTGCAGCACTATTCACAATAGGAAAGTCACAGAATCAACCTAAATGCTCACAAATGATAGATTGGAAAAAGAAAATGTGGTACATATACACCATGGAATACTATGCAGCCATAAAAAGGAGAGAGATCATTTTATTTGCAGGCACATAGATGGAGTTGGAAGCCATTATCTACAGCAAACTAATGCAGGAACAGAAAACCAAACACTGCATGTTCTCACTTGTAAGTGGGAGCTGATTGATGAGAACACATGGACACACTGCTGGGGAACAACACACACTGGGCACCTGTTGGGGGAGGGAGTGGATCAGGAAGAATAGCTAATAGATGCTGGGTTTCATACTTGGGCGATGGGATGATCTGTGCAACAAACCACTGTGGCACACGTTTTCCTATGTAAGAAACCTGCACATCCTGAACATGTACCTCTGAACTTAAACGTTGGAAAAAATAAAGAAATATATGTTACTACACTGTTAGATATAGAGTAATATATATTACTACTTAAACTTTTTATTTGAAGTAATCATATAATGCACTGATTATCTGAAATTCCTGTGCTCTTTTTTGTTATCTTAAAAAAAAATGCTAGAGTTGTAATATCTACATTAATGACAAGAATATGCAAAAAAAAAAATCATGTCCAAGTGTTTTAGCTTAATGCGCTTAAACTGGGAAATGTAAAGGCCTTATTGGCATTTTGAGGGTCCTTCCTCTGTGGACAATCACAGACATTAGCAGACATGTTCTTCTGTTTTCCTGTGTTGCTATGTGTAAGCCTCAGTGAGCAGTGGCTGGTCCTAAGACTCTTTCTTGTTTTCTTCCACAGACAGCGTGGAAGATGAACTGGAGATGGCCACTGTCAGGCATCGGCCTGAGGCCCTTGAGCTTCTGGAAGCCCAGAGCAAATTTACCAAGAAAGAGCTTCAGATCCTTTACAGAGGATTTAAGAACGTAAGAACTTTCTTTTTGATTTTACTTTCACACAGTTCCCAGAGGAATATTGAGACATGAGAGAAAAAGGGGGAAAATATCCCATTCTGTGAGAGCCCCATCATATGTGTATTTCATACTGATCCTTCCTAGATAGGAATATAATCAGTATCTGTGGACTTTGATTCTCTGTGGCACACCCATGCTGGTACACTGTAATTGCCCATTAAACAAAGAGAGTTTCTGAGAAAGGTTTATTCAATTCAGTTCTTGGTTGAAATATTTTCTCTTTGTCAACTATAATGACATAATTTCAATAAACCTCCATTGTTTCTTTAGTTTTTAAATACAGGCTAGTGCTTGACTTGAGTCTTGAATATAGATTGAGGTCTATCAAGGGATTCCATTCCTGGCATTGGAGGATAATTACTGTAACTTTCATAGTTGAAAAAACCATGTTGCCAATGTCTGTAAACCAGAAGTATCTGTAGGTCATCACTGTACCTGGTTCTCTGCAATCCAGGTGTGCAGATGCCCCTCCCTCCTGGGTGAATCATCTCCAAAAGGGAATGAGAGCCCGGAAAAACCCCAGAGGATGGGGTGACAGAAAGTGAGTGGATCCAGGCAGTCTATGAGACACAGTCTCTTACTAAACACTTTGTATGTGCTAAGGGTTAAACTAGATGCTGCAGGTTATTCAAAAGTCAGAGAAGATACACTTCTATCCTTATGGAGCTTATGGTCTGAACAGGGAGAGAAAACTTGTTGTCATGAATCTATTTGAAAACAGGTCATCCTTAAAGGCATCAAATGTTTATGTATCAAATAGCATACACCCCCCAACATATAGTTTGTTCTTATACATATGGAAACCAACGTAGCTACAGGCACCCCTGGAAATCCAAATTAAATTGCTTTGATCCCTTTTGAAACCCATCCCCTAAGATCCCCAGTTCCATGGCATGTAGAAGTCTGTGATGTCCAAGGATTTCTTCTAATTCCATCCTCTTCACATCTGTCCCCCCCACAACTGCTGCCTTTGTCCAACCTTATGCAGACCAGATAAGAATCTCTGCCTCTTCTCTGGGATCCACAACAACAATTTACTCAGAGAATTCATACCTGTAGTTGACACTGCAGAATATTTTTATAGGGTTTCCACATGCACACTGCACACAAGTTTCCACCATCTGTCTGAATGAATGGGGTCTGTCTTTCTCCCATTTCTGCTCCTCACCCCCTTCTCCTTGCCCTGGGCTTTCTAAGTTTTTCTCCCTCTATTATGCAGAGTAAGTTTGTTTCTCCTCCAAAACTTAATGATCTGCAAAGAGCTAGGACTTTGTGGCAATAGATGGGGGCAGAGGAGATTATAATGGAGATGAGTGCTCATCACACACACAAACCGCTGATTAAAAGGAATCTTGATGGGTAATCTATCAAGACAATACATATAAATAAACCTGCGTAAAGAGAAAAGGGCTTTGACAACTAGGAAAGAGGATGAGTAGTTATGCCTATTCTATAACGGCTCTGCTTCAGAGACAGCAGGCATTTGCAATGAAACAGCGGTACTGACCACTGGCAGTAGAGAAACAATGAGCAGCAAGGACAGAAAGGAAAGGAGGTGTAAAAGACCAATCTGGACCAAAAGTCAGTGCTCAGAGGAGGCAAATCACAGAATAAAACTTCAAATGTGTTCATGTAAACACCTAAACTTCTTTGCTCTGATTCAGACATCTAGTAATAAGTATACTTTTTTTTTTCTTTTTAACATTGGATCGTACACCAGATACAAAATAGTTGTCGAACACAGGAGAACTGAATCCAATCTCCCAGCATCCCTGTATTCCTCGACTGCTGCTATGTTATTATTCCACTGCCATCCCGTAGGGTTTCTCTGTTTGGGGTCTGGCTGCCTTTCATTGCATTTGCTATAAATTGGAATCATGATTACTGCCATTATTAACCTTTGGAGCCAGCATCTCTGCAGCATGTCTAATACAAGTGCCACTTCACAATAAATTGCTAGGCTCCAAAGTCTGCATTCATTGCTTTATTTTATCTTTTGTTGCCCATATGTCCTTCTCTTCTTCCTTTTCTCTCCTTCCCCGCTTTTCCCAAACTCTTTCCTTTCCCCTTTTTTAATCCTTCTGACTCTACCTCTTATTTCTTCACTCCTCCTTTCTTTCTCTCCTTTTTTTTTAGTTTACCTCTTCTGTCTCTTCCCCTTGTGAATTATTGTCTCCTTTCAGCTCTTCCCCATTCTCCTCTTTCTCTATTTTTTTTCTCTTCTCTATCTTTATTGCTTTCTCTTTCTCCCATCTCACGCCGCCCCATGAGACAAATTTCCATCAGACCTGAATATGCCAAAAGCCTATTTTATATAGTTCTTTAAAAGAAAGGACTTTGCAGTTTGCTCAGAAAATATTAATAGACATCAGTGATAAATCAAACACGAGTGGCCTTTTAATTTTGATTTCCCCCTAGTCAAATGTACAGTTCTAATAAATGAACCCTAAGCATAGCAGAAATACACTAAGCAGGTCAGCGGCACTTGGGTTTTATAGCATGGTAGTAAACTGAAGCAGCTTCCATCCGAGAAAGGAAACCAACTGCCTTGGTTCCCCGAATACCAATTACCCCAAAGCCCTTAAGATCACAAACTCATTTCCCTGGAAACAGTTGGGATACTCATTTTTAATGAAACTTTGAAAACTCTCCATACTTTGATTCAAAGGATAAACCATTCGTCAACATATTAAAATGGTCACACTTGTGTGAAAGTAGCTCAACATAGCCAGGCACCCCTGCAAGTAAATATGACCAGCATAACTCCACCAAATTTTTTCCCATATGGTATCTCTGATACATCCCCTCACATTTTCAACATAGATTGTTAATGTAAATTGGAAATGAGAGGAAGGGAAGATAGCGAGAGAAAAATCTCCTCCCTCACCCCATCTTACTCACTGAGGCTCCCACACATTTTTAGGTCTCTTGCCAGATGCTGAGTGTCCAAAGGTGAGCAGCTGATAGAGACAGAAGAATATAGTACACTGTCTACCTATAATGAGCCTCAGAATCACCTGAAGGGCTTGTCAAGACACAGATTCCTGGGCCCCATCTTGGAAGATTATGACTTAGTAGGGTTGGGATTGGGTCACAGAATTTGCTTTTTTTTTTTTTTTTTTTTTTTTTTTTTTTACAAGTTCCCAGGTGATGCTGATGCTACTGGTCCAGAGACCACACTTTGAGAATCACTTGTTTTGTGCAGGCATCATAAGCTTTGGTGTCACTCAGCCTCAGGTCATGTTACTCATTTGGGCAGTTGCCTCTAACTCAGGAGACCATGTGTCTTTGTCTATAAACTGGGATAATGATAACTAGATTGCACTTTTTTAAAGAAAGAAATACAATAAACATGAAGTTCAATAAAAAGGAGTTATTGTAGTGTGGTCCCAAATGGTCAACCTCAGCTGTATGATCCGTCAAAGTAGGACAGTCATGGTTGGCCTACATACCTCCCAGGCAGTGTTTGGGTTTTGGACTACATAATTATGTATTAGGAAGGATGCAGAAAATGCAAACTATTATCTACAGATCAGCAGTCTCAAACTTAAATGCATGTTGCAACCATCTGGGGAGCTTTACAAATTAAAAATAGTGGCTACTATGCTTGGTGATTCTGATGTAATTGCTCTAGGAAAAAGCTTCAGCATTAGGAATTATAAAGCTCTTCAAGTAATTATGTTGTGCAGGCAAGATTGAGAACCACTGAACTAGATATATAACATATACAAGGTGCTTCTAGCACAAAAAGAAGTGACCTGTTAGTGATGAGCTCTATCATGGCAAATACCAATGACTAGGCTAGCTACATTGGAACTTCATGAAGTCTTTGGTGTGTATGTGAAGTGCATGTGTGTTGTGTGTGGGCGTATGTGTGTGTGTAGGGGTTGGAGAGAGGTAACAGGTCTTATTTTTGAGGATTTTTATTCAGTTAACTCTTGAATGATGCTTAGGAATTTTTCTTTCTTTTAATTTGAAGTCCTTAATTTATTAAGAATATTTTACATTATAACAGACAGTGAACAGAAAGCCATATTTGAGAACAAATGGTCAAAAGGTCACACAAATATCAATATACCTGTTTCATAATCTTGCTTTGCTGCACTCTTTCAAAACCAGTTATAGCTTCAGTTCAATTTTAGGTGGTTATAAATGATATACTGGGGCATTAAGTTTTAATATAGTGATGCCAATGCCGCTTTGGCATTTTCTGTCATTAATTAATAATATATAGCCTATTCTTCCCATTTTTAAGGCACAGGATGAGTTGCAAAGAGTTAGACCTCTATGCTTCAGACACCTGGTTCCTTCTTCTATGGAGTCTTTCCCCGCTTCCTTTTTTTTCTTTGCTCTGGATTATAATAGGTAAAATGATCCCTTAGAATCAACTATATCATTGAGGCATCACTTTAATACCTGCTAATGTCCTTTTGACATAAAATGTTATGTTACTATCTATCTTTTTTATCTAAAATAGAAGGATGTTTATATTCATTTTCTATTGGCAGGTAACTATTTGCCAAATACTAAATGGATTTCTAAATCCATTTAGTAATGGATTTAGAAAGCATTCATTCATAACATACTGTCCCAAGGATCAGGAGCTCAGAAATGACTTAGCTAAGTGCTCTGGTTGGAGTTTCATGAGGCCACCATTAGAATCATGATTGGGCTGCATTTCTTTCTGGATCGTGGATCCTTTTCTAAGCTCCTGCGGTTGTTGGCAGAATTCAATTCTTTGTGGTTGCACATATGAGATTCCCCTTGCTGGCTGTCAATGTGGGGCCACACAGCCCCTAGAGGCTACCTGCAGTCCGTTTCCACCTGGCCCTCTTGCAGGCTCCCTTGTAATATGGAAGCTGGCATCTTCAAAGCCAGCAACGTAGAGTCTCTCTAGTCCTATAATGGGTAGTACAATCATGGGTGTGGCATCTCATCCCATGAACTCTGTGTTATGCACGCACCTAATTGAAGAGACAATCTGAACAGGCAAAGTGTGAGCAACAAGGCTGTTGAGTCACCCAGGTACGAGTGGGCTGGGTCCAAAAAGGGAGTCAGCCCTTTTTGGGAGGTGGAGGGTGGTGGGATTGGAGCTAATTTCATAGGTTAGGGTAAGCAGTGGAAAGTTACAGTTAGGGGCCATTTATTGTGGGCGGGGGAAGAAGGTTGCAAGATACATTATCACAAGGTGGGAGGGGTCATAGAGCACAGTGTCACGAGGTTGATTGATCAGTTAGGGTAGAGCATGCTATAAGGGTAGACTGTTGCAAGGTTGCCTAATCAGCTAAGACAGGTACTAGCCGTTTTTCTTCTTTTGTGGTTTTCCTGTTGTCCCAGACTTACTGGCTCCAGGAGACCTTCTGGACATGTACGTGTGGGTCACAGGGATCATGAAGGCTTGACCATGGCACAGTCTGCTCAGGGGACCTCACGCTCTGCATATCTCAGCACTCAAGATGAGGAGAGTCGAAAAGGTGTGACTCACTGGGGGTCACAGACGGTGTATCCATCACAGTGGAGCTTGTGAGGAGGCAGCGATCCCCGTAGAGCAAAGCAGCTGAACGTGTTTTCAGTCACATCTCAAACGCACTTAATCCCCACTCTCAGTGTTTGGCTTGTTATCCAGACACCCTCCTTGGGCATTTCATCAAGAACAGAACCATACTTTTTTTTTTTTTTTTTTTTTCCATTTCTGCAAGAGTTTTGATGATGTAGCCAAAGGAACCAGCAGGTCATCTGAATTCTTTGATGGGGCTTTTCTACCCCATTCGAAGTGTTTGGGGACTTCTGTAGTAAGTGAAACAAGTGGAGGATAAAATTATAGGGATCTACGTTTTTGACAAAGTACATTTACATAAAAAGCACTAAGTCCCATTTATGGTGAGAAAGGAGAGAGGAGAAGTTTAGTTCCCCTAAACTTTGCATGAGAAACAATAAGATGCAGTGATTAGAACAGAGGAATTCACTGCTAACTGCATAAGGCAATTGCTCTTTTGTCACAAGCCCTCAGGGTTATTCTTGAACGCTTTCATAGACTCTGTGACCCTCAGTAAATCACTTCATTCCTGCCGGCTTCTGTCTCTCTGTCAGCAAATTAGGGATTAAAATCTTCTCTTTCAACCAGGAAGGAGAGTGGGTAATAATTGGTTTTGTTCAGCGTTTGAAAGACTCAGATAAAAGGCCTTTCTTAAGTGCAAAGCGTTATTCATGTACTTTAGAATTAAGGTAAGAACAGAGTTAAAATGCTATTTCCTTTGCCTTAGCAGGTCTGTCAGATTTCCAACAAGAAGGGCTTTCTGAAGGGATGATTGTCTATAAGCCTAAGCAGTTAACACGACTTCCCTTTTGACTTCCAAAGACTGACATAGTGCAAGCGCTGTCCGGGGTTCAAACCGTACCACTGCCATTTCTGAGCTTGAACAATGGCTTAGATTCTCTGGACATGAAACTATCCTTTCAAAATTTAGGATATTAATATCCATGTAGGTAAGAAGATAAATGATAAATGTTTTACTTAGTATCTTTAAAAGATAAGAGCCCTTCCGTTCTTTCCTTATTCTTCTACGTACAAAACTAACTAAACTTCACAATGTAATTAAGAATTCATAATGACTAAGTAATGTCATCTTGAAATACATTAAGCATTAGTTTATGTTATACATTATGTTGGTGCGAAAGAAATTGTGTTTTTTTGCCATTACTTTCAATGGCAAAAATCGCAATTACTTTCTCACCAATCTAATACATTCTGTGGCATTTAGATGCTTCTTGATTTATTTGTTTCTTTCTATTTTTTTGTTTTGTTTTGTTTTGTTTGAGATGGAGTCTCACTTTGTCGCCCAGGCTGGAGTGCAGTGGCGCGATCTCGGCTCACTGTAACCTCCGCCTCCTGGGTTCAAGCGATTCTTCTGCCTCAGCCTCCTGAGTAGCTGGGATTACAGGCATGCACTACCACGCCCAGCTAATTTTTCTACTTTGGGTAGAGACGGGATTTCACCATGTTGGCCAGGCTGGTCTCGAACCCCTGACCTCATGTGATCCGCCTGCCTCCGCCTCCCAAAGTGCTGGGATTACAAGCGTGAGCCACTGTGTACAACCTTCTTTCAAATTTTAAACTCGTAAAATGTCATGCTAAACATTTTAAATCATACAGAGGATTAGAAATTGAAATATCAAAGTGTCCTAGGTACAGTAAACTTCTAGTAAGGTGGGATGAGAAGTTTACTGTACCTAGGACAGTTTGATATTTCAACTTCTAATCCTCTGTATGATTTAAAATGTTTAGCATGACATTTTATAAGTTTAAAATTTGAAAGAAGGCTGTTAGTTTTCTCCTTTATTTTCATAGGTGTATTTTATGTGCATACATCTGTGTGGAGAGATTATTTTGACAAAAATGTTACCTTCATTTATGCAGTCACTTAGAAATCCAGGCTGCCCATGGTGGCTCATGCCTGAAATCCCAGCACTTTGGGAAACCTAGGCGAGTGAATCACTTTAGGCCTGAAGTTGAAGACCAGCTTGACCAACATGGCGAAATCCCCTCTCTACTAAAAATACAAAGATTAGCCAGGCATGGTGGTGTGCACCTGAAATCCCAGCTACTCAAGAGGTTGAGGCACAAGAATCCCTTGAACCTGGGAGGTGGAGGTTGCAGTGAGCCAAGATTGTGCCTCTGCACTCCAACCTGGGCGACAAAGTGAGACCCTGTCTCAAAATAAATAAATAAATAAAAGGGTAAATCCAGTTGTCTTTCTGGGCTCCTCCCTCAGAACCTCCTGTTTCTAATTAATCTCCAAACTCAGTATCTCTCACATCTGCCTCTGCCTTTCCTTCTCTCCACTGCCCTGCCTCTCACACGCTGCTGTCACTGTCACCGTCACCTCTCATCTGCATGTCTGCAATGGCCCAGACTCCTTGCCGACAGTCCTGTCTTCCCCTGAACCATTCTCCACTGTGCAACTGAAAAGGTGTTTCTAAAGAACAAATAGAAACCAGTCAGTTCCTATGTAAAACCAATTGCTGGCAGCTGCTTTTTTTTTTTTTTTTTTTTTTTTTTGCTATTAGAAGAGAGACTTAATTGTCTTACACGCTCACCCAACAAATATTTCTTGAACATCTACTATAAGTCAGATATTGGGTTAGATGCTGTCTATACTGCAATGACTCAACTAGTCCATGATCAGCCAGACCTTGACCAACCAGCTTCTGCTGACTTTTCCCATCTCACCCCTCGCTCTTCCCTATTTACTCTGCTCCAGCCAGAAGGAACTGCCTGCAGCTGAAGTGCACCCCTCTGAAGGGCCTTGACCTGGACTTTTTCTCCTGCGAGAAATGTTGCTTCCCACAACTCCCTTCTTCATCAGGACAATGCCCACACCTTCTCCACATCTATACTTAGACTTCCTTTCAATATATTTTTTCATTATTTATTCTCTGAGTGCTGAGTTCACGCTCATCACTGTGAAAGGTATTTAGGATATACTGGCAAAAAAAGGTAATTTTTCTTGAGAGTTTATATTCCATTGGGTGAAGATAGTGAAGATAGAAAAGAGGGGCAAAAAGCAAACCCATAGTTAAATAAGAAAATATCTAGTTGTGGTAGAAGGAGGATAACATTTGTTACAAAGAAGCAGAGCAGGAAGTTTCTTTCGGTGGGGCGGCTAGAGAAAGGGAAGTGGCATTGCATTGTATTTACAATGTCAAGAAGGGCACAGCCATGAGAAGGTAGAAAAAGTACATTCTAGGCACAAAGAGCAGCCCAAAACTGTGAGGCAAGAGTGAGCAAGAGTGACTGAAACCTGGAACATCGTTTGTATTTTATTTTAAGGATAGTGGGGAACTACCAGTTTTTAAAAGTTCAGATACAAATAAAGCATTGATTTTTTTTTTTTTTTTTCTTTTTAAGATGGCCCTGGAACGCTACTCTAAGCAAAATGGAGTGTAGGACGTCAAAGTAAAATTGGAGATCCTCTAGAAAGCTGGTCCAAGAGATTAAGATAGAAAGGAGATGTGGCTTAGACCAGGATAGTAGCAAGTAGAGAAGGAGAGAAATGATGGGCTTGGATATATGGTGGAGGTTGAGCTGAGTGGATGTCGTGATGGTTTGGATCAAAACGTGAAGGAAATTGAGGAGGACTCAGGGCTATCGTGAGAGTTTTGGGGTTGAAAGACTTATCTGTGGAAAAGCTTTCTCTGATATCTCCTTAAGTAGGTTTGGAGACTCTGCTGTGTGCTCCCATCATTGTGCTTATTTTGGGTTTCCTCTTCGCTTGTTGATTCCTCTCCTATTTTTTAAGCTTCCTGACAACAGGCACTGCACCTTCTTTACTACAAAATTCTCAGCCCTTCAGACTGTGTCTTGTATATGACAGGTAATCAATAAATATATGTGAACAAATGAATGACCCCAAACAAAAAGATTGGAGGCCAGCCCAGTAAAATTTTTATATTCTCTCACTTTCTTATTTTTAGTTCCTTCCACGTCTACTGAGTAAAATTGAAGTGCTATTAATTTGCTTTTTTTGAAAAATAATCTAATAATAGGGGGAGCAAAAGAGCATGGTTCCTGTAGTATAAGAACTACACACAGTAGTTTAAAACCTTCTATGTGTTTTATCAAGTACTACTCAAAAATGTTAAGAGCAATCTCAAATGATAACAAAGAACTTCCTTTGATTCCATTGCAAGACTCTCCATCTGGTAGATTGTTCATGTCCTGTGTTTGCCCATCAGATACTATTCTATCAAATGAGTAATGGGATTTCTATGTCTTAAAAATCCCTTTCACTCTTGCAACATATTTCAAAGTTGAGAAGAAGGAGATGGGGGTGTTGGTATCCAGCACATCACCGTATGTATTAAACAGAATAGGATCAATACTGCAACACACAGCTCCAGTATCTCAGTGGTTTAAGACAACAAATGTTTGTTTCTCTTTCATTTCCTAATCCTGTGTGATTCAGTTGGGGACAGGATGGGGTTTCTGTTCAACTCATTTATTGAGGATACTTCTTCCATCTCGTGGTTCCACTATTGCCTGTGGTGTCGGCTTCCTCCACTGGGTCATCTGCATCTGGTCCTCAGTTGAGAGCAGGAAGATGGTGTGGGGCATTTGGTGGGCCTATCTTGGACTAACGGACATTCCACCCATCAGAGATCAGTAATATGGTCCAACTTGACTTCAAGACAGGCTGAGAAACACAGTCTTCCTATGTACTCAGGTAGAAAATAAAATTTTATTTTCTCC
The DNA here is from genome assembly GCF_037993035.2 of Macaca fascicularis. Classification (NCBI taxonomy): domain Eukaryota; kingdom Metazoa; phylum Chordata; class Mammalia; order Primates; family Cercopithecidae; genus Macaca; species Macaca fascicularis. The sequence goes on along the minus strand of NC_088379.1, from coordinate 19,986,246 downwards.
AAATGAGAGAATGACATGAAAGATAGATATGTTAGGGGCTCCCAAGATTATCTCCCATTTTGATGATTTGCTAGGGGATGTACAAGACTCAATATACAATCACACAGTTATGATTTATTACAACAAAAGAATGCAAAGCAAAATCTGCAAAGGGAAAAGGCACATGGGATAATGTTTGGAGGAAACCTGAGGCAAGCTTCCAAGAATTCTTTCTGAGTGAAGTCTCACAGAAAATGCTTAATTCCCCCAGCAATGAATCACTATGATAGCATTTATAAAATGTTATCTAGCAAGGAAGCCATTAGACCTCCAGTACTTAGCAGGTACCTAAATTCCAGACTCCAAGAAGCAAAGCAGATGTTCAACATAAACCATATTGTTTGCATAAACAGTTTAAGCACAGTGAGCCATTGAATTCAAAGAATGGTAGACACGCTCCCAAAATCCAAGTGGCCAGCCTTGCAAGCAGGCCTTTCTAAGGACAGTGATCTCACACCACACCTGTTATGTTAACTCGTTTCTGTGCAAAAATGGACATATGTCGAGGTAAAATTTAGAATGTAATTAGATTCCAGTTCTGGTTACCCTTGGGCAAGATACTCCCTGGGTTTCATATGTCACCTGCAAAATTGAAGAATAACATCTCACAGATGCTTTGCAAAGACAATGAATGTAAAGCAAAAAGCACGGACCCTGTCTTATGACAACACTCAAAATGCAGCTGCTATTATTGTTATCGCTATTATCATTAACACTATTAGGACCACTGTTATCATGCCAGTACTCCGAATTGTGTTATAATCTAGAAGTTCTTTCTTAAAGTTTATTTTCCCCACTTTCAAACTTTGATTCACGTTACGTACATATATGTATATAAATTTGCTTTTTGAAAAATTATATAGTTATATATCTTTATCCAATATAGATATATACATTGTATACAATATAGATATCTATTTGCTTTTTGAAAAATCTAATGATAGGGGAATCTAATATATTCTTATATCTCTATGTATAGATATATTCTTATATAAAGATAGATATCTATAGATACTTGCTTTTTGAAAAATTATGTATGACTATAGCTATAGATCTATATCTCTGTAGATATATATGCTGTATTCAAATCGGAATATAGTTGAATTTGGGTGCATGCTAAGCACTGGATGTCTAATGACTTATTTGTTAGATAACATTTTATAAATTTTATCACAATGATAATGTTATACGTATATTCACACATATAAATTTGAGAGTTACCGCCCAGAAAAAGTTAGAAAACACAGATTTGTTCTTAGCCCTATGAAGGGTTGTCAGAGAACAAATCTGAAAATAGTGCCTTTATTGTGGTTACTTTTATTCTGTCCCTTGAGTTCCTCAAGAAGCTAACATAATCTTTCTCATAATGATTCCCTCACTGGGATTTTGCAAAAATCAAGAGTTAGCATAATTTTTGATGTCTTAAAGACATAACATAAAAAGGTAGGTAGTTTTTAAAAACAGCTTATGTAAAAGTAACTTCTAAATAATATAAAAATTCATTAAAAGTCTTTCTAAAGAATTCGAGATTTTCTTTATTGATTCATCTGCAACAATCCTGTAAGAAAGCTCCCATTTTCTTTCTCTTTCAAATCATAGTTGGTTTGGTCCAGGCTGATGTGGCAGCTCTGCTCCAGCAGGACGTCATTCAGGGACCCAGGTTCCTTCCAACACATTGTCCTGCTATCCCTTACTACCATCTGTATCCTGTATACTGGGTCACTGTCATGTTCAGATCCTGAGGGCAAGTGAGGTAGTCATAGTCCAGGGGTAAGTGACTCTTCATTTAAAGATAACATGAAGAGTCTCGACATCACTTTTATTCACATTAGGGGCTTGAACTTAGTCACAAGGATCATCTAGCTACAGGGGAAGTTGGGAAATGTAGTTTCTGGCTAAACATCAGTGTATAAATATAATAGGGGAAGCTGGATTTGGGGGAACAAACAGCATTCTGATAAAGTCAATAAAACTTGCTTCTACTGAATTTTTCTGGTTAATATTCCTAAAAGTTTCCTTAGATTCAGCTAATCCTCCTAAGACTTTTTTTTTTTTGTTTTAGTCTGGGAGCAGTATGAACTGATGTACTTCAAACTCAAATATCACTTGAAGAACCAGTATTTAGAAATAATACTAAGACTCTGTCTTATGAACCCTTTGAGATTTTCTACTTCCCTTAGCACTGTACATCAGAACTGAGTACATAACAAATTCAAAAGCAGCTTCATCCAAAGAGGCTTGTTAACAGAACTTGTTGCACATAGAACCTAGTCTTCACCGCACAGACCCCGTGCAAGGGTGGTAACTTTAACAGCATTATTCTTCTTTATTTTTTGAAAGAACTAATTGGTTCACAAAAATATATCACTAAGGCTGGGCACGGTGGCTCATACCTGTATTACCAGCACTTTGAAAAGCCGAGATGGGTGGATCACCTGAAGTCACAAGTTCAAGACAAACCTGGCCACCATGGCAAAACCCCGTCTCTACTAAAAATACAAACACAAAAGAAATTAGCTGGGCATGGTGATGTATGCCTGTAGTCCCAGCTGCTCGGGAGGCTGAGGCATGACAATTGCTTGAACCTGGGAGGCCGAGGTTGCAGTGAGCAAGATTGTGCCACGGTACTACAGCCTGGGTGACAGAGCGAGACTCTGTCTCAAAGGAAAAAAAAGATAATAATAATACATATATATATATACACTGAGAACTCAATAAATAATTTTTCAAGTTCAGTACGTATTTTTTTAAAGAGCCTGCAACTTTGGCTGTTTTGTGGCTAAAACTAAAATTAAATTCTAGGGCACCATTCATCACTGTACATTGCTGGCAGTAAACGTACTCCATAAAATCAGATCATTTTCTGCTTTTCACAATCCCCATTTAAATGTGTTCATTAATAGAAGTGTAACTGGCAATTATTCCAGTGATCCTGCAGGCATTCAAATCTTTATTAAAATAAAATATGTTGCCAAAGCTTTGGAAGTCTTTTCAATGCTATATTTGGGCTGAGTGTGTGAGACTCTAAGTCCTCTTAAATCTGTGTTGACTAATTTAATTTCAGGAAAATACAAGGGAGGAGAATGTGTCAAAAGAAAATGAGAAATAATCAGTTGTTTTCTTGTCTATTCACATTTTAGTAAATTATGCTTAACATCTGGTATTCCAACTCCCATAAAATTTTAGAAGATTGGGTCAAAACTTTTCGTCTCAAGTTCCCTGTGGTTGTTAATTGTTTTCACAAACACATATTAAGCATCGAGCACCAACTACTTACTGAATGCTTAATATATTCCAAGGACTTTGCTAGTATTGGATATATATTGATGCAAAACAGAATCGTTCTCACCTGATAGACACTACAGTGTAGTGGAGGAAGGGGAAATTAATCAGCAAAGAATTACTTAAGGGCAAATTATGGTACATCCAATGGAAATAAAAAAGGACAGAACTCTGTGAAAGAGACTCCTATGGATGCAGGAGACCTAAAGAAACTATGACAATAAGTTGTATATGTCAACTAAGCTATACTAGGGTGCCCAGTTGTTTGGTCAAATACTAATCTATGTTTTACTGTGAACATATTTTGTAGATGTGATTAACATCTATAATCAGTTGACTTTAAGTAAATCAGATTACCCTTGATAATATGAGTGGGGTTCACTCAATCAATTGAAGGCCTTAAGAGCAAAAACTGAGGTTTCCCAGAGAAGCAGAAATTCTGCCTTGACTATAATGTAGAAATCTGGCCTGAGTTTCCAGCCTGCTCACCTGCCCTACAGATTTTGGACTTGCCATTCCCCATAATCACATTAGCCAATTCTTTAAAATAAATCTACTGATAGATAGATGATAGATAGACATAGATCCAATCATCTCTCTTCTCTGGAGAAATCTGAGTGATATAGCACTTTCTGAAGTTGATATAGGCCTTTCTGAAGTGGAGGGTTTTTTAATGGCAGACCTGAGGAGAAAACCAGTAATGAAAGAAGCGAGGAAAAAGTTATTCCCAGTTGAAGACACAGCAAGTGCAAAACCCCTAAGGCAGGAAAGGGATTATTGTGTTTAAGAAACTGATGGAGGTTGGTGTGACCAAATCACCGTGATTGAGGGAGAAGGCGTTATAAGATGAGACCAGCCAGGTAGACATAGAGCAAGTCAAGCAGAGTCCTGCAGGCTGGATTTGACTCATTGTGTAATGTGAAATCATTAAAGGATTAAGTAGGATAATGACACAAGCTTATGTTTGTAAAACAAAACTCTATGTGGCAAATAATGGATTTGGTCATGGAGGAAAAATAAAGAAAGAATAGGTAAAGAAGATATTGCAGTAGGCTAGCCAAGTTATGATGGTACATTGGATTAGAAATTTTAATTGTTGAGATGTAAAGCAGTGAAAGGATTTAATCTATATTTTATAAATAAAAATGACAGAATAAATAGGTCGAATGTGGCTAGAAGGGAAAGAGCGACAATATAGATGATTCCAAGTCTTCTGACTTAAGCAACTGGGCAGGTATTGTTACCATTTACTAAGATGCAGAAAACTGGAGGAAAAAAATGTTGAGTGAGGTTGGGGGTATTGGGAATTAGTAATCAAAATTTGAATTTAGTCTTTAAATTTTGATAAATTCTAGTGGTTGGATATATAATTTTATAGAGCTAAGAAGGGTGTTTGGGGCTGAAAATACATTTTTAAGGGTCACCAGCATCTATGTAACATTTAAGGCCATGGGAATTGATGATTACTAACAACTGTAAGAAAAATAACAGTATTGAACACATATAATGAACCAACTCTGTCCAAAATACTTCAGGTATGATTAACCCTCTTTTTTCTTAGCAGCCCTAAGAAACAGGTCTTTTTTTTTTTTTTTTTTTTGGTTTTGTTTGGTTTTTCTTTTTAATATAAAAGAAATGGGCAAGGAATGGTTAAGTGACCTCCCTGAGGTCACTGCCAGCGCTGGCAAGACTGGAAATTGAACCAAAGTACTCTAGCTCCTAAGTACATACTTTTTTGACCACTAAGAATGACTTAGAAAAAAGGATTTAGGCTTGTTTTTTGAGGACTCTAGCATTTAGAGGATTAGTAAAACTGGAAGAGATAGCAAAGGACACTGAAAAGAAGCAACCAGAGAGATGGAAAGAAAACCAGGAGGGGCCGGGCGCAGTGGCTCAAGCCTGTAATCCCAGCACTTTGGGAGGCCGAGACGGGCGGATCACGAGGTCAGGAGATCGAGACCATCCTGGCTAACATGGTAAAACCCCTTCTCTACTAAAAAATACAAAAAACTAGCCAGGCAAGGTGGCGGGCGCCTGTAGTCCCAGCTACTCGGGAGGCTGAGGCAGGAGAATGGCGTGAACCTGGGAGGCGGAGCTTGCAGTGAGCTGAGATCCGGCCACTGCACTCCAGCCTGGGCAACAGAGTGAGACTCCATCTCAAAAAAAAAAAAAAGAAAACCAGGAGGATGTGGTATCACATAAACCCAAAGACAGTAGTCCTTCAAAAAAACAAGCATTGAATGCTAAGCAGACAAGCAAGATAAGGACAGACAGGTGACTATATTACCATATAATGGTAAGCAACAGAATCTTGACCTAACAGGAGAAAAAATGAAGTTCCTAAAAGAATCTAGGGAAGCTGAAAGAATTGAATGAAAACATTAGTACCAGGCCTTGTAAGAGAGAAGTACCTGAAAGGCTCCAGGTATTTTCTTGGAAGTAAACTAAGATGAGAGCCACAATATTCAGTAAATGACAACTAAATATCTGACAAACACTTCGCATTCTCTATGGCACAGCCCTCTTGGGCTTCTTTCAATTTCATGACACAAGTTCTCCCCAGAGAAATAACCAAATTCTGGCACCTGCAGAGAAGCAGAGGAGGATTGGGAAGCCCACAAGAACCTTGTCTTTGGGCGACCTTCTCTTCTTGCCCTTATGCCATGCTTTTCCAGCATTTCCCCAATACCTTTCCATCATGGTGCTAACAACCATCTCCCCCACTGGCTACTCTATATGTACATTTACTTTAAATCACTCATGGGGAAGAGTTTCTGGCCTCTTCTGGTCTTGGGACCTTTTGGTTCCTTCTGATGCTTCCAATGTCATCTTAAACATCATCTTCCCTAATCAGAGCTCCAGGTAGGTGAAACCGCTGCTGTGCCCAGTTTGTTCCTTAGCATTTATCATCATCTCTAATAATTAATGAATTTGTTTATTGTTTTCTGAGATGGGAGGTGAATGAGGGCAGAACTGCTGCTGTCCGGCTTACCCACATATACCCAATACCCTGTACTTTTCCTGGCACACAGTTGCTTCTCAGTAGGCACTACCTGTTGCTTGGACAAGTGAATGTGTTCAAGACACCTCACTGAGCCCTCTCCCTAATTTCACTTCGGCAGGGCCATGGGATCTCTGGGGGCCTCTGTGACTACATCTAAGTTTCAGGAAATTTCTGCTGATCCCAACTCTTACCAATAGAATCCACTTACTCTTCTCTGGAATCTCCGGTTTGTTTGGTTCTTGTTTTGGTCCTGGTTTCAGTTCTGGTCTCTGTTCCACCTTTTCAGGTGAATTCTGTGCAGGCCTAGACTCTGAATTCCCTCACGAGCTGCCTGCTGTGTATTCTCGGATCCTGAGATCTGCAGCCCTGGGCTGGGCTCTTCCCCACTTTGCCACACTCCCAGTTTAGGGGTGCTTCTGTGGATTTGTTTCTCTGAAAAATACTTTGGAACAAAAATATATAAACATTTTAAAAATGTTTCTGCCTTCAAACATTTTACAAGCTAGTTATAAAATAAACACTACTAATGAAATTACTGAAGTAAAAATGAGCACGGAGTCTAAAACAGTCTACAGGGCCCTTGGAAACTTTTTTGAAGGACACTTGTGAGTGTATTAACCGCACTGTGAGTGGGATAACAAACTAGCACCTTCAAAGAAAAAGTTAATATTGAGCCCATCTGACCAAGTCATTAACATATAAATTATTTTGCATAAAGGACCAATTTGTATGGTATCAAATACCGTGTTAGAAAAGCAGGTGGAAATAGAGTTAATAAGTTATGAGAACCATCCAGTGAGAAGGCAGAGTTGGTGAACTGGGAGGGGACAAATATGACCCGTAAAGGTGTTTTTTTAAATTATTATTATTATTATTATTATTTGAGATGAAGTCTCGCTCTGTTGCCCAGGCAGGAGTGCAGTGGCACGATCTCAACTCACTGCAATCTCCACCTCCCAGGTTTAAGCAATTCTCCTGCCTCAGCCTCCCGAGTAGCTGGGACTACAGGCATGTGCCACCACACCCAGCTGATTTTTGTATTTTTAGTAGAGACGGGGTTTCACTAAGTTGATGATAAAGATCTTAATAATTATCATTGAAAGATTATAAACGAAAAAGAACAATGTCACCAAATGAGGTATATTATTAATATGTTAACAAAGTTTGATGTCTAATATGCACTGCACGTCACCATAAAATGCCTTCACGTGTAATAGGTCATGTCACTGCCAAAGCCACATGAAAAGAAATGTTATCATTTTGTGGAAGAGGAAACAACAGGCTGCACATTTGTGAGACTGATTCAGTATCACAAGCTATTTGGTGACAGAACCTGGACCTAGTCATAGTTCTGTCTCTGTGTAGTTTTTTATGTTCCCACAGCAACCTCTATTCACCATGCAGAAAACTTGAAACAATATAATCTACAAATAATAAAGCATGCCTTTAAAACCACCAGACCCCAAAGGACCGGTTCACTAGAGCAGATAATGTTACCCCAGAAGACTAACTTGTTGTCTTCCTTAAAATCCCTTCTTTCTGTCATTCAAAGATCCTTGGTTAGCAAAAAGACATGTTTACAGTGAGCTAAAACATCACCTACCAAATCCTTCACACTGAGGACCTTTATTTAAAAAAAAAAAAAAAATTCAAATAGGTCAAGGAAATAAGCAAAAGCACTTTTTTCTAAAGTGATTTTTCAACCATTATAGACCAATATCCAACCTAATTTCTATTTTCATGTTTAATATATTCCCTATTGATCTTCAAGAAGTTCTGAAGGAAACTTGCATGAGACATGCATATAATATGACCAATAAAATATACATTATAGATTCCACAACATTGAGAAAGGATAAAATTAAATTTACCAAAAATCAGGCCAAGGGAATTGCTGTAACTTGGCACCACAGTTTGTAACTTCTCAGAAGTCAAGTGTTCAGCTTTTCTTTGCATTGGCTTTGCATAAATGGGCCAATGACACTTTCCCCTATTTTTAAATTATTGTTAGTTCATCCCAATGAAGTTCCTGAATACGCCACTTCAACTCTAGGCAATTATCTAGTTATTTAGTCTTTCTGCTTTTTGAAATCATTATACCCTGCTTTGTCCCATAAAGAGACCATAAAATCTATTTGTTGAACTATCTAGAGAAAGGAAAAAAATAATAATCCAAACAGCAATTTAGTGCCTGTAACAAGAAAGTAAATAGAATAATTTCTGCAGCTGAAATCCAAGTTAGATCTTCTCATCACAAATGTGGTCCAATGTGGAGCTCTTCATGAAAAAAAAAATTACAAACCATTTGAAATAAGTAAATTCCAAGAAAGGATATGATTAGTCCTTTTGTGGTTTATTGTTACAGCTTGTGTTCTGTAATTATTTTAGTCGCCTGAGTTCCCATAAGTTGGCCACAGTCATTGAAAGTGGGATGGGGATAGGCAGACTTATGCTTCATGGAACTATTAATAATAGCAGGTTAAATCTGTTTTAAGCACCACACACAACAGAGCAATTTACTGCTTGTCAGCAGCAGAATCAAGGTACCATGTAATCTGCAATGAAGCAAATGCTAACAATGTTTATTTGGTTTCTTTTGGAACTCCATAAAAAAAACCCGTATTAGTCTCCTCATGGAAGGCAAGCCTATTACTGAATATACTTTGTATTATCATTAATAAGTGTTACTGATTTATTGGACAGGTTACATTTATTGAAAACAAGGCATGCAGTTAATAACCAGATTTTTCTAATTAATTAGTTTTTGTGTGTGTGACTAGGATATAATTTTTGGCTAATCATAGCACTCTCTGTTAGAGTTGGATGAACCTGGTCTTCAAGAAGTGTGGTCATGTCCTTCTCACTGTATGTTTGTTCCCATGAGCCCTCTTTATATCCCTGAAGAGCCCCTGCATTGCCTCCTGATGTGCATCACTAGTGCCAGAGACTTGGGGAGGATGTGTGGTTCAATGCAAAGAGAATTGAGCCTGAGAGCTACTTAATCCTGGATTCCAATCCCAGCTCTGACACTGAGTTTTACCTTGAAGAGCCTCCCTGGACCTCCATTTCCTTACGTGTAAATGGAGATATTATTATCCACTTCACAGTGTTGATGTGGGGTCTAAAATGAATGAAATGTAAACAGATGTTTATATGTGCTAGATCCTGATGCTCAATTGCTGAGTCCTTCCAGTGGAATAGATACACAAACAAAAATGTTTCCTGCTTACACTTTTTAGGTTTTATGGAAAAAGTAAATTATACAGTTAGAGCTCTCTTAAGATATCTTGAGATCAACCAATCCCACTCTCTTCATATTTTACAGAGGCAAATACTAAAGTCTTGACTATATGATAGATGTTTATCCTGAAGTCAAATAACTTACACATCTCTGCCTTCTCTGCTATTAGATCTTGTTGTCTGCCTCTCAATACAGATTTGTTTCTACTATTCCAAATTGCCTCTGGAATTCTAAGGCATCTTGTCCATACCATATAGCAAATCGTGAATCTTCAACCAGCAATTCACACATACTTACTGAGTTTCTGCAGAAGATGTAACTTCAATAAACACTTGGGAGATGGATAGTAAACAAACGCGATTCTTTCTCTCAAAAAGTAAATAGGCCCTGTAACTTGGCTTATCTATTTCTCTACATTTTTTTCCCTATATTATTGCTATAGACTCTGGACCATCTACTGTATGCATGTCATTTTTTGGCAGAGTAATTATAAAATACCAAAATGTTTTGAAACTTCCCCAGGTCATATAGCTAATTAGTAGCTGAGACAGAATTATTTTAGAAACTTTTGAATTCCCATCTCAAAATCACAGCCTAGGATTCCCGTAAGAACATGCAGAAGGTATAAGAAAGAGAGAAAAATAAATCAAAAAGATCTTGGCCCTTAACAAAGGGAATTGTCAGCTCTTTTCCCAGAGAGCTAGGTAGAACCAGAATTCATAGTTCTTCTTTGAGGTAGCAAGCTTGCCTTGAGGTTAGCAGTTGGTATTGGTCATTTAGGTTCTATATGAAGTTTTTGGATTACATGTAAAGGGATTTATGAGGTAGAGAAGCAGTCAAACACAGGGGTAAAGAACAAAGACTCTGGAGTTACACTGCCTGAGTAAATATCCTGATGCTGCTACTTATTGACTCATGTATATGAGGATGCCCTGATGTCATTTAGCCTATGTATCTCAGTTCCTATTCAGAAATGACTCTGACCTTTTCGTCTAAAGCATTCAGAAGAATGGATTGACATTCTGAAACGGGAAAGGAGAACTGAGGGAGGATGACATTTGGAGAGGAAGATCAGGAGCCTCATCTTGTTTGGGGAGTTAGGATGCCTCTTAGACATCCAAGGAGAGTTATGGAGTAGGTAGGTAGTTATATATAAATCTAGAGTTTAGAGGAGAGGTCCAGGCTGGGAAATAAATACTGACGACACCAACATCTATATCATATTTATCTCCATGAGACTGGATGAGATCACCAAAAGGACAAGTCACAGATATGGTCACATTGATGTTTAAGAAATATCACTCTGACAGAGCAGAGTGAGAGGAATGAGAGTAGAGGCTATTAAGTCAGCTTCAAACTTATTGCAGTGGTTCAAGCTAGTGATTATCAAGGATAATAAACAATAGTAGTAACCATGGTAATAACAGAAATGGATTGTACACAGAAATATAATACCAGCTAAACTAAAAGTATATTACAGAAAAAAATCCTACAAGGATCAGGCCCTACCTCTTATTTTTGTGACCTGAAAGCAAAGAAGGCAGAGATTAGTTTATCTCTTAGAATGTGTGCTTCTGGGCCGGGCGCGGTGGCTCACACCTGTAATCCCAGCACTTGGGGAGGCCAAGGCGGGTGGATCACGAGGTCAGGAGATTGAGACCATCCTGGCTAACACGGTGAAACCCCATCTACTAAAAATACAAAAAATTAGCCAGACGTGGTGTCAGGCGCCTGTAGTCCCAGCTACTCGGGAGGCTGAGGCAGGAGAATGGTGTGAACCCGGGTGGCAGAGCTTGCAGTGAGCCGAGATCATGCCACTGCACTCCAGCCTGGGTGACAGAGCAAGACTCTGTCTCAAAAAAAAAAAAAAAAAGAACTTCTGGCCCCACTGCAGAAGATGGGACTCCCACCTTAAACTTAGAGAAGACACACTTCACAGTTGTTTAAAGATGAACCCCTGCCCGTTCACAATGGTTTAAAGGTGGACCTCTGCCGATTTGTAGCATATCTTCTCTAATTTATATTAATGTTGCTTTGCCCTGCCTATGCCATCACCAGCACAACTGACGTTCCACAGTGAAAAGCTGAAGAGAGTAACAAAAGGGGCCTTAACGGGGGGTTCTGACACTTTCTTTAGGGTATTTTCTCCTTTTCAGCAAGTCTGAACATCGGAAAAATCTGTCTTTCCTATTTCTCAGTACTCTCTTATTCTAAGGGCTTATGATTCTTTAGTCTTTGCGTCCAGCATCCATACATCAAAAATCTTTTATGTGTGTAGGGATACAGGTAGGGATGTGCATTTCTGTGTGAATATAAAAATTCAAACAATGTGCATAAGAAAATACAGAATGAAATGGAAACTGTAACACACTCTGCTTAGAAAACCAAGAGAATAATGAAGAATGAGTGAGTGACTCAGCTTTGGAGAAGGCGTTGGAGTTCCCATTCCGTCGCAGAGGATGGGATGAAATGGACAGCTTCAAATCCACCCTTCGACGTAGATGGTCACTATTGTATCTGAGTATCAGGCTTCTGCACATGACTTAATATTATTCCCTTGTAACAATGTGGACTGACTTTCTCATAGAATTAAACTGACAACATTTTACTTCGTGTAGCTTTATTTTTTTTTTTTTTTTTTTTTTTTTTTTTTTTTTTTTTTAGAGTCTTGCTCTGTCTTTTTTTTTTTTTTAGAGTCTGCACTTTAGGCTGGAGTGCAGTGGCACAATCTCGGGTCACTGCAACCTCCGACTCCCTGGTTCAAGTGATTCTCCTGCCTCAGCCTCCCGAGCAGCTGGGATTACAGGCACACACTGCTAATTTTTGTATTTTTAGTAGTTTCACCATGTTGGCCAGGATGGTCTCAATCTCCTGACCTTGTAATCCACCCGCCTTGCCCTCCCAAAGTGCTGGGATTACAGGCTTGAGCCAACGCGCCTGGCCCCTATAGCTTTTTGAAGTTTTAGATTTGTGGACTTTCCAAAGGATGTACAGAATCTATTATGAAGGCATGAGGAAATTGTAGTTTCCAATTCCTTCCATTTCCCAAATTATATAAGGAAAAATGAGAGAAAGATATCCACAGTGGTCTCCAAGCCTATATATACACATCACAATTGTATCAGAAGCCAGTGATATTAGCAGTTTATTTTATTACTCTAACAGAGAGTAGCATAATCTCACTAGCTGGGGAATTTTCTTGAGTCATTTTACATATCAGATTTAGTTCCATCAGGAGATGCATATGTGTTATTTTCTTTGTTTTTTTTTGGGGGGGGTGAGTAATTTTGTTTTGTGAATTCTAAATAGAAAGGTGTACCTGCAGCATGAAATTAATACAGCTTTGCTCTATGTACTTAAATATACTTATGTGAAGGATGATTCTGTGTGAAAATATAAGCTCAGAATAATGACCAATGAATCTCCACATTGCCCATCTGTCCTGTCCCTCTCTCTCATGATCTCTGTACATGGTTAGTGTTAGATGCTGAATTCTGCATCCTCAAAATTCATATGTTGAAGTCCCAACATCCAGTACCTCAGACTATAACCATATTTGGAAAAATGGTTTTAAAGGGGCAGTTAAGTTAAACAAGACCTTTAGGATGAGATCTAATCTGGTATGACTTGTGTCCTCGTAAGAAGAGAAAGAGACAACAGGCATGTGCATTCCCAGAGAGATGGCCATGTGAAGAGGCAACAAGAGGCCAGCCATCTTCAAGTCAAGGGAAGAGACCTCAGTGAAAACCAATCCTGTCCATGCCTTGCTCTTAGAACTGTGAGAAAATTAATTCCTTGTGTTTCAGCCACCCAGTCCATGATATTTTGTTATGGCAGTCCTAGCAAATTGATTCAGCTAGCTTAGCTTTTCTCACAGCCTGGTGATCTCAAGAGTAGTTGAATTTCTTATTCATGGTAGCTGGCTTCTGAGAAGAAGGGGAACTCCACTAGTACTCAGAAAGCTAGGCCTGGAACTGGCATAACATTATTTCTGCTGTATTCTGTTGATCAAAGGCAGTCACAAGTCTTCCCAGCTTCAAGAGAAGGGGAAACAGATCCCACCTTTTGATGTGGGTTGTGGCAGTGTGTGCTTCCAGGGGGAGAAGAAGTTGATGGTGGCCCTCTTTGAAGATCATCTATCACAGGCTGTATTCAAGAGGAAGGGGCTTCTCTTTAGCCCCTCTATAAAATAATATGTCCTTCTCACTTTTAGAAGACCTTGTTTCCTATTTCAGTGGGAACACTGATGCCATCTAATGTTATAAGCCACAAATTTCTGCCTCTCTGCTGAAAATTCTATGAATGATAGTATCCGTTTCTTCTTTTGCTGTTTTCCTCCAGGCTCTCATTACAAAAATATTTCTTCTGAGTCAAAGTTAGTTAAGGTACCCGAGTACTAGAATATTCTTCATACCTATACATTTTCCTAGAATGTTCTTCATTCCCATACATTTTCCTTTAGTCATCACTCTCTCTTTTGTATATATATAAATTTTTTTGAGACAGGGTCTCACTCTGTTGTCCAGGCTGGAGTGCAGTACAGTGGCATGATCATGTTGCACTGCAGCCTTGACCTCCTGGACACAAGCATCCTCCTACCTCAGCCTCCTGAGTAGCTGGGACTACAAGAGTGTGCCACCATGCCTGGCTAAATTTTGAACAACAAAAAAAATTTTTTTTATAGATGAGGGTCTAACTATGTTGCCCAGGCTAGTCCCAAATTCCTCGGCTTAAGCAGTCCTCGCACCTCTGCCTCCCAAAGTGCTGGTACTACAGACATGAGCCACAATGGCTGAAGTCTCTATCGTATCTTAAACTGCTTGCTTTCTATAAGCTCCTTCCTCTCAGCCAATAAATAGGCACATGCCTTTCCTGGTCCCAAAGTATGGCCATGTGGGCCCAGAGTCTCCCAAAGTATGCTCTACAGTAGTATTGTCAGTCTCCTCTTCTCCTCAAAATTTTTTGAAAGTGAGGTCTTGCAATTTCCACATCTTTACCTGGGATTAATTTCTCAGCTCTCTACAGTATGGCTTCAACCCCAAGACTCCACTGAACCTGTTCTGAATAAGAGAGTTTTCAAAAAAAAAAAAAGCCTCCTATTTCAAAAACATAATGGAAGCTTCTTAGTATTTATCTAATTGGACATTTCACAACATAAAATAGATACCTTCTACCCCAAAACTATTGTCAACTCCCTTAGCTTCCGTGGTGTTCTTCCTATGTCTCTAATCCAGAATTCTTTCATCTTCAAGGGTTTTATTCCTACACACATTCTTTAAGCACTTCTGTTCCTTAGGGCTCTGTTCTTGACCGATTGTTCTCTGCAATTTGCATTCTCCTAAGAAGAGCACACCTATGCTCATGACTCATCTCCCACCTCTGGTAATAAATCCCAAATTAGTATCTCCAGCCCACATCTCTCGCTTGAGCTGTGTGTCCCATTATCTGCTAGTCATGCCTGCCTAGCTCTGGCATAGACCTTTGAAATTCAGTATGTCCAAAACTAAACATTCTGTTCTCCATACCCTAAAGCCACATTTTCTTCCACATTCTCTGTCAGTTGGAGTTCATGATCCTCTACCCAGTTACACAGCCTAGAAATGTGGGATCATTCTTGACTCCTCCTTTTCCCTGGTAATTCAAATTCAATCAGCCGTCAAGTTCTGTGTGATTTTTTTCTACCACGTTCTCAGTTCTTTCTCTTCCTCTTAAGTCCAGTCCTACATGCCATAACTCATGCCTACATCATCTCTCTCATGAAATAGTTAGAAATGTTCCAATTATCTCCATACAACTATCTTCTGATCAATCTATTCCTCATTCCAACATCAGATCTTACAAACAAAACATAAAATTGACCAGGTCAATTCTTTATTGAAATTAATGGTTTACTAACTCTATTTTCTGTCAGTAAGACCCAATTTCTCAAATCCTTGAGTCAAGGCCCTCCATCTGCTTCTGAAGTTTATCCTGGCAAACCATTGGGAAATACTATGAGATACTAGTGAGAGTTTAGGTTCAACATGCTGTAAAGAGTAAAATATCCCTCAGTTCACATTCTTATATTTTGCTTTAAAACACACTAAAATTTCCAGAGCGTATGGGATCCAAAATTCAGTAATTTTAAGCAGAGAGTCTAACCACATTTAGGGTAAAAGATAATACTTAATTGTGTATTAGTAGTTCTTCAAAACCAAGTTATCTGGGTTATCTAAGATATGTATTAAGTAGTAATAAAAAGAAAAAAAAGCAATTATGAGAAGCCAGTTACATGGGACAATCCCGTAATGTTACCTATTCTGAAACATTCTATCTCCAAAGTCATTATACCATGCAACTATAGGACTTTAAAAGGACCTCAAAAAACACAAATGTCAAAGAATCACATTTTTTAAAATATTTATTTATTTATTTTTGAGAGGGAGTCTTGCTCTGTCACTAGTCTGGAGTGCAGTAGTGCAATCTTGGCTCACTGTAACCTCTGCCTCCAGGGTTCAAGTGATTTTTCTGCCTCAGCCTCCTGAAGAGTTGAGACTACAGGCACGCACCACCACGCCTGGCTAATTTTTGTATTTTTAGTAGAGATGAGTTTTCACCATGTTGGTCAGATGGTCTCGATCTCTTGACCTTATGATCCGCCCACCTCAACCTCCTAAAGTGCTGGGATTACATGAGCCACCATGCCTGGCCTGAAGAATCACATTTTTAATTTTTAAACATATTTGTCATTCTGAACCAGGCTAATTTTTGTGCCTGCTTGGCCTGAATATAATTTTAAGTAAATTAAATTTGCTTTAGAATACAATTTTATAACAAGAAAAATAATTTTGCCCATTGTGAGGATGAGCAAAAAGTATATATAGATTGTACACACACACACACACACACACACACAGACACAAATGCCTCTGGCATAACACTGTCTTTGTGCTAGACACTTAGGCACATCATATAGAGTGTGTAACTGTACAGTAATATTCAGAATAGTGTTCAAATGTCATGTTAATATACACAACAACACTATGAGGTAGACACCATTATTATGAATTTTATAGATGAGGAAACTCGAACACAGAAGCTAATGGTGTTCCCTAAGAAAACATAGCTAGGAGGTAGCAGTGCTGGTGTTCAAGCTTAGGTAGCTAGCCCAGAAGCCATACTCTTAGCCACTATTCTATTTTACCCATACTCCCAAATTTTTTATTCGCTTTCCATTCCCACTTCTCTACTCAATTTTAAGGCTTTGACTATTGCAATGTCTCCATTAGCTTCCTTATTTCTAGTCTCACCGTTATCATTCCATTCACTACACTTCGTCAACGTGATATATTTTTGTAAGTTTGGACTGCTATAAAAGAATATGATAGAGTGGGTGGCTTAAACAACAGAAGTTTATTGATCACAGTTCTGGAAGCTGAGAAATCCAAGATCAAGTTTCCAGCAGATCCAGTGTCTGGTAAGAACCTGCTTCCTGGTTCAGATTGTTTGCTTCTCCTTGTAGCCTCACATGGCGAAGAGCAGACAGAGAAAGCAAGCTTTCTCGTGTCTTTTTATAACTGCACTAACCCCATTCATGAGGGCTACACTCTTATGACTTAATGAGCTCCCAAAGGTCCCACTTCCCTATCCCAGCACATAGGTGGTTAGAATTTCAACCTATGACTGTTAAGGGACGCAAACACTCATTCACTCCATAACATGATCATCATAAATAGCAACGCTATTGATACCAACTCTACTTACATTCTTCAATGGCTCCCTATCCTTTTATTTAAATAAAACTTAATTTCATTTGCATTATGTACAAGAACCTTCAGGATTTGGCTTTTTCCCATATTCCACTCTCATGCCCTGTCACACTCTGTTTCACGTTCTATGCACCAGTCATACAGGACATAGTATCCATTTTTCAGTCTGTTCCTGCTGCTATAACAAAATACTTTAGACTGGGTAAACCATAACTTATTTCTATTGTTTATAAATTACCCAGTCTAAAGTATTTTGTTATAGCAGCAGGAACAGACTATACAGTTCTAGAGGCTATGAAGTACAAGATCAAAGCACTGGCAGATCAAGTGTCTGGTGAGGGCTGCTCTCTATCTATTTTTAAGAAGGTACCTTGTTGCTACATCCTCCAGAGGGGACAAATTATGTGTCATCCCATGGCAGAAGACATGGAAGGGAAAAAGGGCCTAGGGCACTCCTTTCAACCTCTTTTGTAAGAGTAGAACCCTATTCCTGAGGGTGGAGCACTCATGACTTAATCACTTCTCAGAAGGTGCCACCTCTTAATACCAACACTCTGGGTATTAGGTTCAACATACAAATTTTGGAGGAACATATATATTCAAACAATAGCATTCCACCCTTGGCCCCCTGAAAATTCATGTTCTTCTCACATGCAAAATGCATTTTTTCTTTGTATCCCAGTAGCCTCAAAGATCATAACTTGTTCCAGCAACAACTCAAAAGTCTAAAGTTGAGAGTCTCTTTTTCATAAAATGACTCCTTTTCCTCTGGGTAGATACCCAGTAGTGGGATTGCTGGATTGAATGGTAGTTCTACCGTAAGTTCTCTAAGGAATCTTCATATTGTTTTCCACAGTGGTTACGCTAGATTACATTCCCACCAGTTGTGTAAAAGTATTCCCTTTTCACCACATCCACACCAACCAATATGTCTTGTTTTTTGACTTCTTAATTATGGCCATTCTTGCAAAAGTAAGGTGGTATCTCATTGTGGTTTTAGTTTGCATTTCCCTGATAATTTATGATGTTGAGTATGTTTCCATATGTATGTTGGCCATTTGCTTATGTATTTTCTTTTGAGAATTGTCTATTCATGTCCTTTGGCTGTTTTTTGATGGGATATTTACTTTTCTCTTGTTGATTTGTTTGAGTTTCTTGTAGATTCTGGATATTAGTCCTTTATTGGATGTATAGTTTCCAAATATTTTCTCCCGCTCTATGGGTTTCCTGTTTGGTGATAATTTCTTTCGCTGTGTAAAAGCTTTTTAATTTAATTAGGTCCCATTTATTTATTTTTTGTTGCATTTGATTTGGGGGTCTTAGTCACGAATTCTGTATGAAAAGACACATGTGCACACATGTTTGTAGCAGCACAATTTGCAATTGCAAAGATGTGGAACCATAAGTGCCCATCAAACAAGTGGATAAAGAAAATGTGATACACACACACACACACACACACACACACACACACACACACACACACCATGAAATACTACTCAGCCCTAAAATGGAATGAAATAATGTCTTTTGCAGCAACTTGAATGGAGCTGGAGGCCATTTTTCTGTGCAAAGTAACTCAGAAATGGCAAACCAAATATTGTATGTTCTCACTTATAAATGGGAGCTAAGTTAGGAGGCAAAGGCATAAAAGTGATATAATAGACTTTGGGGACCCGTGGGGAAAGGGTGGGAGGGGGTGAGAGATAAAAGGCTACATATTGGGTACAGTGTACACTGCTTAGGTAACAGGTACACCAAAATCTCAGAAATCACCACTAAAGAGCTTACCCGTGAAACAAAAAACCACCTGTGCCTCAAACACTATTCAAGTAAAAAATAAACTCCAGAGTCTCATGTAAATATTATCTAACTCGGATATGGATGAGACTCAAGGTACAATTCATTCTGAAGCAAATTGTTCTCCAGCTGTGAACCTGTGACATCCAGCAACTTAAATGCTCCCAAAATACAAGGGTGGAACAAGCACAGGGCAGGTATTTCCATCACAAAAGGGAGAAATAGGAAAGAAGAAAGGGGTAATAAGTCACAAGTAAATTAAAAGCCCAACAAGGCAAGCGACATTCACCCCTGAGGCATGACAGTAATCTTCTTTGACTCCATGTCCTGCCTTCTTGACATACTGAGTGGGGGTTGGGACCAAAAACCCAGGGAAGACCCATCCGTGACTTAGTTGGGCACAGCCCTCACAGCACCTCTCATGGGTGGAAGACTCCATAGCTCTATCAGGCATTACCCTAGTAGAGGCTCTGTGTGGTGGCCTCACCACTGTGGCAGTTCTCTGCTTGGGCTATGAGGCTCTCCAAGGCATCCTTTGAAACCTAGGTGGAGGTAGCTATGCCTCCATAGCTTGTGCACTCTGTGCACCTGCAGTTAGCACCAGGTGGGTGCTGCCAAGATTTACTGCCTGTGATTTCTGGAGCAGTATCCTGCATTAAACCTGTACCTGTTTGAGCCATGCTGGAGCAGCCAAGGAACACTGCACTGGAATGGGTGGAACAGAAATTGAGTTGGCCCTGGGCAGTAAGCCTCAAGGTCCCACAGGGACCTTGGCCCCCTTCCTTTGAACCCATTCTGCTCTCAGGACCCTGGCATTCTGGGCCTGTGATGGGAGGAGCAGCCTCAAAGTTCTCCAAAATGCCTTCAGGATCATTCTTCCATTGTCTTGCTGAATAGCATCTGGCTTCCTTCTATCCACACTAATCTTATCAAACATCACTTGGTCACACCCTGGTGTTCCTGCTGAACACACCTTTTTATTCTTTATAACCTGGCCAGGCTGGGAATTTTCCAAATCTTTTAAGTTCTTTTTCCCTTTTGAGTATAAATTGCATCTTTAATTTGTTTCTCTCACACAGTTTTCTATATGCAGTCAAGAGAAGCTGTGCCATACCCTCAATATTTTGCTTAGAGATTTCTTCCCCCCAATATTCTAGTTCGTTGCTCACAGCTTCTGACTAAGCACTAAGACACAGACAATTCAGCCAAGCTCTTTGCCACTTTACACAGGATGGCTTTTTCTCCGGTTTACAATCCCTCGTTCCTCATTTCCATCTAAGGCCTCATCAGAATTGCCTTTACCATCCATATTTGTACCAGCATTCTGATCACAACCACTTAAGTAGTCTGTAAGATTAAGGCTTCCCCTACAGCTGTTCTTTTCTGAGTGCTCACCAGAATTGCCTTAATGCTTTAGTCACAGGAATAGAGAATTTTTCTAGCATTTGGTTCCAAAATCTACCAGCCTCTCTGCATTACCCTGTTCCACAATTTTATGTATTTGTCACTGCAACGCCCCACTGCTTGGTACCAGCAGTTCCTGCTGCTATAACAAAATACCTGAGACTAGGTAACTTATCAATAATGGAAATGTATTTGTCACAGTTCTGGAAGCTGGCAAGTCCAAGATCAAGACTCTGACATTCAGTGTCTGGTAAGGGCTTTCTCTCTGCTTCCAAGGTGGCACCTTGGAAGTGCATCCTCCAGAGGGGATGAATGCTGTGTCCTCACATGGTGGAAGAGGTGGAAGAGCAAAAGGTCCTAGGGTGCTTCCTTCAACCTCTCCTGTAAGAGCACTGATCCCATTCATGAGGCAAAGCACTCGTGACGTAATCACTTCCCAAAAGGCCACATCTCTTAATATTATCAAATTGATTATTTGGGTCCAACATAAGAATGTTGGAGGGACACATCCATTCAAACTATAACAACCCATCATTCCCCGAGCATTTGCTGTGTTCTTTCGCCAGCTTTGTAATTTGATTCTTCTACCTTAGGAACTCCTTTTATTATTCCAAGTCTCAGATATCTCTGAAATCCCCCCTGCCCTCCCCTAGCCTACCAGACCATTTTTGCCTCTCTCTTATGCCATAGTTGCATCGAACAATTGGTGTGTTTTATTCATTTCCCTATCATACTGTGGGTGCAGATGTTATGTCCCTTCATCTTTGGGTCTTCAGTCTTCAATGAATTTGAATGGAAAATGAGTAGAGCAGCATAGTATAGTGTGTGTGCTAGCTCTGTTAGTTACAGTTTCTGTGCTAGCTCTGTTAGTTATTAACAGTGTAACTTTGTTATCTCATCTGTAAAACGAGATACTCATAGTGTTTGTGTATATCATAAGTTCTTTGTGAGGATTAAATGAGATAATATAAGGCCAGGTGCTGTGGCTTATGCCTGTAATCCCAGCACTTTGGGAGTTCGAAACCAGCCTGACGTATCAGGGGAAACAGCCCCCAGTAATTCAATGTGAGTCCTTTTCTATTTTTCCTAAGTGTCAGCCGGTTTGAGAAATAAAGGGAAAGAGTACAAAAGAGAGAAATTTTTAAGCTGGGTATCTGGGGGAGACATCATGTGTCAGCAGGTTCCATGATGCCCCCCAAGCCACAAAACCAGTAAGTTTTTATTAGTGATTTTCAAAAGGGGAGGGAGTGTACAAATAGGGTGTGGGTCACAGAGATCACATGCTTTAAGGGCAACGAAAGATCACAAGGCAGGAAGTGAGGGCGAGATCACAAGGTCAGGGTGAAACTAGAATCACTAATGAACTTCCATGTCCTGCTGTGTATGCATTGTCATTGATAAACATTTTAACAGGGTTCAAGAGCAGAGAACCGGTCTGACTAGAATTTGCCAGGCTGGAATTTCCTACTCCTAGCAAGCCTGGGAGTGCTACAGGAGACTAGAGTGTGTTTCATCCCTATCTACATCTGCATAAAGGCAGACACTCCCAGGGTGGCCATTTCAGAGGCCTCCCCTGGGAATGCATGCTTTTCCCAGGGCTGTTAATTATTAATATTCCTTACTGGGGAAAGAATTCAGCGATATTTCTCTTACCCATTTTTGGTAATAAGAGAAATATGACTCTGTCCTGCCCATCCCACAGGCAGCCAGATTTTAAGGTTATCTCCCTTGTTCCCTGAAAATCACTGTTATCCTGTTCTTAAGGTGCCCAGATTTCATATTGTTCAAACACACATGCTCTACAAACAATTTGTGCAGTTAACACAATCATCACAGGGTCCTGAGGTGACATACATTCTCAGTTTACAAAGATGATGGGATTAAGAGATTAAAGTAAAGACAGGCATAGGAAATCACAAGAGTATTAATTGGGGAAGTGATAAATGTCCATGAAATCTTCACAATTTATGTTCAGAGATTGCAGTATAAAGACAGGTGTAAGAAATTATAGAAGTATTAATTTGGGGAACTAATAAATGTCCATGAAATCTTCACAATTTATATTCTGCCACGGTTTTAGCTGGTCCCTCCATACAGGGTCCCTCACTTCCCGCAACACTGACCAACATGGAGAAACCCTGTCTCTACTAAAAATACAAAATTAGCTGGGCATGGTGGTGCATGCCTGTAATCCCAGTTACTTGGGAGGCTGAGGCAGAATTGCTTGAACTCAGGAGGCAGAGGTTGCAGTGAGCCAACTCCATCTAAAAAAAAAAAAAAAAAAAAAAGAAAAAGAGATAATATATTTAGAATGACTAGCATAGTGCCTGTCACATATAAATATCCAAAAATGTTAGTTGCATTCTTATGGTTATTCTGGAATGCTTAATATTATACACAGTGTTTCTGGAGGTACCAAGCATAGTGTTCTTTAATTCTGAATCTTATTTTGAATAAGGGCTACAATGCTACTTTTATCTATAGTACATTATGTTTAATTTCCCAATGGCTGAACTCAAGCATATTAATGTCACAATTTGCAGAAAAGCTAGGGGAGATTTTTCAGGTGTGAGCACCAACCAGTTCTCTCACAGCAGCACTACACACATTCTTCTGCCCAGACTCTTGCCCTTAGCACTTGCAGGAATGATGCTCTCATTAGACAGCACTTCTGTCAGGAGGTTTGCGGCTTCCAATAAGTCCCCCAAGGGATGGCACTATTATGAGAGCTGAGCCAGTCCACTGATAAGACACAGCAAGGGCTAGAGTCGGCTGCTTCTCAAAAGGGCTGCTTTTCTTCTGATAAGTTGGAGTGGGAGTTTCGTGATATTTACCAGAATATTCTATGCTAAAAAACCTTCTTAGACTGTCATTTTGGGTTAAAATCATGAGAATTGATACCACCAACACCACCCCAATACACTGCCCTTCTAGCTTTTCTATTGCTACTAATAGGATGTCTTTGGCGGGGGGGCTCCCCTTTCAGTTTCACCATTTACTTAGCTATTTGACATTGGAAACATCATTTTGGCACCTCCGAACCTCAAATTTCCCAAATCTAAAACTGGGTGGGTAAGGTCTCTCATGAGGCATTACAATCATTAGAAATCAATTCATCATATATCTTGAACAGTGGAGGCCATGTAACTTGCACCCAACTTACAGGGCACAACAGCAGTAGATATTTATTTTCAGTTAACCCTATGAACATCAACTTGCCAGAATCCAAAAGCATAGCTCTAAAGAGTAATTTTTTCCCCACAATTCAGATTATTGGTATCCTGACAATTGTAGGGACTCAGCTGCTCCTTCTCCTCATACTCTACACTCAAGAAGTCAGGCAGTGTTTGCACCACTTGCTCAAAGGAGTTACTGGATGGAGAAAGAATAACTTTTCAAAGATAATATCTGATTATACAACAAATGTAATAATTTGATCTTAGATTTTAAAGTTCATAGTAATTGCATTATCTAACATATATATTTATTCAATCACTCAGTAAATATTGAACACTGGCCAGGCAAAAAAAAAAAAAGAACCTCAAAGAGCTTGTAATCAAGGATGAGGAAAAAAAAAAAGGCAAAATGAGTCATCATGATAAATGGTAATAAGGTGATAGCAAAGGTAAAACAGAGAAATAAGAATCATTAAGCTTGTTAGGCAGTGTGAGAGGAGCAAAAAGGAGGAAGGTGATATTTGATTCCGGAATTTAAAGATCAGAAAGCATTCCCTGGACAGAGGAGGGGGCATTGCAGGCACTGGGATGATCATGAACATGCCTAGCAGGATCGGAGCAGCGTGGAGCTGGGTTTAAATAGAAAGCAGGGTTCCTGATGAAGAAGGGTCAACTAGCAGCTGAAAAGGACATCGGAGCAGGAGTGGCATGGGCTGTGTGTGCAAACCAAGGGTTTTAGGAAATATTATTAAAGGCAGAATTTGAAATCTGCTTAGAAACCTGGCTTGAACACTTCCCATGGAGATAAAACAGGGCTAATTCCACAGGTCCAATTCTGCATCAAGAATTACTAAAATTTAAATTCCCACCAACACATGTAAACTGTACAGTCTTTTATGAACCCTCCTTCCTCTCCCAGAGATTGGCTGAACCTTTGTGACGTAATTTTCTCAGCAGAAAATTCCTTGACTTAATAATGTGGGTTCATGTTTGGCTTGAATAAAATATTGACTTGTTTCCCTCTCCATTAAACTCCTTTGAATGCCTCTAAATTACAAGTCTCTGTAAAACTGACCTAAACATCAAGCATTAATTTTTATTTCTGGATAGAAGCATTTAGACAATCCACTGCCTCACTCCCCACGGTTAGCACACAATCAGTTTCAAAAAGAAACAGAATAGCTGATTGAGCATGAGAGCAGCCCTTCTGGTAAGAAAAGATGAAATCCATTGCAGAGTCCTGATTATTAGGTCTATGACAATCTATTAAAAAATTCAAATGGTTTATACAACCTCTACAGTTCTTTCAGTGTTGCTTAAAATTGTCAATGTAGAAAAAACTCTAGTTATTTTCAAAAGGCAAAATCTTTCCTACCTTGAAAAGTCTGAGTTACTAAGTCCTTAAGAAAAGAGAATTAGCAAAGTGTCTTCAACTCTTTCTCTGGTAGCTACTCAGTTTCCTTTGGAAGCATTTCCCCAGTTCAGTACACTAGAAAATTGTAATGATGCGAGTTGTGCTTTACGGCCAGATACCTGCTGGGGATAATGTTTCAGGATGGCTGAAGAGGTCTTTTGTCTTGCCCGCAGTCTGCACCCTACGTAGCTTGCTTTTTTGGAAAGTGTCCGCACTTCCCTTTGCTTTTTTGCCAGCCACATCTCTGAAGAAGAGGCAATTTCTCCCTAAAGTATTCTCCCTACCTCTCAAAAAAGGAACATGTGACATTTTAATTGTGTAGCACGTTGAGAAAGGCTCTGCTTTCTACTTAAAGGTTTCTTTTTCTTTTCTTTTCTTTTTTTTTTTTGAGATGGAGTCTTACTATGTTGCCCAGGCTGGAGTGCAGCATCCAATCTCGGATCACTGCAACCTCTGCCTCCCAGGTTCAAGCGATTCTCCTGCCTCAGCCTCCCCAAGAAGCTGGGACTACAGGTGTGCACCACCACGCCTGACTAATTTTTTTTTTTTCTTTTTTTTTTTTTAGTAGAGACGGGGTTTCGCCATCTTGGCCAGGCTGGTCTCGAACTCCTGACCTCAGGTGATCCATCCACCTCAGCCTTCAAAATTGCTGGGATTACAGGCATGAGCCACCACTCCCAGCCTACTTAAAGGTTTCTAAGAGCATTTCTAAGAGTGTTCACTGGACAGAGCTATCCATACGTGTCAGAGAAGTGTAATTTGCGAAAGGCAAACTGGGAACCTTGGGAAAGTTATTTGACCTCTCAAAGTCTCACATGTCTCACTACAAAACCATAGAAAATGATCACTAGCTCAAAATACTGTTGTGTTTTTCAAAGGGGCTTGATATATGCTACTGTCTAAATGTTAGTTGTGATTTTTATCATTAATATTGATAATATATATCTTCCACTGGACAATGTCTAACATTTCACACATAATTGGTTTCGATGAAAAGAGCTGGAAATTTGCAAGAAGTTAGCATCCCAATAAGATGTTTTGATTAATGTAACAGGTAGGTTTCCAGATTGCTGCCAGCTGAGATAAGGCTCTGTGGGCTTGGACGGGAGTATGTTATATGAACAGCAGCAAGTGTAATCAAGGATTCTTAACATTGTTTTATAATTTAATGGTTTTGTTTTCTGGGTCACTGAGTTTGCCTTCCTGATGTCAGTTAAGTCTCCTGTGATATCTGAGTAATAACATGGGACATGATAGGCTTGAAGGCTGAGACAATTCCTTCCCTCAGTGGTACAGGGGAAGGGTTGAGGCCTAGAATGTGATCTTAAATGACAGCTGCCACTGTGCTCCATGATTATGGTAGACATCATCCTATTTTAAATTAATTATTTGAACATCAATACAGTAGTGAATATATAAACATATATGAAAGTAGTATTTCCTTATTTTTCCTCGTGATTCAGATGATTGGTTTTCTTACCATTTTGAGGATCAATTATTAGTGACTATGTTTGAATGAAAAAACAGCGGATATAGGAGGTATTCCAATAATAATGATTAAGTTGATCATCCAGTAGTAGCAATAATAATCATTTTAACCACCATTCATTAAAGCTTATTGCTTTGTCAGGACTGTGTGGATTTACGGAATTTAATTTAGTGTGGGTGAGAGAGAGAGAGAAATTACTAGATGAATAAAGGGATGGACCCAGAAGCAGAATGCAGACTTCAGTAGACAGCGGGATCCAAAATTGGAAAACTATCAGAAATGAAGTCTGATATTTCCAGAGCCATATTGTCTTTGTTTTTTTCTGTATCTCTGAGCTCACTGCTGAGAAATACTTTCTCCAGGTGGCCCTATAACTCTTCTTTGCTCAAACACTGAGAAAAGCAACTAGTGGATTCTGACTTCCAAACCCAGATGTCCTAGGAAGCAAAGCTTATTGGCCAGTCTTGTATTAGGGATCCTCCTCTAATGTCCCCTAGTGTACTCCCTTGGTCCCATCCGTGATGGCCATCAGAAAAGGGTCAACAGTTACAACAAAGGGCTGCAAAGGCTCTTTCTTGGAGGGAAAGGTGCAATCACAGGGTTGAGTTAATGCGTCCCAGGTCAATTAATATGAGGCAGAGCCTAGAATAAACCCAGGAATGTCTAGTACCGAAGTTCATACAATTTTCTTGAGCTTTGTTGCTCTCTGGTTAAAGTGGTCTAAGACAATGCTCCCTGGTAACTGAAGGCTGGCTTCAGTGGGCACGGCAATGAGAGATTTAGTGAAGATGAGGTCTCACTTGAGAACCCCACATCCAGCATCATGAAGGGATGACAAGGAAATGAGAGGGCATTTGGGTGAAACAGTGATTCTTTGCCTATCCTGTGAGGTTGCTTCAGATAAGTCCTAAATATCAGTGGTTCTCAAACATTAATGTGCAAACAAATCATCTGGACCTCTTATCAAAAGGCAAATTCTGTTTCCATTCTCCTGGGATGGGACCTGGGAGTCTGCATTTTTAACAAACTCATGGAAGACGCTGATGCTGTGGGTCCCATCCCAGGACCATACTGTGTGAATGAGGTTCTAGAGAAAATAACTAGGAAAATGGAAGCAGCAAGAAGTCTGGAGGTTTTCTGGTTCCTCCCCACAGCTGCACAGATAGTGGGTTACTTGGCAGCTCATGCCTCTGCGTTTGGCTTTCTACCCAGTACTGTGACAAGATGAATAACTACAACTACAGTGGCTTGCTGGACCAGCTAAATAAAAAAGCATGTGCTGGCTGAAAAAATTGTCGGCAAATAATTAGTGGGTACCGCCAGCAGGCAATTTATTTGGAATTTATCTTGTTAAGATACACAGGATGTTCTGTGCCAATTTTTTCCTGTTTCCTAAGTTCAACTTTGGAGAAACTTACTAGTATTAATGGTGAGAATTGTTACACATCTTGCTGATTTTAAGAAAATACATATCGCATGTACCTGGAAGTCATTATTTGACATTTCTGATGTGGTGTGAGCTTCTTTAGTGCCCCCCTGCCTGGCTTTAACAGAAGTTCAGGATCTAATTATTACCACATTTGTTGAGTTCTTAAAAATATGTTAGATACCATGTAAAATAAATTATACATTATCCCGTTTTACCCTCACAAAAACCTAAGCACTAGCTGTTAATTTTACTTTTTAGCAATGACGAAACTGAGGTGAAAACATATTGTATGAGTTGTCCAAGCACTATCCAATCCTAATCCTGATTTTACTCCTTCATAAAACATTTTAAATCTAGCCTTGCTCCCCTCAATGACACTTTTGTGCCTTTGACTTTGGGTTGATGCTGTGTTCTGGTATCCAATATTAAACCCTCCTCAACAAGGCCTCTATCCTTTTTTGCCCCTTTGTAGCAGGTTGGCAATGTTGCAAAGTCATTCTGTCCACATCCAGTCCCACTTTATTTGAGGTCTGCTTTATGCTGCCTTTCTTTGATTTATTTCATTAGCTTCCTGCCATTCTCAGTGTCTTCAGTGGTAGCTTCAGATATTTTCCACACATCCCAACCCTAAATCCCAGATGCGCCTCCATCCCTCTGAGCAGATGACTACCTCTTTAATGAAAAGATGGAGACCAATTTTTCCAGCATCACTCACGTATACTTTTAACTGAAATGTCACAAAATTAAAATGGCTGTGATTCAAACAAAAAACATATAGATTTATTGTTTGATTACACACACACACACATGCACACACATCCAAACAAGAAATTGGAGGTACACTGTCCCAGAGGTACCACACTGTCTCAAGGTTTTCATCAGGCCCAGATTTCTTCTCCTCCCCTATCCTTAACATTTAACTTGGGTCCTTAAGTTTGCACCAAGTGGTTTCAAGATGGTTCCCTCATCCCAAGCATTATGCCTTTATACTATCAAGTTCAAGAGAGGAAATGTATATATCAGAAAACAAAATAATTCCCAGAAGTACCCTCAGCAGAAATCTTAATATTTGGCCTAAAGTTGGTCACTTGCCGAAGAGAATGGGATAGCCATGCCGTGTTTAGATCAATCACATGTTCGTCCTCCAGGATTCGGGAAGGGACCAGCCTTCCCTAAGCATATTGTGACATGAAAAATATGTTTAAGCTTGAACTCTTCCCTTGGTGAAATGTGACTAGTGGATGGCGACCTCCAGTGTCTAACTCATATCCCTTATTGTTCTTTCTCTCTTTCTCCTGCTGCTTCCTCCCAGTCTCAAAGGTATTGCATGCAGTCATCCATCCTCTTCAGCTTTCTGGTCTCTTCCTTCCCAATACCAAATTCTTCACCTCACCCACTCTACTGGTCTCATTTCTGCTCTCTTTCTCTTTGTCCTACCAACACTCACTTCTCTAGTTTTTGGCTTTTCTTTCCCTTTTTCCTGGAAATACAGTCCAATCTCCCCTATAAAGAATGACAAACTCACAAAAAAAGCAAAACAACATAAACATTGCCTTTCCTTAGCCTTTGATATCTTCAAGCTGTTATTTTAGTTCTTTCTTTCTTTTCGCAAACATGTCCCCAAAAGTAATCAATAATCTGTACTTACATTTTCTCACTGCTCATTTATGTAAGTCTGTAGAGTCCAGACACCCCACTGGGGGAAAAAAGCAGCACCATCAAACTCTCGTCTAATTTAGTGGCCTGTCTCTTGGAGTATATTTTTTTCTGGGAATCTGCTCCTCCCTTGCTTCTTAAAGCTCTGCAAAATCTGTCCAGCTCCAACCTGCCCATCCAAGCCACTTCGCTGACTTCTCCATCTCTGCCTCATTCATTGAATCTTTTCCTGCCAGATCGTAAGCAACTTCAGGAAAGGAACCATGACTTATTTGTTACCTGCACAATGTGTGGTGAAGAATTTTTGCGGAAGTGCTCATCTTTTGGAAAACTTCTTAACCGGTCTCCTTGACTCCTCTCCTCTCCCTCTTCAAACCATTCTGTCACCAGAGTTCTACTTCTGAAAGTACAGATTTGATCACATTTGTTCTTTATTTAAAAACACAAACTCCTTAGTATGCCATTCAAGGTCTTTCACAAAGTAACCCAAACCCATTTTTAACTTGAAATCTTTCCATTATCTCCCCTCTGCACACACACACATACACACTCTCTCTCTCTCTTACATCAGAATGCATCCATCTGCATCAGAATCACCTGGGATACTTTTTTTCAATGAAATTCCTGGACCACACTCAAGACCAACTTAAGCAGGTTCATTAGAATTAGCTTAGGCTGTATATGTATAGTTTTAACGTGCATCTAAGGTGATCCTAAATGCACACTGAAGTTTGGTGCCATGGCCATATCATACTTAAACAAAATCTAATTCAAATAAGCATGCATTTCCCTATTTTTCACTTTTTAAGCACTTATTTTTCCATTTAATAATTGTGGGAGTTTTTTCCCTATGGAAACGGGACAGGGAAGCCTCTAAGATAGGGTTGAGAACTGGACCAAATATCACTAGACCAGATAGGCTTATAAACAGTTTCCCTATTAACAACTTAACTGAAGAACAATTCTGCCTCATTACTTTGACTATCTTGAGTTATCTTGGTGGCATTTTTGGTGACATGGGCCACAAGTGGACACTTGCTATACTTCCCACATGTGCTAAGTTTATTTCCTTTATCCACTTCATACGTATCATTGATGCCTCAGAACCCAGTACGCTAACTTCCCAAATCCCTGAAGGCATCAAATGCAATGGGATTTAACAAGAACACAGCTGCATTTAAGGCAAGCAGACCAAATTTCCAGCTGAAATTTGATTTAAAAGTTTTGTGAAATGTTACAAAAGGTTAAAGAAAAAGTATTCATCATTTCAAATACACTTAAAAATTTGCTATTTCTATGACAAAAGACAATCCATCTTATTCTCATGGTTAGTTTTCTCCCAGTTCTTGCCACCCAGATCTAACTCCTTCTGTTCATCTTGGTGACCATGTATACGGAATAAAATGTTATGAGATTATGATGTAATATCTACAGTCACATGGAAGATTAAACCTGATTGTTAAATTGTAAATGGCATCTGTGTTAGTTGCGAAGTCAGAATTACAGATCCAACTGTAGTCATCTTTTCATACAGACATAGCTTTAGTCTCAGTTGGTCTTTCTGTCTGTCTGTCTGTCTCTCTCTGTCTCCCTCCTTCCTCCTCCCTGCCCTGTACTCTTCCATTTCCCTTCCCTCTCTCTTTTTCTGTTGACTCAGACAAATAAACCCACTAAAACATATTGCCTTTGATATTGTCTTTGACCTGAGGTCATAGAGAAAAGACTCAAAATGAAAATAGAAATGAAATCAGACCCATAAATGGATGCCAGAGGGGATGATACAATAAAGGACAAAAAGACTGGTCCAAGCCTCTCATTTTCTCCACAAGATGACTTGCAATGTGAACAATGGCTCGCTTTTGCAGTTTTTGTTCTCCAGTGACAACAGCAATGAGGAAAATTGTTTCAAGTCCTGAACTGTCTCTGCTGAGTGCTACAGGGAAGCACACTGGCCCCAGTTGCCAAGTTGCTGCAGTCGGTCGCAGACATCAGAGTGCTCACCTTGGCCTGAGTGAGTCATGCTGAGTTCACACAGGTTCACGTGCAAAAAGGTGCTACTGAAGAGATCGTGTTTCTCTAACTTTGCCTCTGAGTACCTGCCCTAAACAGCAGGCTTGCCAGCACTCCAGCAGGCAGGAGCCTTTGGATGTCTCATTTAGGAGTGTGGGCTGAGTTTCAACGTGCTGAGGAGTAGAAAGGTAAGAACAAGCAGTTCATATAAGGGCAGACTCCTGAGATGAGCTGCAGCTGCATTCACCTCCATGGGGCAGGGCAAACTTTGAGAGGTTTAATGCTTTTAGATATCAGTCAAAATAAAATTTTATGTGATATACAACAAAGTTCAAATACCCGTATTATAGGAAAAGAGAATACTGTACCCTATGACTTCCAGAATGGCAGTAATTGAAACTCATCCTGATAATGCAGTTGATGGCCAGTAAAGGTGGGAAACATATATTCAGGTCGTTGAGAATTTCTTAACTTATTTCAAGAGCGAAGAGAAAGAGACACACAGAAAGAAATAGCCTAAAAGCCCAAATTCCACATCTAGGCAGAGAAACTCCTGAATGCGACTTTCTCCATTAGTAACCTTGCACTTTATATCGTGTGTTATGACCTCTCGGAGTCTGAAGGGAATGAAGTAGGTCAAACAACAGTAACAAAAACATTCTCCAAAAGCTCTACATGTTCTACCATCCCAACCCTAACAACCTTTTAACCCCACACACCATTCACAGGCTGAATGGCACAAGGTCACATATGTAACTTCCAGTTCTTGCATTTCTTCTTTAAAAAATTTCCTGACTTTAATCTGTCAGAGTGGTTTCCAATTCCCAATGATTTGCCAAGAATATAGATTATTACTGACACTGGAGAGATTAGGCAACTAAATAAGTGAGTATGCGTTTGTCACCTCTGAAAGTCTCCGATAGCTGTGACAGAAACATAGGTTGTTCTAGCTCAAGGTGTGCTGAGAATAGAAGGTGTGGAGGAACAGATGTGCCTTCACACCATCACTGGGCTGGGTGCTGGAAATACAAAGAATGACAGTTCCTAATCTTTTTAGCTCATTGATTTTGCTGAGAGAGAGAGAGGACAACTAAGTGAACAGTTATGGCAGATAAATTACTGACAGCTGTTTTAAAAATCTAAGCTTAATAGAGCTTCAGCTTAGCATGCAGAGGTGGAGATGGGCGCAAGTGGCTCCAAATGGTGATCCTGTCTTAACTAGTTCACCTTAATTAACTTCATGTGTACCTATTTGATAGAACCCAGAGTATGGTTGACCTTTAATCAATAATGGGAAATTCCTCAATCCATCCAGCATATGTAACTGCTACTCCTTTAACAAATGGCAAGGGTGGGTTTCCCAGGACACAAGAGGATATACTTGGGCTCTGGGCATCCTGATTTAAGCAAATTAGCTAAACTAGCATAAACGCCACCAAGTCAGGCAATTCTTGACATTTACTAATAAAATGTAAAGGGTTGTGTTTATAAATAAATACATGCAAATAATTATGTTCTTTCAAAGTGCAAGGATGAATGAATCTACTTACCAATCCATCGAAAGAGCTACATATAGTTTCCTCTAACTAAAATGTGGCAGAGATTGTATCTCAGCACCTACTGACGTGAATGCCATCGGGTTGTTGGATGGGTTATGTCTGATGTGTCCTCTGTCATTTCTGCATCATGTGGACAGAGGACCTGTCTCAAATAACCTTCATGGCATCCTTAAGTGTTGTTATTCATATGTTTGATCTTATCTCCAGGATTTTGCATTGTCACGCTCTTCTATAATGATAACATGAAATGTGTATGATGAATTCAGCTGGCAACAGAGAAAAACTGACCTTTAGTTGTGTGGCAAGGTGTCTACTCATATATTCAACACTTTTACCAAAAACAAACAAGGAGATTTGTCCTGAGGGTTTCCAGTTTCTTCATATGTCCAGAGTCTACAATCTAGCTTTGCATGGAGCCAGATTAAGGGAAATCAAAATATCTGACCCACACTGTCAAGTTCTCTAAAATTGCCTTTACTACATTGTATTGTGGAATGTTGTCATCAGGCTATATTTTAAATTGTCTTTTAAAAGGGCCCTGTGAAACTTGTTATATGTACTGTAGGTGCGCCAGTGAAGACATCATTATCTTCCATAATGTCCTCTTTATGACAATCCTGGGAATGATTTCTATTTAATCTTAGTCCCAAGAATTGTTGTGTCTCTCCCACGTAATGGTCTGTTTGTGCTTTTAACTCATAAATACTAGGGATGAGTTACCACATTTTTCAGTAGATAGAAATGTGTTTTCTTCCCTGCTTTCTGAAAAAGTATTCCCAAGTATTCTGAAGCTTTCTAAAAGGTGCTTTTCATTTTTTTGCTTTCATTTCATAATAACCTTTTTTAAAAAATGACATAAGGATATTCTAGGACAGGGATCAGCAACCCTTTTCTGTTAAAGGGCCAGATACTAAGTATTCTAGACTTTGAGAACTACACATGTCTCTCAGGCATATTCTTTGTTTTGTTTTTTTTTTTTTTTTTTTTTAACACTTAAAATTGTAAAAACTGATGTACAATTTTATACAAAGTTACAATTTTATACAAAGTTATACCTGATGTAAAATGTACATATAAAATGTAAAATGTACATATAAAATGTACAATTTTATACAAAGTTATACCTGATGTAAATGACGAGTTGATGGGTGCAGCACACCAACATGGCACAAGTATACATATGTAACAAACCTGCACGTTATGCACATGTACCCTACAACTTAAAGTATAATAATAATAAATAAATTTTAAAAAAAATTGTAAAAACTATTCTCAACTCATGGGCCTTATGGAAATAGGGGTAGACTGGATTTTGCCCACAAGCTGCAGTTTGCCAACCCCTCTTGTAGAATCACTGGCTGACCTCATATTTCTGAAAAGTGCCATGTGATTACAGGGTCTTCACACTTGTCTTTGTACTAATGTTTATGTTGGTGTCAAGTAGTTCCATTTATACTGACATGAGCTAATGAGAAAATAAAGAAGACTAACATTAAGTGTAAATGACATATTTGGTCGAAATGACCAAAGTATAAGTGTAAATGATATATTTGGTCTACATGACTTGGTCAAATGTCATAAAGGCAACTGTACAAAGGAAGATTTCACAGTTGTTGAAAAAATGGTGAGAGAATTAACGCAGCACACAGCCCACAGTGATGACAGAACCATGTAAGCTCACAATGATGTGAGTTTGTTCCATATGGAACAGAATTCTCATCTATAGTCACATTGTGAGGGGCAATTTCATTTCAGCGAAACAGCAGAATGTATCAAATTAAATGAACGTTACTAGTTGGATATCAGTTGGTTCTATCATTTTGTTTATGTTTAACTTGCTAGTTTCATTTGGTCTTATACTTGTGTAAACACATTGCAGAATCCACATCCATACTCCTTGTTTCAAAACACAGTTCTGCTGCTTACTACCACAATTGGAGACACTAACTCACCAAACCAGATATCTTTGAAAACTTGTTACAGATATTTAATATCTTTGAAATTGTTTTCTTATAGTTAGTGTTTTCAGGGTTTTCAGATTTTTACTTCATATTGAGTAATTTTTAGCCCTAAGCATGATTCTGCTTTACCTCCCACCCCACCCTATATAAACTGCTTACAAATAGCTAGTGGGGGAAATTCATGTCCTTTGATAATAAGCAGTAAAAAAGAAGTGAGGAAGAACAGGATCTATAGAACAACATTATGGAAAATAATTACAAAAAAATAAGAAGGTCAAATGGCAAAGTATCTTGAAAAGAAAACAAGTTGCCACAAAATAGATGAAAACTATGGTCAAATATTTTGTGATAATTTTAAAACAAGTGAACAAAATGCATTGAAGTAGTTGCCTCTGTAAAGCAAGAACATAGTACAGAAATAAAAAAGCATACAAGAGAGATGGTGAAACAGCAATATGCATGAAATGGAAACTAGCAGATCTCAGGAAAAAAGTAAAAGAAATAAAACTCAAAAAAGTAAGGGCAAAATTGGAAGACATATAAGGAAAGAAAAATACAGCAAGGTGCATAGAGGACTTAAAAGGCAACAAAATAAAGTTACAATAAAGAAACTCATTTTTAAAAAGTTATTAGAAGGAAAAACTAATTAAAATGTAGAATAAGCAAAGAATCTATTAAAGAAAACCCCCCAAAGGGATCTAGAAATAATGAAACAGAATTATTGTTTAAAAATATAATTCAGAAAAGCATTCTTGAAATAGTAGATGATTTGAATACATATATTGTTGAAGCGCAGCATGCCTTAGGAAAAACTGACTCATATGGTCAACATTCAACATACCCTAGTACATTTATATGACTTCAAGAACAAAAATTTCTTTTGAGCAGCCAGCCAACCTCAAAATACCATATTGAACCAGGTAAGGAGATGAAATCCAAATCAATTCAGTTTGAAATTTTTCTACCACTCTGAGGAAAGAAAGATTTAAGCAATGAAAACACTTTAATTGAATGAGAACCATTAAAGACAGATTTATAGGATTTGTCTGTGTGTTATAGAAATCTCTTTGTAGTCTAATCAAGAGTTAGCAGAAATGGCATTTATTGGGAAAGAAACTGAAGGAGAAAGTTTCTCCAGTAAGCCACATGCCTTATAAACCAACTCTTCTCTGCTGAATGTAGCAGAAAGTTTCAAGTAATTTCTCATAAATATGGTCAAATAGTGCTATATTCAAATATCCAACCCAAACCTCAAATTCTACATAATAAAAAAAAGACAGAAAAAATAATTTCATGAGGAGATAACGATGACAAGTATAATATTCAAAGAAATTTCTCAGAACAGTTACCAAGCTCAGTGAAATTTAGTTAATGGAAGAAGAGTATTAAAAGGAACAGCCAACTTTAAGAGGAGAAGGCAGAAAGGTGCAGTGGCTCATTCCTGTAATACTAGCACTTTGGGAAGCCCGGGTGGGAAGATCTCTTAAAGCCAGGAGTTCAAGGCCAGTCTGAGCAACATAGAAAGACCCTACCTCTTAAAAAAAAAAAAAAAAAAAAAAAAAAGGAGGAAGCATCTATGGTATTTTCTGCTTACACTTTCCCGATGTCTGAAAACTGCCTGGTGCCTATGATTCTCCATCCTCATGCCTTTAGTAGGAGCTAAATGGATTTTACCTGACCTACCACTACCCACTTGTCAGCAAGCATGTGGGATATAGACCCAAGTCAGGCCAATCAGAGCCCTTCTTGGGAAATTTTGGAACCAGGATCATGACTCTGCTCCTGCCATTAGAAGAAACTGTTCGTTTCTGAGGCTGTGGAATTGCATCAGTTAGATTTACCACCACACAGAGGAAGCTGGTCTGCAATCAGAGAAAATGAAGTCAAATGTCAGAAAGAGGTAGAGATGAGGTTTCCATTCCCTGTCACTTTCATATATTTTGATCCAGTTGTTTCTGTTATCCAACTACAAACCTGCTCTTCTTGTAATTCTTTTATTCCATAAATAAATACATTTCTACTTTTCCTAAGTTATATTAAATTTCTGACACTAGCAACCCAATATATTCTGAAGAATACACACCCAATCAAGTAGAGAGTATAACAAAAGGGGCTTTCTTAAGGGCAAGCAACATTTAATAAACAGTGGAGAAAAAACTAGTAGAGAAGCAGAAGATTTTGAGATGGAGGAGAAAAAGAAAGACACAAATATATTAGGTAAGAATATCCCAAGGTGGTCATAGATATGTGGTTTTAGAAGAAAAAGAGCTATATAGAATATATATATATGAAAGAAACTAATCTTTCTTTTCCATGAAGGAAATGCAGTCTATGACCTTAAAATGTTCACAATGTCTACTATATGCTAAAGTACAGCAGTATGGTAAAACATACACATTAATATTTTTACTTATTTTTACTGAAGGGATAAAAAGAACGTCATAAGGAGAAGAGAGTGCTAACAAGAACTTGGGTTCAAATTCATTTACATGACCATAAGCAAATTACTGGATCACTGTGTGCCTTGGTTTTTATCTGCAAAATGGGTAAAATAACAGTACCTATCTAATGCACTTACTATAGGAAATGAGAGAGAAAGCATGGAAAATAATTTGTGCAGTCTTGGGAGCATTATGATTGCTCACTAATATTAGTTACCATTACTATCACCATCACTATTACTCTTGAGTTACTCCCCTACCCCATCATTTTAGTAAGTATTTTACTGAATTTATATCATTTGATCATCGGGAATTAAATAATCACTATCCTTAGTTTACAGATAAGGCTTAGATATTAAATAACTTGCTTAGAGTCACACAGCTAGAAAATGGCAGACTCCACATCAGAGCCCATTCAGCATGACTCTAGAAGTTCCCCCTTTTGCTTATAAATCAAATGGCCTCCATATTGCATTTATTGTTTTCAAAAATATGTTCTTGATTCTTTCTGTGGTTTTTCTGTTGTCTATTTTCCTTCCCTCCCTCCCTCCCTCCCTCCCTCCCTCCCTCCCTCCCTCCCTCCCTCCCTCCCTTCCTTCCTTCCTTCCTTCCTTCCTTCCTCCCTCCCTCCCTCCCTCCCTCCCTCTCTCTTTCTCTCTCTTTCATTGAGATAGGGTCTCACCCTGTTGCCCAGGCTGGAGTGCAGTGGCACAATCTCAGCTTACGGCAGCCTCATCCTCCCCGGCTCAAGTGATCCTGCCCACCTCAATCTCCCAAGTAGCTGGGGCTACAGGCGCATGACATCACACCCAGCTAATTTTTTTTTTTTCGTATTTTTGATAAAGACGAGGTTTTGCCACTTTCCCCAGGCTAGTCTTGAACTCCTGAGCTCAGGGCATTCCGCCCACCTTAGGCTCCCAAAGTACTAGAATTTTAGGTATGACCCACTGCAATAATAGGGGTGAGGCACTGCACCTGGCTATTTTATTTATTTCTATTCTGATTTTTATTATTCCCTTCCTTCTGCTAATTGTTAGTGTAGCTTCTTCTTTTTCTAGTTCCTTTAGGTATAATGTTAGACTATCTATTTGAGATCTTCTTTCTTTTTTAATGTAGGCATTTATTGCAATAAATTTTCCTCTTAGAAAAGGTTTTGCTGCATCCCATAGGTTTTGGTATGTTGTGATTTCATTGTCATTTATCTCAAGATATTTTTAAAATTTCTCTTTTGATTTCTTCTTCAACCCATTTGTTGTTTAAGCATATTGTTTAATTTCCACAGCAACATTTTTTGTTAATTTTTCAAGATTCCCTTGGGTTACTTATTTCTAGTTTTACACCACTGTGGTCTGAAACAATACTAGCTATGATTTCAATATTCTTAAAATTTTAAAACCTTGTTTTGTGGCCTAAAGTATGGTCTACCTTGGAGAATGTTCCATGTGTGATATAAAAAGTTGTGTATTCTGCAGCTATTGGATGGAAAGTTTTGTATATGTCTGTTTGGTTCATTTGGTCAAAAGTGCAATTTGAGTCCATTATATCCTTATTTATTTTCTATCTGGTTCATCTATTCATTACTGAAAGTGGAGTATTAAAGTTCCCTACTATTATTATATTTCTATCTATTTTGCTCTTCAAGTTTATAATTGTTTATTTTATGTATTTAGGTGTTCCAATGTTGGATATATGTATAGATACAGATATCCAGATATATATATATATGCAATTTTAAGTCTTCTTGATTGTCAGACCACTATATCATTAAATAATTACCTTCTTTGTCTCTTGTGACAGTTGTTTTAATTGAAGTCTGATTTATCCAACATAAGTATAGCCATTCTTGCTCTCTTTTAGTTACATGTGTCTGTAAACGTAAATGGGTCTCTTACAAGCAACATGTAATTGGATTGTATCTTTTATCCATTCAACCACTCCATCTTTTCATTAATGGATTGAATCTATTTACATTCAAAGTTATCATTTATAGGTAAGGACTTACTACTGTCATTTTATTATTTGTTTTCCAGTTCCTTTCTTCCTCTCTTGTTGTCTGTCTTTGTGGTATGATAATTTTCTGTAGTATTAAGCTTTTATTCCTTTCTTTTTATTGTTTGTATATCTGCCATTTTTTTGGTTTTGCAGTTATCATGAGGCTTACATAAAACATCTTATAGTTTTAATCAGTTATTTTAATCTGATAACAACTTAACTTCTATCACATACAAAAACTCTAGACTTTTACTCTCCACTTCCTACAACTTATGTTTTTGATGTCATGCATCTTTTCATATTGTATATTTCTTAACAACTTGCTGTAGCTGTAGTGCTGTAGTTATTTTTGACTGTTTTGACTTTTAATCTTCATACTAAGCAGATGTATAATTTACATACCACCATTATAGTATTGGAGTATTCTAGACTTGACTATGCATTTTCTTCCACTAGTGAGTTTTATAGTTTCATATATACTTATGATAGTAATTATCATGCCTTTTTCTTTTCTTTTCTTTTTTCTTTTTTTTTTTTTTTTTTTTTTTTTTTTTGCTTAAAGAACTTCCTTAAGCACTTCTTTTAGGATGGGTCTAGTGGTGATGGCTTTAGCTTTTGCTTGTCTGGGTAATATTTTATGCCTCTTTTATTTCTGAGGGATAGCTCTGCTGGGTATAACATCCATAGCTGAAAGGTTTTTCTTGTAGCACTTTGACTGTATCATCCAATTGTTTCCTTGTCTGCAAAGTTTCTGTTGAGAAATCTACTGATATATTCTAATGCAGATTCCCTTGTATGTGACTTGATGTTTTCTCTTGCTGCTTTTAAAATTCTTTGTCTTTCAGTTTTGACAGTTTTATTATAATGTGCCTTTGAGAGAACCTCTTTGGGTTATATATGTTTGGGGACCTTGGAGCTAAGTGGATCTGAATGTCCATATCTCTCCCAAAATGGAAAATTGTCATCCACTGTTTTATTAAATAAGCATTTTGTCCCTTTTTAAATCTCTTGTCCTGAAAATCTCATAATGCAAATATTTATTTGCTTAATGATATCTCATAAGTCCCAAAGAATATCTTCACTCTTTTTCATTCTTTTTTTTTGTTTGTTTCCTCTAAGTCAGACTAAGTCAGACTAAGTCACAAATGACCTATCTTCAAGTTCACAGAATCCTTCCTTTGTTTTCTCTAGTCTGTTATTGAAGCTTTCTATTGTATTTTTAAACTTTATTTTATTGATTAAATTCATAGCTATAAGATTTCTGTTCTTTTTTATTATATCTCTCTGTTGAATTCCTCATTCAGATAATGAATTATATTCCTAATTTCATTGAATTGCCTATTTGTATTCTCTTGTGTCTCGCTAATAATAAAGAATATTATTATGAATTCCTCTTCAGGCAATTTGTAAAATTTCCATTTCATTAGGGTCAGTTACTGGAGAATTATTGTGCTCCTTTGGTGATGTCATGTTTCCTTGTTTTCTATGTTTCTTGTGTTCCTGCACTGATGTCTGCACATCTGATTGTGTAGTTACCTCTTCCAAACTTTACAGAGTAGCTTTTGTAGAAGGCTTTCACTGGAAGGTGGGCCTCAGGTTGCTGGTTGGGCAAAGTGCAGTGGCTGTGGTTCTGTGTGGGCACAGTGATATAGTCTCTGTGCAGCTTCTTCAGTTGTAATCAATGTCAGTGATAACTGACATACCTTGGTCAGTGATGACTGACATACCTTGGCACCTTGGTGGTCTAGGCTACAGGAATTTGTGGCAATAATGGTGGCTGTATATGTTATTATGGCAAGAACTTTGGGAATCATTCTGTTCTTATCTTCCCCCACACTGGGGGGTCCTGTGAAGTTACTATAACACCTGGGACTTGAGACACAGGTTCACATTCCCAGGCCCAAGTGGTTGCAGTTCTCCCAGAAAGCTGGGATCTATAGCTTTGAGGCAAACTCTAGCAGCTCAAACCCAGGAGACTATAATGTAGCTATGTTCTGACCCTGGGAAACAGGGTACAGCACTGGTGCAGCTCTGGTGAAGAAGGGATGTTCCAGAGACTAAATCCTCAGGGAACAGTGCAGAGCTACAATTCAGATCCTGGAACCAACAGGACATAGAAGCAGCTCAGGATCTGAGGGATGAGACACCACATAGTGTGGAGTTGGGACCCTGGGATGGTGGGACATGACAGAAGCCCAGGCTCTGTGAGTCTGGGTATAGCAGCAGCAAGTACTCAGGAATGCAAGACGCCATTGTGGCTTGGGGTTAGTGGAGCAGCACAGCAATGACTTCATTCCCTGGAAAGGTGGGACATCTCAGCAGCTCAGATGGGTGGAGATTAGTCCAGTTACAGGTAGGCAGGAACTGTGACCGTTTGGCCTGGAGAGGGAAGTGGCACAGCTCAGCCAAGGCTGTGATTTCCTGGGACTTGAGGTACTATGTCTTCTCGGCTCCAGAAAGCATGGCTACATGGATTAGTGGGGACCCCAGATGTCTGGGGAACAGGGTACTGTATCAGCTGTGATTCTGGGGCATATGACTAGTCTGGTATGCCAGAGTTATCAGAGCTGCTAGGTTCAGGAAGCTGCCTCACCTGTGGTGCTAGAAGGTGAGGTGCAATTGATGGCTCTGGTGTGCAGAATATCGGCTCTGGGGGCAGACCATCACTGGATGTTGGCCTTAAGTGGAAGTGCACCAGCAACTAGAGTGTGCAGGATGGAACAGCTATACAGTAGTTTGGCCCAAGGGAGCAGGGCACAGTAGCAGTTTGGCACACTATGGGGTATGAATGTTGCCAAAGCAGCAAAGTCTCAGGAATGGAGGGGTGGTGCAACGGGTGTTCACCCCTGGAGCAGGATGCACTCTAATAGTGTCTCTGGTTCCAAAATGGCGTAGTGCAGTAGCAGTACAGGCCACAGAATAGTGGGGAGGGGGCAGTGGTGAGAAGTGAAGCCAGGGCACGGTATTGTCACCTTCTCTGAATGTAGCTCAGCATGTGACTCTAGGGAGCTCCCTCAGTTGAGTTTAGAACTTGTGAGGACTGTAGGAGTCTCTGGTAACAAAGGCTGCAGGTGTCTGCAGTGGTAATCAGGATTGCTGGGGTCCTCTTGCTTATTTTTTCCCTGAAGAAATGAGTCCCTCCTGGTTCCAGGCTGATTCCAACTGAGGGGATGGAGAGGTGGAGACGAGGTGTCTTCTTCCCTTCCCTATGCAGCCATCCTGGGTTTCAGGGCTCTACAGGATTTCTGCTGCTGCTTTGCTATTCTTGAAAGCTCTCCTTTAGTTATTTTGGTCAAAATGTAGTTGCTTATTCATAGCGTGTGTGTGTGTGTGTGTGTGTGTGTGTGTGTGTGTGTTAGAAGGAAGGATGCTAGGAGCTTCTAGATGGCCATCTTGTTGATGTCACTCCAAGGAAATTT
This sequence comes from Macaca fascicularis, assembly GCF_037993035.2. Lineage (NCBI taxonomy): Eukaryota > Metazoa > Chordata > Mammalia > Primates > Cercopithecidae > Macaca > Macaca fascicularis. The sequence goes on along the minus strand of NC_088379.1, from coordinate 19,943,182 downwards.
CAATAAGCCTGTGAGACAGCCAAAATAATTAGATGGAATACTGTCATGTACTGCTTTCATGCTTTACACATGGGCAATGCCTACAGCTTTTCACAAGGCCCATCAAGCTTTCTATATGAGCCACAAAACTGCATACTGAATTATTTAAAGCTTTCACAACTTTCAGGGTGTCTGCAGTATCTGTATTTGATAATGTTTAGGAAGAATAAATAATGTTACATTCCAGTATCCTGATAACATAGTCTTTAAGATGAGGGTCATAATATTGTCTTGTATGTTAAAAACTCGTGATAGAGATTAGAGCAGGGGCATGATAGGCACTTAGTGAATGTATTCAGAAATTAATATAGAAATAAACAAATAAATTAATGTAATAATAAACAAAAACTCTTTGGGTAGGATCCCAGCCATGTGAATTTGTTTTCTATTGCTGCATAGCAAATTATCACCAACTTAGGGGCTAAAAACACTGATTTACCAGCTAACGATTGTGTAGGTCAAGTCTAGCACACCATCGCTGTGTTCTCTTCCAAAGGAAATTGCAAAACCAAAATCCAGGTATAGGCAAAGCTGAGTTCTTTTCTGGAGACTTTGGAGGAAAATCCACGTCTAAGATCATTCCTCCTGGCAAATTTCAGTTTCTTGTGGCTGTACTACTGAGTTTCCTAATTCCCTGCTGATCCACAGCCAGGGTCTGCTCATAGTTCCTGGAGTACTGCACACATTCCTTACTCTCTAACCCCTCTACCTTTAAGCCAACAAGATTGATGCAAATTCTTGTCCTGCTTTCCATTTCTGGCTTCCTCTTCTTCAATCAGCCAGATAAAATGCTCTGCTTTTAAAGGCCTCATATGATTAAGTCACACCCACCTAGATAAATTCTCTGTCTTAAGGTCAGCTGTATACTGTACATAGCATTACTTAATCGCAGAGTAAAATCCATTAAATTCACATTCCCAGAGATTATGCAGGGCATACACACCAGGAGGTGTGTATCTTGTAAGCTGTGGAAGCTATCCTAGGATTATTTGCCTACCATACCATGGAAGACTGTTGCAGTAGACTCAAGGGTGTACTATTATATTATTCTCTCTGAAGTCACAGTTGGATATTCTCAGGCATGCTTGATTATTATGTTGAAAGACTCTAGGGTTCAAAACCAACATATCATTTTGTTTTCTTTTGTGATTTTAAAATACATTTTCTGACCTTATATCTGTGTACTTCTGAAATAGCTTCTACAGCAGATAGAAAAATTCTATTACCTCCCTCCACTAAATGAGTCAAATACAAATGTAGACAAAAACAGAAAATATTCCCTTAGAAAAGTTTGGTGACACTTGAGCCCTTTCCAGCTTGTAGCTCTGAAATTGAATTTTTATATTCATTGTAAAGGTTGGTGAAGGGAAATATTATTACACAATGCAGAGTCAGTGAGGGCCGGAGGGCCCGTTTTCATATCTTCTAGATTCGAGCAATAGAGGTCATCTTATAACTTACTCAAGAGAAAATGGAAAATTACTGTTGTTTATTTTAGAATTTTGATCTGCACTGAGTGCTGTGTTTTTAAACACAGATATTATTATAATAGCTAATTATTGAAAAAGTTTAGTATTCAAGTAACAAACCTATGATGGAATCTGTATTTTTCCATCTATTACTATTCATTGTACCTATTTCATGCATTTTATATGCATTTCAAATGATTTTTACTTGGGGTCCTAAACTTTTGGAGGTTTTATTTCTCAGTTATTTCCATCTTTCTTGTTTACTCTGCAAATTAGAGTCTTCAACACAAAAGTGATTCTTTTAGGCCATGGAAGTGCTTAAAAAAAAAAAAAAAAAAAAAAAAAAAAAAGCAATGACAATGCTTTGTCTGCTTTTAAAGGCAAGTATAGATAAATGAGCTTTCCAGAGTGTTGTTATTAAATAAGGTGAAGAATTAGGCAGAGTCAGCCTCCTATATGGTCCCTGAGCACCCAGTGTTCTGTCCAACGAACCAACACATTACACACACTACTTTGTTTAATCATCCAGCATTCTTGTGAAGTAGTATTACCCAAAATGTGATTAAAAACCAGTTCTGTGATCACACCACTGCACCCAAGCCCAGGCAACAGAGTGAGACCCTGTCTCAAAAAACCAACAAGCAAACAAAAACAAAAAAGCAGTTTTAGCCCCTTCCAACTGAGTGGCATTAGACAAGTGATTGGCCACAACAAGATTCAGAGAGTCAGAATAAATATTAAATTAATAGATATATACTAAGTTAGATTTCAACTAAGAAGATATGTTTTTAACAGTAAGCTGGTAAATTTTATCTGTCTTTAAAATCAAAGAAGAAAACATCTGACACATTTTCCTAGTCTTTATTTTAAGCTTTCTGCAGGTATGCACTCATTGAATTCTCAGAACTCAATGATGTAGGTGGTATTATTATATCGATAATGTATATTTTAATAATGTTTCACGTGTCAGTGTGAAGAGATCACCAAACAGGCTTTGTGTCAGCAACATGGCTGTTTATTTCACCTGGGTGCAGGTGGGCGGAGTCCGAAAAAGGAGTCAGAAAAAGGTGGTGGGATTATCATTGATTCTTATAGGTTTTGGGATAGGTGGTGGATCTCACAAAGTACATTCTCAAGGGTGGGGGAAATTAATAAGAACATTGATCAGTTAGGGTGGGGCAGAAACAAATCCCAATGGCGGAATGTCATCAGTTAAGCTATTTTCACTTCTGTGGATGTTCAGTTGCTTCAGGCCATCTGGAGGTATACTGGGGATATGATGGCTTAGCTTGGGCTCAGAGGCCTGACAAATAATGCTTGTGTATGAGGGTGTATCAGTTGTAATTGATGTGTGTGTGTGCATTTACAATGTCATTATTTATGGGTAAGATGTTAAAGATTGATACAATTTCTTCTGTAATGTTGAGCCCTGTGTCCATTGTGAATCATCTTATGAAAAATAAAAAGAACTTCAACAGTGGAAATACTAAACTCTGAAAAGTTAGTAAGATATATTGGACACTTGCAGTGGATAAGCGCTGTGACAATTGATTTGTTAATGCTACGTCATTAACTTTTATAATCATGGCATTGTTTTGATTTCCTAAATCTAGAGTTATAGAGCAGGCTGTTTTAAAGATGGTAGGCAACAATGTACCAATTAGCAGATATTGTGAAATTGGCACACTGGGTTGAGAGCAACCCAAAAGATAGAATCAAGATGAAATCTTGCAGACAATTCAGATTTAAGAAATTAGACATGCTGGCTTGAGGCATTGGGTCAAGAATACTAATGCTATGATTCAGAGAAAGACTGCGTTACTGAGAATAATGATAAGAAATCAGCAAACAAATTAGCATGAAAACTAGGACATAGTTACTGATATTAATAAAAGCAACTTGAGAGTTGCTACATTATATAGACTTCGGATGTATTTTAATACATTTGTAGCCACTTGATTTTCACAACCACAATATGAGTAGTTGCTGATGCACCATTTCACAGAAGTACAATAAAGTCATCTGCCCAGGATCACATACCTAATAAGATCTTGCTTCTATTCTATCTTCCCATAAACAAGATGCCTCGTCTTTATGATTTAATGGCTGATCACCAAAAGAATTCGGAGTCCCACTTTCTCCTCAGCATGTGTACATTTTCAGTTATGGGAGAAATGTTATTTTTTTTCTTTTTCATGCTGTTTATCATAACTTAACACAATCAACTGGTTAAAGTAAAGTTCAACCTGGTTGAAATCAAGCTGTAAATTACTGCAAGTCCCTTCCACAAAGCTCAAATACCAAAAAGGGATTTTCAAGTACTCACAAACAAGTTTCTGCTCTCCTGAAGATTAACCAAATCCAGTCTTAATCTTTGTGACAGAATTGTTAACACATTTTTCTCAAAAATTTTAAAGAACATTTCAAAGAAATGAAACTCAGATGTCCCACTTAAAGAATGTGCAGATCAGTGTGGTGTTGTTAGATCATGTAAAGACTGCTCTGAACGCCCTAAGCCACACTTTTCCACCTTATACGCCTATGCAAAATGAATACAGTGCAGCTTAAACAATTTTTTGTTAGGCAAATATCACATAACCCACACAGAGATCAAGAAATAGAACTTCACAAGAATCCAGATGTTATTCTCAATGATAAATCTTTCCATCCATCTTAGACTTATTCAGTATCCTAACTTTCAAGGTGATGCCTACTGTGCTTTGATTTACAGTTCAATATCCCAAGTATGCATCCATAAACAATATAGTTTACTATTGCCTGTGTTTATTTTCATATAAATGGAATTATAGAATACATAATGTTATTAAGTTTATTGAGGTATAATTAACATACAGTAAGTTTATTGAGGTATAATTAACATACCGTAAGCCAGGGGTCCCCAATTCCTGGGCCAACACTGACTGATACTAGTCTATGGCCTGTTAGGAACCAGGCCACCCAGCAGGAGGTGAGTGGCCAGCAAACAAACGAAGCTTCAGCTGTATTTATAGCCACTTCCAATTGTTCACATTACTGCCTGAGTTCCAACTCCTGTCAAATCAGCAGCAGCATTAGATTCTCATAGGAGCATGAACCCTATCGTGAACTGTTCATGTGAGGTGTATTAGTCCACTTTCACGTTGCTGATAAAGACATACCTGAGACTGGGAAGAAAAAGAGGTTTAATGGGCTCACAGTTCCACATGGCTGGGGTGGCCTCATGATCATGGCAGAAGGCAAGGAGGAGCAAGTCACATCTTACATGGATGGCAACTGGCAGAGAGTTTGTGCAGGGGAACTCTACTTATTAAAACCATCAGATCTCATGAGACTTATTCACTATTGTGAGAACAACATGAGAAAGATTCACTCCCATGACTCTATTACCTCCCACTGGGTCCCTCCCATGACACATGGGAATTGTGGGAGTTACAATTCAAGACGAGATTTGGGTGGGGACACAGCCAAACCATATCATGAGGGATCAAAGTTGTGTGCCTCTTATGAGAATCTAATGCCTGATGATCTGTCACTATCTACCATCACCCTCAGATGGGATCATCTAGTCGCCAGAAAACAAGCTCAGGGCTTCCACTGATTCTACATTATGGTGAGTTGTATAATTATTTCATTATATATTACAATGTAATAATAAAAGAAATCAAGTCACAGTAAATGTAATGTGGTTGAATCATCCCAAAAGCACGCCACACCCCATCCGTGGAAAAGGTGTCTTCCACCAAACCAGTCCCTGGTGCCACAAAGGTTAGGGACTGCTGCAGTAAACCACACATCTTTAAAGTGTACACCTTGAAAGTTTTGACATATGAATATACCCATTCATGAAATCATCAATACAATCAAAATAATAAAACATCCATCACTCTTAAAAATTCCCTTGTGTTTCTAATCTTTCCCTAGTTCCCTTCCTTGCCAATCCCATTTGCAACCATTGATCTACATTGTCTCAGCATGATTAATTTGCAGTTTCCAAAATTTTATAAAACAAGAATCTGAATGTTTCACTTAGTCTTAATCCTTTGAGATTCATTCATGTTGTTTTATGTATCACTGTTGTTCATTTATTTGTGTTGCTGAGCACCATTCCATTATAGGTATATACAACAATTTGTTGATCCATTCACCTGTAAATGGACATTTAGGATGGTTCTAGTTTAAAGATATTACAAATAAGGCTGCTGTTAACATTCATGTACAGGTTTTTTTTTTTTAATTTGTTACTATTATTATACTTTTAAGTTCTAGGGTACATGTGCATAACGTGCAGGTTTGTTACATATGTATACTTGTGCCATATTGCTGTGCTGCACCCATCAACTCATCAGCACCCATCAACTCGTCATTTACATCAGGTATAACTCCCAATGCAATCCCTCCCCCTCCTGCCTCCCCATGATAGGCCCCGGTGTGTGATGTTCCCCTTCCCAAGTCCAAGTGATCTCATTGTTCAGTTCCCACCTATGAGTGAGAACATGCAGTGTTTGGTTTTCTGTTCTTGTGATAGTTTGCTAAGAATGATGGTTTCCAGCTGCATCCATGTCCCTACAAAGGACACAAACTCATCCTTTTTTATGGCTGCATAGAACTCCATGGTGTATATGTGCCACATTTTCTTAATCCAGTCTGTCACTGATGGACATTTGGGTTGATTCCAAGTCTTTGCTATTGTGAATAGTGCCGCAATAAACATACGTGTGCATGTGTCTTTATAGCAGCATGATTTATAATCCTTTGGGTATATACCCAGTAATGGGATGGCTGGGTCATATGGTATTTCTAGTTCTAGATCCTTGAGGAATCACCATACTGTTTTCCATAATGGTTGAACTAGTTTACAATCCCACCAACAGTGTAAAAGTGTTCCTATTTCTCCACATCCTCTCCAGCACCTGTTGTTTCCTGACTTTTTAATGATTGCCATTCTAACTGATGTGAGATGGTATCTCATTGTGGTTTTGATTTGCATTTCTCTGATGGCCAGTGATGATGAGCATTTTTTCATGTGTCTGTTGGCTGTATGAATGTCTTCTTTTGAGAACTGTCTGTTCATATCCTTTGCCCACTTTTTGATGGGGTTGTTTTTTTCTTGTAAATTTGTTTGAGTTCTTTGTAGGTTCTGGATATTAGCCCTTTGTCAGATGAGTAGATTGCAAAAATTTTCTCCCATTCTGTAGGTTGCCCGTTCACTCTGATGGTAGTTTCTTTTGCTGTACAGAAGCTCTTTAGTTTAATGAGATCCCATTTGTCAATTTTGGCTTTTGTTGCCATTGCTTTTGGTGTTTTAGACATGAAGTCTTTGCCCATGCCTATGTCCTGAATGGTACTACCTAGGTTTTCCTCTAGGGTTTTTATGGTATTAGGTCTAACATTTAAGTCTCTAATCCATCTTGAATTAATTTTCGTATAAGGAGTAAGGAAAGGATCCAGTTTCAGCTTTCTACTTATGGCTAGCCAATTTTCCCAGCACCATTTATTAAACAGGGAATCCTTTCCCCATTGCTTGTTTTCGTCAGGTTTGTCAAAGATCAGATGGCTGTAGATGTGTGGTATTATTTCTGAGGTCTCTGTTCTGTTCCATTGGTCTATATCTCTGTTTTGGTACCAGTACCATGCTGTTTTGGTTACTGTAGCCTTGTAGTATAGTTTGAAGTCAGGTAGCGTGATGCCTCCAGCTTTGTTCTTTTGACTTAGGATTGACTTGGAGATGTGGGCTCTTTTTTGGTTCCATATGAACTTTAAAGCAGTTTTTTCCAATTCTGTGAAGAAAGTCATTGGTAGCTTGATGGGGATGGCATTGAATCTATAAATAACCCTGGGCAGTATGGCCATTTTCACGATATTGATTCTTCCTCTCCATGAGCATGGTATGTTCTTCCATTTGTTTGTGTCCTCTTTGATTTCACTGAGTAGTGGTTTGTAGTTCTCCTTGAAGAGGTCCTTTACATCCCTTGTAAGTTGGATTCCTAGGTATTTTATTCTCTTTGAAGCAATTGTGAATGGAAGTTCATTCCTGATTTGGCTCTCTGTTTGTCTGTTACTGGTGTATACGAATGCTTGTGATTTTTGCACATTAATTTTGTATCCTGAGACTTTGCTGAAATTGCTTATCAGCTTAAGGAGATTTTGGGCTGAGACAATGGGATTTTCTAAATATACAATCATGTCATCTGCAAAGAGGGACAATTTGACTTCTTCTTTTCCTAACTGAATACCATTGATTTCTTTCTCTTGCCTGATTGCCCTAGCCAGAACTTCCAACACTATGTTGAATAGCAGTGGTGAGAGAGGGCATCCCTGTCTTGTGCCAGTTTTCAAAGGGAATTTTCCAGTTTTTGCCCATTCAGTATGATATTGGCTGTGGGTTTGTCATAAATAGCTCTTATTATTTTGAGGTACGTTCCATCAGTACCGAATTTATTGAGCATTTTTAGCATGAAGGGCTGTTGAATTTTGTCAAAAGCCTTTTCTGCATCTATTGAGATAATCATGTGGTTCTTGTCTTTGGTTCTGTTTATATGCTGGATTATGTTTATTGATTTGCGAATGTTGAACCAGCCTTGCATGCCAGGGATGAAGCCCACTTGATCATGGTGGATAAGCTTTTGATGTGCTGCTGAATCCGGTTTGCCAGTATTTTATTGAGGATTTTTGCATCGATGTTCATCAGGGATATTGGTCTAAAATTCTCTTTTTTTGTTGTGTCTCCATGTTGGCCTCATAAAATGAGTTAGGGAGGATTCCCTCTTTTTCTATTGATTGGAATAGTTTCAGAAGGAATGGTACCAGCTCCTCCTTGTACCTCTGGTAGAATTCAGCTGTGAATCCATCTGGTCCTGGACTTTTTTTGGTTGGTAGGCTATTAATTATTGCCTCAATTTCAGAGCCTGCTATTGGTCTATTCAGAGATTCAACTTCTTCCTGGTTTAGTCTTGGAAGAGTGTAAGTGTCCAGGAAATTATCCATTTCTTCTAGATTTTCTAGTTTATTTGCCTAGAGGTGTTTATAGTATTCTCTGATGGTAGTTTGTATTTCTGTGGGGTCGGTGGTGATATCCCCTTTATCATTTTTTATTGCGTCTATTTGATTCTTCTCTCTTTTCTTCTTTATTAGTCTTGCTAGTGGTCTGTCAATTTTGTTGATCTTTTCAAAAAACCAACTCCTGGATTCATTGATTTTTTGGAGGGTTTTTTGTGTCTCTATCTCCTTCAGTTCTGCTCTGATCTTAGTTATTTCTTGCCTTCTGCTAGCTTTTGAATGCGTTTGCTCTTGCTTCTCTAGTTCTTTTAATTGCGATGTTAGAGTGTCAATTTTAGATCTTTCCTGCTTTCTCTTGTGGGCATTTAGTGCTATAAATTTCCCTCTACACACTGCTTTAAATGTGTCCCAGAGATTCTGGTATGTTTTATCTTTGTTCTCATTGGTTTCAAGGAACATCTTTATTTCTGCCTTCATTTCGTTACGTACCCAGTAGTCATTCAGGAGCAGGTTGTTCAGTTTCCATGTAGTTGAGCGGTTTTGATTGAGTTTCTTAGTCCTGAGTTCTAGTTTGATTGCACTGTCGTCTGAGAGACAGTATGTTATAATTTCTGTTCTTGCATGTACAGGTTTTTGTATGAATACATACTATCTTTTCCCTTGGATACATGTATATGTTTTCAATGTCTGAATCACAGGGTTGGTATATTTTTTAACTTTTTAAGATATTGCCAAACTATTCCATGAGATACTTCTACTAGTTTTTCTTTTCATTAGATGTACATGAAATTTTTAGTTTATATACATCCTCACCAACCTTTGGGTTATTTCATTCAAGTTGGTGGATAGTACTGCTCAAGAGTCCTATAACTCACTGAATTTATAACTCACTGAATTTATTTCTAAATTTCTATCAAACATTGTGATAAGGAAGATGAAATTTCTGACTATTCTCTTTGTAATTTTATCATATTTTGCTTCATATATGTTGAAACTATATTATTAGATCTATAAATATTTAAGATTGTTCTGTGCTCTTAATGAATTTATTAAGAAATATCTTCATTGTGGACAATATTTTTGCTTTGTAATCTGTTTTGTCTAATATTAGCTACTTCAACTTTCTTTTGATGAATGCAGAGTGCTTTAATGTTTTCAGCCTTTTAACATATTTTTATCACTATATTTAAAGTAGGTTGGTAGCATATAATTAGGTCTTGCTTTTTATCAATCTGACAATCATTGCCTTTTATTTGTGGCATTTATGCCATTGGTATATGAGATGATTATTGATATGGTTGGGTTTATAATATGTTGAGTTGCTATTTGTTGTTGTTGTTGTTGTTGTTGTTTTGGGTTTTGTTTTGTTTTTGTTTTTTTGAGATAGCGTCTCATTCTGTCACCCAGGCTGGAGTGCAATCTCGGCTCACTGCAACCTCTGCCCCCGGCTTCAAGCAATTCTCCTGCCTCAGCCTCCCGAGCAGCTGGGATTACAGGTGCCCTCTACCACACCCAGCTAGTTTTTGTATTTTTAGGAGAAACAGGGTTTTACCATGTTGGCTAGGCTGGTCTCAAACTCCTGACCTCAGATGATCCGCCTGACTCAGCTTCTCAAAGTGCTGGGATTATAGGCATGACCCATTGTGCCCAGCCTCTCTTGATTTTTATTAGCTGTATTTGTCAGCTTTCTCCAGAGAAACAATCAATAACATGTGTATAGATGTATATATAGAAGTTTATTTTAAGGAACTGATTTACGTGACTGTGGAGGTTAGTAGGTCCAATATGGGCAGGGTAGGCTGGTGGGGTAGAGACCCAGATAATAGTTGTGGTTCACATCCAAAGACAGTTTATGGCAGAATTTCTTCTCTCTCAGGAGAGGTCAATCTGTTTCTTAGGGCTTTCAATTGATTGGATGAACTCTCATATTATGGAAGGCAATCTACTTTACTCAAAGATTTAGGTGTTAATCCCATTCAAGTATACCTTTGGAGAACAGCTAGAATAGAGTATCACCAGGTATGTGGATATTATGTTACAGTCAAGTTGACATATAAACTTAAGCATCACGTTAATTATAAAGTTTGTTTTATTTTAGTGGTTGCTTTGGGGTTTATAGCAAACATCTTTAACTTTTCCCCGTCTGTCATTAAATGATATTATATTTCTTCATGTGCAATAAAAACATCTTACAACAGTAAACTTCCACTTCTTTGTTCCTGGTTTCTGTGTGATTGGTCTCATACATTTTATGTTTATATATGATAGAAACTCAAATCATCATTATTTTTGCTTTAAATAATTGGTTATCTCTTAAGGATATTTAGATAATAAAGACAAATATTTTATTTACTCATGTAATAACCACTTTCATTGCTCTTCATTCTCTGCGTAGAACTAGGCTTCTACTGACATCAGTTTTCTGCTGCTTGAATGACTTTCTTCAACATTTCTAGTAGTAAGTTATGTCTTTCAGCTGTTGACATCTAAAAATGTCTATTTTGTCTTTGTTTTTGAAATATATTTTTACTGGATAAGTAATTTTAGTTTGATATTCTTATTCTTTCAGTATTTGGAAAGATTTTGTTCTATTGTTTTCTAACTTGCATTATTTATGATGAAAAAATCTACTGTCATCCATATAGTGTGCCTTCTGTATATAACATGTCTTTACATCTGGCCCCAGAACATACTTTATTTTAGAATATTTTAGAAACAGAAGATTGGGGATGAGCAATAGATTTATTTCCAGTCTAGTAAGTTCTGGTCCCTCCTTATTCTCTCTGAATTCTACTTGCAAAATAAGCCATCTTTCTTTGACTAATCTCTCTCTCTCTCTCTTCTTCCTTTATCTTAGGCAACTAAAATAATCCAAATGGCACTTGGAAAATTCTGCCTACAGACCAACTTGTCAAGGTCCATAGGTTCATTTGACATGTTGTCTATTCTCCAAGTTACTGCAGATGACCATTTTCCCCTTTTACAATCAGCTAAAGCAGTTTTGTTATGGCTTTGTCAACTTCTGTTGAATAAGTTATTGCCCTGAAGGCCTTCCAGTGGGACAAGACATGGAAGTGGAAGACAGTGATAATGGTGATCCTGATTCTGGGTAGGCCTAGGCCAGTTAGGGCATTTATGTTATAGTTTTTAACAAAAAAGGTTAAAAAGTAAAAAAAAAAAAAAAAAAAAAAAAAATTAAATTAAAAATTAAAAAAGCTTATAAAATGAGGAAAGAAATATTTTTGTACAACTGTACAATGTGTTTTAAGCTGTATTATTACAAAAGAGTTTAAATGCTTTTAAAAATTAAAATGTTTGTAAAGTTTGAAAAGTTACGGTAACCTAAAATTAATTTATTATTGAAGATATATATTTTAAAAAATAAATTTAGGGTAGCCTACTTATAAAGACTACAGTAGTGTACTGCAATGTCCTAGGCCTTCACATTCACTCACTATTTGTTCGTTGATTCACCCAGAACAATTCCCATTCATGGTAAGTGCAAGGGTACCATTTTTTATTGTTTATATCACATTTTTATTGTACTTTTCCTATGTTTAGATATGTATAAATATACAAATACCATTTTGTGACAACTACCTACAGTATTCAGTTACAGTCACATGTGGTACAAGTTTGTAGTCTAAAAGCAACAGGCTATACCATATAGCCTAGGTGTGTAGTAGGGTGTACTATCTAGGTTTGTGTAAGTATACTTTCTGATATTTGCACAAAATGGAAGTCACCTAATGACCTATTTCTCAGAAAGTATCTCCATCATTAAGTGACATATAGCTGTATTTTAAGTTTTATTACAATAGCACCCTGTTTCTAGGTACCAGTTTCTACAAAGTTAGCTTTTGCTGTGTGACAAACCCTTCACATATATAGGAACTAAATACAGCAAACATTCATTTAGCTCATGATTTACAGTTCTGCTTTTGATGGCTCAGCTAATGTCTGAGCTACATCATCTGGAGCCTGGATGATCTAGGATGATGTCTCATAAATACTTAATAGTTGGCAAGTCGGCAGCCAGGAAAACTAATCTGTGCTTTTTCATATGGCGGTGGTAAGATGGTGTCCTGAGAGCAGCAAAAGAGGGCAAGCCTCAGTGAACTACTGCTTTTGAGGCCTTTGATTGCAGCATTTTGTGATTGGTCAAAGACAGGCACATGGCCAAGCCCAGCATAGATATGGAAGTGGACTGCCCAAGGGCGTAGATTCGGGAAAGGGAGACATTTGTAGCTATTTTTGCAATCTAATACTAATAACTAATGGCTAGTGCTATTTTCAAGTCAAAAAGCTGTTTTTCTATATTATTTTTAGAAAGTTGTATTGTTTTGGCTTTACCTGGAATATCTTTCTTTTTTGTCTGGGAAGCTGTTCATTTTCTTTGTTTTTCTTTTATTTGTTATCTGAGACAAATTTATCTGAGACAAATTTTAAATACATGAATTCTGGATATCTTTGAGATTTCTTAGAGGATAAAAATGGCCCAAAACTTTAAAAATGTTAGTGATATTTACTGAAAATGTGATTCCTAAGCTAGTGTGGTAGGGTTTTAGCAAAAGAGTTTTTAACATGAAGAAATAAACCTTATGGGAAGCTCCTTTTCTTTTTTCTTTCTTTCCACTCAGGACCTGTCCACCTAGTCCAGGTAGAAACTACAGTAACACATGGGAGTTTTTTTGTTTGATTGATTTCTTTACTTGAGAATTTAATGTGGAAATGAATGGATTCTTTGAGAAGGGCTGAACGCACACTATGGAAGGAGGCCTTGCACACCTTTCATTCATGAGCTGAAGCCTTGGTAGAGGCAAAATATTTCACCCAATAATCAATACCTCCTTCCTCCTCACTGTAATACTCTTAATTTAAATCCTTAGAAGTCTTTTCTTTTGTGTGGCTGAGAAGGTGTACTTTTCCATTTTTGTTTGCTCTGAATTCACCAACTACATACTGAATTCTTTGGGATATGTTTTTCTCCTCTTCTTAACAGTTACACTAGGCTATCTCTGTTTTGTTTTGTTTTTTAAGCCAGAGCCTTATTTTCATTTGCTTAAGATTTATAGGTTTTGTTTATGCACTCCAAGTTCTTTGAAAGCAGGGACTATTTATAACCATTTATTATTTTTGATTCTTTGCTTTCCTTCAGTAACCTCTATGAAATGCTGAATTCCTACATGTTTACTGTGCTGAGATTGGATTTTCTATTTTCTCTGAGCTAACTCTTCCTCAGAGGACCTGAGCCCTCTGTGTTCTCTGCTCATCTTCTGCCATGCACTGCAAAGACAGGCTGGGCTACAGTCAGCTACTTTTGGTAGAGTTGTTTGCAGACTGGGATCCAAAATGTACTTCATGAAATAGAAAAATAGCAATTATTATATGTCTTGGATAGTATTTTTAAATATTTATTCTAATGCACTTCAGGGTTTTACTTTTAACATAACCTTTTCATTGTCATGTAGATTATATCTTTATGTATTTATTTGAACATCTGTTCCTTGGTCTCATAGTTTACAGTTCCTAATTAATTCATTTAAAATGCTTGCTAGACTACTATTTGTCAGGCATATGCTAAATGCAGGAATAATGTAGTGAACATGTTATGCAAAAAAATTCCTTTCCCCGCAGTTTACCATCTAGTGAGCAATATATACAAGTAAATGAACTATCACAATACCAGGTGAAAGGTGTTCAGGAAAGAATAAAATAGGGTGGAAGGAAGTGTGGAGTAAAATCCCTATAAATAAGAGAGAAAAAGAATTATCACTTTACAGAATAGCCCACTGATTACATAAGATATGATCAGATATTAAAAACCTTCATAAGTAAGAAAATGTAATTGGACACTCAGTTGTAAAGAAGACATGGTTGCTTTAAAAAGAAAAATAATCACAAGTAAGAATTTCCATTAAAAATAAATTATGCTGGAAATAAAAGCAAATGATTTTTAATAATCTGAACATTGGAAATTTAAAGGTGAATTATGGCTAACATTGATCTCACTAGTAATGATTTAAATGTTCAAAAATCAATAAAATGTATTTAAAATTGTGAACAATGGTTATTGATTGAATAAGAATTAGAATTTGAGAAGATTAATCATTACATAAGTCTTATACTAAAAGTTAATGCACTTAAAAATGTGCATATACATAGAGATACAGACTTATTTAGATTCATTCCAAAAAGGTTGTTCATTGAGCACTTTTTAATAGTGCCAAAAATAAAATCAATAGGAGAAGAGGAAGAGAAACAAACCTCTAAAAACAAAATTAAATTGCAGGCAGAAAAGAAAATCTTTAAAGAGCATCAGAAATATAATACAGTATTTAATACTCATATAGCATTCTCAAACAGCAACTCCAAAGTGCTCAAGTGAACTATTTTCATCTGAATAAAATCATCTAAAAAATAAATTGCAATGGTAGTAAATTGATTGAGAGATGTAGGCATGTGAGAGGGAATTTATAGATGCAAATGCCCTTTTTATGAAACATGAGAACTGCTTTTTGAGATGTAAAAGGTGGGAAAGGACAGACATTACAGTGTGACCATTTCTAGTTCTGTGTATCTAAACTGTCTGCCTATGCATCATCTCAGAAGGGCCCCTTTGTCAGTTGCACAATAAGTAGGTCTCTAGACCAAGACTGCCCACATTGAGTTTCTAAGCAGTATGTCATTTATTACTAAGAATAGTCACCTCAGAAACAACGTACATGGATAGAGCACCTTACAGCTTACAAAATATTTACACTTCTTCCTAGTCACCCTGTCTGGCAGATGGGAGGTACTTTATTGGGCCCATCTTATGTTGACAAAACAGACGCAATGATGGCAAGGGAGTTGTTCAAGGCTATATTGTTGATAAAAGAAAGATAAAGAACTGTATCCTACCCCGATTTCTAGTCTAATACTGTTTTCTCTTTAACAAATGGTACCTTTTGTCTCAACCCATCCACTATATTCCCAAAGTCTAAAAAAAAAAAAAAAAAAGAAAAGAAAACACTTGCAAGAAATTGGTAGTGGCCATACGTATTATAAAGCACAGTGTACATTCTAAATGAGCAAGAAATGGTCTTTTTTTATTTTTGCAACTTTCATAAGGTAACAGGATAGAAATTACCCAGGAAAGTTTGCTGATGGTTGTGATGATTATCTTCTTTTTTTAATAAAGTTTCCATCTATTGCTACCTACAACACTAACTATACTCATTATAGAAATATGGAAAAATATAGAACACGATAGTAAAGAAAATTTAAAATCACTAATTACTTTCCTTTTTGGCTTTTATTTTTATTTTAGATTCAGCGGGTACATGTGCAGACTTGTTGCAAGGGTATAATTGTGTGTTGCTGAGGTTTAGGCTTCTGTTGATACCAGCACCTAGATAGTGAGCATAGTACCCAGTAGAATGTTTTTCAGTCCTTGTCCCCTGCTCTCCCTCCTTCTTTTGGAGTTCCTAGTGTCTCTTGTTCTCATCTTTATGTCCACGTGTTCCCAAAGCTTAGCTCTCATGTACAAGTGAGTATATGCAGTATTTGGTTTTCTGTTCCTGTGTCAGTTTACTTAGGATAATGTCCTCCAGCTGCATCCATGTTGCAGCAAAGGACATGATTCCATTCCTTTTTATGGCTGAATATTGCATGCTGTATATGTACATTTTCCTTACCCAATTCACCCAATTGATGGGCACCTAGGTTGATTCCATGTCTTTGCTATTGTGAGTAGTGCTTCTACAAATGTATGAGTGCATGTGTCTTTTTAGTAGAACAATTTATTTTCCTCTGGGTGTATACCCAGTAATGGTACTCCAGAGTCAAATTGTAATTCTATTTTTAGTCCTTTGAGAAATCTCCAAGTTGCTATCCACAGTGGCTGCACTAATTTACATTCTCTCCAAGAAATAGAGATCCTACCACCAAGGTTTTAGGAGTTTTATAGATTGGGGACTTACAACTGACATTGTTGTAAGTCAACTTGAGATGATTTTTGTATATGGTTAACCAGTTTTAAAAATCATTAATTACTTTCTGTCCTTTATTGTGATTTTCTTTTTAAAAAGCCAAAGGTGGCATTTTTAATCAAATTCTTCCAAAATTCACGTTAAATAAATGTAAAATGTATTACCTCCATTGTGCTCTGAAATAGTGTCACTGATCTTAGAACCAGGGTATCTTGAGCAACGTACATGTTATCAGACAAGCTCCAAAGATCTGAGTTCATTGCTAGGTGGATCAGCACACACCATCCCAGGTAATTGATTTTGGACACTGCTCCTCCTCAGTCTGAGAGCACAAACATCAGTTTCCTAAGTGGTATCTGCAGAGCTGTTTGAGAAGCAAGCATGTCATCAATCCATTCCCAAGGTTGGCAGCAGTAGTCAAATAAGCATGCAGTAGCAAAAAAGAAAAAAAAAAAAGCCAAAGAAAAGCAAGTAGGGAAGTGCTAGCAGTCATTGATCTGTAGAGAAATTGGCATGCATTTAGAAAATTAAGAATTGGTCCTACCTACCAGTCCAGCCTCATGGACTGGTACTTGTCTTTCGCATTCTTCCTGCCTGACTTCTACCTCTTCCCCAATCCTAATCCTCTCTCGATGTGGGATGCTTTGCTAGCCCTGCCTCACATTTGAGAAACAGGTGATGGGAGAATGGTCCAACAGTGTCTCCTCTCTATTAAACTCTATCTCTTCCCAATGATATTCATCCCCAGATTCTGGGGTGGGATTAGGGGAGGACCTGCGGAAAATCATATTTGCCTTTTCAAGGGGTAGTTCTGCATGCTGGAAGGTCCTTCCCTTATTTCAAAATCTCTTTAGCCATTTTCTCCCCTACAAATCTTTCATAGTCACCCAGCTCTTAATTCTCCTCTTCCCAGTAAGGGTCCAAAACTCCTTCTGTGATGAACCATAATGCACACATCACAGTGTTTTGTAATGATTCACTGAATGCATCTTTGCTTTCCACTCGATTGTGAGCCAACTGAGAGCAAGAAAGATGCTGTGCCAATTTTATATCCCTTGCATCCAGCATACCTACCCTACACATTCCATAACTTTGTGTGGAATAAATGATCATTTGTGTAATGAAATAATACAAGAAAAAAAAGGAGGGAATGTAGGAAAAATGAGGGAGGCAAGGAAGGAAGAAGGAAAGGGAAAGAGGAATCTTTAATAGTTAAAAGTACTTCCAGAATGAAAGTCCCAATCTTTAAATAAGTCATCCTAAATTTGGCTACTGTGCTAGTCCAATAACAATAACCTTATTAAAGAACATTATTTCCCAGTTGTCTGAGGAAAAAGGAAAGAGGATTTTAAACCTTGTAATTTTTGTCTTCATAGATTGTTATCTTTCACGGTGTGGTTTAGTCAAATAAACACTAGGCTGAAGGTGAAAAGTGGTCTCTCCTCTTGCTCTGTGAAGATCATTTAACATCCTTTGCCTCAGTTTGCCTTATATTAAAAATGAGGCACTCGAACGTGATGTGCCTTTTCAATTCAAGCAAACTAATGTTCTGAGTTTAATTATCAGTTATTTGAACAGCAAGCTAGATAGGAATTAGAAACTCTACTCTGGGGTGGTTAAAACAAAAATAATGAGCTCAATTAGGAGAGACAGCCTTATATTGTTTTAAGACACTAGTGTTTGAATGTGAGTTTTATCAATTACTAAAGAGTGAACTGGATAAACCCTGTGATGTCTCGGAGAATACCCTGACAGGAATCAAAGGGTAGGGGCAGGAACTAGGCCTGCCATTTTTCCATTGTATTCTCAGAGCCTAGCCCAGTGCCAGACATACATAAGGGCTCAAAACAGACAAACAACCAAACAAAAAACAGTGCTGATGAAATGGATCCTTTGTGGTTTCCCAATACTATCACTCACTCTTAATTAGCAGATAATATAAAAATTAAGAAGTATCTGAACTCCTATTAAGCAGAATAGTTTTTATATTATTCTGTTTATCCTTCTTCAAACTTTGTATTTCTGTGTGCTTAATTAATGGTAGAGCCCTAGTTCACTGTGTTACTAACTGATATTCTATGGCTCTGTGTCCCCACCCAAATCTCATCTTGAATTGTACTCCCATAATTTCCATGTGTTATGGGAGGGTCCCAGTGGGAAATAATTTAAATCATGGGGGTGATTCCCCATATTGTTCTCGTGGTAGTGAATAAGTCTCACAAGATCTGACAGTTTTATCAGGGGTTTCTGCTTTTGCATCTTCCTCATTTTCTCTTGCTGTTGCCATGTAAGAAGTGCCTTTCACCTCCCACCATGATTCTGAGGCCTCCCTAGCCATGTGGAACTGTTAAGTCCAATTAAGCCTCTTTTTCTTCCCAGTCTCAGGTATGTCTTTATCAGTAGTGTGAAAACTGACTAATACAGTAAATTGGTACCAGAAGTGGGATGTTGCTGAAAAGATACCTGAAAATGTGGAAGCAATTTTGGAACTGGGTAACAGGCAGAGATTAGAACAGCTTGGAGGGCTCAGAAGAAGCCAGGAAAATGTGGAAAAGTTTGGAGCTCTCTAGAGGCTTGTTGAATGGCTTTGGCCAAAACACTGATAGCGATATGAACAAAAAGATCCAGTCTGAGGTGGTCTCAGAAGGAGATGAGGAACTTGTTGGGAACTAGAGCAAAGATGACTCTTGTTATGTCTTAACAAAGAGACTTGCGGCATTTTGCTTCTGCCCTAGAGATTTGTGGAACTTTGAACTTGAGAGAGATGATTTAGGGAATCTGGCAAAAGAAGTTTCTAAGAAGCAATGCATTCAAGAGGTGACTTGGGTACTGTTAAAAGCATTCAGTTTTAAAAGGGAAGCACAGCATAAAAGTTTGGAAATTTTGCCGCCTGACAATGCTGTAGAAAAGAAAATCCCATTTTCTGAGGAGAAATTCTGCATAAGTAATGAGGAGCCAAATGTTTATCCCCAAGACAATGGGGAAAGTGTCTCCAGGGCATGTCAGAGACCTTTGCAGCAGCCTCTCCCATCACAGACTCAGAGGTCCAGGAGGAAAAAAATGGTTGCATGGGCAGGTCCCAGGGTCCCTGTTCTGTGTGCAGTCTACGGACTTAGTGCCCTGTGTCCCAGCTGCTCCAGCTGTGGCTGAAAGGGGCCAATGTAGAGCTTGGGCCAAGGCTTCAGAGGGTGCAAGCCCTAAGCCTTGGCAGCTTCCATGTGGTGTTCAGCCTGCACAGAAGTCAAGAATTTGGGGTTTGGGAACCTCTGTCTAGATTTTAGAAGATGTATGGAAATGCCTGGATGCCCAGGCAGAAGTTTGCTGCAGGGGCAGGGCTCTCATGGAGAACCTCTACTAGGGCAGTGCAGAAGGAAAATGTGGGGTTGGAGCCCCCACACAAAGTTCCTACTGGGGCACCAGTAGGTAGATCCACCTACAGCTGGCACCATGTACCTGGAAAGGCTGCAGACACTCAATGCCAGCCTGTGAAAGCAACCTGGAGAGAGGCTATACCCAGCAAAGCCACAGGGGCAGAGCTGCTCAAGACCGTGGAAACCCACCTCTTGCATTAGCATGACCTGGATGTGACATCTGGACTAAAAGGACATCATTTTGGAGCTTTAAAATTTGACTGCTCTGCTGGATTTTGGACTTGCATGGGCACTGTGACCCCTTTGTTTTGGCCAATTTCTCCCATTTGGAATGGCTGTATTTACCCGATACCTGTACCTCTATTGTATCTAGGAAGTAACTAACTTGCTTTTGATTTTGCAGGCTCATAGGCAGAAGGTACTTGCCTTTCCTCAAATGAAACTTTCGACTGTGGACTTTCAGATTAATACTGAAATGAATTAAGACTTTGGGGGACTGTTGGGAAGGCATGATTGGTTTTGAAATGTGAGGACTTGAGATTTAGAGGGGCTAGGGATGGAATGATATGGTTTGACTCTGTGTCCCCACCCAAACCTTATCGTGAATTGTACTCTCATAATTCGCACACATTGTAGGAGGAACCCAGTGGGAGATAATTTGAATCATGGGGCGGTTTTCCCCGTACTGTTCTTGTGCTAGTGAATAAGTCTCATGAGATCTGATGGTTTTATCAGGTTTCATTCTTGCATCTTCCTTATTTTCTCTTGCTGCCACCATGTAAGAAGTGCCTTTTGCCTCCTGCCATGATTCTGAGGCCTCCCCAGCCATGTGGAACTGTTAAGTCCAATTAAACCTCTTTTTCTTCCCAGTCTTGGGTATGTCTTTATCAGCAGCGGGAAAACGGACTAATACATCAACATTTGCTTCTCAAAGAAATTCATCATATAATTGTTACTTTGCAATTTGAAATCAGTTCAAATTGTTCATCTCATTTATTTGTACCTGGCTAACAGTAGGGATTTAATAGAGATCTAGTGAATAGATTTGCTTCAAATGGGCAAAAATAACAGTGAAGTTAAATCTTCTTGAAAATTCTAATATGTTTGCAGGCTAATTTGGTTTTCTTTTTTTTTTTTTTTTGCACCATTTCATGTTCCGACTGGTCTTTAAAATAATACTCTACAGCTCATATCCTTCTGATTGTGAATATAAAGTTTGTAAAATAAACCAACATATCCTTTCTTGTGGCTGGGTTTAGATAGTAAAACAATAACTAAGACAAATAGGAACTCTCTCATTTATCTGGTGGTTATATCTCCCAAAGCACTGAAATACCATACAGAGAAACTACAAGACTATATTGATTCCTTTGTAGCCACCCGGTAAAGAACAAAGAGCAAGAAAATAATACCATTCTGGTATAAATTAGGATATTTTTGAGTACATGTAACAAAAACCCATTCAAAGTATCTTAAGTTAAAGGTTTATTGACTAACATACCTGAGATAGGAATACTTACAGCATCAGACATGGCTGGATCAAGGTTCCAACAGTGTATCAGGATGCTCTCTCTTTTATTCACCTTTTCTCAGTGCTAATAACTCCAGCAAGGCAGGAACTAGTTTTAGTCACATGACACTGAACCAATCATCTTGGCCTGGGGGATGGAGAATTGTTCCTGGACAAGCCTGCATCATTTGACCTAGCCCTGTGGCGCATGGAAATGGGATTGAGAGCCTCACCAGTATCATGTTAAATGGGGGATTGGCAGTTCCTAAAGCAAGAAAATTGTCTACCAGAGCTGAGCCACAGAAAAACAGAATCAGGGCATCTCATGTTATTACTGGCAGAGTTTCTGTATCATACTCATTCCAGACTTTGATCACTGACTTTAAAATCTTTATTCACTAGCTTGACAGTAATATCCATGAAGCTGACCTGCCTACCAGCCACTCACCTGAGCTTCAGTGTTTTTTGACTCTTTAAATGCCATTATTTTCTTTTCCATTCCACTTTTCACTCTGATGGATATCACTTGGACTTTATTATTACCTGAAACTACTTAATTCCTGACATCCTGAATGATGATCTCATCCTTTTGACCACAACTTTATATCCATTCAACTGTCTTAAGCCCTCAATCTCACTATGTTCTGCTCATTGACTCTGCAAGCAAGACCTTTGGGATCACCAACCTTTCTTAGTCTCAGAAATTCCATACTAATCTGCACTATGTGGTCAATTTCCTGAAATACCCTTGAACATCCCTACTTCCTTATCCATGTCCTATGATCATGCCGGTATTAGTTTCCTAATGCAGCTATAGCAACATACCACAAACTGCAAGGCTTAAAACAACAAAAATTTACTCTCACAGTCTAGAGGTCAAAAGTCTGAAATTAATATCACTGAGCCAAAATCAAGGTGTTAGCAGGGCCATGCTCCCTTGAGAGATTCTGGGGGAGAATCTTTTCCTTCCTCTTCCAGCTTCAGGCAGCTGTCACCATTCCTTGGCTTGTGGCTGCATCACTGTAATTTTCAAGGTCAACATCTTCAAATGTCTCTCTGCTCCATTACCATATCACTTCCTCCTCTGTACGTATGTCACATCTCTCTGCCTCTCTCCTGTAAGGACAATTGGGATGGCCTGAAGGGCGCACGTGGATAATCCAGGATAATCTCTCCTTATAAAGATCCTTAAACCAATTATACCTACAATTTTTTTCATTTCTTTCTTTTGTTTTTTGTGGGGCTGGTGGCGGGGGGGGGCTTGTAAGCTAGGTTCCAGAGATTAGGGTATCAGTATATTTTGGGAAGCCAGTTTCCAGCCTATCACATACCTATATGGCTCTGGGGTCACCAAACTCTGGGGTCAGACAATGATTTGTCTTCCACTTCTCTACTACTTGCTGGGGAAAAACAAACAAAAATCCAGATATGAGAGTCACTACTAATTTGCAATTTTTATACTCAGCTTGATAATCTTGTCTCTTTTTCATGATCTAATGTCTCCCCGTCTATTTACAGTAACATGCCTATACATCCTTACAGCTCTTCTGATTCCAGCAGTAAATGTACCTACATAACTATCCCATTTTCTCACAGGACAGAGGAATTTGATTTGTCTTATTCAATCAAAACCACATACTTAACTCCTAGAACAAAGTCCAGTGCATAGCTGGCACTTGATTGGTATTTATTTTCTGACTTATTCTTCCAGTATAAAAGAAAAGAATGTTCCATTTTCCTAGTGTTTTTAATCCCACTTCCTATGATATCTTGATTCCTCTTTATAGCTATAATTTATCTGCCTCCCTCCCTTCCTCCTCCTCCCTGTCTCTTCCTCTTTTCCTGGCTGCCTCCTTACGTCTTGTAATGCCAGTCAAGTCTTATTCACCCTTAAAAAATGCATAAGAAGACATACTCATTCCAAATCAGCAATAACAACAACATTTACATGCACACACAGCTCTCTCTAACTATTGGCATATCTCATTCTTATACTCTCACATAAAATTCCTGAAAGAGTGGTCTAAGTTCAGTCTATATAACCCCTCATCTGCATTTATTTCTTAACTCTTGGCTTCTGCCTCTACCATGTCATTTAAATTGTTCTTTCTTAGGTCAAAACCACTTTTATTTTTCATGGCTGCCAATATTTTTAAATTAAACTTGTTATTTTGAGATAACAATAGATTGTCATGCAATTGTATGAAATAGTCCAAGGAAGTCACCAGGTACGATTTCCCCTAGTAGTATCATCTTGTAAAGCTGGAGTACAATATCACAATCAGGTTACTCACACTGATGTAATCCACTGATCTTATTCAGATTTCCTCAGTTTTCCTTGTACTGATTTGTGTGTGTGTCAAAACTAAATTTCATTTGCAAATCCACTGAATAGTTTCCAGTCTTGACATCTATGAATTGCTTGGTTTAAATTCAATAAATATATTTAATTCTTACTATGAGTTAAGAATGTAAGGTTCTACAAATATTGGTCAATGTTATGGTTGTATTAACTCTATGGGGTAAGTATACTATTATTAGTCCCATTTTACAGATGAGGCAAGTGAGGCACAAAGAAATTAATAAACTTGCACAAAGAAGTTAAGAAACACAGCTAGTGTGAATAGTGGAGATTAGATGCAAGCCCACACAGCCTGGTTCAGAGTCTATGCGACTAACACTTTCTCCTGTGACCTCTCTGGACCTAGCTGAAGTGTCTGCTGAGTTTGGGAGTGGAGACCTTGAGTTACTTGAATGTCTCTTCTTCCTTGGTTCCTTTGATATAATCTACTGCTTCTTGTACCTCTCTGACTACTTTTTCCTGGTCTTCTTCATGGACTGCTCATCCCATTCCTGGTTTTAAATGTAGCTTCCCCCAAGGCTGTGCATTCAGCTCCCTGGTTTTTTCACTAGGTATTTTCTTTGGGGCATCTCTATACCTATGTGCTAAAGGAGCATAAACTGATACCTGTAAGCTTAGACCTCTGACCTGAGTTCCAAACTCCTTTCTAATTACTGGTTTTCCAACTTCTCTGGGATATCCCTCAGGAACTTCAAACTTTATGATGTCATAAACTGCACTAATCCATCTCTGTACTTTTTTTCTGTAATCCACAACCTCCACTGTAATCACAAATTACCATAAACTGGGTGACTTATAGACAACAGAAATTTATTTCTTACATTTCTGGAGGATAGGAAGTCCAGGACCAAGGTGCCAAAAGATTTGGTGACTGGTAAAGCCTCTCTTCCTGGTTCATAGATAGACCATATTTTTCTTATGTCACTAGGGCTTGGTGAAGGAGGCACAGCAGCTCTTTGGGGCCTCTTTTATAAGAACATTAATCATATTCATTAAAAACTTCATTCTTATGACCTAATCACCTCCTGATACAGTTAGGCTTTGTGTCCCTACCCAAATCTCATCTTGAATTATAGTTCCCATAATCCCCATGTGTTGTGGGAAGGACCCAGTGGGAGGTAACTGAATCATGGGGTCAGTTGCCCCCATGCTATTCTTATGTTAGTGAGTGAGTTCTCACAAGAGCTGATGGTTTTATAAGGGGCTTTTCCCCTTTGCCTGGCACTTCTCCTTTCTGCTGCCATGTGAAGAAGGGCATGTTTTCTTCTCTTTCTGCCATGATTATAAGTTTTCTGAGGCGTCTATAGCCCCGTGGAACTGTGAGTCAATTAAACCTCTTTTTTTAAATAAATTACCCAATCTTGGACAGTTCTTTATAGCAGCCTGAGAATGGACTAACACACCTCCCAAAGACCCCACCTCCCAATAATGATCATAATGGAGATTAGGTTTCAATATATGAATTTGGAGGCCACACACACTTTATAGCATAAAACATTTCCCCAAAGAAGATCCATTTTTTTTTTTTTGGCCTGTGTTTTGATCTAAAGTAATCATGCCTTCATCCATTCATAACTACCTTTTATGGTCACAAACTGGAGAAATAGTTATACATGTAATAACTGTGCTCCTATGTATTGACATATAATCTACAATATTTTGTTCATTGTTGATTCTGAACTGATGAGCTAGATTTGTTTAGCTGACACAAATATGTCATAAAATGGACAGTGCCTGGCACAGCGACATAAAATGGAAAAAATAAAACATAATCGTGGTAGAATTAAATAATTTCCTAATGGTAGAATTAAGGAAATGGTTCTTAAGGAGATGTTAGTTGTTGGAATTAAAGTCTAACTAGAAACAATTAATAAAATACAGCATTCTAATTCTTTCTGAAAATCATCTATTTTCATATGAGCATTGTAAGTACTGGAGGGACTGCTCCTTATTTTACTCAGTATGTTGAACTACAGTACAATTTTGAGAGGTTATATAGGGAATAAACCACCCCAGACTGCTCATCTCCCAGCAAAGATAACAAGAAACTGAAAGTAAAGCTCCCATGATTTAAATCCCAATATTAATCTCCTTCTGGGACGCATTAAGGTTAACAACTGGTAAACCAGAAAATGAAAATATCTGTGAGATACTAGAAAAAAAAAATGCCTTGTTTTTCCTTCATTACATGGCAAAAAACATAAAATCTTTAGCTTTATGCCTCACTAGAGAGAATAAGAATTGTTATCATATAAGTTTTGAAGAGAATCTCTTGCTGATTGAAATAATACCTTCATAATATTTGCAAATAAATGTCTAGACTCTCCATGAGCTCTAAAAATGAAAAATGTGCAGATGGAAATGAAAAGTGAACGTGGTCGAATTGTTGGGATCTGAGGCTCTTTTATATGCCTGGAGTTTCTGGACCTTTATCAGAAGACAACATTTGTATATATTAAATGGATAAATATGCAATATATTAAGATAGGTAAACAGAAAGGAATAAGAGTTAGACTGCCTCAGTTTCCACATAGCCGTATGGGGATTAGATACACCTATTAGCTGGGAGTTTTTCTGCCCTCCTGGAGGATTCTTAGCCCCTAAGATAATATAATGGAGACCTTATGAGCACTTTCAGTAGTACAGAGATTTATGCTAATCATCTGCACCATATGCAAGAATACATTGTAAAAACAATCATTATTATTATTTTTAATTCATGTATTTATTTTGAAAACAGAGCCTCTCTCTGTTGCCCAGGCTAGAGTGCAGCAAGCAATCATAGCTCACTGCAGCCTCAAACTCTTGAGCTCAAGCAATCCTCCCACCTCAGCCTCCTGAGTAGCTAGGACAAAAGGTGTATGCCACCACTCCTGGCTAATTTTATTTATTTATTTATTTATTTATTTATTTATTTATTTATTTATTTTTGGAGACTGAGTCTCACTATATTGACCAGGATGGCCTTGGACTCCTGGCCTCAAGCAATCCTCCTGCCTTGTTTTTCTAAAGTGCTGGATTTACAGGCATGAACCACTGTGTCTGGCCTGGCCTCATTATTATTAATCATTAGCAAAAGCAAAGAAACATGCAGAAGTAACTCCTATATACAAGTTCATAATCTTTATATTACATGTTGTATACATAACATGTAATCCATGGCAATGTCAGTTTATTCTGTGTGCTTACTTGCTTGCTTTTATTTACTTTTAATTTTTGGAGATAGGAGCACAAGATTTTAATCCCCATATATGTTGAAACTATGGTTCCCTAGAAATAAATTAATATGCACAAAGAACATAACAGCTAATCAGTGCAGAGATTCTATAAAGGCAAAAGACCATGTCTGCTTTTTCCCTTTCGTTTGTTCAGTTTACAACAGAGAGCCTGGTATACAGTAGATGCCAAATAATTATGTACTGAATAAATAATAAACCAGAGGTAAAAATTCAACTCTGGTGGAGTAAAGAGAAAAGAGAGGGATACTGAGTGTTTAGAATGTGATTGGGATTGTGCTGGATACCTGATGTAAATCATCTCTTAATTCTCTCCAGAGCTCCGAAAAACAGGTATATGATACCTATCTTATGAATGGCAAAGACCTTGATTCTTAACGTGACTAGCAGTCCCCGAATTAACCAACCTTGTCTCAGACCACACACCCCAGGCACATCTGCTGTCTCTTTCATCATTGATCACATCACAGGTTTTTGTACACAGTATTCCTTTGCCTCTTTCCCAGTTCTATCTCCTGCTAATTTTTACTCATCCTTCAGGTCCCTCCTTTAATGTCGCATCCTCAAGGAAGTCTTCCCTATAAATTAGACCTTACATACTTGGTTTGTAGCACTTATCACAACTGTAACTGAATTATTATTTACACAGAACTTTGTTTTATGTGTGACTTCTCTGATAGTCATCAAATTCTAAGAGGGACTTCATCTGTCTTGATTGTTTTAGCTTCATTTCTTGTTACACTTTTTGACATATAATATACTTTCAAAAATATGTCCTGCATTAATTAATGATGATAAAAATCCAGTTTGAAGAAGTTTAGTAACTTATTCAAAGTTCCAGGCTAGTAAGTGATATGTGTGGCTCGTAAGGAAGGAGCTGTTAAATTCCAAAAGCTACAAAACTAGGAGTAATAACTAAGAAAGTGGAAGATTGGTGTGGTATTCTAAAAATCCTCTGAAATTAAATAAGCAGATGGTATTTAACAAGGATAAACATAATATCCCACATTACATGAAAACATGACAAAAGCTAGCAGGTAAGGAATGAGCATCATTGTAGAACTAATTCCCTCCATGGGGAATGTGCAGTGGGTGTTTATACATCCAGGCACGACGCTAGACATTGTGCATGGGTTATCTTTATTTAAGCCTCATAATAACCTCCAGATAGGGTAGTGTCATTATTTTCATCTTAAAGGTTTAAACTGTTCCCCTGTTAAACAGCAAAGCAAACTCAAGCAGCTTTGATTCCAGAGCCCACGTACACTTAACCATTTCATAAGGCTTTCAGACTCAAGCTTTGGAACTTTAGTGGCGTTGTCTGGCTTATTTGTTTTCTAAGACCTGCAAATTTTTGGTGACTAAATCAACGGTGGCCCAAATGCCAAAAAAGTGATTGTGAATTCAGACTGACGTACTCCAAATGTAATATCCAAAATGGAGGAGATCAGAGCCTCTGGGCCCCATTCCCAGAAATAGTTAATTTTTTAAATTATCTAATGTAGGAATGAGGCTGTCACCGTTCATAAAAAGGAAATAGCCTTCTTGAAAGAAATTTACCCAGACAGGCACCAAGCTTAGGAAAAGAACAATCCCTAAAGAGAAAGAACTGGAAATCGCTTTTCTAGCTATCATGGAGGACACTACTGCCCCCTTGTGCCTCAATATGACAATACAGTCCTAAGAACGTTCGGACCAGCTCACCCTGAGCGCGGTCTGAGCTCCGAGAGCCCTCGGAAGCGTTCTGCCCCAGCTTGCTCAGAGTCAGCAGGCCCGGGAGTTTCCTTTTGGGTCATCTTGCCTGGCATGGGGAGGAGAGAGAGGCTTTACTGCCCCACTGAGAGGCCGGAAGCATTGAAGTCCCAGACACAGGCTCCTTTTAGGCAGCTACTGTGACCCTTGATAATTGTTCCTTTCATAATCTCTGAAGAAGCACTAGGAGAAGGCAAAGGAGGGTAGAAACTTCTCAAGTATTTGCAACAATTGCAAAAATATGTCCTGCATAAATAAATGACGATAAAATCCAACCTGAAGAAGTTTAGTAACCTATTCAAAGTTCCAGGCTAGTAAGTGATACGAGTGGCTCATAAGCGAGGGGCTGTTAAATTCCAAAAGCTACAACTGAGAGTAACAACTAAGAAAGTTTTGCAACAAGAACTTAATTAAGCAGACTAAACTTTTTATTTTATTTTATTTTATTTTAACTTCAGAGACTCAGGGCTGCTCCTGGTAATGGTAGCTCACTGAGGGAGAAATTTATGCAAGAGGCACAAACTATTCTTTTCTCAGAATGGCAGTAAGAAAGGGAAAGGGGCCAGGCATGGTGGCTCATGCCTGTAATCCCAGCACTTTGGGAAGCTGAAGTGGGTGGATCACCTGAGGTCAGGAGTTTGAGATTAGCCTGGCCAACATGGTGAAACCTCGTCTCCACTAAAAATACAAAAATTAGCCGGGCATAGTGGCAGGCCCTGTAATCCCAGCTATTCGGGAGCCTGAGGCACAAGAATCGCTTGAATCTGGGAGGTGGAGGTTGCAGTGAGCCAAGATAGTGCCATTGCATTCCAGCCTGGTAGACGTGAGTGAAACTCTGAAAAAAAAAAAAAGAGAGAGAGAGAGAAAGGCAACGAAATCTGTAATAAAATGTGTTTAGAGCTGAATCTGACCTGTCCTGAACCTGCTCACAAAAGCAGATGACCAGAAATGTATAATAAAATGTATTTAGAGCTGAATCTGACCTGTCCTGAACCTGCTCACAAAAGCAGATGACCAGAGACCTTGAGGTCCTGTCCTCCATCCCCTCACCTGGGACATTTCAATTTATTTGTAAAAAACAATTCCAGTTTTCATGCTGTTTTGCCCTGAGGGTTTCAATATGATATTTATTTATGTCAGTATTTGAGTACTGACAGCTTCCTCCATAGTAAGCTCCTCTGGATGAGGGCCATGCTTGTTGATTCACCATTACGCTCCTGTTCATAGCCAAGTGCCTGGTATATGAATACGTGTTGAACAAATGACTAATACTCTGTGTTTTAGTGATTAATAGGATTGAAAGACATTGAGATAAAAGTTACCCCTCAGTTAACTTTCCCCCTGCAGGTGCACTCATCTTTCAAACTTAGGAAGATGTAAAAGCTTTGTAGTCAAACTCAAGTTCAAATCCCAGTCCCAGTGACCTTGGGAAAGTTCTTTAAACCTCCCTGTGCTCATTTCTTAAACATCGTGTGGGAAAACATCTACCTCTTTTACTTGTCAGGGATTTAATGAGAACATGTATGTCCTACACCACATGGCTCAGTGCCGAGCAGACCATGAATGATCATTAAAAGTTAGTTTTATTCAGCCGGGCACAGTGGCTCACGCCTGTAATCCCAGCACTTTGGGAGGCCGAGGTAGGCAGATCACGAGGTCAGGAGATGGAGACCATCCTGGCTAACACGGTGAAAGCCCATCTCTACTAAAAATACAAAAAAACTTAGCAGAGCTTGGTGGTGAGTGCCTGTAATCCCAACTACTCGGGAGGCTGAGGCAGGAGAATCACTTGAACCCAGGAGGCGGAGCCTGCAGTGAGCCGAGATCGCACCACTGCACTCCAGCCTGGGCGACGGAGAGACTCTGTCTCAAAAAAAAAAAAGTTTTATTCACCCCCAATTCCTATGCTTTCTCAAAGTGTCTTCGGATAGACTTTAAAAGACGTTCTTCAGAAATCTGGACCCGCATATGCGCACCCACCACTGTAATCTAGAGACTACACTTCTTTCTCCAGCAGACATTTCGCCAAACTTGTCAGCAATCTGTAAACTCAACTCGTTTTTATTTTCTCTTTCTGTAGAAAGATGTAATGCAAGGACAAGAAGGTTGTAGCTTATGTTAGAATACTTTTGACTATAAGTAACAAAAAAGATCAAGAAAGAATGGCTTACCCATGAGGAAAATGTGTAAAGGGTCCAGAGATGATAGTCGAAATGAAGTTATCAAGGGGCCAGAATCTAGTCAATTCAGCAGGTGACAAAAATCAGACAGAGAGAGAATAGATTGTTGTAAATCTTCAGGAAAAAAAAAAAAGGTTTTATAAAACCACGTATGTGCAGATGAATGTACGTGTATACCATCATCTCCATACAGTTATCTCTCTGTATTCTTGAGGGACTGAGTTCAGAACTCCCCATGGATACCAAAATCTGGGGACACTTAAGTCTCCTTATATGAAATGGTATAGTATTTACATACAACCTATATATCCTCCCATGTACTTTAAATCATCTCTAGATTACTTATAATACCTAATACAATGGAAATGCTGTGTAAATAGTTTTTATACTGTATTGTTTTTCATTTATATTGTTTGTTTGTTTGTTTGTTTGTTTATTGAGATGGAGTCTCGCTCTGTTTCCCAGGCTGGAGTGCACGATCTCGGCTCACTGCAACCTCCACCTCCTCCCGGGCTCAAGTGATTCTCCTGTCTCAGCCTCCCGAGTAGCCAGGACTATAGGCACGTGCCACCATGCCCGGCTAATTTTTTTGTATTTTTGATGGGGGTGTATTTTTGTAGTAGAGACAAGGTTTCACCATGTTGGCCAGGCTGGTCTCCAACTCCTGACCTCAGGTGATCCACCCACTTCAACCTCCCAAAGTGCTGGGATTATAAGCGTGAGCCACCGCACCTGCCTTATTTTTTATTTATTTTTTATTTTTATTTTTTCAAATATTTTCAAGCCACAGTTAGTTGAATCTGTGGATGCTGCACCTGCAATATGGAGTGCTTGCTGTATTTTATTTTATTATTTCTGATTGAAACACTGCATGTTTCTTTTAAGTAGAATTCTTTACACAGTTTTGTTTTGTTTTGGTCAATATCATTAGGCTGATGTCATGCCAACTTGAAAGTGATCTAATGAATTAGTAAAATCTAAAAAAATTTATTTCTGCTCTGGATATAGGCAGACATGCTATAGGCGAGGAACACTCAGCATATGGGATATTATTTTTAGCACTCATAAAAAATACTGAATTTTGGCCTCACAGCTGGTCTTTACACTGCTGAGACTAAAGCCTTGACAGAATATAGTCCTTTCAAATCACATTAAACTATGGCAGTCACCAAGAAATATAATTGCTAGTTGTGGTAGATACACTTCTGAGTAGAAGTGTAAAGAAAAGGCTGTTGTTAAGCAAGAACTGCTGGGAAAACCAACATGAACTCATGTTCAGAAGAAGCAGGCTGCGGTAGGTATTAATAGGTGCCCAAAGGCAGCCACTCAAGATCCCTGTCTCTTGGTTATTCAATCAAATACTAATCAGGGTACTGCTGTGATGAAATTTTGCAGATATAATTAAAGTCTCAGGGCAGTTGACCTTAAGATACAGAAATAATCTTTGTGGGCTTGATCTAATCACACGAGTCCTTTACCAAAGAGGAAGTCAGAGAGAATCAGAGTGTGAGAAGGACTCAGTAGGCCTTTGTTTACTGGTTTGAAGATAGGATGAAACTGAGAGAGAAGCCCCCAGTAAACAGCCACAAGGTTACAGGGACGTGGGTCCTACAACCACAGAAGCTGAATTCTACCAATAATGTCAATGAGCTTGGAAGAGGACTGCAAGGCCCAGATGAGAACCACAGCCGGTTTAAGTGTGAGACTGAGCAGAGAACACAGCTCAGCCATGTCAGACTCTTTTATCCCACAGAACTGTGAGGTAATAAATTTGTGTGTTTAAAGTTACTAAGTTTATGGTAATTTTTTATGCAGCAATAGAAAACTGATACATAAGCTTTCTCCCAGGGCACCATTTGTGGGTTTTTTTTCCCCCACTAAATGGTTTTGGGTGCCTATAGAATTTAACTACATCATCATTTTTTAAAAGACCCTGACAAAATGGACACTCTCTTCAGGATAAAGTTGAGAAAATCCTTTTAAAAGTCTCCCTAAATCAAACAATTCTACATGCATTCCACTAAAGATTCAGGGATTGGACCCAATCCTGGAAGCCTTTTCCTACAAAATTTGGAAAATCTCTTTTTGCAGAATCAACTTAAGTTACTTGAAGAGATAATAGTAAAAATAAATAAAATTTGTAGAATGCTTAGTATTATGCTAGAATCTTTATATACATGCCAATTAGTTTTCATTTCTTTGCTGTAAGATGCTATTGTTTCCTGCAGCTTTAAAGACGAAGACTCAAAGCAGAACTTTTCAATTATTTCTTGGTTAGTAGTAGAGCTGAAACTTGAGCCAGTTTTGTGTGTGTTTGTTTGTTTTTGTTTTTGTTTTGGCTGTAAATCTCACGTAATTTCCTTCTTCCCTATGGTTAGAGGGGAGAACTAGAAGGGGAGAGAAGCTTTGCCTAGCACCTTGGATTTCTGCTCTATCCTGGGTGACCTTGAGAACTCGTGGGGCTCAGAATGTGCCCACATCCTTGCACTCAGGCAGCTGAGTTGAATCTTGGTCACCCAGCTCTCATTCCTTTTCCAAGGATAGTATCTAGGTCAGCCTTTTCCCACCATTGGCTGTTTCTTTTTTTAATCTGCAATTCATATTTAACCACTTTGACCCCAGAAGTGTGTTCAGGAAACGGAAGATGTAGTTAATGCAGACTTTGGAAACAAGAAAATACCCAACATGTTGAGTATATTCAGTTTTTAAAATTGGTTGGGTTTCTTTCATCTATTGTCTAGTTTAATTTTCATTTCTTTTGCTTACCTGTGATGTTAGTATTACTTACCTGTTATATCAGATGAGAACATTTACACTAAGAAGGAATAAATCAGTTGCTAGGAGTTCAAACACCTGGGCATATTAGAACAGAAATTTATAGCCAGTTCTAGTTCTTTGTGATCAGCTTTTCTGCTTTGAAAACTGAAAGGTTAATCCTATAGTTTTTAAATGAACTTTTTAGAGTCCAGTTTTTGACTATGTTATGTTGAGATAAGAAGTGTTTTTTTCTTGATCCTAGCCATCTCCCCCTAATTTCTGTGATCATCGTCATTGTGGGCAATCATGGGGATATCGGAACCCCCATGACTATCTTGGTCTTGATCTTAGGAGTTCTAAAAATTTAGACCCAAGTTTTGGAGGACATTATCAGAGCAAATTCATTTTCTAATTTATTAAAAGCTAAGAACTGAAGATTTATTCATTCAGCATAAATATTTTTAATATTCCCTATTCTAAACATCATAAAGGTTAGTCCCTGCCCTGTATTTACTAACTCTAAAGAGAGCAGAGAAGTCCACAGAATCTGGGGTTATCAGCAGCACAGATTGTAGGATTGTGTCATTTAAATTTTGAAAATTCGTTTTGAATTATAGGCATGTGCCACCATGCCTTGCTAATTTTTGTATTTTTAGTAGAGACAGGGTTTCACCATGTTGTCAAAGCTGGTCTTGAATTCCTGATTTCAGGTGATCTACCCACCTTGGCCTCCCAAAGTACTAGGATTATAGGCATGAGCCACTGTGCCCAGCCTCTAAAGTTGCTTTAAACACTCAAGTTTCCTGATTCTGTGATCCATAGATTAGATCTGATATTTTCTAATTATGGGAATGCAGTGGCCCCTCTCTAAGACAGTTCATTCATTTGTAAAATGGAGTTAATACTAACATCTTTCTATTCCCATGAGATAATCCATGTAAAACATTTAATGCAAGGTTGGAACATATAAAGTGCTCATGTGTTTTAGCTCATCATTATCAGTATCATCGTCATCATCACATTAATAATTATAAAATATCAATACTAATAAAGTATGCTGATTATTATAATAGTAATAATGCCTTGTTAGAATTGATATTAGTGCTAGCATAGTATTCATTGCATATCTACAGCTAATCTTGACCCTCACATGCGTCCCCACATGGCCTGAGAGGACTGAAAAGGCTCATCAGGGAATACAGCAGTAAGGCCCCAAAAGGCAACTGTTTCTTCACCAACTGACAAATCTATGGCAGTTATATTGCAAAGAAAACCTCATTCCACATTTATTGTGTTATTATCATATCATAGCGAAGGGTTTCAGAGGCAATAAAAGAAATGCAATGGTCATCATAGATGAGTATACCAGCCAGCAGAACCAGGGACCTCCAGCTCCTAAATATTGGATGGAGCAGTTCATTTGACTGGTCCTAAAAACCAGAACATTTTCCTCAGGCCATTACTGTCTAGCCATTTACAGTAACAGTAAAGAGTATGTGGCAAAGAGGAAGGTGGGGAGGTTCTTGTTGCACTAAAACCAAAGATTTCTAAAAAGAAAAAAATTATTTTCCTCAAATCTCTCAAGCTACAATACACAATAAATTTTAATCGGTGCTCCCAATTTTGATTGAAATGGCTTCCCTTTGCACATACCTCTCTCTAACACAGCCGTGACGGGTGCCTCTGGGTACAAACACACCTAGTACATCTTCCCAAAACAAGGATTTCCACAGATGACTCTCCAGGAGAACATGTTTTCAGTCCTAATAGAAGAAAAAGTAATAATCCAGAGGGCAAGATAACATTGCAATTCATGGAGTCAGAGCTATGAATTTGATTCCACTAAATGTTATATTCTACAAGAGCAAAAAAAAAAAAAAAATGGAATTTTAAAAACTCATTCCTGTATCTCCAGTGCCCAGAATAGTAAAAGGCATATGGACTATTTACTGACACTTAGAAGGCATTAAATAACTACTTATTGAATCAATGAGCAAATAGATGTCTCCATCAAAACCTGTGTGACTCAAACAAGTGACTTCATCTCTCCCAGCTCATTGTCCTCATGTCTAAATAATACCCACCTTTCAGGGTTGATGAAAATGTTAAAAGTAATGGTCTACATAAGAAAGAATGGAGCTGTTTATTTTATACTCAATAAACCATTGTGATTGTGGTGATGTGGTTCCGCTGACTGCCATCACAGCAACCCTGTCTGCGTGAAAAACAGGCAAATTGCTTTATCCCTTGGAGCGACCTGTCCAAACGCCTTAGTATCCACTAGTAATTTTCAGAATGATGATTAGACTCATGAGGGAAGCAAATGATTGCTGTTTGTTCATGGGGTTGTGTGCGCGTCCAATTCCCATGTGATTCTGGTCAGTAGCTCCTCTCCGTGTGAGACTTTGTCATAAGGTTGCGGTGGCAGCACAAATGGATGCAGCATTTCTGGAAAGCACCATGACTGTGCATAGTAAGACCTTTCAATGGTTTAACTCGTTGGTCTTATGATTCTCCTTCTGGGATTAGTCATAAAGAAAGAACCACAGGTGCAGTCACAGATGGATGCATAGAATATTAATTACATCATTATTCCTATGTAGTGCAAAAATGCCAAAATCGTCTCAATATGCAACAGTATGGTAAGTTCAGTGGATGCATTATTATGCAGTCATTAAAAATCATGATGTAAAAAATGTTCAGCATATTTATCCTAAAGTTAAAAAAAGAAGATAAAATACTGTAATTTTGTCTTATTAAAACTTTATTTCTATAGTATATATGCTTAGATAAATGACCAATATACTCTTACAGTAGTCAGGTTATGGGTGATTTTCATTTTCTTTTTTTCTATAGAGGGCATATTTTCATGGAATAATCATTTGCTAATAATCAGACAAAATTTCATTAGAAAATAGAATACAGAACCATAAAGGTTAGTAGGAGCTTACAGCAAATTTTCAAAAGATGCATGAGTGAGGCATTTCTCACTTTCCCTAAACCCAGGAACCCTACTGCTTCTTGCATCCTTAGGAAAACCCAGTGAACAAATTCATGCTCAGATGTTTAAGCTTCATTGTCCTTGTTTACTTGAAGCAAGTAAACAGTCTTTAAAAATGACACCTGGGAAATGGAGACAATTTATACTGCTAAATGACTTGATAATCTTCATGTTACAACATCAGTGGGAGGCTGGGCTCACACCTGTAATCCCAGCACTTTGGGAGGCCAAGGCAGGATTGCTTGTGGCAGGGAGTTCAAATCCAGCCTGGGCAACATAGTGAGATCCCATCTTTACAAAAACAAAAAAATAAAAATCAATAAATAAAGCGTCAGTGGGAGAACTATTTCAGAACACAGACACCTGGAGTATCTTTCAAACATGCCACAGGGATAGATATTCCAAACTCTTTACCAAATCTGCATTCTTGTCTTCTTCCTGGCCATACCAGACTTACTTTGTTTGGGGTAGACACATTAAGTGATCTCTAACAACAACAAAAAAAGTGAGAATAGAAATTATGTATACCACTTTAAGACCTGGCCCATAAAAAGCTTCCATGCACTCTCTTCAGCACTCTTTTCAGCACTCTTTTCCTCCTTCTGGATGAGACAGTCACAGAGACTGTTGGAGCCATACGTTAAAGTCACCAAATCTTCATTAGCCTCTGTCCCTAGAAGAACCATCAGTTGATCTGTACACTCACCCAAGATTGTTATGTGAATAAGAAATATACTACATGGTTTTTAAATGTGTTATACAGGTTGAATATCCCTAATCCAAAAGAGCAAAATACTCTAAAATCCAAAACTTTTTGAGTGACAAAATGGCATTCAAAGTTAATGCTTATTGGAGCATTTCAGATTTTCAGGTTAGGTATGTTCAACTGGTGATGTGGTTAGGCTTTGTGTCTCCACCCAAATCTCACCTTGAATTGTAATCCCCATAATCCCCACATGTCAAGAGAGAGACCAGGTGGAGGTAATTGAATCATGGAGGCAGTTTCCCCCATGCTGTTCTCCTGACAGTGAGTGAGTTCTCATAAGATCTGATGGTTTTATAAGGAGCTCCTCCCTTTCACTCAGCACTTCTCCTTCTTGCCGCCTGGTGAAGAAGGTGCCCTCCTTCTCCTTTGCCTTCCACCATGATTGTAAGTTTCCTGAGGCCTCCCCAGGGATGCTGAACTGTGAGTCAATTAAACGTCTTTCCTTTATAAATTACCCAGACTTGGGCAGTACTTTATAGCAGTATGAAAATGAACTAACACAACCTGTGAGTCTAATGTGAATATTCCAAATCCCAAAAAATCTAAAATCCAAGACACTTCTGTTCCCAAGCATTTTGATTAAGGGATATTTGAAGGCCTAATTGCTACAGCAGCAAGTTAACTAATGTAGCACATTGTTTGTGGTTTATACTTTGCTTCACATGCAGCCTGGCCAAATTCATTCTTGATGGAGCAGTAGAGAGACCACTTTTATGGAGAGCACTGCACAAAAGAGGTGAACAAAAAGTCAGAGAATGTATACCATCTTGTAAATCACTAGCATCCGTTTCTCACCTGAAGGTTAAAAATGCACTAGTTTCAATAAAAAGTCTCTGGGAATAAATAAAAGATCATAATTCTTGGATTTGATTTTTTAATCTTTTATCTAGTTTTTGGTCTTTGCTATGGTCTGAATGTTTGTGTCCCTTCAGAACTCATATGTTGAAATCCTAACCCCCAATGTGATGGTATTAGGAGGTGGGGTCTTTGGGAGATGATTAGATCATGTGGGCAGAGACTTCATCAATGAGATGAGTGTCCTTTTATAAAAGACCCCACAGAGCTAGCTTGCCCCTGTCACCATGTGGGGACACAGCTAGAAGGTTCCATATATGAACCAGGAATGTGCCCTCATCAAGTACTGAATCTGCCGACCCTATGGTCTTAGACTTCCTGGCCTCCAGTACTATGAGAAATAAATTTCTTTTTTTTTTTTTTTTTTTTTTTTTTTTGAGACGGAGTCTCAGGCTGTTGCCCAGGCTGGAGTGCAGTGGCGCGATCTCGGCTCACTGCAAGCTCCGCCTCCCAGGTTCCCGCCATTCTCCTGCCTCAGCCTCCTGAGTAGCTGGGACTACAGGCGCCCGCCACCGCGCCCGGCTAATTTTTTTTTTTTTTGTATTTTTAGTAGAGACGGGGTTTCACTGTGGTCTCGATCTCCTGACCTTGTGATCCGCCCGCCTCGGCCTCCCAAAGTGCTGGGATTACAGGCTTGAGCCACCGCGCCCGGCCGAGAAATAAATTTCTATTGTTTATAAGCTGCCTAGTCTATGGCATTTTGTTAAAGCAGCCCGAACAAAGACAGTCTTTATTCTTCTAGTTGGATAGAGGTTCCATGATGGTAAGACCTTTGAATCATTTATTGTGGCAGTCCCAGTTCCTAGGAGGCTCCTGGAATAATAGGCATACAATATGTGTTCATAGAGTTGTAAACTAACGTAATGAATATAAGGTGGATAAAGACAAATTTATCTGATTTCCACCCTGAAACTTGGCCAGCAGTTTTCATTTGGCAGAGAAAAGATTTCCTCTGACACAGATATGTGATTAAACACAAAACACGTGCATGTCAGATAGTCAGTTTACAAATTCATTTCACATTATATCTATCAAATGTATCTAGAGACCGAAGGCAGCTAGCAAGTTTGTTGAGTGCAGAGGTCCCTTTTCCTGCCATCCTCTTCTTTTATCAGCATCAACTTTAACTCCCCGGCACCTTTCCAACTCTAATTTTGCGCAAGTTTGCGACCCGATGGCAGAGAGCCAGGTATTTACTCTCTCCTTATTATCCCAAGCAAATGGCTTAGCATTAAACAGCCAATAAATCACAATTTCCATGTGTGAGAAGGTCCAACTCCAAAGTGTTTAGTCTTAAAATGGGTCTATTGGTGCCAGCTACATAGTCAAAATGTTTGAAAGATTGGCTGTATACATACCACCTTCTTTCCTTTTCAGAGTTGTAGCTGTTGGTTGCTAATTCATTTATGTATTAGGGTCCTTCAGAGAAATGGAACTAATAGGATGTGAGTATAAAGAGATTTATTAAGATATTGGCTCATACTTTGTGGAGCCTTGGCCAGCTTGATAACTAGTGGAGGGGTCTGGCAAGCTGGAGCCTCAGAAAACAGTTACAGTTCAAGTCCAAAGGCAGGGTATTTGGTGAACAAGGGAAGCCAATATTACAGATGATGTCTGAAGAACACTCTTTTTCTCTGGGGAGGTCTGTCTTTGTTCTTTTCAGGCCTTAAACTGATTCAATGATGCCCCTTCACATTATGGAGGGCAATCTGCTTTACTTAACGTCCACCAGCTTAAATGTATTGAGAGTAATAGCAAAAACCACAATTACTTTTGCATCCGTGTAATCTCAACAACACCCTTACAGAACTATCCAGAATAATGCTTGACCAAACACTTGGACACTATGGCCCAGACAAGTTAAACACATAAAATCAACCATCACAGTTCACTTGCTTGCTCTTTTGATTTTGGTTGTTTTTTTCTTTGCTCCAATTCTCTTAGGTCCTTGAGGTCATCATTATTTCCATAGGGGTCATCTAATATGAAACCTTGTTGTGACCTAGAGAGTCCTAAGTCCACATTCCAGCTTCCCCACTGGCTTAGTGTGTAACAAAGTGCTTTGCCACTCAGCACCTCCAGTTCTGCCTCTGTGAATGGAGCTATTTTGCCTACCTAAGCTCATTATCATTAACAAATGGGATAAAACCATATTGAGAAGCTCTGTAAACACAAATTCACATTGAAACTGCTAACATTGTTTATGTATCAAAGGTCCTACCTTTCAAAACAACAAATGAGAAAATAGAAAATTCTGCAGGTGAAGCATATTTCAGTTGAGTAACTGCCTCATTGGAATAAAGAAAGACCAAATTCAGAAAGTAAGTTTATTAGTGAGGGAACAATGATTTTAAGGGTTAAGTGATGTAGGTGATTGATAAAGATGCCAGGAACAGTATCGAATTTAGAGTACACAGAATATTCATGTCTAAAGTCAGGCCTGTTGGGGAGTTAGCACACCATTCATCCTTCCCCGGTGAACTTAGTCCTGGCTGGACGTTAGGTGGCGCGGGAGTGCTGTGACAGCTAGAGTCAGGGGAGCTCTGATCACATGCGACTGTTCACGAGAATCTACTAAGGGACTAAACAGAACTTATCACTTCTCCACTTACAATGTACAGTTGACTCTTGAACAACACTAGCTGGAAGTGTGTGGGTCCACTTATATGTGGATTTTTGCCAATAAATATAGTTGCCCCTCTGAATTTGCAGCTTCAGCATCCACAGCCAAAGGCAGATCAAAGATACAGGACAGGAAGGACCAACTTCTCTTATCTGCAGGTTCTACAGTGCCAAGTGTGGGATTTGAGTGTGTGTGGATTTTGGTATCCGGGGTGGTCCTGGAAGCAATGCACCATGGATAACAAGGGATCACCATACAGTTAATATCTCACATGTGATTCAATTCTGGACTATCATGTGGTTGTCAGTCTCCACCCCTCAGGGGGCCTCTATGCCTAACATTCTTAACCAGACTGGTTCTTATAACTTCAAAAAATTGAGGAATTTCCAGAGATTGGGGAACAATTTGCTTGCTCAAACCTTATATTCACCACCACGGTAGCCCCCTTCTGACACTTTAGATTTAAGTTTCTTGTTCCTTTTTTTTTTTTTTTTAGCAAAAATGCCAAAACCACTCTCAGAGGGCTAGCCTTGCCCTGTGGCCCCTCCCGGTCAGTAGTCCAACATGGGTGTAGTTCCCAAGATCAATGTTCATTGTTCTTCGATAAGTTGACCCAGGGACAAAGGTGGGGATCTATTAAGCCCAGGCTGTTTCTTTGCAGACTCTCCTTTCCAGAAGTTCAAAAATATCATGGGATTCTCTCTCACCCAAGGTCACTTGTTACAGAACCATGTCTCGGGTATGCCTAGACATCCTGTTAACAAGCATTAGTATCTAGTCCTGCTTGAAACTTCTTGAGCCACTGGAGATGCCAATGAAGTAATTTTGCCATTGAACCAAAGATTATGTGGGTTCAGAAAACCTGGAGAAGACAAAACCAAGATTCACCAAAGACCATATTATAAACCTCTCGCGACATGCTTGCTGTGTGAAAAAAAAATGCAGTTTCCTTTTACTTCATTTATAATAAACAGATGTGTTCTTAAAAGCAGCACTGTGTTTCTGAATACATCACACTTTTGATACTCGATATGCAAAGATATTTACATCTACTTTTTTTTCCTGTGAGAACTGGAACAAAGATAAGTTTATAGTGTGCTTTTATTCCCTTTGTAATAATAGATGAATGGTTAACTTTCTTGGTGCAGCTTTGCGTGGTAGGCAGTTGTTTCAAAATGTGCAAAAAAAAATCAGTTTTATGAGCACTTTGCTCATATTGCTTCTCTGCCACTTTCCCTAGGAATGCCCCAGTGGTGTTGTTAATGAAGAAACCTTCAAAGAGATTTACTCGCAGTTCTTTCCACAGGGAGGTAAGTACAAATGTGGACTTGTTAACATACTATCAGAGTTACAATTACGCTTGCAGTGTTGAGTTTAGTTTAATTTTTCATAGCATGATGCTACATTTTTAATCGTTATGTAAAAGAATGCATAGCATGCAAGTGCATATAATTTTTAATGTATCATAAAAGCCAGCGACTTAGAAATTTTCAAATATCCAAGAGGATACTCTTTAGTTGAATACAACTATTACTGTGTGCCTAGTACTGTGTCTCTCAAATGCACAATGCTTTCTATTACGAGGGTGCTCAAAATGCCACAAAGCTCATTCACATGCATTATAGGTCTCACTTGATTCTCCCAACTCTCAAAATTAGGACAAACATAATTATCCTCAATTTACAGATATGAAATCTGGGGATTGGAGAAGGTAAATGGTTTGCTCCGGGCCACATATTGACTCAGTGGCAGATCTGGGTTATAACCTAGATTTTCTGCAGCCTCCCGTTGTATATTTTCTGCTGTTTTCTTTTAGTAATTCTTTGCTGTGCTCCCTCATCTGAGAAAATTGAAACCATCCTAGATATTATTTTAATTGGTAAGAAAACACAAGGATAGCGTAAAGATAATACATGCATGTTAGAGATGAGTGAAAATATATTCTTGCCATTGGACCTTACAGTTTTTCTTTCAATCACCTAACAGATGCCCAACTCATATTTGTCCCATAGCCTATGGTGTGCCCAGCCATGTGTGAGGTGCTGATCATGTAGGAGGAATAAGAGGAATAGGATGTGGTCTTTCTCCAAAATAATGTTATAGCTTAGTGTAGCAGATGGGCAATGTCAATCTCAAGTATAACTGTGATTATGGGAGTTAAAAAC
Organism: Macaca fascicularis; assembly: GCF_037993035.2. NCBI lineage: Eukaryota > Metazoa > Chordata > Mammalia > Primates > Cercopithecidae > Macaca > Macaca fascicularis. Next base: position 19,900,127 of record NC_088379.1, on the reverse strand, counting down.
TAATATTCTGAGGGCACAGTGCTGGCATGATTAAATTAGCTGCAGGACAGAGAGGACATAAAAAGAGTCTCGCCAGATGAGTTGAACCTGAGCTGAAGTTGTTGCCATTCAGAAAGCATCTACTATGTGCCTGCCCCTGGCATGCCTCACCATCTAACAACCCCATCTGTAACCCTCATTTTTTTTAAAGATATACACGTGAAAAGTAAGGTGCAGAGAGTTTGATCCATTTCCAAAGTATATAGTCTTGCTCTCCCATTATACCTCTCAGGAGAAGTTCACTTCTCCTGAGAGTATGATGTCTTCCCGCTTTAAAAGCCAGTAGGGACATGACGTTTTAGGCAAATGGGACACTTGGGTCAGAGCATAGAACTGAAGGTGGGCATTTGCAGGAAATTGCCAGGATTTGGGTGTGAATAGGGTAGAGAGTGTACAATGGAGGGTGAAATGTCCTAGACAGTCAAGGATGCCATATGAAGAAATGGGACTTTATCCTTGAGGTGAAGCAAAGCCACTGAGAAGTTTAAGTGGGATCTGTTACAGTCAGATTTGTGTTTGGGATACATTTCGCTGATAGGTCTGTGGAAGATTAGCTTGAGGTCAGCAATACTGCAGGCGGGGGAGACTAATTAGAAGATTACTACTGTAGGAGGCAAAACACTAAGGTCTTTAAACAAGGATTTGCATAGGAGAAATTGAGAAGTGGGGACAGATTACAGACATACTTAGATGACAAAAATGGAAGAATTTAGTGATGAACTAGCTTTTTGTGGCATAAAAAGATGAAGAGAGGAGTTTCTGATGCCTTCCAGGATTCCATCATGGACACCAGGTGACTCTTTACATGAGCAGTAGTGGGATAATGATCTCAGTTTTGGACAAATTACATCTGAGGTGCCTGCGGGGATTTAGACTCAACTAGAAGTTGGTACAAATTTGAGGCTCAGAGGACAAGTCAGAGAAAGAGACAGCGATTTGAGAATTATTAATCAAGAAGTAGTGGTTAAATCCATGATGTAGATGAGGTTACTGGGGGAGTTATAAAAGGTGGTGAGCTCCATGAGGCCAGCAGGAAACCCCAGAACATATGTCAAGAACCATAAGGAAAAGGCATCCACAAAGGAGACGGAGAATGAACAGTTTATGGAAATAAACACAACAGAGATCGATAGTTCAGAAATGAAACAAAGTCTAGTAAGAATCAGAAGGTCTCTTTGGGGTGTGGCAACATGGGAGTCATTACTGGGCATGATCAGGACAGCCCAAGTGCCCTGGATGAAGTACCAGGGAGTGGAGCGCACAAGCAGAAGCCAAATTGCAGAGGGTGAAAAGGACGATGAGAAGAAAGCAGCGACCACCAATAGAGACAGCACTTACAGAAAGCTTTGCTGGAAGAGTGAAGTGATGACGAGGAAACTGGCCATAGTGCTGGGTAGATACCAGTGGAAGACTTTAGTTTTAATGTAGAAGAGATTGGACATTGTTTATACACAGGGAAGGAGCTGGTAAAGGAGATGTTACTAGCTTTAGGATAGAAAAGAAAAGAGATAAATAGGATTCAGATTTGGAGGAAAAAGATAGTGATGGGATAGGATGGTGGAGTCCATGAATCGGAAGTTCAGGAAGAAGGTTTTACCTCAAGGAGGGAACCATCTAGTACTTCCTTTCAACTCTGACGTCTACTCAACATAGGGGACAATTGTTTCTCTCTGTGATTATGGCCAGAGTTGACTTTGCCATTGACCTTGCTAATTGGCCTTTTATTTTACTAATTTCCACTTAAAGGAGCCACCATTATCTCCTGCCAAAGTAAACACAGTAGTCTCCAAACTGACTTCTCTGATTCTGATGACCCCTCCTCGAACCATAGTCTACTCTTAAAAATGAGTCAGAGTGATCCCATTAAAATGTAAGCAAATCATGTTACTGCTCTGCTCAAAACCATACCATTCCATAGAACATAAGCCACAACCTATAGAGTGGCCTACAAATGGTGGCCATCCCACCAGCACACCAGACATGCTGCTGCTCCTGGGTCTTTGAACTTGCTGTTCCCTCCGCCTGAAATTCTCTTCTCTCAAATATCTATCTCAAGATCTCATCACCTTTGCATTTACTCCAATGCCACTTTCTCAGTGAGACTTGCCCTGATCACTCTATCTTAAATTGCAATGCCTTGAACATTCCTCCTTCCCCTGCTTTATGTCTCTCTATAGCACTTGAGACAATCCAATAATATATATTTCACTTGTACTATTGTTGTTTTTGTCTTTCTCTCCACTAGAGTGTCAGCTCCAGGGGAACAGAAGATTTCTCCACTTTGTTTACTGTTGTATCCACAGGTCATGGGACAGTAACTGACAAGTAATAGCACTTGATAAATACTTTTTGCATGAATGAATGAATGACACCCACCTCACGTGGTGGCTATCACTGTACAATGGAATAGTATCTGTAAAAGGCTCTTTGAAAAGTGTACAGCACTTAAGTATTAGTTGTTTCATACAAGAGTCAGGTTTCCTTTGGGGTTTTAATTCCATTTGGTTTTAGCTAGTTTCGTGGATTTAAAACAATTTTGTGCCTGACTTGTCAAAACAATTTTTTGTTTTCGATGGACTCTTAAAAGAATTAAATTAGAATTCTAAGAAAACACAGGAAGACTTGTTATTAAGTGAATTTGGATATACTTTGGACGACAACTCTCCCACCCCATCTCGTTACTACAGTGCAGAGGGGAGGGCCCTTCTCACAGACCAGAGACAGGTATTGGTAATAGTACTTGATGCCAGGATTATAATGGGTTCACTGTCTGCACTAATGAGAGATTAATTTGGGGAATTAATTAACTACCTCATATTTCTCTAAATTGTTTAAAAACCCATAGATTTTTTAAAGAAAAATTATATTTACTGAGTGCCTACCAACATCTTAATAAGCATTAATATCAAAGCACCAATGCAGATGAAAATCCTGTTTTCAATCATTTCAAATCAAGTTATTACATACTAAAACTTGGATACAGCTCCACATTAAAATTATATCTTTATTTGAAAAACAACATTTCCGCATTAGAGAACATCTTCTTAAACAGAGCACATCTATTTTGCAAAGGATTCCTGTTACAAAATCCAAAGGGATTAGGGATTTGAGAAAAAATTACTGTTACACTCTTAACAATTATTTGATTATTCATGTTAATTGAATGCAGAAATCTGAACACGAGGCATTGCTGAAGGAAATGAAATAAAAGAATTATGATTTGCTTTGCATTAAAAAAATTAATATCATACATACAAATTGTTTCTTATATGTGGCCAGAAAAGGAAAAATGTCCTAAGGAAGAACGTGATCTCTGATGGCAAACAAATTCATATGATGGCCATCCTTACACTTCCATTCCACGGAGCCATCGTTTATTCAGGATGATGGTCTGAATGCAACAGGTTTTCTCATTATGAACAGTAACACTGATGGGTCCATACATCACAACATCTCACCATTTCCTCCAGGAAAGTGCTTTGTCTTATCTACAGAACTCTCTGCAATTTGTATTGTGTCAGGCTGTTAGCTTTCTCTACTGCTTTGTGAAACAGTTTATCAAGCCCAACTTGCTCGGTGAGCTGGATGTCAGAAAAAACTGGATTGAACACAGCCTCTTGTTTGCAGGGGATAAAGTATGGCTACTCTAAGGCAAGCAGAGAGGAGACGGCTTGTTGGTGCTACTGCCTATATGGTTACGCAACAACTTTTTAAACTCCACATATAATAGAAGCTTAGTATGTAAGCTTTTAGTTCACTAAACATTTTTAAAGCCCATAAAAATCATAGTTTCCTGGGCTATTTCTGCTCATGTTGTAGGAATGCACTTATGTTGTCTACACTAGGCATCTAATAGACAGCTGTTGAATGAATGAATGAATGAACGAGCTCAAGTCATAATAATCTATCAATAAACATTTATTAAGCAGCTGCTGTGTGCAAGGCACTTGAGTCAGATGAGTTCTGTAGACATAAAGATGAAAATTTAAAAGACTTCACCCACTGAGTATCCTTGTCCTAGGACAATATTTCTAACAATTTTTCAGAGTGATTTACAGAGGGCTTATTGACGGAAGCTACTATTCATGCATATGAACTTGCCTTACCACAGTAACGATGTCATGAATTGTATATTCCAATACATGAAGCTAATTCTATTCTTCGTGCTTGAATTCGATGGGAGTAGGGCTTTGGGATAGGAAAAAGAAATAAACCAGATTGATTTCATTCTACAAACCTGGGGCATGATAATCAAGTGTGTTTGTTCAAATACTATGAAGAACGAACTCAAGGGTTATTTGCTATATGCATTGTGTTCTCAATATAATTGGGTTAAGACTTTTGGACTAAGACAGTTCAGAGTTTGTGGACAGACTGCTACCTATCAAGGTATGTACCTCGAGTAGTTTACTTTTCTTGGCCTCAGGTTGTTTCTCTGTAAAATGTAGGAGTCACATCAAAGGAATCCTCAGGTTTTTTCTACTCTAGTATCCTTGGATTTCTAAGAGGTGGTATAGGAATATCTTGATTTCATTACCAACTCTACCATGAAGTAACTAGGTGACCTCAGTTTGTCACTAAAAGTCCCTATTTTTACCTTTGTTCAATGTAAATACAATGCTAAATCATATCCAAAATGTCTTCCCATCCTAAGAATCTGTAAATGTTGTTGCTCAACTATCAAATCTCAACATTTATTTTTCAGCTTCACAAGTAAAATTATAAGAAACTGAGGCAATCTCAGCTTAACAAACTCAGTAACTATTTTTGTTATTTAAAGAAATGTGATCAGGAAGAGATCATAGACGGAGAAGGGAGATCATTGTTACATCTTTTAAGCCCTGGACTGTACTGAAATCTAGATTCCAAGAAGCCAGTTATTCACTCTTTTAACAAATATTTATTGAGTGCTTAAGAACACAGTGGAGTAAAACCAGAACCACAGATGCTTCTGTAGACAGTTTCTCTTTTTGTCATTTTATCCAGTTTTCTGCCTCGCTGGACATTCCTATGCCTTTGCTTCTTTCTCTCACCCAATCAAAGCAAGTAGCTTCACTCCTCTTCTTTCAAACTTTCCACTATCTTCAAGTGCTTGCCAGAAGAAATCCAAACTCCATCAGAAGGACCATTGCTTTTTAGGACATAATTTTCTTGTCTTTTATTGAGCGGAAAATTGCATTAAATTACAGCTCGTCACCTAGACACACAACAGAAATCCTAAAAAGACAGAAAGTTATTTAAGGTGAAAAGATGTTACATTTGTAAAAGATTTGATCACATGTGTTTAAGGTAGTTGAAATAAAAGTGGCTTGTCCAGGAAATAATAGCTAATATTTATTGAAATTTTAATAAGTATATAGGCTTATTTCTAAACACTTTGCAAATAGTGTCTCATTTAAACTTTATAAGATCTCTATGAAGGCTGGGCACAGTAGCTCACGCCAGCACTTTGGGAGGCCAAGGCAGGCGGATCACCTGAGGTCAGGAGTTTGAGACCAGTCTGGCCAACGTGATGAAACCCTGTCTCTACTAAACATACAAAACTTCGCCAGGTGTGGTGGCAGGTGCCTGTAATCCCAGCTACTTGGGAGGCTGAGGTAGGAGAATTGCTTGAACCCAGGAGGTGGAGGTTGCAGTGAGCCGAGATCGTGCCATTGCACTCCAGCCTGGGGCCAAGAGCAAGACTTTGTCTCAAAAAAAAAAAAAAACAAACAAAAAAACAAAAAAAAACTCTATGAAGTACATACTGATGTTGTTATTTTGTAGATGAGGAAACTGAGCCACACAAAGGTAGAACAACTTGCTTGAGGTCATGCACTTAATCTTTGCTGAAGCTAAGATTTAAATTCAGGCAGTCTGACTCTACTATGCTATTACCAAAACCTCTGTGCATGGATTGTCTAGACTGGGAAGCTGCTGTAACTTCTAAAAGAACTGCCGAGGCACATTTAGAAGAACAGGATGTCCTCTGTACCACATTGAAAGCATAATTCCCACATGTCAAGCTTTAAGCTAGAAAAACTCCGTTTGAGAAGAATAGTAATTATCACATACCCATGTTCTTTTTTTTTTTTTTTTTGATTAAAAAAATAGCAAACATCGTTTGCTTTGAGCCATTATTCACAGTGAGTACTGCTTGCTAAGGTAAAAATATTTACTCTGATTGTAAAAACAGGGTAACAAGAGACTTGCTTAATGAAGCTCATTATAAAATATGCAAAATCTCTTTTTTTTTTCCTCCTCCGAAAATAAGTTTAACACACCATCGATCAATTCACATCTCCAGAGGGCACTATGTAGTTCAAGAAGTCTGTGAAAAAGTACTGTTGAGAGTAAAACGACTTTGCAAGTTGAAATAGGCTGCCAATTCTTGATAACTCTATAATGGAGCTTCCTAACAACAGAACTAAGTTTATGGTAATTAAACCCCTGGCTCCATATGCAAAAGGATTTCTTCCTGCAACCTATCAATACTGGATGGACGTCCACTCTAGATGTCACGGTGTTACATATTATTTAGACTCAATGTTGGTGCTTGGTTAGTTCACTGAAAATAGTGCTAGTAATTCCTGTGTTTAAAGATGAGTAGTTCCTCATAGCATATTAAAAAGGTGAGAGATGACCGAAGATGCCACTGTCATTTTGAGAAATTGAGTGTACAATCTACCTCATGAAATGTATAGCCTTCAGTAATGTTAATTACTGCACTGAAGCATTCAGGAAAAACAACCTATAAGGAGGCCGTGGGCCCTGAGAGCCAGGAGAGAAATTTAGATGACCTCTGACCTCTCTTATCTGGGGAGGGCAATTCTGTACTCCTGTTACTGTGACTTAGCTTCCTGACAGCCTATAAAAAGCAATTCATAAAGTAAAAAGTAAATCAATGATAAGTTAAAACCCAATAAAGGTTAAAAGTTAGAAAGAGATGAGATTTAAAACAGAAGATAAAAGGCTAGAGCCAATGAGCGAAAAGGTTACCATTTGATTTTGAAAAGACAAAAAAGGTTAAAATAAAAGGCTAAAGCCCATGAGATGAAACACTGAAAATAATCATGTAAATTTTATCAAGGTTCAAGCACAGAAACCCTTAGGAATGAAAGCTCGGCACTCAGAACAGAAAACAATAAGGAAAAAATACAGACTTTTAAATGAAATGGCAGAAAGCCCAGAGATTAAGGAGACAAAGGAGAAACAGGAGAGGAAGGAAGGAAAAATGAGAGGGGAAGAATAGCTGATAGAAGCAAACTAAGAAGACCTGTTAGACTTCAGAAGACATAATTGTCCATCATTACCCAGATCCTCGAATCCCACCCAGGACCCTGAAAGAGTAGGGGCTCCCTACTTCATGCAACTTCATACAACTAGGAACATGTAGGACCACCCAGTCCCCTTCTAACACAGCCACAGAAACTTCCCAAGTGACCACTGACCCCAATCCATCAGCCAACTTCACTGCCTGTGGGCTAGCCTGGTACTGGCTGTGGGCTAGCCTGATTCTCAGAGTCAGAAAGACCTAAGTTCATGTCCCAGATTTACTCCTTCTTCACTGTGTGACTTTGGGCATGTTTTTCACCCTCTCTAAGTCCCAGTATCATTTTCTGAGTTGTAACAATGATGAAAGTTCTAATAATGACAGAGACACTAATAATAGCAACTCATCTCTGTCTCATTAATATTATTATTACTTTACTTCTAGAACTGTTCTCGCCCAAACACTAAGCAAATTCCAGACAAGTCTCAATCTTCACATCCACCTATGGGACCATTTCTTGTCCCAGTGTTAATCTCATCACCCAGGACTACAGCATTGCCAGCCAGAAACTCATAGAGAATGTTTGTCACCAATGGCCTCCATCTAGGTTGCTCATTCCTGTGAATCTCAAACTCTAGTCCTCTACAGAAAGAGGGTAAGCAGTTGTGAAGAAAGCACAAACTAAAGGAGGCAGAGTTAATTCTTCTGGATCAAAGGAAGCTTGGACTGCAATCCAAGTCTTATGTTGGATATGGAAACACTGACTTAATATTCCCTTTTCACCATTTCAGACTCTACAACATATGCACATTTTCTGTTCAATGCGTTTGATACGGACCACAATGGAGCTGTGAGTTTCGAGGTAAGCCCTGGATTATACTCCTATCATTTGACTTTAGTTTACGCTTTTTAGGAGGAAATGTGAGTTCCGTGATGATTATTTTTGCTCAGGGGAAATAAAGCCCAAGGACATTCCCTTTCTCTCATGTAATTGCCAAGAATTATCTTTCAAAAGATGTACAAATTGCAAGCCACATTTAATTTATTTTCTAGTGCTTTATATTGGCTCATACAGGGAGAGTCCATTTCTTCAACTACATGTGAAAAGTCCCAGAAGGCAAATGATTTAACTAACAGTTACTGACACCTCCTTATGGGCCAGTCAGTGGTAGGCCTTGGAAATACAAAGATGATAAAGTCAAAAGCCCCACTGTGGCAGTCTCAGTAAGTGGGGCAGACGGGCAATAAATTAAATGTAGAAAAAGACTATATTCACCAGTCTGACAATTCTACGAGGAAATCTCTTTTTAAATGACAAACTTTAAGTGATCTGTAGAGAAAGTTTTTTTTTTGTTTTGTTTTTCTTTTTTTTTTTTTTTGAGAGACAGAGTCTTGCTCTGTCATAAAGGCTGGAGTGCAGTGGCACAATCTCAGCTCACTGCAACCTCTGCCACCCAGGTTCAAGTGATTCTCCTGCCTCAGCCTCCTGAGTAGCTGGGATTACAGGCACTTGCCACCACGTCTGGCTAGAAAGTATTTAATTTTGTTCATGAACTACTGTGTATAATTCTGTTCATGAACTACTGTGTATAATTTCATTCATGAACTACTGTATATTTCTAGTAAAATGAAATATGTCCTACTTACATAGCTTATATATGTATATATATTTCATATATATATGTATGTAATTCATATGATTCAAATGGTACATGGCGGATCACAAATTGTAGTATATTGACTTAAATATAGGAGATATAATAGATATATATATAATTAGGAGAATAAACCCAACATGAACTCTGATCAGCTGTGAAGGGTTTTATTTTTGTGAGGAAAAATATGTGAAAAATATATACCTCATTTGTTACGTTCTGATTTGGTTGTGCTTGGGCTGAGAAGTAGCATTATACATATTTTGCTTCGTGATTCCAATTTCTCTTTTCCATATATACATATATATATTTATTTATGGAATATATGTATATGAGATAATTTGGAAGATGCATGTATTTTTGGAAGTGAGGAAGGATGCATCTTAAATATCAGCAGAAATGTTGATGAGAGCCCTGATAAAGGGAAGCAGATGATGAATGAAGTCAGCAAGGAAATGGTACGGGTGCAAAAAGGGCTGTAGCAGGGAAGCCTGCCCAGTGTAATCGATGGACGAAGTCTAAAGGACAGTCAGGAGCTCCCTAACAGAATAAAGACTTGGGATGGGATGGAAAGCAATGGAGAGTGGGGCAGAGGCTGGACAGAGTATATCAGGTCTGGGAACCAAGAGAAAACATGTGTAAATCATCAAGAAGATAGAATACACAATTGGAGAGCCAAGAGCGAAGGCTGGGGAAGGAGACAGAGGCCAGATCCTGACACGTCTTAGGCAGGAGACTGGACTATCTTGCAGGAGATGAGGAGTCTTTGTAGAATTTTTGGCAGGGATGTTAATTTATCAGAGCTATATTCCTGGAAACATGGAGTGTAATTAGCAGCTAAGTATGCCAAGAGTCCAGACAGGGGCTGATGAAAGCCTGAACTCCAGTAAAGGTATTGGAGGTGAAGCATGAAACAAATTCAAAAGAAATTAAAACAAAATGGGTAGAATTGTATTTCAATAGAACTGTTATGTTTAAAAGAAAAGTTCATATGGGCGTAGGCAGCTATCTGGGTGCAAGAGCTTTGTGGAGTCCAGATGAAAAAAGAAGGGTGCAGCCTTCTGCGATGTAATCCAGCCAGTCACCACAGGGGCAGGATGAACAGGGGCACCCAAAAACCTCCTCACACATACTCCGTGCTCATGCAGACTGGGTACCACAATTGCAAAGATTCTGGGCCACGAATCCCAAAACATCATCTCCCATAACTTAAGTGAAAAATATCACTGAGAAGAGAAAAATAAAAGCTGAGAGTGGAGAAGAAATGAACTAAGGAGAGGGAATGAACTAAGTCAAGATGGGGCAGGCAGGTTTATCCTGGGTGTAGAAGCAGCAGTTAGTAGAGGGAGAGGAGATGGTTGTCGGAAGAGTGTCCTGGGTTCCAGTCTCCATAATGTTTCTTTTGCTAATGGCAGCTTAAGTCATTCCGTGAGAGTAACTGATCATTTCATGATAATGTCGTATTTGTGTTTGCTTCACTTTAGGAACAAGTTTAATTACAGCACAGTCTTAATTTATAATATAGAAGCCAAAGGTTTTACCTAATACAGTTCACCTAATATAAACTTTTATACCTGGCTTCCAGAGGATGAGTAAGGCAAAAACTATTAGTGATTCCATTACTTGAAATTACTTATGTATCAGAAATATACCACCAATTTCCTAGGGCAAATTATATCCAATTTTACACGTAAATTTAGTCTGGTGTTAATGATATGGAACCATGCATAACATTGCTTTTATAATATTTATGTAAAATACTAGTAATTGCAATGAACACTGATTATAATTTGGGAAATTAGTTGTAATGGTTGTATATGATATGCATATTGGTAACATGCCTTGCCTTCTAAGGGAAAACTAATGGCTAAATTAATAAAGTTTGGATGAAAATCAAATTTAAAACTAGGCTGTTGCAGTTATTTTTCTAAATTGATTAGCTACCTGGGAAATCTCTAGAAAACAGAAATGGTTAGGGAATGAACATATTTTGAATAGCAATAGCATACTGAGAAGTAGAGAGACCATCTGATTCTATGATAAAGGATAATGGGAGATTTCCACTTAATTTGCTTAAACCTGAAAGGCAGAATAAATATGATATGAGGGGCTCTGGATTTGGTATGATGGGATCTAATCTCCATTTTGCCACCCAGTGGCTCTGAGACCCTGGGCTGAGTACTTAACCCTCTTGACCTTAGTATTCATACCACTAAAACATCAGCAACCAAAGCTACTTAATAAGATAGTGTAAGAATGAAAAAGTCATAACGTCAGTAAAGGGCTTGGCTCTGTGTCTGGCACCAAATATGTGCTCATTATTTATTAGAAGTTAACTATAGCAGTTATCAGTTGGGTTTTTTTTTTTTATAAGTTCTGGAATGCATGTGCAGAGTGTGCACTTTTGTTACACAGGTGTACACGTTCCATGGTGGTTTGCTGCACCCATCAACCCATCACCTACATTAAGTATTTCTGCTAATGTTACCCCTCCCCTAACCCCCCCACCCTCCGACATGCCCTGGTGTGTGATGTCCCCCTCCCTATGTCCGTGTGTTCTCATTGTTCAACTCCCACTTATGAGAACATGTAGTGTTTGGTTTTCTGTTGTGATAGTTTGCTGAGAATGATGGTTTCCAGCTTCATCCATGTCCCCACAAAGGACATGAACTCATCATTTTTTTATGGCTGCATAGTATTCCATGGTGTATATGTGCCACATTTTCTTTATCCAGTCTATTATTAATGGACATTCAGGTTGGTTCAAAGTCTTTGCCATTGTGAATAGCGCTGCAATAAACATACATGTGCATGTGTCTTTATAGTAGAATGATTTATAATCCTCTGGGTATATACCCAGTAACAGGATTGCTGGGTCAAATGGTATCTCTGGTTCTAGATCCTTGATGAATCACCCCACTGTCTTCCACAATGGTTGAACTAATTTACACTAATTGGGGGAACTTTTCTAACAAAGCCAGTTAATAATGACATTGGTCACCTCATTACCCAGTAAGACAACTACATGTAAATGCATGATTCTAAGCCATAGCAGTCTTTGATTGGCAGGGAGTCAGGGGAGTCAGGAGGACTAATGTCCCTGGCATAGTGGCCAGCACTGAGGCACTCATTAAAGGTGTGACAGATGAACAGAATCCACAACTGAACAAGTCCAGGCTATTATAAAGTCAAATCTCTATGCCTTTCTCCTTCTTTTGCCTTGATAATAAGAGAATGGAAACCAGAATTCGGTACAGACCTCCCCAACCCTTTATCATTTTTTGTACATTAGGGGACAGATATAACCTCCATTGACATTTACAAGTAAAGTAATTGTGCAAAGTACTCTTTGAGAGTTGCTGTTGTTTTAAGTTTGCCACTTCCTACTTGAGAGACTTCAGTTACCACTCAGAAAAGCATGGAGCAAAAATCTTATAAGCCACATTAAGTTTCTCATTTTTCTTTTGCACAAAAAGAGATAGTCATTCCTGTTTTAAATAACTCTTTACTGATACCATCCCACAAGATAAAAAGAGAGAGGTGCTCAAAGTCCATAGCTATCTTTTAATGTAAATTGGTCCAAGATACATAATATTTAAGAAGTTGTGAATCAGATGTCTGCATGTGAATCAGGATACTTTTGTTCACAAATATTAGAAAAAGATACATTAAGTGACCGAAAAACAGTATGATAATTTCATTGGTTCACAGGAACAAAAAGGCCAGAGATGGGGCTGGCTACAACCTAAGGGTGGGACCCTTTAGGGCTGCAAGAAGAGGCCACAGCTCCTTGGCTGCAGGATTCATTGCTCTTGTTGAGCAAGGAAAGAAGCACATCTCTGTCATACCGTTCCTAGCAAGACTCTGACTCTGGGGAGTCATGCTTAGACGTGGACTAGATTTAGTGAAATGCCAACCACAGATCCAGTTGTCCAGCCAAAGGGATAAATGTACTTCCTAACTTTGCCCAGGTCATGGCTGTATCACTAGACGCAGAGATGGAGTGAGCTTCCACAGAACATCATGGAGCACCACATGGAAATTTGGGACCTAATAGGGAGGCAAACAACACAAGTCCACAATTGACTTAGAAGTGCTATTTTTATTTTACTTATTACTATTAAGTTCTAGGGTACATGTGCACAACGTGTAGGTTTGTTACATATGTACACATGTGCCATGTTGGTGTGCTACACCCATTAACTCGTCATTTACATTAGGTATTTCTCCTAATGCTATCCCTCCCCCCACCCCAAGTCAGACCCCAGTGTGTGATGTTCCCCACCCTGTGTCCAAGTGATCTCACTGTTCAATTCCCACCTATGAGTGAGAACATGCAGTGTTTGGTTTTCTGTCCTTGCAATAGTTTGCTCAGAATGATGGTTTCCAGCTTCATCCATGTCCCTACAAAGGACATGAACTCATTCTTTTTTATGGCTGCATAGTACTCCATGGTGTCTATGTGCCACCTTTTCTTAATCCAGTCTGTCACTGATGGACATTTGGGTTGGTTCCAAGTCTTTGCTATTGTGAATAGTGCCGCAATAAACATATGTATGCATGTGTCTTTATAGCAGCATGATTTATAATCCTTTGGGTATGTACCCAGTAATGGGATGGCTGGGTCAAATGGTATTTCTAGTTTTAGATCCTCGAGGAATCATCACACTGTCTTCCACAATGGTTGAACTAATTTACAGTCCCACCAACAGTGTAAAAGTGTTCCTATTTCTCCACATCCTCTCCAGCATCTGTTGTTTCTTGACTTTCTAATGATCGCCACTCTAACTGGTGTGAAATGGTATCTCGTTGTGGTTTTGATTTGCATTTCTCTGATGGCCAGTGATGATGAGCATTTTTTCATGTGTCTGTTGGCTGCATAAATGTCTTCTTTTGAGAAGTGTCTGTTCATATCCTTCACCCACTTTTTGATGGGGTTGATTTTTTTTCTTGTAAATTTGTTTAAGTTCTTTCTAGATTCTGGATATTAGCCCTTTGTCAGATGGGTAGACTGCAAAAATATTCTCCCATTCTGTAGGTTGCCTGTTCACTCTCTTGGTAGTTTCTTTTGCTGTGCAGAAGCTCTTTAGTTTAATGAGATCCCATTTGTCAATTTTGGCTTTTGTTGCCCTTGCTTTTGGTGTTTTAGTCATGAAGTCCTTGCCCATGCCTATGTCCTGAATGGTATTGCCTAGGTTTTCTTCTAGGGTTTTTATGGTTTTAGGTCTAACATTTAAGTCTTTAATCCATCTCAAATTAATTTTTGTATAAGGTTTAAGGAAGGGATCCAGTTTCAGCTTTCTACATATGGCTAGCCAGTTTTCCCAGAACCACTCATTGAACAGGGAATCCTTTCCCCATTGCTTGTTTTCGTCAGGTTTGTCAAAGATCAGATGGCTGTAGATGTGTGGTATTATTTCTGAGGGCTCTGTTCTGTTCCATTGGTCTATATCTCTGTTTTGGTACCAGTACCATACTGTTTTGGTTACTGTAGCCTTGTAGTATAGTTTGAAGTCAGGTAGTGTGATGCCTCCAGCTTTTGGCTTAGGATTGTCTTGGCATTGTGGGCTCTTTTATGGTTCCATATGAACTTTAAAGTAGTTTTTTCCAATTCTGTGAAGAAAGTCATTGGTAGCTTGATGGGGATGGCACTGAATCTGTAAATTACCTTGGGCAGTATGGCCATTTTCACAATATTGATTCTTCCTATCCATGAGCATGGAATGTTCTTCCATTGGTTTGTGTCCTCTTTTATTTCATTGGGCAGTGGTTTGTAGTTCTCCTTGAAGAGGTCCTTCACATCTCTTGTAAGTTGGATTCCTAGGTATTTTATTCTCTTTGAAGCAATTGTGAATGGGAGTTCGGCTCTGTTTGTCTTTTATTGGTGTATAGGAACGCTTGTGATTTTTGCATATTGATTTTGCATCTTGAGATCTTTCCTGCTTTCTCTTGTGGGCATTTAGTGCTATAAATTTCCCTCTACACACTGCTGTAAATGTGTCCCAGAGATTCTGGTATGTTGTGTCTTTGTTCCCATTAGTTTCAAAGAACATCTTCATTTCTGCCTTCATTTCGTTATTTACCCAGTAGTCATTCGGGAGCAGGTTGTTCAGTTTCCAAAGTAGTTGTGTGGTTTTGAGTGCGTTTCTTAATCCCGAGTTCTAATTTGATTGCACTGTGGTCTGAGAGACAGTTTGTTATGATTTCTGTTCTTTTACATTTGCTGAGGAGCGCTTTACTTCCAACTATGTGGGCAGTTTTGGAATAAGTGCAATGTGGTGCTGAGAAGACTGTATATTCTGTTGATTTGGGGTGGAGAGTTCTGTAGAAGTCTATTAGGTCTGCTTGGTGCAGAGCTGAGTTCAAGTCCTGGATATCCTTTTTAACTTTCTGTCTCATTGATCTGTCTAATGTTGACAGTGGGGTGTTAAAGTCTCCCATTATTATTGTGTGGGAGTCTAAGTCTCTTTGTAGGTCTCTAAGGACTTGGTTTATGAAGCTGGGTGCTCCTGTATTGGGTGCATATATATTTAGGATAGTCAGCTCTTCTTGTTGAATTAATTCCTTTACCATTATGTAATGGCCTTCTTTATATCTTTTGATCTTTGTTGGTTTAATGTCTGTTTTTTCAGAGACTAGGATTGCAACCCCTGCTTTTTGTTGTTGTTGTTGTTTTCCATTTGCTTGGTAGATCTTCCTCCATCTCTTTATTTTGAGCCTATGTGTGTCTCTGCACGTGAAATGGGTCTCCTGAATACAGCACACTGATGGGTCTTGACTCTATCCAATTTGCCAGTCTATGTCTTTTAATTGGGGCATTTAGCTCATTGGCATTTAAGGTTAATATTGTTACGTGTGAATTTAATCCTGTCATTATGATGTTAGCTGGTTATTTTGCCTGTTAATTGATGCAGTTTCTTCCTAGCATCGATGGTCTTTACAATTTGGCATGTTTTTGCAGTGGCTGGTACCAGTTGTTCCTTTCCATGTTTGGTGCTTCCTTCAGGAGCTCTTGTAAGGCAGGCCTGGTGGTAACAAAATATCTCAGCATTTGCTTGTCTAAAAAGGATTTTATTTCTTCTTCACTTATGAAGCTCAGTTTGGCTGGATATGAAATTCTGAGTTGAAAATTATTTTCTTTAAGAATGTTGAATACTGGCCCCCACTCTCTTCTGGCTTGTAGTTTCTGCTGAGAGATCCACTGTTAGTCTTCCCTTTCTGGGTAACCCGACTTTTCTCTCTGGCTGCCCTTAACATTTTTTCCTTCATTTCAACATTGGTGAATCTGACAATTATGTGTCTTGGGGTTGCTCTCCTCGAGGAGTATCTTTGTGGCATTCTCTGAATTTGAATGTTGGCCTGCCTTGCTAGGTTGGGGAAGTTCTCCTGCATAATATCCTGAAGGGTGTTTTCCAACTTGGTTCCATTCTCCCTGTCACTTTCAGGTACACCATTCAGATGTAGATTTGGTCTTTTCACATAGTCCCATATTTCTTGGAGGGTTTGCTTGTTTAACTCTTTTTTTCTCTAAACTTCTCACTTCATTTCATTTGATCTTCAATCACTGATACCCTTTCTTCCACTTGATTGAGTCAGCTACTGAAGCTTGTGCATGCGTCATGTAGTTCTTGTGCCATGGTTTTCGGCTCCATCCGGTCATTTAAAGTCTTCTCTACACTATTTATTCTAGTTAGCCATTCATCTAATCTTTCTTCAAGGCTTTTAGTTTCTTCGCAATGCGTTCAAACATCTTTCTTTAGCTTGGAGAAGTTTGTTATTAGTGATCTTTTGAAGCCTATTTCTGTCAACTCGTCAAAGTCATTCTCTATCCAGCTTTGTTCTGTTGCTGGTGAGGAGCTGCATTCCTTTGGAGAAGAGGCGCTCTGATTTTTAGAATTTTCAGCTTTTCTGCTCTGGTTTCTCCCCATCTTTGTGGTTTTATCTACCTTTGTCTTTGATGATGATGACCTACAGATGGGGCTTTGGTGTGGATGTCCTTTTTGTTGATGTTGATGCTATTCCTTTCTGTTAGTTTTCCTTCTAACAGTCAGGATCCTCAGCTGCATGTCTGTTGGAGTTTGCTGGAGGTCCACTCCAGACTCTGTTTGCCTGGGTATCACCAGCAGAGGCTGCAGAACAGCAAATAGTGCAGAACGGCAAATGTTGCTGCCTGATCCTTCCTCTGGAAGCTTCATCTCAGAGGGGCACCTGGCTGTATGAGGTGTCAGTCGGCCCCTACTGGGAGGTGTCTCCCAGTTAGGCTACTCGGGGGTCAGGGACCCACTTGAGGTAGTCTGTTGTCAGATCTCAAACTCCAGGCTGGGAGAGCCACTATTCTCTTCAGAGATGTCAGACAGGGACGTTTAAGTCTGCAGAAGTTTCTGCTGCCTTTTGTTCAGCTATGCCCCGTCCCCAGAAGTGGAGTCTACAGAGGCAGGCAGACCTCTTTGAGCTGCAGTAGGCTCCACCTAGTTCGAGCTTCCGGGCTGCTTTGTTTACCTAGTCAAGCCTCAGCAATGGCAGACGCCCCTCCCCTAGCCTCGCTTCTGCCTTGCACTTCGATCTTGGACCGCTGTGCTAGCAGTGAGCAAGGCTCTGTGGGCGTGGGACCCTCCGAGCCAGGTGCGGGATATAATCTCCTGGTGTGCCATTTGCTAAGACCATTGGAAAAGTGCACTATTAGGGTGGGAACGTCCCAAGCCAGGTGCGGGATATAATCTACTGGTGTGCCATTTGCTAAGACCAATGGAAAAGTGCAGTATTAGGGTGAGAGCGTCCCGATTTTCCAGGTACCATCTGTCATGGCTTCCCTTGGCTAGGAAAGGGAATTCCTTGACCCCTTGCACTTCCTGGGTGAGGCAATGCCCCACCCTGCTTTGGCTCACAGTCCATGGGCTGCACCCACTGTCCAACAAGTCCCAATGAGATGAACCTGGTACCTCAGTTGGAAATGCAGAAATCACCCGTCTTCTGTGTCGCTCATGCTGGGAGCTGTAGACTGGAGCTGTTCCTATTCGGCCATTTTGGGGGGGTTCCCCAAAAGTACTCAAAATCTTTCACTGTTACTCTGCTGTTTTGTGTGGTGGTGAGGTCAATGCCAATGATGAGTACTGTAGGCCAGTGGTTCTCAAAGTGTGATCCCTGGAAGCAGTATAGGCTTCCCCTTGGAACGTGTCAGACATGTAAATTTTGGGGTCCCACTCCAACCTAATGAATCATAATTCTTGGGGTAGGTCCCAGAAATCTGTTAGCAAGCTCCCCAGGTGTTGCACATTATATTTTGAGAACCAATACTCTAAGCATGTTTTCAAAGACCCTGTAGCCAGCTCCCCTTAAAATTAATGACATATTGTTACTACTTTGTGAATTTTTAAAAAATAGTTTACATTAATAACCATCAATCTCATCTAGCTTTCAAAACTGCTCAGCAATCTTCTGTGAATAAGGCTCTGTGTTCTGCAATGTATATTTTATACCTTCTGAAAAAGCCAAGGATTTTTTTTTTTTTTTTTTGGAGACAGAGTCTTGGTCTGTCACCCAGGCTGAAGCACAGTGGTGCAATTAGTTCACTGTAGCCTCAACCTTCTGGGCTCAAGCAATTCCCGTCTCAGCCTCCCAAGTAGCTGGGACAACAGGTGTGCACCACCACGCCGTTAATTTGTTGTTCTTGTTAATTTGGATCTGGCTGGGTTGCTCAGGCTGCTCTCAAACTTGTGGGCTCAAACAACCCTCCCACCTCTGCCACCCAAAGTGCTGGGATTACAGGCATGAGCCATGATCCCCAGCCTGCTGGTTTTGAAAGATGTACACTCACACCTCCAAGGGCTGTCATTACCTTTTAATTAAACTACATTATATGTCATAATTTTCTAAAATTTGGCAGGGAAATAATTTGAGGGAGGTCTCCGTTTTTCTATTGCACATCACCTTATTGCCTAGTAGCAGAGCTCCCACCTCTCTCCTCAAACCTCAGATTCATACCTCTTCTACCTGGCTCCTCACTCCCAAACACCTCACACTCACTAAAGCTATCAGACAGAAATGCAGTCATCTTCCCACCTGCAAAGCAGCTACTGGCATCCATACCATGTCCTTCTGTCTCCTGTATCAACTCCCTTCTGAGGTCGGCCCATCTACCTGCGTTCTGGAGCCTCCCCACCTTCTCAGGAGCATCAGCCCATTTCTGACTCTTACTCTTTTTAGATTCTTCACTTCAGTATTCAAAGTGCTCCTCATTAAAAATTACTCTTCACTCCTACTCCACTGGACTGTTCCCTATCACTTGCTGGTGACCTCCATGTTGCTGGTCCAATGAACATTTTTCCAACCTTGGCAGCAAAATGAACAATCCTTTCCTATGGAAATGCTCTGTTCTCCTGACTCACTTCTTTAGCAACTTCTTTTCAAGATGCTTTGCCAGCTTCTCCTCTCTGTGCCTGCCAAATATTGGAATTCCTTGTGGCCTTCTCTCTTCTTCTCTCACTTGACATTCTAACTTGCATGCCAATGGGAAGTAGACTAAGTATGGTGATCCAGGTGCCACAGCACTATATATTGAGACTATTCTTTCCATAGCTATTGAATGGTCCTGGCACCATTATTGAAAAATCAACTGGCCACAGACAGCTGGGTTTATATCTAGACTCAATTCTATTCTACTGTTGTATATACATCTGTCTTTATGCCAGTACCACTGTTTTGATTAATGTAACTTTGTACTGTTTTGAAATTAGGTAGTGTGAGTCCTCCAAGTTTGTTTTTCTTTCTTAAAATTGACTGGGCTATTCAGGGCCCCTTGCAATATGAATTTGACAATTATTTCTGGTTTTGTCTTTTTCATTTTTGCCAAAAAAGGTCAGTGGCCATTCTTGATAAATTTGTCTAAGTGGAATGGTTGTATAATTCTTCACCATGATAAAACTAAGTATCATGCTTAAAAGCGAATTGAAATATTCTGAAGTTCAAGAAAAAACTAAGAATATCTATTATAATTTACATGATGTAATATTGTTCTATAGATATTAGGCCATATAATTAGAAAAAAGTAAACATATAAAAATTAGAAAACAGGTAAAATTAACTCCATTTGCAGCTACTATTATTGCACACATGAAAACCCAGACGAAAACCAACATATGGTATCAGCAAGTTGACAGGGTACAAAATTACACAGAAATCAATAGCTTTCATACATACAAACAACTAATTTAGAATATATGATAGAAAAATATCTCATTTACAACAGCAACAGAAAGGTTAAAATACCTAGAAATAACAATGAGAAAAAATGTAAAAGAACAATTTGGTTAAATAAACAATGATGCATTTACATATACAATGGAAACTTGAATTGTTTCCCTGATTTATGGTTAAGTGGAAAAAAAAGTATAGAAGTCTGTTAGCCAGTAAAACAAACAAATATATCTTATACTTGTATATGCACAAAAATTCCTTGGAAGTAAATACAAACTATTTATGCCAGTTGTCTATGGGTAAAAGGAACAGGTGGCTGGGTCCAGGAATGGAAGAAAGGTTTTTCACCAGACGGCTTACATAATTTTTAAATGTTGAACTATATGGATATTACTTATTTAAAAAAGAAAAAACAATTTGAGAAATTCGGACAGAAATACAGCTATAAAATAAGGGAATGTGGGAAAGGGAGATATAATGCAAATTCACCCAGAAGACTTTTGGATTTCCCCTCTGCTTTCATTCCTACTTAAAACTGGATTATAAACTGAATACGGCACATTGTAACGTTAACCCTGCTGTACATAAGAACAAATCTGGCCAGGCACGGTGGCTCATGCCTGTAATCCCAGCGCTTTGAGAGGCCAAGGCGGGCAGATCATAAGGTCAGGAGTTCGAGACCAGCCTGACCAACATGGTGAAACCCCCATCTCTACCAAAAATACAAAAATTAGCCAGGCATGGTAGCGGATGCCTGTAGTCCCAGCTACTCGGGAGGCTGAGGCAGAAGAATTGCTTGAACCCGGGAGGTAGGAGGTGGAAGTTGCAGTGGGCCAAGATCACGCCACTGCACTCCAGCCTGGGCAACAGAGCAAGATTCCATCTCAAAAAAAAAAAAAAAAAAAAAAATCTAAATGAATTTAATCAAGTTAATCTGGCCAGTCTGCAATGCAATCAAACTAGCTTAACCAGGATACAAACTGAGGGCTCCATTTACTTAACAAAAACCTACACAGCCAATGTCCTTGCCAGAGACAATTATAAGCAGCCTCTTTTTCAATCCTCATAAAATTGTGAAGAGGTAGACACTATTATTAGCTCCATTTTACAGATATGAAAATTGAGGCAAAGGGATGTTAAGTTGCCTGAAGACACAAAGCCATCCAGTAATGCAGCTGGAGGGTGAAACCAGGCAGTCTGTTCTCTCCAGCTCCATGCTCTTACCCACTGTCCACATGTAAATTATAACTGGATTTCTAATTAGAGACCACAATTGGTTTATCTTTTATGGTCAGCCACATTTCTTATTAGCAAACGTTTTTTCATTGAAGTGTGTTATGAGTGCACTTGTATTTAAAAAAAAAAAAAAACTATTAGATTCTTTTAGTATATCATGTGTGCTTGCACTGGCAAGCCAATACCACTTATACTCAAGCCTCTTGCCGTGTGGGTATCCATTGGTACAATTTCCAGTACTACCATTGATTTAACTCAGTTTCCAATTACAAGATGAAAATGTTAAGACTAACGAGTGATTTATGCCCACAGAGAAGTCTGAAAAATAGACAACCAATAACACATCAATCATTTTGCTAAATAAATGGTTCAAATTCCAGAGGGTTGTAGCCCTTACTTCCATCATTTTTCTTTTTTTTTTTTTTAGAAATGTCATATAAAATTGTATTTTTATTTCTTTTTAGGATTTCATCAAAGGTCTTTCCATTTTGCTCCGGGGGACAGTACAAGAAAAACTCAATTGGGCATTTAATCTGTATGATATAAATAAAGATGGTTACATCACTAAAGAGGTAAGAGATACCTCACCAACACAGCAATAATTTGGAAGATTTTCATTTCTTAACTTTAAAATATTAATTGCAATTATTAATTTGAAGTTTTTCTCAGGAAATCCAAAGTATTTTATGTAGTGGAAGAAAGATGTATAATTAAAAATTTGGGATAGAAAGAAATGGTTTATGGTGAAGCTCCAAAGTAAGTATGTAACACACAAAGATGACACACTTGTTTCCTGCTGGCATCTTTATTCCATTCACAGTATTAGGACCATGGTTGGAATCAGAAAGAAAATGTATCCAAGCCATGTTTCCATATTTAGCCTGAAGCCTTTCTTTTCCCCATAGCATGTGATCCATAAGGAAATGCAATTTTACAATCATGGGGATTGTGGAATGGCCTGATGCAATGGTGGGGTCTTCAAATGCACTTTGAGGAAGACTATCCAGGAAACAAGGCTCACAGACCAAATTAAGATACTCGTATTACAGTTTATTAAACCAGTTTAAAACACAGCGAGAAGCAAAGGGACGGGTAAGTTAACTACACAGGATAGGATGCAAGTGGGGTTGAAAGACCACGCTCCCTGAATCCTGGGCATGCTATGTGCCTATGTCCTGTCTCTCTCTGCCTCACAAGCCTTCCCCAGAATTGCATTTTGAGCAAGAGACCCCACACACAAAAGGCGCCCAGGGCCAACAGCCAGTGACATGAACTTGCTCTATTGGAGAGACACAGGTGCAAGTGTGCCTGGCTACAAGTATAGCCTGATAAGTAGTCATGAGTTTCATTTGTGTTTCTTGCACAGAGGACACCTGGGGCCAGAATAGGTGTCACCACTGGGTGCCAAATTAAGACCTCAATGACTATTAAGTGTTCATGTATATGCAGCATATCCTAAATAGTTAGTGCTTCTTGTATATTTTTATACCCTGAATATTTATTACCCAGGTACCTCAGGAGTATTAGGTATCTCTTGTTCTTCAATTCCTTTGTTTAACACATCTCAAGAATTCTGCCTGTGTCTAACTACTTGCTACTTATCTATGCTTAAAACATCTTAAAAGGTTTCACCTGTTTACAAATTTATCATTTATAATAGAATTGAATACTCTTAAAAGTATACACCTATATTATCAACCTAGTCGAGAGAGCTTTCATGTGAAACAAATGTGCAACAATAAATCTACATGTTTATTAGACATTATTTTTACTCTCATAAGAATGAAAATGGTAAGGCAAAAATTAGACTATTTTAATAAAATTTCAAGGTGTTTCCCAGGGTCAAAATATTTTGACTGGTCTTCACATGTGACTTCAGTTAAAGCCATAGTAGGAAAAATACAACAAAAATCCTAATGAACTTTAAGACTTACCAATTAATTTCACTAATTCTAAATGGTGTTTTTTCTCAATATATGGTGTGCAGTATATTTGACTCTCAATAGATGGAAACTGATGATCAACACATAAGATATATAATAATTCAATTAAATAAGAATGGTCTACTTAAAGTCTATAGAAATCCAAACATTAAACCAGCATATTCTTTTCCTGACTATGGTAGATACATGGAAATTTGCTTCATTTTGAAACCAAGAGATCAGAATTCATTCTCACATCTGATTCTTCTGCTCTTGAGGCAGAAAGCTGTTTGTTGGCTTTTCCTTTGGGACGACCAACCGTCATCATTGAGTAGGAAAAATCTGTCAGAGCTTCTTAGAATGGTTTCTTCATACATGTGTGCAACCTCACATAAGCCTTTTACTTTTCAGGAAATGCTTGATATAATGAAAGCAATATACGACATGATGGGTAAATGTACATATCCTGTCCTCAAAGAAGATGCACCCAGACAACACGTCGAAACATTTTTTCAGGTAGGAATGAAAACAGAAGTCAAGAGGGAATGAAATTAGGAAAACATTTCCTGATGTTTGCCAAGCACCACAATGATTCAAAAGGAAGCAAAGGAAAATAATTTTTACTGAGACAAAACAGTATTTACCATCCCATTAATTTAATAGCTTTGGATTTGAATTTGCAATGCTGATAACTACACTCATTGAACATTCTCTAAATCCAAGATACAACATTTAAACAATTCTCATATTTCACAAGTTTTGTTTTCATTCAGTTTTTACAAGAATCCTATAAATCCTCATTAATCCCATTTTACAGATGAGACAAAAAGAAAGCAAGCTCTGAAAGTTTCAGCAAATTGGCCGAGCTGTCATATCTAAAAGGTAGGATTTTACCTAGGACAGAGTGACTCTAAATCTTCACCACATCATATTGAACAGCCAGAAGGATTTGGCCCTATCATTTTTATCTCTAAGAAACTACTGGTTTCTGCTCTGAAACAGTTCCTCCATGTGAAATAAGCAGCTAGGTTTTCTTTTTATCAGCTTCAGCTCATTTGGTGCAGGTGTGAGGGTATTAAGGGATATAAGGCTAAATATAATTTTTTGTTTTCTTCCTGAACAGAAAATGGACAAAAATAAAGATGGGGTTGTTACCATAGATGAGTTCATTGAAAGCTGCCAAAAAGTAAGTAATGAAAGTATAAGAACTATCACTTCAGCTATCGTAACAGCTAAACTGAGTATTAGCAGCTAGCTACCATGAACTGGGCAAAATACAGAGATCATATGCCTAAGTTTACCACTTCTGCAACCTGCAACATAAGCCTAACACTTTAAAAACAAGCACCAATTACATAATCAACATTTAGAGTGCCTACTGAGTTAAGCTATGGAGGAAACCCTCCATATCTTTTTGAGAATACAAAAGTTGCACATGTACTTTTTTTTTTTTTTTATCGGAGTCTCACTATGTTGCCTAGGCTGGAGTGCAGTGCTGTGATCTCGGCTCACTGCAAGCTCTGCCTCCCAGGTTCACACCCTTCTCCTGCTTCAGCCTCCCGAGTAGCTGGGGCTACAGGCACCCGCCACTGCACCTGCCTAATTTTTTATTTTTAGTAGAGACAGGGTTTAACCATGGTCTCCATCTCCTGACCTCGTGATCCACCCGCCTCAACCTCCCAAAGTGCTGGGATTACAGGCGTGAGCCACCGCACCCAGCCTGTACTATGTTTTTGATTCCCCAATTCCTTAGAGAGTATTCATCATGGAGGATAAGACATATGAGAATTTGAATTGCTCTTTGCACAGACGTAGCATAACTCATATATTATCATATTTCCATAGAATTAGAATTACTAAATAGCCAAGTATGCATCACAACAGGCCAAGCTTCTATCTGATTTCTAAGAGAAAAATCATTATTTTAGTGTATGTGGACAAGAAATGGCCCTTTGGCTGAACTCACTAATGGTCGTCTGTCACAAAAAAGAAACAGTGGAAAATTTTCTCTGAAGAGAACTGCAGGTAGTAGCCTGTTATCGAAGAAACCAGTGTTAGCTTACTTAGAATTATCTGACTTGATGTGTGAGTAGAACCACAGTTAAAAATTGTTAAGGCCTGGTACAGTAGCTCACAACTGTAATCCCAGCACTTTGGGAGGCTGAGGCAGAAAAATAACTTGAGACCAATGTGGGCAACATAGCAAGACGCCATCTCTACAAAAAAAAATTAAGTTAGCTGGGCATGGTGGTACGTGGCTGAAGTCTCAGCTACTTGAGAGGATCACTTGAGCCCAGTTGAGGCATGATTGTGCTACTGCACTCCAGAGTGATGGGCAATAGAAATAGACTCCTCCTCGAAAAAAAAAAATTTTCAAATAATCATGAAAACAAATCTGTTGTTTCTGTATTTTTAAATTGTTGTTCTTACCTTTCTGGATGTCTGCTTGTTTCTCAACTTGGATCTCAATGTGGTGGTCTTTGAGAGAATTAGTTTGGTGACATTAAGCTGCTTGGTGGTGATGATGTTACTTGGTTTCTAGCAGTGGAAGCCATTGTTGGTTCAGCCACCATTTACCACTACCATAAACATCTCACTAAGTGCTATTCACATGCAACCGACAAGTGCTCCAATAATGCAAAAAGTCTGTCCCCTAACTCATTTCTAAAGAACACGCTAAACTGAACACAGCCACTGAGCAGTCATTTCTGCTCCCCAATCCTTTCTCTGTAATGGAGACCATTCATTTTTAAAGTCTCCTTCAGGCAACACAGATTTAGCCATAACTTGCAGAGAGAGAGACAGATGATTACTGCAAACATGTTCCCTCTTAATCCACTATCCTGCCTCCTACACTCCAGCCTCCAATCTTCATGAACTGCTGGCTCATACACACACACAATTTTCCTTGTACCTGTATAAAAGTCTGTGTGATGTGGCCTATGATCTGCATAGAATGCCAAAATTCTCATTTGCTTTGACTTACCTCTGCGCCTCTGTAGTTTCCATTTTGGCATTATGATTTGAGAAATATCCTCTATTACACACCAAGTAAAGATTTAAATAAAGTGGTTTAATGCCGTCAATAGACTCCACAAAATATAAAATGGGTCCTCCTTCATCGTGATCTATGTGGAAAACGGATAGAATGGCATTTATATTTGCAAACACTTAATATTTGAGCTTTTGGCATAGGTGGTTGGTGGAAGGGGGCGCAATACTTAGGGGCAAAATAGTGTACTTTCCCTTGCAGATATGGTGAATTTAATCGCTCTATGTTTCTCCCTTACAGGATGAAAACATAATGCGCTCCATGCAGCTCTTTGAAAATGTGATTTAACTTGTCAACTAGATCCTGAATCCAACAGACAAATGTGAACTATTCTACCACCCTTAAAGTCGGAGCTACCACTTTTAGCATAGATTGCTCAGCTTGACACTGAAGCATATTATGCAAACAAGCTTTGTTTTAATATAAAGCAATCCCCAAAAGATTTGAGTTTCTCAGTTATAAATTTGCATCCTTTCCATAATGCCACTGAGTTCATGGGATGTTCTAACTCATTTCATACTCTGTGAATATTCAAAAGTAATAGAATCTGGCATATAGTTTTATTGATTCCTTAGCCATGGGATTATTGAGGCTTTCACATATCAGTGATTTTAAAATACCAGTGTTTTTTGCTACTCATTTGTATGTATTCAGTCCTAGGATTTTGAATGGTTTTCTAATATACTGACATCTGCATTTAATTTCCAGAAATTAAATTAATTTTCATGTCTGAATGCTGTAATTCCATTTATATACTTTAAGTAAACAAATAAGATTACTACAATTAAACACATAGTTCCAGTTTCTATGGCCTTCCCTTCCCACCTTCTATTAGAAATTAATTTTATCTGGTATTTTTAAACATTTAAAAATTTATCACCAGATATCAGCATATGCCTAATTATGCCTAATGAAACTTAATAAGCATTTAATTTTCCATCATACATTATAGCCAAGGCCTATATACTATATATAATTTTGGATTTGTTTAATCTTACAGGCTGTTTTCCATTGTATCATCAAGTGGAAGTTCAAGACGGCATCAAACAAAACAAGGATGTTTACAGACATATGCAAAGGGTCAGGATATCTATCCTCCAGTATATGTTAATGCTTAATAACAAGTAATCCTAACAGCATTAAAGGCCAAATCTGTCCTCTTTCCCCTGACTTCCTTACAGCATGTTTATATTACAAGCCATTCAGGGACAAAGAAACCTTGACTACCCCACTGTCTACTAGGAACAAACAAACAGCAAGCAAAATTCACTTTGAAAGCACCAGTGGTTCCATTACATTGACAACTACTACCAAGATTCAGTAGAAAATAAGTGCTCAACAACTAATCCAGATTACAATATGATTTAGTGCATCATAAAATTCCAACAATTCAGATTATTTTTAATCACCTCAGCCACAACTGTAAAGTGGCCACATTACTAAAGACACACACATCGTCCCTGTTTTGTAGAAATATCACAAAGACCAAGAGGCTACAGAAGGAGGAAATTTGCAACTGTCTTTGCAACAATAAATCAGGTATCTATTCTGGTGTAGAGATAGGATGTTGAAAGCTGCCCTGCTATCACCAGTGTAGAAATTAAGAGTAGTACAATACATGTACACTGAAATTTGCCATCGCGTGTTTGTGTAAACTCAATGTGCACATTTTGTATTTCAAAAAGAAAAAATAAAAGCAAAATAAAATGTTTATAACTCTACTGTCTATATTATAGGTCTTTTCCAAGAATTTTTTGTAATTATTAGATTTAAAACTAAATCTTATACTATTTTCTAGATCGCAGATAGCTCTGGGTGGTCCTAAATGCAATGAAAACAGGTAAAAGCAAGGCCAGTAGGCAGGCAGCTGCTGTAGCTAGTATGATCAGAGGATGTGACAAGGGAGTAGAGACCAGAGGAAAAAGTATGCTAGACAAAGGGCTCAGGAACGACAAGCTCTGAGGCAGGGTGGGCATTTCTACATTAAGAATCCTCAGAAATTACTTGTACTCTTTCAAATTACAGTTGTTCAAATTACAGTTGTGAGATTATACCTGAAATGAGAATCGTAGAGGTCACTCCAGGTGTTTGGGGAATAGAGCAAGGAAAGTGCATTCTGCAAAGCTGCTGAGATGCAACACTGCTGCTCCGCAAGACCCATCTTTCCTTTCCATCCCTTTCATGCCTTGGATTCGGTGTGGCTACAGAAATCTCTATGCCCTCTCCTTTTGCTCATAAGATAGAAGGTCTTATTCTTGTTTTCCATTTCTCTTCCTCTCCTCTGCTCCTCTCTTGCAGAAGGAATCACTTCTATTACATTAAAATTCTGAACTATGTCTAAATTAAGTTTTAAAAGCTTCTTAAAAATTGCTAAACATAAGCACAACAAAATCCATGAATGCATGTACAAGTTTTAACATTTTAATTGCTGAATATCCTTATGTGAACATCAGTATTTTCTGGCTATGAAATGCAAAAACAGTATTTACTTAAATAGAGTTAACACCTAAAATTTAGGTAGTTGTAATGAGTTGTAATAAACAACATACTTGTAATAGAATTTACAGAATTAGAAAAAATTTCTTAAACTATTCTAAAATACTCTGAAAAAATTTTCCAAGCATTGTACATTATACGATACATATTTACAAACAATAATTAATAGTGTATTCATGGGGCCAGGCATGGTGGCTCACACTTGTAATCCC
This sequence comes from Macaca fascicularis, assembly GCF_037993035.2. Lineage (NCBI taxonomy): Eukaryota > Metazoa > Chordata > Mammalia > Primates > Cercopithecidae > Macaca > Macaca fascicularis. The sequence continues at coordinate 19,871,070 of NC_088379.1, read as the reverse complement.
AGCACTTTGGAAGTTCATTGTGGGAGGATCACTGGCCAGAACTGAGACCAGCCTGGACAACAGAGTGAGATCCCATCTCTACAAGCAAATTTTAAAATTAGCCAGGCATGGTGGCATGTGCCACCATGTAGTCCCAGCTAATCGGGAGGCTAAGATGAAAGGATCATCTGTGCACTAAAATTTGAGGCTTGCAGTGAGCTATGATCATGCCACTGCACTGCAGTCTGGCAACAAAGGAAGATCCCTTCTCTCTTTTAAAACAATTTTTAAAAAGTGTATTCACAAACATTTGTCCACTATTTTAAATTTCTACGGTCTTGTTAAATATTAAACCCAAGAAACGGCAAACTGTCTATAAAAATCAGGGCACAGCTACAAATTGTTTGCCAAAAAAGTGTTATAAATAAAAAGGCACCAGAAAATACAAATGCATCTTATCTTGCCAACTCAATAATGGTTCTTTGCACAAATAATAAAAATTAAAAAAAAAACCTCAGAAAATTGTACTCTTACAGAACTTATTTTAGTAACTTTCCATTAGTAACTGTTCTTTTTTGTTGCTGAATAACTTTGATTCAGCGTATATTCATCTTAACCTAGTAAATAATGAAGGGTGGCTGTGATTTACAAAATAATAAAATACATGGAATAAAGGTTCCATGAGTACCCACGGTCAGTGTTTGACACGTCACCAGGTAGTAAAAACAATTTTTGTTGGCTCCCTTCTTCAACAGCATATGGAGCAGTACGTTGGAATTTTAGATTTGATGATGCTAAGGCTTCCCTGTCAACAGAAAAAATTGAGCATCATTAGTATCATGCAGACTTCCCCTAACAGGTATTGTATTTGCAGGAATATGCCTAGAAAGTATCCAAAACTCAGAACAAAAAAAGGGGGTAAGAACAAAATGATGAAATAAGAAGGACTTTTCGCTGTGTTAAATAAAATATAGGCTATTTCTTTCTTTTTTCTTTTTTTTTTTTTTTTTTGAAGTATCTAACTAGAGAAGTAGTTAGAAGCCAGACTACCAGTATCTGAATTCAGCATCTACTGGTCACTTATTTGTCAAACCTGGACTAATTACTTCTCTGTGCCTAAGTTTCTTGATCTTTAGAGGGAGATAACAATAGAATCTCCCTCTGATGACTAGGAAGAGTAAATGAGTTTCATGTCTAAAAAGTACTCTGCAGAGTACCTGCCATGTATTAAGTTCCCAAACAACCAATAAAGATCAGGATTTGTGTTGTGCCTTTCCCAAAATAAATATGCATTTCACTTAGAAAAAAAAACAAATCAGGCTAAGAATGAACTGATTTCAAATTTAAGGCAGATCAGTTCTAAGAAAGTAACACTGTGACTATCTGTAACAGATATTTTCCTGTACCCCGACGTTGAATAGTTCCATCATTGATATACACAAGTCCTAAGAAATGAGAAACCACAACTAAGAACACTCATTTTTAAAGACTTATTTCTAATATTTAAAGAAAGATATATAAGCTTTTACGCTCTCAGAAGAGAAAAAAGAGCATTAACTTCATGAAGGATTACAAAGTAATAGAGGCTAGCACAATAGTAATTAAGCCAAGAGAAAGTCTTTGGCATGTAATTGCAACAGAAAATTTTCTATTGCAATCTATTATTAAAATATTATGTAGGACATAACGAGAAAACAAGTCAGAAGAAAATAATTACAAAATCTTTTTAAAAATTCTGTATTAGCAACATTCAAAGCTAGTAAGATGGAGTAGTAAAAAAAAGAATCTGATATTTCTGGGATCCTAGATTGCTCAAGTACACCTCTGTGTTCCCCTTCCAAATCTTAATGTGTTGTTTCTAAACTTTATTTACACGTATACTATCTCCTCCTCCACACCCCCTCCACTCCCACCACAAAATCTAATATGCTTGGCCTGTCTCTTTCTACTTGTCCCATTTCCCATACTGGCCCACAAGATATGGAAAACTACCTAGGGAGGGTTTCCCACTGAAAAGCTGTGGCATCATTATTTAGCATTTGTTCACTTCCACTCCACAGAAGAAGAAAGGAGAAATATATTTTGCATTTAAATTCTCAGAAGAGCAAGCAAGAATTTCCTTGCTGCAGAGGAGACATGGGATTAGCTAGGGGAAGGTTCTGCACATCTCCTCAAGGTGTCCGAATGCTAATTCTCTGCCTAGGACCCAAACACAACAAAGAAATTTATTACCTAGTAGGCTTTGGGACTTACTTCCTCTTGTAAACTGTATTCTAGGCATCCATCATGGAAAGAATATAATCAATCAAACAACCCATTGAAATTGGTCAAACGAGATAATTTCGCTAAAGCTTTATGTCTGCCATTTTAAAAATTGTGTATGATCAGGCAAATTTTCTCATAACTAATTCCTTCAGAAGTACCTAGAATGGAACTAAATTATGCAATGTTAAGATAGTCACATGTAATTCTATCATTAAGATCTGATTAAACAAAATTCCCACAAGCAAGGACTGCTTTTATGGAAATATTTCTAAGATGAGATTATCTGAATGCTTCCTTCAAATGCTTAAAGTTCAATTAGTCTAGTAATTTGACGCCACGTAGTTATGAAATCCTCCATATTTTTGTACCTTGAAAAGTTAGAATAACCAATTAAACTATTCCAGCACTGTGTGTGCATGTGTGTGTGTGTGTCTACACCTATGTGGTATGCACGCACTTACAGACAGAATAGTGCAATCATCTGGACGTCTGAGTCAGAAAGACAGCAAATGAAAGAGAAAAAAGTATTTTTCCTCAATGAGCTAAGTTAATCATTTGGTTTTCTGAACTTTTCAATGGTCAAAACTAAACCACTGAAAATACTTTAAAGAAAAAAAAACTGTACCACTGTGCCACATGGAATGCCATATTAAGCACTGTGAAAGTACACAAGCCCTACATTTATTCAATCTGAGTCTGGTCTGAGCAGCAGGGCTTGACCTAGAGACAGAAACTCTGAGTTCTAAAAGGAAAATAACAGTATCAATTTCACATAGTTACCCGTGGCTGAAATGAGACAGTATATGTTAAATATATAGTCAATTTAATAATATGCCTAAAAGTTTAAAAAAAAAAAAAGACTTAAGGAATAATATTCTACTTACACTTCCGCCACGTTGCTCTAGCTTTTGTAATGCACTGGTGATTGGCTCTTTGAATTTCTTGTCCATTAATCTCTTGGAAAGCTTTTAAAGTAAGATTGGGGGAAACGAAATGACTTTAAACTTAACAGTGTTCACCATATGCATAAGTAAATCTTCAGAAGCACCTCTTGTTTTAGATTTCAAGGCTTCTCTTAGGAAGCATCTCATTGAAATTTGTTATAGGTACCTCTGTATTTGTTTTAAAAAACAATTTGCATTATTTCAAGTAAAACCAATCCTATAAAATCTGCTACAGTATGCTATCTGAAGTTTTCTATAAAATAGCATATTTTGCGATTTTGTAATCTGCAAGAGCATTGAAGACCATGATGGAAAGCTTTGCCTCTAAAGCACACTTTTTCCCACAATAAAAAGGGAAGAGAGGACAAAGGACAGAGGACTTACATGAGTAATTTAGTAATAGTGAACGCCCTGGGGATGGAGAGGGCCCCTCTCTAGTCTTCCAGTTGCTTTCTTCAGACTGCATTACCCTACTGAATCTGTATACACCCTGTATAGCACAGAGGTTAATAGGCAGATCCAGGGGCGATCAGCATCAGAATCACTTGAGATGCTGTTTAAAAATGCAGATTCTTGGGTCTCATGCCATACTTAACCAGAATCCCAGGGCAGAAGCCCAGATTCTGCATTTTAAGCAAGATTTTCAGGTGATTTATTCCCTCTGTAAAGTCCCTACATTTGTAGCTCAGGAAAGGTATAGTTTATTTTGCATAGAGGAAAAAATGAGTTGTATATAGGGGTTCAGTAACTGGTTTTGAAAAATTTCTTCTAGAAGAATACCCTTTCTTCCAATAAGCATCTAATGTAGAAGTCTATAAACCAGATGAAAAACAAGGCTTTGAGGCTGAAAGGTATGGAAGATGGGGATGAGGGACAAAGGGGGTCCGATAGCAACTCACTGACATCCTCAGTGGTGTCTGTCTCATAGTGAGTGGTAACAGACCAGGAACTAACCCTCACACAACCTATTTCTAGAGCTCTTTATATAATACCAGGATCTGACGGTCAGGGTGGTGTCTAGGTCTTCCCAAAATGCTGGCAGCCCAGGAAAGCGAGGTAACCTTTCAGTCAGTCCTTGTCTAGGAAAATGAGAGCTCTGAGGAATGTAAGTGACCAAAGATAAATGCCACTGACCCAGAAAGATTAAAAAACAAAACAAATGTGTACAATTGTTAATCTGGCCTTTTCTGCCACTGGAGGTGGGACTGAGAGGCTATTTAGGAAGCCTTGCTTGACTGACTTTGAGGAAGGATCCAGTGTGATTCCTTTTCTCTACATATCACTTCCCCTTGACACCATCCCAATATTCTCAGCAGATGTCCTTGCTGCTTTATTTCTACATCCCCCACCCACCTGCAAAAAACAAACACAAAAAACAAAATCAAAACCAACAATCTCCACAAGGGCTGAGAGCATGCCTGTTTCTGCTCAGGATTATCTTCTCAATGCTTGGCACACCTGGCACAAAACAGGACAGCAGAGTGCAAGAGATTATTATTAAACTACTGAATATTTCAATGAATCACTTTGTACACTAGTGTGAAATTCCCGTAGCTGGTCAGCCACACCCCCTGACATGAAGCTTACAATTATCTGCCAAGATTCTCTTTCTTCTGTCCTAAGACTCCTCAAATGTCCAGGCTTGAGAGTCTATTCTCACTATGTCTTCTCCTCACCTGAAACCTCATGGAATTTCATCTACCACTTATGAGCATATCTATCCTGATAGTCACCATCGCCCCTACTTCTTACAGTGTTAACCAGGTGGTTCTTGGTGTGTATTACACTATTTGTGGAATAGGAAGTTAAAAATATAGTTCTAGGATCTCTCATATGGATGGATCCAAGAAAAAACAGTGGACCCATGATCAAAATCATACCTCAGCTGTGAAATACAGAAGAACGCAGACATGGAGGTCCTACCTAAGACGTTAATCTTTCTAACGGTATGTATGTCCCTTGCCTAATGTTTGGCCCTTGCCCCTAGCTCTTGAATGATAACCTCTAAGCTCTTGGAATGTCCTGCCAGATAGGGTATCCTTGTCAACATGGGAGTTTCGGGCAACACCAGGTAGTCTATACAATGTGATTTATGATGAGAACTTTGGTTCACAGGGTATTAGTTCGACTTCTAGAGAGGGTGCAGACTAATGTCAACCACACAGGCAGGCAGTCTTGCCTGCATGACAGACACCAATAAAAATCCTGGACACTAAGGCCCAGGTGAGCTTCTCTAGTTGGCAATACTCCATGCACGTTGCCACACATTGTTGCTGGAAGAAGTAAACACTGCATGAACAACTCCACTAGGAGAAGAAAACTGAAAACTCCATGCCCGGTATCTCTTGGACCCTGCCCTATGTGCCTCTTACCTATGCTGCTTTTAATCTTTTTTTGTTATAAGAAACCGTAACAGTGAATAACAGCTTTCCTGAGTGCCATGGATCGTTCTGGCAAATCATCAAACCTAAGAGTGGTCTTGGGAACCTCAGGAGCTGCACAGGGTCCCAGTAAATATTTATAGTAAGGACTAAAGTTACACATATCAGGAAAAAGTCTCTTCCTGAATGCAATTTACAGATTCACTAAAACATCACGATGAAAACCAAAAATACTTAAATGTGTTTGGTAATATATGATTACACAAGACAGCATATGAGCACTGCTTATAATTCATAGTTATTCAACATGAACATAATACCATCTTACTGTTCATTAGCTTTTATCCATTCAACTTTTTTTTCTTTTTTTTTTGACCAAGTCTTGCTCTGTCACCAAGGCTGGAGTGCAGTGGCACAATCTCGTCTCACTATAACCTCTGCCTCCCACGTTCAAGCAATTCTCCTTCTTCAGCCTCCTGAAGCTGAGACTACAGGCGCATGCCACCACACTTGGCTAACATTTTGTATTCTAGTAGAGATGGGGTTTCACCATGTTGCCCAGGCTGGTCTGAAACTCCTGAGCTCAGGCAATCCACCCACCTCCACCCCCAAAGCACTAGGATTACAGGCGTGAGCCACCAAGCCTGGCTGGTTTACTTTTTATTATAACCCTAAACTCTGCTCATGTAGCTGTTTTCCATTAAAAAAAAATAATAAAACTAATACTGTCCATTAGTAAAATGTTTTATGAATGAGTTCTATATTTTTTGTTAAGGATGATAAGATTTTTAAAGTTTTGAGTTAAAGATTTGAAGTTGTTAAATCATAAAGAGAGATGATTGGTGCATGATACATACAGCCAATCATTATCTAATCTCTGCAGTACTTACGCTTGTAAGCAGATGCTTCAGATGGTCGTTTAGAGAAGGACCAACAACAACACTTAGCTGAACTAGGGCATTCAATCCTCTTTCAAACACTTCATCATCCGAATGGACCTGTAAGGTTGGTTAGTTGGGGATGTAGGGGCATCAGGGAAGAGAAGAGAAAAGGAAAGAAAAGATAGATTAGACAAAAGGGTAAGCAAGTAGAGAAAACGGTAAGATTAAACATCTAAAATCAGAAGATAGTCAAGAAAACCTAGAATTTTAAAAATAACCTTCAACACAGGACATCTAGAAGCAAAAAGAAAATTTTCCATCTGACTGAAGCATTAACTAAAATATATCTAGCATACAGAAAGACTGATTTGAGGTTGATTACATCCTCAAATTACTTAAAATGTCCCTTTTTACCTTTAGTACATCCTCTAAAGATGTCTTCAAGTATGTAGTTATCTGGCCCTGAGTAACAGTTCCCTAATTCTGCAAATATGTCACAATCACAGATAAAGAACTAATTTGCATATAATTTGGAGGAAAAAAGACACAATATTTTAAATACATTACAGCTTTCTTTTCTATCATATGTTTTCAACTATAAAGTACAATGAAATACATGACATACCAGAGCTGCCTTTAGCACAGGAATCAGTCTAGGTAGCAAAGGAACAGCTTTTTCAGAAGCACCTCTGACCAAAAGTAATTCTCTAAAGCCCTCCTTTGACACAAAGGTGTATGGATGCTTGGTTTCTCTCAGACCCTGCCAAAGACCAAGAGGAAACATGATTTACTACCCATTTCATTATGGTAATAACAGAAAAATTGAATGTTTACTTGCTTAAACAAAAATCAAGTTTCATTCTTGTTTTCCTAATCATAATTACAATTTCAGCAGTTACAATTTCAGTTACACTGAAAAACTGTGAGACAAAGGGTCCCTTGGTATCCCAAGGGAGACTGGTTCCAGGATCCCAATGGATACCAAAACCTGTGGATACTAAAATTCTTCATATAAAATAGCACACTATGTGCACATACTCTCATATAGTTTAAATCATCTCTAGATTACTTATAATCCTATTACAATGCAAATGCTTCATAAATAATTTTTATATTGTATTTATTTGTATTTTTTATTGTTGCACTGTATTTTTTTTTAACAGTTTCTATCTGCAGCTGGTTGAAACCCTAGATGTGCAACCCATGGATAGGAAGGGCCAGCCGTACAGGAGACAGGAGTAATCCCTACCCACAGAAGGGAAGGAAGGGAGAAGAGAAAGAAAAAAATAAGAAAAAGGAAAAGAAAAGAAATGAAAAACAGGGGAGGCAAGAAAAAATATAAAAAGAAAGAGAAAATAGGGAGGAAGGAAAAAGCAGGAAATGGAAGGAGGAAAAGGAAAGGTAAATGAAAATACAGAAAAAAGAAGGGAAACTCACTAGGATAATAAAAACATTTTGTTACGTACACTCAAACACTTTCTGAGAGCAGAGCATATTACTCTGTTTATAACCACTCCTTTATGAATGCACGGCTATGAGACCCACTACATTTAGTGATTTTATGACTTAATAAGTTTCTAAAATAAATTTCCTTCATATTTAAGTATTTTATATTAACATATTTAGAAAGCAAGTATTATACTATATGCATTTTAAAGGCATATTAAGATTTTAAATATCATTTGTAATACTGAAATGCAGTATGAAAATATTTTTTAAAAACTGCAGATATCTCACTATGCCTTTCACCCTAAATGCATTAGAAACAATTAGCTAGGACTCTTTTATGATTTTACCAATCACAGTGAGTCAAGATAAAAGGGCCATCTGACTTTTTTCAAAATGATAAAGCAAAACAAACAAAATCAACAGTAAACTCCTTCAGTTTGACTAATTATCTATGAAGTGAATAAATATAATCAGCTGCAAAATCATGCTTAGAAATACTAATTTTCAACTAATTTGTCCTTCAGACCTAAATATCTGCTTCCAAATAGTAATGAAACATTTCCCTTCCTCAAAGGTGTCATGCTTTTGAAAACCATCCTGCCAAGCACATGGGTATCATTTTGGATCACAGGTTCTATCATCTTAGCAGTGTCCTGTAACCTATTCATTTTAGAGATAACTCTCAGATTAAAAGCTGAAGTGGATTTCAGCCATGGTTCTTCTGTCACTACTTATCTGTTAGAAAATGAGGCCAGGAGAAAGACAAACATATACTCAATACAGAAAGAAAAGCATTGACATTTGGACAATAGGTACATAAAAAGCTGACTTTAAGCAGAAGTTAGAGTCCCTTTAAAGATATCCCAAATTAAAGCACTCCCTGTACAACGTGATTAGCTACAGTACACTTTCCAAGCTATCACCAGTTTTGATTAGTCTAAAACAAAAAACAAAAAACAACAACAACAACAACAAAAACATGGTTTGCTACCTGGTACAAAAGGCTTAAAGTTTAAATAAGAACTAAGGAAACATCACAAATTTTGTGTGTGTGTGTGTGCGTGCGTGTGTGTGTTTGAGACAGCATCTCACTCTACTGTGCCTGGCTAACGTGAATTTTTTTTTCTTTTGTAGAAACAGGGTCTCCCTATGTTGCTCAAGCTGGTCTCAAACTTCTGGGCTCAATTGATCCTCCCGCCTTGGCCTCCTAAAGTGCTGGGATTACAAGCATGAGCCACAGTACCCAATCTAACCTTTAATGCCAACTTCAGAACTGAATTTCAAAATAGGCTACCTGTAAAAATACACTACCTGTAATACTGAGCAATAAATTAAGAAAAACAAAAACTTATAGTTTTTGCTAGTAACTGGTTAGTTTACTCTTAAGAGAGTAAACATATTTGGAAAATTAAAGGAGGAACTAGAGACTTTGATGTTTCATTTTAATTAAAGAATCTCAATTGGAAAAATTACTTTTTTCTCTTCTGCTCCCACTTGGTCCTCCCCACAGGTTTTATAGGAAAGGCAAATGATATTAACCTAAAAAGGTACTGCCATGTTTATAGAGTAAGTTACACAGTAGTAACTAATCTAAGTAAAACTATCAGTGAAAGAACTCAGGTGTTTTATTACTAATATCACCGAAACTCGAATCATTTGTTTCTTACTAATGACAACAAAATGATCCTTAACTTTTAACAAGGCAAGTAATTAAAAGTTTAAATACAAGACAGCTGGTTAATTCATTGCTCTACTTCTGATTCTAATTCTAGGAATAAAATTCATAGAAGATAGCAATGATTCACTTGAAGCTAAGACTCCACCAACATTTTTCCTGACACAAATGTTAAACTATATAAAGAAAGCTATCCAAAGTTTTTTTTTTTTTTTTAAATAGCCTATAAAACTACCTCCATGATATTGTACTGGAAATGTACAAGTAAAGCAGAGAGCTGGAGTGTTCTCCAAAAGAACACTTAGGTAGGTAGTCTCAATTCCCTAAGAAACACATCATGTCAACACGATTGGTTGTACACAGAACCACTTACCACTATCTGACAGTTTTCAGTTTAATCCCGGATGTTTCCCTGATTTCACTACTACCAAAAAATCTCTCTCCTCATTATGAGTCCATGTATTTTTTTAAATAAGTACAAATATTTCATCCAGTTATCTATAAATCCCTATGCAGACTAATTCCATGTTTACGAAGCTGATTAATCAATTTCAAATAACTATATAAGAATCATAATTATTTCCTAAGGGGGTGTGGTGTTTCAATGCCTATTGTGTGCTTCCTTTTTCAAAAGCACAGAATGAAATTTACTGACAAGCTACAAAGTAACATTTAATGCAATTTTTAACATTTTTTTCCTAATAGAAGAGATAGCATATTTACCTCGGCTAAAGTAATAAGAAGTGGATCAAATGAAAGACTTTCAGGAGGACATTCCCACTGTAATCTGTGTTTTACTGAACCATGTACCAATCTAAAATATAAAAGTCAGTGAATGCAACAAGAAAAATATAATTCTATATTAAGCAGGTATCATCTAACATAGAGCATAACCATATTAGAACAAGGACATTTTACAAAGCAATGTCAATAATCCTACAAAATCCTACTCTTTCAGCAAAAGTGACCCCACATGTGTTAAGGTTACAGTTTTGGTGCTTAAGCATGTTGCTGTCTGTGAATCTTAACGCAAACGTTCCAGGTGATATCTTTTGGTAATATGACACAGTAGGTAATCTACAGAAATGAAAAAATGCAAACAAAATGTAGTAATTATTAAAAATGTTGTACAAGGAACATTCTTTTTCAGATATAGATCATGTAACCCTAACACTAACAACCTGAAGGCAAAAACAAGTTTTCTCCCTGTTAAAGAGAAGAAAACTGAGGCCAGGAAGGTAAAATGGCCCATTCAGGGTTACAAAGTGGTGGCCCCTGAATTAGGGTTTCTGCCTCTTTTAACTGTTTTTTTTTTTTGCTTTGTTTTGTTTTTGAGATGGAGTTTCGCTCTTGTTGCCCAGGCTCAAGTGCAATGGCGCGATCTTGGCTCACCGCAACCTCTGCCTCCCAGGTTCAAGCAATTTTCCTGCCTCAGCCTCCTGAGTAGCTGGGATTACAGGCATGTGCCACCACACCCGGCTTGCCTTTTTTTTTTTTTTTTTTTAGTAGAGATGGGGTTCCTCCATGTTGGTCAGGCTGGTCTCGAACTCCTGACCTCAGGTGATCCACCTGCCTTGGCCTCCCAAAGTGCTGGGATTACAGCCTTTATTGAGGAATAACTGATTTGCAATAAACTGCACATATTTAATGTATACAATTTGGTATGTTTCTATGTACAAATACACTCAAGGAACTATCATCACAATCATGATAGTGAACTTAATCCATCAACCTAAATGCTTCTCTGAACTCCTTTGTAATGTTCTCAACTTCTTGACTCCTTTAGGCTTATTTTCATAAGAGCAAGACGTCTCTGTAAAATTGTTTTTACATTTTTGCAACAATAAATTGTTGAGGGGTGGGGAGTAGAGAGTTAAGAACCTTTAAATAGGGTTTCAAATCAGAATCTAAATATGAAATAACAATAAACTGAAGAGTATTTATTGAGCTTATTTTTCACTCCAAATCTGAAAATACCATTAAAAAACTAGATTTCTTTAACTTTGGAACAAAAATAAATAAATGCTGTAATCCTTTCCACAATCAAAATAAAATTTTCTATCATCTAGAACAGGCTAAAACTGGATGCACTCTGAAGAAATGCTTTATAGAAATAAATCATAAAATGATATATTATCCATAGTCTGTATTTTTAAAAAAATAGTTCTGACATCTGTCTAGAAAGGCAGCAAGAATTATATCCAAAAGGAAGCAAAAACGGCCATATGTATTTATTATGAAACAGAAACAATTTCATTAAATTGACAACTTTCATTTTACCAACAAGATAGGATTTTTTAATTTGCAACTTGCCCAAGCCTGTGAATGCTTAAATTGCTTATTTCAGAAAAAGGGTTTACGTAAATTTCTTAAACTAATTGATGGTTTATCATATATCCCAATAACTGTATTTTGGAATTAAAATGGTTATCTTCAACAACATCCAGGGATCTGTAACAGTCCAAAAGAAAGTGTGAATACAGTCACCTTTATTTCAACCTCACTAGTAAATAAAACTTACAATACATTTAAACTAAACTGTATTGATTTTACTCAATGATTTTGAATAATCTGGTCAGTTATAAATTGTATTGATTTTACCTGCAAGGAATACCTCCTTTAGAGTAAATAGCTGCAAATGCAGAAGGCGCTCGTGACTGTTCACCAAACTAAAATAAAAAATGAAAATATTACTATCACCCATACTTCTGAGGTCAGACGCACACAGCCATCTTGCTTTTCAAACCACCAAGCTGGTATCAAAGTGTACCATTTCTACCCAGCAACACAATTGAGAAAAATTGTCAATTCTCTATTAGAATACCACAACTACACTTTGTACATCTTGTTTCCCCTAACGATTCAGAATGCTTGAAGGCGGCTGAAACCACATATTGATAGTTCTACCCTCTTCCCACTGTGACCCTTCAAGGTGACGACTCTATGGAGAAGGGGTGTTAAGTACAGGAAAAGTATATTTGTTTTTTGCCTCCTGCACATCTCCTACTTTGTCCTCCAGCCAAATACAGATGGTGTAGGTAGTCACATTTCTCCAAACTGGCTTTAGGCTTCTATAAAAAACAAAGGATTACACTGGGCAGGAGGGAGAGAATTGAAGATGGAGAAGATTCTCACAAATACATGCCTGGATGTATTCTTTTAGATATATAACTTCATAACCTTTCAGTTTTGCTATATCTGAATAGATTGATTTTATACCTACTCTCAAAGATGATTTAAGGGATGGTTAATCTCAACAATCAAACAATCACAGCAAAAATAATTTCAATAAAATAAGAGACTTAAAGAGGATTTAGGAACAAAAAGTAAGTATTTTATCACATGGTACTTTTAATATATAATCAAATGAAAAAATAGTTGCCTGAATTACAAAATATAAATTGACTTGTTTTAAAGACATAACTACATAATGTTTTTTAAGTCACACACAGTGGTAGTTTTAAAATGTCCTTAAAAAGTTTAGAATCAGCTCTTTTTTCCTCTGGAAAAGCATGAGTTTTGAGTAAAAGCACACAGGAGAAAATTCATTCAAGTTAAATTATAATAAAAGATTGATTTCTGGCCGGGCGTGGTGGCTCAAGCCTGTAATCCCAGCACTTTGGGAGGCTGAGGCGGGTGGATCACGAGGTCAGGAGATAGAGACCATCCTGGCTAACATGGTGAAACCCCATCTCTACTAAAGATACAAAAAATTAGCCAGGCATGGTGGCAGGTGCCTGTAGTCCCAGCTACTTGGGAGGCTGAGGAGGCAGGCGAATGGCGTGAATCCGGGAGGCAGAGCTTGCAGTGAGCCCAGATCACGCCACTGCACTCCAGCCCGGGCAACAGGGCAAGATGCCGTCTCAAAAAAAAAAAAAAGATTCATTTCCAGAACTCAATCCATGTTATGTGTAACAATTCAGAAGAGGAATGTTTCACTTATCTAGTTACAATTTCTGCTAAGAAATACAAGTTTTAAAAATTATTTTCAAGTAATAAACATATTAGGTAAGAAAGTTATTTGAAAAAAGAGAATAGAAGATGGAGAAGATTCTCACAAATATATGCCTAGATGTATGTATTTGAAAAAAGTGCTCCACATATTGGGGAAAAAATTAAGACAAATTAGTACTATACTCTCAACATATTTTACTTCTACCACCTACAAGCAAACGATCTTTTTGGCCCTTACAGATCATGAAAATAATCCCTAAATTTTCAAAATACCCACAGAGACTACATTTCTGATTGAAATGTTAAACAATTCCTTTGCCTTTCTATTTTGTTCTAGAGATAATCATGGTTTCATCTTCCACGTCCCATAAAATCAGAATTTTTTTATGAATGGATTACTTTTATTCATTTTAACCAAATTTTACCAAGTCTAAAGGGAAAAATGTTATCCCATTCAATTTTTAATAATTTCAGGCTATAGTTCAACTCTGCATTAATGTTATATACCATACTATACTGAATTAGCATTTCAAAAAGTTTAACTCAAATATTTAAAATATTAATGTGCATAAATCACAATAGTGAATTCACATAAAATTAACACACCTGTTTAGTAACAGAGTTGAAAAATCTGAAAGTTTCCAGCATACCAGATGCCTCCACTGCCTCTCCCAAATCCCTACTACCTCTCGTCCAGAGGTAAATATTATTCTGACTTCCAACTCATTTTAGATTGGTAGCCTTTACATATCTTAGACATGCTTATCTCAGGTCAAATTATTTAACTATTTCCCAAAACTTTCCTCAATTTTTACTAAAACTTAGGACTAAGGTCATTAAATATTATTAATTCAAAAAGTACTTATTTAAAGAGACGAAGAAAATTGAAGCGTCACCACAAACTCCCTCAACTCAATATAAGCAAAGGAAGTGAGAGCAACAAGATTATTAGGGCCTTCTTCAGGTATTCAATTTCCTTGACACTGAAGATTACAGAAAGAAGCAAAGGAACACAGCCGCTCCAACTATTTTTCACTTTTCTTTTATCAAGCCAGACACTCCTTCCATCTTGGAGAGCTCACTATACCCTTACTTCCTTAAGTACCTGCCATACTCTACCTACCATCAAAGTCAGTCAGGAGCTTCAGCCACTCTCACAATCCCCTTCGAAAGCTGAAATCACTAATATCTCACCCTGAGTTGAGCACGGGGCAAATAACACCTGGTGCTGTTGCACAGGTGTGTTCACTTCTGTTTTTTATTACATAAATCCCATGTCTATTAAATCTCATTAAATTGTTAGGAAAGGGCAAAGGAGGCTAGTACTACAATTAGGATTTCTAGTGGAGCTAATTTACAGAATACAGAGGAACAGTCAGAGACCTTTATGCAACTATGGAAGCACGAAAAGCATTCTGTGGCAACTGAATACAAGTTTATTCATTGGGAAGTAAAACAACACTGCAAATAAAATCTAAAGCTAAAGTGCAATTTTCTATGCACGACAATGCGATAACCCAAAGAGGTTAACTTCTGTGTCTCCTTACCTCCATACTCACTCCCACATGTGGCTGATTATCTCAGTACCTCATCATCATAACCACAGGCCCTTCCTCATCATTAGCTCAAAACTAGCAAAGGGACAAAACTCAAGACAGCATCCAGAATTGTTCAATACTGTGTGAAAGGCCTTTAAAAAATCTACTGAGTTAGGAGTAGTTTTGGACCTACCGGGTTAATTGTTTTAGGGTTCAGTTTATCACTTGGTCGAGGATGAAGTTTTCTTGCAGACTCTGGAGAACTGGTTGACAATGAGGATTTGCTTCCTTGAACTGCATTCCTGTGTTTTATCTGTGTGCTTGATGATGTCCTCTGATCATAGTCACCTGGACAAAACAGACCATCAATAAAAACCAGGTAAAAGCAATAAAGTTCACCTTGCATCCATCTGTAACACATAAAGTGCCATTAACAAACTTGGCCTCTTCACTTAAAACACAAAGCTCTGTACCTCTTGCTCTGTTTTTCAACTGTGTACCTCCAGAGCCCCCCGATTTCTGCATTGCTTCCCTTTCACTCCTGCAGTTAAAAAAAAAAAAAGTTGATTTCAAAATTTGTTTGGAGGAGCATTTGTTATCAATACAAAGACCAAACCAGAACAGAGTATACAATTATATAATACAGTAAAAGATACACAAAAAAGTTGATATGGAGCAAAATACTGGAAAAGACTAATGAGAAAACATGAAATTATGTCAACTTCAATAGTATCAGTAACAGCAAAATAATCTTCTCCAAGAAAATGATGTACAAAAGTCAACTTTTTTTCCATTCAAATTGTCAAAATAAACCGTTAGAAACTCACTTCTAATCCTTGGCCACATCAGAAAACACAGACTAGATTTCTGAAAGGAGTGGTTGGCACATCCCCTATCATCCTCTCTACCTTCTCTGGCTTATTTCCGAAGTTCCAAATGTTACCATGTGCACATCAAGCTCTACTTTTCCAGTGACATAATGAACTCTTCTATCCAATGTATCACAAGCTCCTTAAACTTAATATAACTAAAACCGAGGCTGTCACACTGAAGTTATGAATCCCTTGTTAGCCCAGGGTGCCACCAGTTTTCTGGTTCTCATACTGAAAACCAGAATCACCATTGTTTCCTTTTCCTTCATTTCCTACACTCAATGCTACATGTTGTGATGACAAAGAGCGAGCTTTGGGCTCAAATATGGGTCTACATCTCAGTTCTACCAATTATGAAGTTTATGAATTTAGGCAGATTTAACCTCCCTAAACCTTGACTTCCTGACCTGTTTAAAGAGGGAAATAAAAGCCTATCAAGGTTTTCTGGGGGAGTAAATGAAATTCTCAAGTTACTCACCTACGGAATATTGGTTCACTTTTCCCTTACACAGTTCCTTTTCTTCTGCTAATGGAGGACTCTAGTTCATATCCCAAGGTTTCCAGCTAATCCAGTCAATTTCTACAATTGTGTATCTCTAGCAAGGAATACACACACACACACACTCATACCCTAGTGCCTACTGGTATTTTTAGGCCAAGCTTCATTCCCAACTTACATGAAGCCTTTCCTGATCTTGGTTTTTCAAATGCATATTTCTATGGCATTCTGATTTCTATCCTGTGTCCTTATTTCTGCTTGATTACTCTGTTTCCTCACTTCCATGACAACTAGTTACTCTATTAGCACGTGTCTCACTTTAATGCCTTTAATAATGACTGCCTCTCAAGTATAGCGTAAGATCTTCCCTTAGGACAACACAGGTAAAGTCCTCTTCCACCTCCAAATGACAGCTTTTCAAATATTTGATGGCATTAACTCTTAACTCCTTCATTTTTTCTTCCTCAGGATAAACACTGATACTTTTTAAAATTATTCCTCACATGAAATGCTTTTAATCCACTTAACAAATTAGAAATCCTCAAAAGGAGGACAAATAGCCAGATATCTCAAACATGATGTACCAGCTTAAAGTCTGATACCATGTAAAGATAAACTAAATGTAAACTTGCTTCTGCACACTGAATAATTTCAATTTCCTTGATTTAATACATTGATCTCATTTATCTCATCCCACTACCAGCAGATGACTTATTTCCCAGTTACCACACTTCACCTTCATCCCCAGAGCATTTTCTAGTACTATGGTAATTAAAATCTCATTAAAGTTGTCAGATAATATTCTAAAATAAGCTGAGAGAAGCTTCAAATATGTTAACCTACTATCGTACTTCTGTGATCATTCAACAAGTATTTAATATGGTGCCTGACTTTTGTTTTGAGAAGCTCCTGGAAGGGGAACAACACAAGTTTCTGTTGGAAAAAAAAAAAAATACATCAGTTTCCTCAACTCCATAATTGGGCATAATTACAGGAACTACTTTAAGTGTTGATGAAGACTAATACGAATATATGTAAAACAACATTTCTATAATGGTTGGCATACAATAAGGGCCACATGAGTCTTAGCTATTATTATAATTCTCTTTACAAGGGTACAAAGTGTTCTTTAGTATTACTATTACTAACAACAGTGTGACCAAATGTTTTCTCCTTCTTAAAAAATTTGGTTTAACATCTTGGGCTACATCAATTTGAAGACCAGGTGAGTTCAATTTCTTTTGATCATCAATTGTTAACAGCTGCAACAGATGAACACGAAGCAAAGATGCGTACCCACAAACATAACAAATGCATAGGCAGCCACATCAAATTATGATGCACATTTTTCAATACTACCTACCAATTCAGTAGAAGTTTTGGATGGAATTTTATAGTTAAATTTCTATCTTCCTTCACGTCAAAAAGTTGTTCCTGTAACAAACCAATGGGAAGGTGTTGCATTATATTTTGAATGAGTTCAGAAAGTCACCAAAACTCATTTGAAAAAGTCTTAAACATGCTAGAAAATTGAGCTTCTACAGTTTGAGTATACAGGACAATTTTTAAGTACAATATACTTACATAATTTTCAGCAATAAATACACATACAGTAATGCAAACATGTATACATTCCCTTTCAAAATTCTGTATTAGTTTCTTTCCAAAGCAATTGCTTTTTCACTTTTTTATCCTTTACCTTAAGGACAAATTACAGTTGGCTCTCCGTATACGCGGGTTCGACATCTATAGATTGACCCAACCACGGATACGGAGAGCAGACTGGGGGACTTCAACATGGGTGGATTTGGGTATCTGAAAGAGACTGGGGGGAGGGAGGGAGTCCTGGAGCCAATCCTCCACGCACACCAAGGGACAACTGGAAGTGTGGTCAATTTTTAAAAATAACCACCTGGGAGCATACCACTGACAAGCCTGGAGTATGAGTTGTGAAAGAAAGTTTAATAAATCGTATCCTTGGTTAACTCTTCTTCCAAGTGGTTTTCCACTAAATAACATGTGAAGGATGGTGTAAAGGGGCAGTGATGGGAAGAAGCGAAGCAGTAAGAACTATTTTGTGTTATAAATATTATCAAGGTCACCGCTCATTCTTTTACAAAACAAGATAAAGGTTCTAATTATAGATATTAGAATCCATAAATCCACTTAACCTGGAACTAAACTACGTCACAATATCAGAAAGCAAACAAACCACCCTATGAAGCCCACACATTCCCCTTAAAGCTTCCTTGGCTGCTACAGGTCATCTATCTACAAGGGACTGCCGACATCTTTGTCAATGGTAGGAAAGTGTACTTCCTATCATTGTTTGGACAGCTGATATAGCCTATTTCTTTCCCTGTGTGTACTTTCTCCTGTACTCAGCTTTTAGACCACTGAACTAAAAAAATTCTCAGTCAGCAGAGGCCACATTTTTTTCCTGCTTTCTAATCCAGGTCTAGAAAGTTCCAAACGTGTAAGATCCCCACTAAAGAAACTATGTTCCATTTGTAAAGCTCTGTCAAATTCTAAAAGACCCAGAGCCCAACAGTCACTTATCCCAATCCCTTTGTTTAACCACAAATTCAAAGGGCCAGTATTAGGGGTCGCAGAATCTGCTTAGGGGTCTTAGAATCAACTTTCCATCTTCCCAGCCACCCCTCCTACACTCACTTCTAGATACTTAAAGACCAGTCCAGGGCCAGGATGCTATCAAAGTTAGCAAAAGAGGAAGACACAGAAAAAAAAAGAAAAAAGAAAAAACAGATTATTTAAATGGGCCGAGGGAGGAGGAGTTTACCAGTTTTAATTCAGGTTAACGAAGGATACTCTCGACAGACCCTCTACCCCAGGAAAGGAGGGGCACACTCCAAGTGCTCACGATCTCAAGGGTCCTTAGCAACGGGGTCCCAGGGCCCTAGCCACAGATCAGGAAGCAAACTGGCTTGGCCGACAGCGCGGACTGGACACCCGTACCCGCGGTTCACGGATCCGGGGACTCGTTCCTACCGCGCCTCTCTCCCGCCGCGACCGGCACACAAGCTGCCCCCACCGGGGGCCGGGGGAGCTTATGCCCGGCACTCGGTGGGCCAACAGCCGCGGCCACTGACACCGAGCGCCGGCGTTCGGGGAAATAAGGCTCCGCGCGGCCCGCCCCCGAATCTGGTCGCGCCGCGCAAAGACGTCAGACGCACGCTGCGTCTTCTAAACCAATAGTAAGAGGTCGCGGAGGAGCCCCAGAAGAGGGTTGCCCAGGCAACCAGCCGCCAGGCGTTCAGCGAGCAGCTCATGAACTACAGACGCTGTCTCTGGCGACAAAGGGGCACCTGGTGGAGGATGTTTTTCGACTAAGAGGTCCAGAGAGCAGAGGGAAGATGACGGGTGCCCAGTCGCCTGCGCCCTAACCTCTCTCCAACCCATGCGCTTAACTCCTAAACGCTTTTCTCGCACACTTAATACGCATTGTTCCTCAACTATCTTACCCTAGATACCCGGAGAGCTGAAGACTGTGAACTCCTCCCCCGAATCTTCAGGGGTGAAAGCCACAGCCATCTGCATGCCCAGCTGTGGGATTTTCTTGTAGTTTCCTGTCCTATCTGGCTAACTCATAAGCCTAGCTGTGGAAATTCGTTTCCTGTCGTATTGTATGAATCTCATATGTTATTGCATTCTTCACAGTATATCCGCATTTAAGTAGTAAAAAGCATGATTTTGTGCTCCACATCATAACAAAACTGATGCTGCAGGAAAATGCATGTTCCCTTGCATTGCGTTCCACCAGCAACAATTTGGGTTGTCATAGTTAAGTCCAAGCCCTTTGGACCTGTCCACTGCACTCCTCTGTAGCATCCTCTACTGTTGCCAACCCAAAGCCCTAACTTTTTGCGTAGGTAACACTAAAGTGGCATTATCTGAGCACTCGAGGCTGTGTAATCCTTTTGTGCTCGTGTAGCTCCATCCTTGCTTCCTGCCCAGCACCCCAGAAGCATCTTCATTAGACTGTGAGTTTCTTCAGGATAATGCCTTTATCTTTGCCCTTTTTGTTTCTCCGGCTTCAAGCATAATGCGGTGGGTATTCAAGAAATGCCCTCTGAATGAATAAAATGAATGAATAAATTCTGTCTATAATTTCTCTAATGTTCTGTGAACCTTGCATACAAATCTAAATTTTAAAATTTATTATAAAGTATTTACCTTTCTTTCTCACTAGATTGAAATTGTCCTTATAGCTTTTCTATCCCCAATGCCTAGCGCACTGCATGCTTAACTAACGTTTTTCTTTAAAAGGAAAAGAACAATTTTTTAAAAATCTTGTATCCTGTATCTTCGGCTACTTTTACTTTATAATCTCTCCTCTCCAGCTTCCTCAAGACCTATTATATTTTCCTTACCCTTAGCATCTTCAGTGTTGGACTCAGCAGAGCTCCTAGTTCGTGACCTTTTAACCCCTCCTCCCTGTACTGTAAGAATGATTTGTATTCAGTATTGCAGAGGAATGACATGCATATACGTTCTGGAGTTAGGCTATCTAAAACTCACCTCCACGCCTTATCAGCTATGAGTCCTTGGGGATGACAACCCCTACAAGCCTCCATTTCCTCTTCATCATTGGGTTCTTGTGAGGCTGAAATTTAAGAGCACAAATACCTGACACATAGGAAGTACTCAATATGTATTGACTAGTGCAATTATTCAGGTGAAAGCAAATTAAGGCCAACATAGAGGACATCGTAAGTGGCAAAAGTCCCATGCTATGTGTTGGTGTATGAACCATGGACAATGATATGGATTTTTCATATCTTTATAATAACCACAATTAGTATAAGCTGCTCCTAATCACAATTAAAACAGCCTCTTCTAAACTTTGTCATCATTTTAGACAATGAACAGAAAACATGCTCCTTGGCATTGCAACTCTATCAGGATATTATGCAGTAAGTGGTGAGTGCTTTCTTGAATACACTAGTTTGACAAGCCTGTGAGGCATCTTGCGGGAGCTAACTAGCATACAGTTGGATCTGCTCGTCTAGAGGGCAGGAAAGAGACCTGGGCGCACAGCTATGGATTTTAGAGCCGTCAGCATATGTAGACACTGAGTTGGGCCATAGGGGTAAAATACCTTCTGAGGAAAGCTCACAGTGTGTGAGAAACAGAGACTGATTGTGGACTTTTGTCTTCTATTCAGGTTTTAAGGTTTAATTTTCTATTTAAGAGAGAATGGGATGAGGGAAAGAAGGTGACCTATTTGTCTAGCAGTATGATAAATGATTCTGAAAAGACAGAATATGCCATATATTTTCTGTTTGCTCTTGTATAGGTACACTCTTCCCTTTGTCCTGTTATTTGCTCTGGGATGCTGATCGCTATGAACTATATCAACAAGGCTCCAATGCCTTCTGGTTTCTGACTGGGTTTGGCTGCTGAAGAACACTAATAGGAGATTAGAGAATTAGAGGAAAGTGAAGTCAGAGTATTCATTCTCCTGCTCCTATCCTTAAGGGGTTCCCTAAAGCTGGTCATACCCATAAGTGAAGGTCACATCTTTCTGCTATGGTCTGATTGTTTCTCTTCCTTCAAAATTCATAGGTTGAAATCCTAACTCCCAAGGTGATGGTATTTGGAGGCGGGGCTTTGGGGTGGTGATGAAGTCATAGGGTTGGAGCACTCATGAATGGAATTAGTGCCCTAATAATAGAGGCCTGAGAGAGAACCGTCACTCCTTCCACTATGTGAGGACACAGTGAAACAATTTCATCTGTGAATCAGAAAGTAGGCCCTTACCAGACACTGAATCTGTCGGCACTTTGATGTGGACTTCCCAGCCTCCAGAACCATGAGAAATCAATTTCTGTTGTTTATAAGCCAACCAATGTATGGTATTTCACTATAGCAGCCCAAATGGACTCAGAAACTTTCTAAATGTCAAACTTCAGTTCTAGGCACAAAATCTCAGAGGCTACTATCTCTAGATTACTGTACTGTCTGTGTGATTCCCTGTACCTTTATAAGTAAAATTTCTTCAAATTGTCCTATTTTTAATTTGTTACTCCATATTACATAACATTATGAATTAGGTAATAAATCTAACCAAAATAAACCACTCAGGATGATTTTTTTTCTCATTGTCCTGGTTCTCATTGTCTTGTGAAAAAATTATTCATTATTTATTTATTTACATTTAAGCCACCAAGCATTTTTAAGAAAATGTTGTCTTAGTTCTTGTAAAGAAAATCTCCTCGTTTTTATACTAATTACAGACAGAGCAATCATTCCCAATGATTATTCCCAAGTCCTAGCATTGAGAAATAAGATACAAGAAATTTGTATAATTTCCAGCACACTTTGTCAGGAAATGTTAGACATCATCATTATAAAGTCATTGAGTGTCCGCTTGCACATGGAACAAATTAAGCAGTGATCATGGCTCCTCAGGTGAAAGCAAATGAAATCAACATGAGTGAGCATATGAGGTAGCATTGTCCAATAGAAAAGTGATGCAAGTCACATAATACAATTTTAAATTGCCCAGTAGGCATATTTTTTTAAGGTGGAATCATGTGAAAGTAATTTTAGTGGTATATTTTTATTAAGCCAATATGTCCAAAATATTATCACTTCAACTTGCAATAAATATAAACACTATTAATGTGACATTTTACATTCTTGTTATTTGTGCTAGGTCTTCAAAAGCTGGTGTGTATTTTACACGTATAGCACATTTCAGTCCATACTAGCCACATTTCAAATATTCAATAACCACAGATGGCTAGTGGCTACCATATTGGAGAGCACAGAAAGCTATGGCCACTGAGAGTTGAGCAAACATAGAATGAAGTCAATAAATGTGTCAAATAGCTAGAGAGTTCATACTGTTTGTAAAACACACCATTAGATGTTTGAGGATCAATCCAAATGTAAAGGATATGAATTGGGTATGAACCTCAGACTACAGAGCCAGTGCAATTAACACCTTCCTTTATGATTCACAGTACTATTCAATTTCTTTTACAAATGTCTTTTCTTTCCATGAAAGAAGCTTACCCTTCCTCTCCTTGGAATTGTGTTGACAGGATGAGGCTTGGAAGAGTGTGGCATCTGGTCCTCTGTTGTCATCTGCTGGGATATACATACTTTGGTCTTTCTGGTCCTCAGTCATTTATCCTTCATTCATGTAGATTGCTCATGTCTGTTTTTCCTTCCAGGTTCTCATTGAGAGCTAATTCCAGTCTCCTTTTAACTATCCAGGAGGTAGTCTATTCTTCCAATCTGAAGCCAAATAAATTCAGCTGTTAGCTTCTACCTTGTAGAAACCATGGGAACCTGTGAGGTTGCTGTAGAGTCTTTTGTCTAGACACACTATAAGGCCATTTCTTCTCATCCTATACCCTAAGTTCATGGGTATCTAGGCCCTTATTAGTTCTGGGGCATTGCCCTGGCAGGAGGATGGAGGATGGGAAGGAAGGGCATATTGTCTCTTTGCTCTCAGATCTAGAGCTTGACTCTGACTGATGACATATTCTTCTAGCTCTTCCAAATAATGACTGGCCTTGACCTTAACTTTTTTTTTTCTTTATTATTACTATTATTATACTTTAAGTTCTAGGGTACATGTGCACAACGTGCAGGTTTGTTACATATGTATACATGTGCCATGTTGGTGTGCTGCACCCATTAACTCGTCATTTACATTAGGTATATCTCCTAATGCTATCCCTCCCCACTCCCCCCTCCCCACAGTAGGCCCCAGTGTGTGATGTTCCCCTTCCTGTGTCCAAGTGATCTCGTTCAATTCCCACCTATGAGTGAGAACATGCAGTGTTTGGTTTTCTGTTCTTGCGATAGTTTGCTGAGAATGATGGTTTCCAGCTGCATCCATGTCCCTAAAAAGGACACGAACTCATCCTTTTTTATGGCTGCATAGTATTCCATGGTGTATATGTGCCACATTTTCTTAATCCAGTCTGTCACTGATGGACGTTTGGGTTGCTTCCAAGTCTTTGCTATGGTGAATAGTGCCGCAATAAACATACCTGTGCATGTGTCTTTAGAGCAGCATGATTTAACTTTTGAAATCCAAAGTCAAGAATTCAACCCTTAGCATCAGAACTTTATGATAACAACTCCTCCCTGAGGCAGTAAGCATAAAATAGTCCAGCCACAGTCTGCATGGAAAAAATGTCATGGGATAGCAGGAAATGTTACTTTTACAGAAATATTTTATGACATTAGTTTATAATCTGTTTTAGAATATTTTATAGAATTGTTGCCAACTTTATTAAGGTATAATTGATAAATAAAAATTGTAGATATTTAAGGTGTATGGCCGGGTGCGGTGGCTCACGCCTGTAATCCCAGCACTTTGGGATGCCGAAGTGGGCGGATCATGAGGTCAGGAGATCGAGACCATCCTGGCCAACATGGTGAAACCCTGTCTCGACTAAAAATACAAAAATTAGCTGGGTGTGGTGGTGCGTGCCTGTAATCCCAGCTACTCGGGAGGCTGAGGCATGAGAATCACTTGAACTCAGGAGGCAGAGGTTGCAGTGAGCTGACATTGCACTGCTGCACTCCAGCACGGGCGACAGAGAGAGACTCCGTCTCAAAAAAAGAAAAAAAAATTAAGGTGTACAACATGATGTTTTGGTATACATACATTATAAAGTGATGACCGCAATCCAGTGAATTAATATATCCACATATATATTCACTACATGGATATATTAATGGTAACTATATGAGGTTACCATTTTGTGGATCTATATTAATCATATAACATATATTATTATATGTAGTATATAAATAATTATTAATATAGATCCACAAAACAGTAACCTCACATGGTTACCATTTACTGGTAACCTCACATACTTACCATTTTGTGTGTATGATGAGAACATTTAAGATCTACTCTTTTATCATATTTCAAATGTACAATGCAGCATTGGCAACTAGAGTACTATGCTGTACAATCTATCTCCAGGACTTATCCATCCTGCCTAAATGAAACTTTGTAACCTTTGACCCAGGTCTCTTTATTTTCCTCATCCCCCAACTATAGATTTTTTAAAAATTCTGAGGTGTTAGTCAGAAAAAGATACTGTTTAATGAGTGTTTTATTCCACTTAGCTCAGTATAACCAATTAAATTGATGGTTAGAGGTAGATAAGAAAGACGTGGCATTTCCCCTATGTCCATTAAAAAGCAAAACATCAGCCACTGTTCAATCAGTTCCTTAAATGTTAAGTAATTAATTTCTGTTCTGCTGCTCTCAGGTTAATGAGTCTTCTTTCACTAAGTCATTTGCCAAAGGACCAAATAAATAAATAAATAAATAAATAAATAAATAAATAAAAGCCTTGATTTGACAAGTGTCCACGGTAATGTCAAGTTATAGTGAAAAATCTGTTCATGTTTCCTTCCCTGTAAATTGATAGTTAAGAGTACCCGGTACAGTCCTTTGCTGAGGAAAATGGTTGGGTTGTTCTGAAGATTCTCTTTCTAGAAGGCTTAATTTCTGATCTGTAGCTTGCAGGGAGACCTCTGCATCACTGCTACTCGCAGTTCTCTTCTCAGCTTAGCATTGGTATCGCCACCTGGCAGCTTGTAAGAAAGGCAGAATCTCAGGTCCCACCCCAGGTCCACTGAATCCAAATTTGTATATTACCGAGATTCACCAGAGAAGGAAATGTGCTTTACAGTTTAAGAAGTGCTGATTTAAACATGTGTGAGGGAGAATTTGTGATGATAGTGAATGATTACTGTTAAATTATTATAGAAACCATAGTATCAGAATGAAGGGGAATGTCATTAAGGTATAACATAATAATTTGAGAGAGATTAAGTCAAAGATTGCACTGAGAGTAAGAACATATTGTGAGCATGAATTCTGTTTATGGATTGAATTGTGCCACCCCCAGATTGATCTGAAGTCCTAACCCCATGTACTTCAGAATGTGTTGTTAAGTTGGAAATAGGGTCATAACTGATATAATTAGTTAAGCTAAGATGAGGTAATATTGGAGTAGGGTGGGATCCCTGTTCAATATAACTTGTGTCTTTATAAAAAAGGAAAATGTGGATGCATTTAGGCACACGGGGAGGAGGCTGTGTGCAGCTAACACCATGTGAGACCGGGTGATACAGCAGAAGCCAAGGAACACCAAATATTGCCAACAAGCCACCAGACACTAACAGAGTGACATGGAACAGATTTCTCATCCTCAAAAGGAACCAAGCCTGCCAACACCTTCATATCAGACTTCTGGTCTCCAGAATCGTAAGACAATACATTTTTATTGTTTAAGCCCACCCAGTTTGTGGTACTTTATTAGAGAAGTCCTAGCAAACTAATACAAGTCTGGAAAATTTTTCAGGGACTTTTAATCCATTCCATAATGTAGGTTATGATTGTATTCTGTTGAAAAGTTACATTAAACCTAGAAATAATTTCTTTCAAGTAAAACATCAATTAGTTGACAAGCATGTCAGACTTTGAACATATGATCTTGTTTTTCTATTTGTTTGTTTGTTTTTTGAAACAGAGTCTCACTCTGTCACCCAGGCTGGCATGCAGTGGCACAATCTCAGCTCACTGCAAGCTCCATCTCCTGGGTTCACGCCATTCTCCTGCCTCAGCCTCCCCAGTAGCTGGGACTATAGGCGCCCGCCACCACACCTGGCTAATTTTTTGTATTTTTAGTAGAAATGGGTTTTCACTGTGTTAGCAAGGATGGTCTCGATCTCCTGACCTCGTGATCCACCAGCCTCGGCCTCCCAAAGTGCTGGGATTAGAGGCGTGAGCCTTAAGCAGACTTCTATGCAATCTGAGAGTCAATTGCTGAAACAATTGCTGAAACATGTTTATATTGAGAACATTCTGAAATTATATGTGTATAATTAATCCTATGGGGGGTGCTGAGATTCCCTTTTTGTTTCATTAATTCTTCCCATATTGTGGGAGTCATAAAAAGAACAACTCTCACTATAGTATTGAGTAATTGGACATCTGGAGCCGCTGCTTTTTTTTTTTTTTTTTTCCTAGCATTCTTCCTACTCACATGAGGAGCAAATCTTTGCCATTACCCAGAAATGTTGAGAAAACACCTCAAATAGTTTACACATAAAAGACACACTAAAAGTTTCATTATTCTAAACCGGGGGTGTGGATTTGTCAAAGGAAATCTTTAAAATATTGTTTAAAAAGCAAAATTTATAAGAATATAAATATAAGAAATCATTGCAGGTTTGATTCAGAGTAATATATGTAAATTCAACATAACAATAAGGATTATTAAAAACTCTAAACTTTGCAAAAGTGAGCCCTTTGTTGAAACAGATTTTAGATAATGAAAAAACTGTTCAGCTTGAAATATAACAGGCTTTTGAGTGAGAATATTATATAGGAACTTTATTATCCAGGAAAAACAAAGAATAATTTTTGCTATTTCTTCTTCAAAGCAGACTCTATATTCAAAGTGCACAGTTAAGTACCCAGTAAATGAGTGTTGGATTAGCTAATTCATAGTTTCACTGGGAAAGACAATAAAAGCATTGCTGTCTTAACTATGGGATCATTTCTTGAAGCTGGTTGAGCAGAAGGCAGTTTTGGCCTTTCTGTGGAGCAAATTGAAATAATGTCCTGGGACCATGTTGTGTTCATTTTCTATGACTGCTGTAACAAATTAGCATATTTAATGACTTAATACAATGCAAATGTATTATTTTACAGTTCTGGAGTCCAACTTGGGTCCATAGGGCTAAAACCAAGATGTTGGTAGCACTGCATTTCTATCTAGGAGCTCAAAGAGGCTGGTTCAAGTTGCTGGCAGAATTCAGTTCCACCTGCTTGTGACTCTGTGATTCCCCCTTCTTGTTAGCTATAAGCTGAAGGCCTTTCTCAAATTCCAGAGGACACTATATTCCTCATTCACTTCTAAAGACTCATGTCATTAGATTAGGCCCATCTGGATAATCCAGGATGGTCTTTCCATTTCAAAGACTTCAGAATTAATTGCATTTGCAAACTCCTTTTTGCCATACAAAGTAATATATAGCTGTGGACTAGGGTGCTGACACCTTTGAGGGACTGTTTTTCTGCCTACTATATGTGGACAACACAAAGACATTGGACTAATGATGGCTTTCTCTCTTCCCGTGTTAAGTGGAGAAGTAGAAGTAATGATTTCACTAAAGCAAATAGTTTGATGGTTAAAATCAGAGCAAATCTTCAGTGGAGTTTGTGCCTAGGAAGGGGCATTAAGGGGCTTCTGAGAATCTGGATGTTGGTTACATGAATGTGTCTACATTGTAAAACTACAACAGATGAACATATATGATTTGGGGACTTTTCTGTATGTATACATGTTTTGTTAAAGAGTTTATGTTTAGGGAGCTGGACGCAGCGGCTTATGCCTGTGATCCCAGCACTTTGGGAGGCTGAGGCAGGCAGATCACAAGGTCAGGAGATCGAGACCATCCTGGCCAACATGGTGAAACCTTTTCTCTACTAAAAAAAAATACAAAAATAAGCTGGGCATGGTGGTGCGTGCCTGTAATCCCAGCTACTCAGGAGGCTGAGGCAGGAGCATCACTTGAATCAGGAAGTCAGAGGTTGCAGTGAGCCAAGATTGCACCATTTCACTCCAGCCTGGTGACAGAGCAGGACTCAGTCTCAAAAAAAAAAAAAGTTTATTTTTAAAAACCAAAGGAATCACTCAAAATATTATCTTCCTTGATATGTGGTTTATGCACAGGGTTGGTGTTATTAAAAAATATAGTATATGGAACTTTAAACAGTTCTTAATTTAAAAATTAACAGTAATCAAATTTTTCTAAAATTTAATTCTATTTCAGATTTTGATATTTGAGTAGTGATCAAATAACATGATAGATAAACTTAAGTAGTTTTTTTTTTTAGAATAAGAAATTTTATAAAGACGACTTGCATTTGTTTTTAAGTAATATAACTCTTTCTAGTCAAGAAACCAATACAAACCATCTGGGCATACCAAGATAAATTAAAAGATGTTCTTGTCCGTAGGGAGCTAATGAGAAATTAATCTGTTACAAATACTTATATAATTCAATGAGACTAGCGCTTCAATAGACGCGTACATAAAATAACTGGTAACCTACTCGTCTTAGTTTATTTTCTGCTGCTATAAGAGAATACCCATAGACTGGGTAATTTATAATGAAAAGTATATTTGGACCACTGTTCTGGAGGCCTGGAAGTCCAAGATCGAAGGGCTGCATTGGATGAGGTCCTTCTTGCTCCATCATAATGTGATGGAAGGTCAAGTGAGCATGACAGACACAGAGAGAAAATTAGACCACGCTCATCCTTTCGTCAGGAACCCGCTCCTGCAACTGTCACATGAATCCATTCATAAGGGCAGAGCCCTTAGGGCCTCATAACCTCTAAAAGGCCCCACTTCTTAATACCATCATGATGACAGTTACATTTCAACAGGAGTTTTTCGGAGCCTTCAAACAAGAGCACCAGTTAAAGGAGCAACTAATTCTATTTTAAGAGTCGTGAGAATAACAGTCATGGAAAGCTACAAAGATGTTTCTTTTGAACTAGGCCATAAAGAGTAAGTCAGAGTTTTCAGGTAAAGAGTTTGGTTGGAGAACTAAAAATAACCATCTAATTTTGACCTGCTGAAACACCCCCGGAACTACAGTAAATAGATTTTTTTTAAAAAAATACATAACCCCACAAGGATAGGGAGAGCAGAGGAAGAGACAACAGCAACAACGCAATTTAGTTATCAGAACCTTGACAACTGGCTTAGGAGATCTCAGAAAGCCAATCCTCAAACCTCATTATCAGAACCTTGACAACTGCCTTAGCAGATCTCAGAAAGCCAACCATCAAACTTCAGTGAAGAAAGTTAAGAAAAAGCTCATTTTACAGCCCTGAAACTTGAAGGGCTAGTAACCTGAAGGTCTTAGTGGCAAACAGGTGCAGCTCACATGAGGAGGACTAAGGTGAAAACACTTAGAAAAGTTAGAAACATAGATCCTTCTACTCCCCTTTTGAACCACTTCTGACTGACTTCTCTCATGCTCGGGAAGGAATCTATGAGTGTATTCTCCATGGAGGGTAAAATAGAGGATCTGTGACATGAGGCACAACTGACGGTGTGGCTACTCTACTGCAAATGGAGGAATTGGAGACCATGTGACTCCCAAAACTGAGTGCAGCCATTGTTAACTCTCTCATCCAACTTGTGTCCAGATAATGGCAGCCAGTCCAATATTCTCCAGAGAGGAGAATAAACAGTTCTTCACTCTACTCTGTAAACTGATCATCTCAAGGAGGAAGACATTTTTAAAACATCCAATGAATGGCGTGACAGTGAAACTTCTAGTTGACAAGCCTTTTCCATATTTTTAGAGCTTCCAAATATTTTTCTCACTTTCCTTGATTATGAACAGACCCAAAGACTCTACTCAGTTTGTTTTTTCTTGAGAGCTTTCACCTAATTGTGAACAAAATTTTATTATCTTTACTTTCCTAGGCTTATGCTACATTGAAAAATGTATACTAGGGTAAACTTACAAAGAAACAGTAAGGAAGAGTAAACCATAAGGCAAGGAAATTATAATAGAACAGACATAATAGCAAGATAAATGTAATTGTAAAAGAATTGTAATACTCTATGCTACAGGAGCAAATTACCCCATATTAGTTTGCTAGGGTTGCCATAAAAAAATACAACATACTATGTGGCTAAAACAACAAAATGCTATTTCCTCAGAGTTCAGGAGGCTAGAATTCTGAAATCAAGATGTTGGTTGGTTTCTTTTGAGGGCTGTGGAGAAAGGATCTGTTCCAGGCTGTCTCCTTGACTTGTAGATGATTGACTTCATGTTCACATGATATTCTCACTATGTGTGTGCCTGTGTCCAAATTTCCCCTTTTTATAAGGACAGCAGTCATATTGGATTAGAGGTCCATCCTACTCCAGTGTTATCTCATCCTTATTACCTCTGCAATGAGCCTGTTTCCAAATAAGGTCAGATTTTGACATACTGGAGGTTAGGTTTTAAACATGAATTTTGGGGTGGGCACAATATGACGCATAACAATCCCCAAATCTCAGTGGCTTAAGAAAATAAAACTTTTTCATTTACATATTGTATCATGCAAGTCAAGGAGCCACCTTTCATTCTGTAGCTCGATGTGTGGGAAAAAGCGGCCTCACCAAGGATAGGACAGCAGGTCAACAGCAGAATGAAGGGGACACGCCAGCTCTACTGTCTCGGCCCAGGAGAGACACAAAATCACTTCCACCTCCCAGACATTGACCAGAGCTAGTCACAAGCCCCAGTCTAACTGCAAGAGGTGTCAGAAGTGGATATTCGGTGAGCTGATGGGGCCAGAATTGGGCACACAATTAATTCCCAGGCAACCCAGTCAGATTTTTATTTGAATAATTTGAACCAAGAGACATAGACCGTGTCTCGTAAGAACATAATGAGTGTCAGTTTGTGTGAGCTCCTGTCAATAGGGCTTTGTGCCAAGTGCATGCTGTTAAGGTAGAGAAAGTGATCCTACAGAATAAGGAAGAGCATGGAGTAGAATAAAAGAGTAGAGGAAAAACAAGAAAAATGGATGATTATGGAGCTTATGTGAGGCTAATTCTCTGATAATCATCTGAGTCTTTGAAATAAACATTTTTAATTCGAGCAATATGCAAATATAGCCAGTTGCCTATATATGTTCTCCTTTTCTTCCTTACTAACAGAAACCCAATTTGTTCAGGGCAGTGACTTCACTATAAAACACAATAAAATATATACATACATATTAAAAGTAAAAATAAAAAACATACTTCCCATTGTCGTTAGTGTGACACAGGTCTGGCCACATGATCACAAAGGATTATATGCTGCAGAGTTATGAAAAAGTGCTTTTTTTTAATGCAAGTGCTATACTTTCTTGTGGCTTCATTGTTTATCCTTTTTGGAATGCAAGAGTAAATGTGGACAAAAAATACAAAACCCATATGCTAATGACGATGAAACAAGAAGGCAAGAGGAACCTGGGGCACTTGGACTTCATGTCACTGTCAAACCACTTCTAAACTGCACTTCTCTTCCTGACTTCTTGTTATGTGATAGAAATAAGTTAACTACCTTTCAGTTGTTTATTTTCCGGTAAGTTCAACCTAACTCAATCCGTAGGTTCAATTCTAGAGAAGAGAATCTTCCATAAAGGCAAGCTTGAAATGTATACTTTTTCTTTTTTTAATTATGGTAAGAAAATACAAACACATAACATAAAATTTACCGAATGAGATCCATTTTGAAGTATACAGCCCAGTAGTGTTAAATATTTTCACATTGTTGTGCAACGAAACTTTTTCATGTGTTGTTATTTGAAGATGGGATCTTAGGAGACAATTATGTTGAGATTAGGTTATGAGGGTGAGGCTCCCATGATGGGATTAGTGCTTTTATACAAAAAGATACTAGAGTTTGTGTGTGTGAGCTCTCTTGTTCTCTCTCTCTCTCTGCTAAGTGAGGACACAACAGGAAGGCAGCCTTCTGTAAGCCAGGAAGAGACACCCTTACCAAGATTTGGTCATGCTAGCACCCTGATCTTAGACTTCCAGTCTCCATGTGAGAATATGAATTTCTGGTGTGTAGGCCACCCAGTCAATGCTATTTTGGTATGGCAGCCTGAGCTGACTAAGACAGCAATAAAGGAAATAACTTTTATGTCCATCAGTGGGCGAATAATTGGATAATTATTGAGCATTACACATCTATTAAAAAGAATAAATAAGAGATGAATGTATTGGTTTCATTGGTGTCCATGATCTATTTTAAGAGAGAACAAAAGGAAATTGTAGAGTGATGCGTATGGATTGGACTTCTCTTTGTAAATGAAATTAAAACGAAACTAAAATGGATACATATTTTTATATATAAACATACAAGTATAGACATATCTATTTACTGACCTATCCATGTGTCTGCCTCTATCCATCCCCATTTGTCTATATATGAATCTATCTAACCTATCTACTGCTACCTGTGAGTCTAGAGAAATGCTTAAAATAGTAGTTTCTTCTGAAGAGTGTAATTAATAGACAGCAGGGGAAAGATTAATTTTATTCCTTATATATCTCTGCATTGTTTCCATTCTTAACACAAACATGAAGTTTTGTAATTCAGATAGAAGAATTTTAATTAGTTTTTCATGGTGGGGTTTTAAAGCACCTTACTGTGTAGCTTAAGAATTAAAATACTCAAGAGAAGGTTGATCAGAGATATTTTCCATTTGAGTATTTCTTATCTCATCCTATCCTATATGATATAAAGGAATTCTCTCATAACCGAGTATGCCGTTGTAAGTCCTAATTACAGAAAGCCTGTAATGTAACTATTTGGAAATTTATAAAGTTAATTGTTTGGTTTCTCAAAGCCAGTTATTAGAAAGGGAAAAATAAAGAAAACATATCATCCAAATAAATTACTTGATATGTTCTAAAACAATGTGTATTAAAAATAATATTTACCTTCCATACTTCATCTTTTAGAGTTGAAAGATATACTCAGGGGCCAAATAGCAGAGATCCCTTATTTTAAAGTTCAGACAAATGAAGCCCAGAAAGTATCCACAATTTGCCCACAATCTGTAATTAATTGATAAGAAAAATTAAGACAGCAGCTGAAAAACTAATGATTAGAAAACTAATATGGAAAACTCTAAGGAAAACGTGTTTCATCTACTTGTTACATACAGTAAACCACCCTAGAACGTAGTGGCTTAAAACAATGGCGATTTATTACTTTTCATGATCCATGGGTCAGGAATTAGGGCTAAGCTTGCTATGTGGTTTCTTTCCACACAGTGTTGGCTAGGGATTTTTGCTTGGCTGCATCTAGCTCAAAGCTAGTTGTCTTGTTGCCCTTCCATGCTTCACATGATGAGCTTGGGTTTCCTCACAGCATGGTGATCTAAGGGTAGTCCAGCCTCCTTCCAAGAAGGAACGTTCCAAGAGGATAAGCACCAATGTCTTAAAGCTCTTCACAAGCTTTTCTTTTGCCATGTTTACTAATGCCATACTGGTCAGAGAAAGTCATGGGGTAAGATAGATGACTGTCAAACCACAGTTTATAAAAAAGAAGGCATAAATGGATATAATCTTATGTTAGCCTTCAAACAACAAGGAATCATAATTTAAAGGATCAAACATGAATACACTGGATTTTTTTAGTATAGGAGTTGGCAAACATTGGCACTAGATCCAGGAGACCAAAATGTCACTGTGATCTACCAGTTGGCATAGGGGCTTTGAAGGTCAGGTGATCAATGGAGTTGTAGCTCAGGTCTATCCCACAGTGGCTCCAGTGAGTCCCTGAAGCCATGCTGTGATTATTTCCCCATTTCTGGGATGCATAATTTAAACAGACATTCTCAGAAACTGGCAGAATTCTCACATTCATTCCCTGGCCTGTGAAGTGAGAGCAACAAAAGTAGTAGAAAAAGCCAGGGGAAAACCACTAAAACAACCTTTACCTAGGAAAATAATAGACCAAAAACAGCATCACATGCCTAGAACAATATCAGTGATGAATGCCACCAACAAGCACTTAAATTATATGGAAGTGGTAACTGCCATCACATTTCCACTCAACTCACCTATTTGACCAGTATAGAAAATTGATAAAACTGGGAGAAGCACAGTGGATTTTCATAAAGCTAAACCAGGTGGTGACTTCAGTCACAGCTACCATACCAGGTGAGGTTTCATTGCTTGGGGAAATTAACACATTCCCTGGTACCTGGTATGCAACTATTGATCTGGCCAGTGATTTTATGTCCAATACCCATTAGTGAAGACTAGGTGAAGCAGTTTGCTTTCATCTGACAAAGCCAGCAATACACTTTTACTGTCCCACTTCAGGGGTATATCGGCTCTCCTGCCATACATCATAATTTAATTGATGGGAACTTAGCCTTTTCCTTCCATAACAAATTACACTGGCTGTTTGCACTGATGATATTTGGATGATTGGACCTAATGAGCAAGAAGTAACAACTACTCTATATCTACTGGGAAGACATTTACATATCAGAATGTGGAAAATAAATCTGACCAAAATTGAAGTACCTCCACCACAGTACAATTTCTAGGGATCCAGTGGTGTGGGGCATGTTGAGATAGGTGAAGACACGTTGCATCTGACCTCTCTTATGACCAAAACAAGAGATACAACACCTAGTGGGCCTCTTTGGATGTTGGAGAAAACATGTTTGACACTTGGGTGCATTATTGTAGCCCATTTACCAAGAGACCCTAAAAGCTACTAGCTTTGAAAAGAGAAGGCTCTGCAACAGTTTCAGAGTGCTGTCCAAGCTGCTGTGCCACTTGCAACAGTTCCAGACTGCTATCCAAGCTGCTGTACCACTTGGGTCAAATGATCAAGTACCTCTAATGGTGTTTGAAGTGTCAGTGGTAAAGACAGGTGCTGTTTAGAACCTCTGACATAAAGCAATCATTTTATTCAGGTGAATGATAAGCACATTTTGAAACTTTTCACAAATTCTCCCATGTCTTTCATTTTTCACTCTGTACATTTCACCTGGTATGATGTTTAATTTTCTTTGTCAACTTGGCTGGGCCATGGTGCATAGATACTTGGTTAATCATTATTCTGGATGTTTTTGTGAGGCTGTTTTGGTGTGGGACTTACATTGACATCAGTAGACTTTGAGTAAAGCAGATTGCCCTCCATAAGGTGGGTAGTCTTCACCCAGTCAGTTGAAGGCCTGGATAGAACAAAAGAATGACCTTCCCTGAGGCAACAGGGAAATCTACAGCTGACAGCCTTCAGATTTGAACCGCAGCATTGGCTCTGGGGTTCTGCTCTGCAAATTTTGGACATGGCACCCTCCATAAACACATGAGCCAATTCCTTAAATATCTCTCTACACACACACACACACACACACACACACACACACACACACACACACACACACAGACACACACATTATTGGTTCTGTTTCTCTAGAGAATAGTACACTTGATTTCTCTGTGTTTGGAGTAAATTCTAGTTGTCCAGTAGGGCAGCCTTGAATAGCAATATCAAAACTCTGTAAAAAGGTTAATCTGTGTTCCCAAATTCTTAACTTTCAATGCTAGAATCTCTAAAATACTTGTTTGCTTCTAAGAGGCATTGGCTGACTTTGGTCTTTGGTCCCCACATTGGTTTAAAGAAAGAGATTAGTGCTGGGAATAAGATAGCTCCGAAGAGTTGAACAAAGGTAAATTAACAAATTGGCTCCATCAGTGATATCTATCATTTTCAGATTAGGGTCTAAGCTAGGGTAAAACCTTCCTGATTAGCTGTCTTCCTTGGGAAGATAACCCAATACTTGTCAGTTCTTGCTTTCATTTTTTGTTCCACATGACTATCTTGCCTGTCTTATTGTTGAGATATGAGTAGTAGAGTTAAAATTAACTTAATTTAATGTGTTTGTTATCTGTTCAGATTTTTATTCAAAAATTTAAAAGTTTAATTAAGACTTTTAAAATGTGCAAATATGTACCAATATTTATTTCTCTACCATGTTACAAGAAAAGGATCCAAAAACTTTGGTCGAAGTTTAGGTTTTAGCCACTAGATGGCAGTGGATAACTATCTCTTTTACTTTGCTTTCCCGCATTCAACTCCAGCTAATGTTTCCTATTGTCAGCTGGCAAATTGAAGAGAGGAAATATATAAAGGCTATTTACTGGAGATGTTGAACAAGATAGAGATTTTATTAATGGAGTGTTGAACACATTTTGTAATTCAACTGCTAGCAAAATTCTTTTCTTTATTGTTATATATTTGTACGATTAAAAGGAGAAAATAGAATCGCATTGAAACGTACAAAGACATGGTCAGGCTAAATGCAATCAGCATTGACTGGAAATGCTTATCTTGACCAAATGCTAAGCAGAGGAGAATTACTGTAGCCTAATACATCTGCTGGGCTGCTTTGAAACATTGTTTTTGACCACATGTAAGAGACAGTTTGCATTTTCATGACATCTACACCCAAGAGCACCACTAGTAGGACTTCTGGATGTCAAGAGAGATCCTTTCTCCTGGAGTCTTTTACCTCAAACTAAAGAAAAAGGAATCCCTCAAAGAAAATGTGCTTGGAGACTCAGGATTTAAACTTTATCACTGGTTGTCTCTTTGTATTATATTTAACATTAGATTTTCCCAACCTATGTAGAACATTCAGTGTGTGGTCCATGATGGTCTTTTGGGGATGGACTGACTGCCAAGTAGAGCTATGGTTAGGAATCCTGTGATCCATGGGTAATATTATGCTACTATTTAAAAGTATATATTTACAGAGGCAAAAGTCTGAGCTTAAAATTCTTAGGATCTTTAGTACGTGGAAAAGATTTTGAGAATAACAATAATGAAGCAATTCAAAGAACAGTGTAGGCATTTCTCCCTAAAAACCTAGAGGAGGAAGCATGAAAAACCACCAATGTTGCCCAAAGTATTCATAGGCCTTAAAAACATTTTTAAGCAACAAGGGAATAAAATATTAATATTTAACAGAGTGCCACTTCAAAAGGAAAGGGGCAAAATGCTTGGTTAACAGCACATGACTTGTAGCAGTATCAGTGTTCTTGGAGACAGGCTAAGGAAGGCCACCATTAACAACCAAAGTTAGTGGCACAGCCCTAGTCACAGCAAGCTCCACCCCCTTCCCCTTCTACAGGAGTAGAAGGCAGGAATCCATGCTCAGGCTATCTAAGAAGCCAAACCTTCAAAGTGTATTGGGAGACTAAAATGCCCCAGCCTATCCCCTTATCTTATTCTTATTTATGAACAAGCATCCCTTAGTCTTCTTTATTTTCAGTGTGTTGCACTCATGTCCCTCCATGACATAACAAGGAGGAAAATAAATGCATACGTATTGGATGCTATTTTCCGGATGCCAAGTCTCTCTCCAGGTAGTAATTAGGAAAGAGTTTTATAGAACATTTAGCAATAGCACCCGGGGAGTCTGAAAGAGTTAATTTCTCTCTATACAATTTCTACCAAAGGATTGCTTCTGGGAGGAACTCTAATACTGTTCATAAAAGAGATAAAGCTGGGGACTAAAGTGGGGTAGGAGGAGATGTGCATCGCTAATATCTTTAAAAACAGAGATGAATAGGATTCAAAAGACCTCAATAAATTAAAAAAAAAAAAAGACCTTTTTAAAATAGTAATATGTGCCAGCTGGCACACACAGGAATCGATATTCTGAGTACTTTAGGGACAAGGTTTAATTCTTTTGGGTCTCATGTAGCATCTGATGCAGAGCTCTGCACTTAGCGAGCACCTAGTTAATATTTATTAAAATCGGATTGAATGTGGAACAAGTATGCACACACACACACACACACACAAGTAATTAGAATTACCCAAGCTGAAAAAGTCACTAATGCTACAAGCATTATAAGCATTATATCAAAGGTTCACAGAAGGAGTTCAGAGTGTGGGGGATGATTCTCCTGAAGCATTTTCATGCACAGAGCAAAATGACCCAGACATTCTCCGAATCAGGGTGGGGTAGGCTTGAAGGGCCTGCTGTATAAGAGCAGCCTCCCTGCGCTGGTTATGAAGCTCTGTTTCTCAGCCTCAACCCTCCCTTTCACACTCTACTTTGTAATGCTGGCACTGGGTCTCTGTAGACAGCATCTCCCCTATGCCGCTGGCTCCCTAATAAACTCTGCCAAGAGGGTGCTGGCAGCAGACTGGAAAGCAGGTGAGCTGCTGAGAAAATTTTCTTCTCTTTTGTTGGCTTGCTGGTCCTGTTGGTGTCAGGCCAGCTCAGCAGGTGGTTACAGTGAACAGATTTGTTCCAAACTTTCTGCAGCAGCCTCAGCATGTTCCTCAGAGATACCATCTCCACTCGGTCAGCCACCCAGCTGCTCCAGGACTTCTAACCTCAGTTCCACAGCCACACACAATGGCAGGCAGGGCCATCTCCACCTCCTCAGTGGTCTGGATCCCAGCGCCACCGGAATCTTTACTAAGTTCAAGGCTCTAACAACTTGATCCTGTTGCCTTTGTACCCCCAGCCCTGGAAGGGAGTCGCAGCAACTTTCTGAATAACTATCTCTGTGTTATCTCTGCATTCTCTTTTCACTTTTGTAGCCTTTGTGTTCCTCCTATACCTTGTCAATCCATTCCCTCTGTAACATCCTACTCTTGAAATTGCTGGGTGTTTTCCTAACCAGACCCTGAGGAATACTCTCCCTCATGAGTCTTTCTCTTTTTCTCTCACTGCTTCTCATCTTAGCATCTGTGAACACCAGGTACGTTAGATGCCTTCTTATTCAAGTCCCCCACACTCCATTTGAATATAAGCTCCATGAGAACATAAAATTTGTGTTTTCTTTCTTGCTGAATACCCAGACTTCAGAACAGTTTCTTCTATTAGGTATGCCTTCAATATGTATCTCTCAAAAGAACAAATGAATGAATGAATGGGTGTAGAATGAACAAATGAAAGAAATGGCTATGATTTTTTCTCTTTTTTTTTTTAGACGGAGTCTCGCTCTGTCACCAGGCTGGAGTGCAGTGGCGCAATCTTGGCTCACTGCAACCTCCACCTCCCGGGTTCAAGCGATTCTCCTGCCTCAGCCTCTCAAGTAGCTGGGATTACAGGCGCATGCCACCACACCCGGCTAATTTTTATACTTTTAGTAGAGACGGGGTTTCACCATGTTGGCCAGAATGGTCTCGATCTCTTGACCTTGTGATCCACCTGCCTTGGCCTCCCAAAGTGCTGGGATTGCAGGCGTGAGCCACAGCACCCGGCTGGCTATGGCTCTTTCTACGGCTTTATGCTTCTGCTCTCTGCTATCCTATCCCATGTCCATTCTTGGCACTCTGTTACTCTCTCTAAACTAAACTCAGCTTCAATAGTTACCTTCTAGGCTGGTTGGCACAGGATAAGACTATCGAAATTGAATACTTTAGGTTAGTGGTTCTCAACTGTTCTCCCCAGGGGGTATCGGGCAATGTCTGGAGACCATTTTCATTGTCACGACTGGGAGGCAAAGATCCTTCATGGCATCTATTTTGCAGGGATGCTGCAAAATATCCAACCATGTGCAGAACAGCCCCCCATGACCAGGAATCATCTGGTCCAAAATGTCAACAGTGCCGCTATTGCTGTTGAGAAAGCCTGATTTACATGTTTACTGTTTAGAAACAAGAGATTCCTCAGATGATACTTTTAGGCATCTTTTGGTCCTGTTAATTTATTTCTCTGGCTATATGAGGCCAAGTATCCTTGATGAAGAAAGATACAACT
This sequence comes from Macaca fascicularis, assembly GCF_037993035.2. Taxonomy (NCBI): domain Eukaryota; kingdom Metazoa; phylum Chordata; class Mammalia; order Primates; family Cercopithecidae; genus Macaca; species Macaca fascicularis. The sequence continues at coordinate 19,830,287 of NC_088379.1, read as the reverse complement.
CATTTTGTCATGGCCAAAGACCCAGATGTTTTTCAACAAAATGATATTTGAAATGCTGAGAACAGAATATCCAGAGGACTGGCTAAATATTTGGCTCTTTGGCTGGACTTTTGTAGAGTTACATAGACAGAGTCTGTGATTAAAAGTCGGAGAGTGATATGATAGCCAGAGGGCCAGGGGAGGGGTGAGGGCAGGCAGTGGGTTGTATATGATGTTGCATAAGAAATGTTTAAAAGAACAGAGCGTCTTCTTTCTATTGATCCAAATCCCCTAATAATTATAAGAACCAGCTGTTTTTCTCCCAAATAATCCAAAGAATAGCCATTAACTGGAGACACAGAGTTTAAAAATGACATAAATCACTTGGGTATTTACATTTTGAAGGTCATTGTGGATTAGTCAGGTGGTCTCCTCCTGGACTTCAATTATCAAAACATATTTTCCAAAAAAAATTGACCCGCTTGGATAATTGCTATTCTGATGAACTCCAACCCTAAGCTTCCTCTTCTACTCCCACATTTCCTTGAACAAGTTCGTTCTATCATCTTAGCTACCAAAATATCCACAAGGTATATTTTTCTTCTCAGTGTATGGCAGTAATCCCATCTAATACATCAAGTGGAATACAAAGTACTATGCAACTGTTATAAATTTTTCCGGCACAATTCCCAGAGTCATTACTTAGTGTCATCTTCTTTCCAAACTATACTTACTAACTTTTTTAGTAAACACATTCGAGCTTTCACCCATATTCATCATCTTTAAATTATAACTCCTCTAATCAAATAATTAAAGATGGTCATTAAAAGAACATTTAGTTGGTTTCACATACTCGCTGCTAAAATTGCAGTTGTTTGAAGACATTAAAGATACTATGTCCCAAAGGGTACCTGTGAAGTTTGTCAGGTAACATGGAGATGTCCAGCTAAATTTAAATAGCAGATAAACCACACGTTTTTCAGCGAAAGTATATCTCATGCACTACATGGGAAAGCTTTGTGCTTGAAAACTTGTGGTTTATCTGAAATTCGAGTTTCACTGAATGTCCTTATTTGCTAAATCTGACCACCCAGTGCTTATCTGTCAAGGTTTACATCTTTGCAAACTCTTTTCATACAGAATTTCTTTTAAATAATATTAGCAAGAATATTTTCTTTGTGATTCATGGACCCTTCTTCTCCAATGACGAGATACTCACAAAATAATTTCTAGGAATATTTACCTCACCGAAAATAATGCAGTTGTGAACTCTGGTTTCAAATTAGCCTGTAATATCCTGAAAACAAGTTCCGTGATCTTGACCATTTGCAAAGTGCATAGTTGCTGTTTCTGTTAGACTCTAATGCAACTAAGACTGAGTTCCCCTCTCTCCACTTAATCACAGGTCCCAGAGGAAAACCCAGTGATTCCCCTTTTGGTTGATGATCAGTGGACATGGCATGTGAAGAAATAACTCCTTAGCCATGTCACATATGGTCATCGAACCGGGCTTGGCTCAGCTGATCTGATTACCTGAGTTTTCTCCTGATTAATTCTGAATGACACAGAAAAATCAATCATGAGGACAGCCAAAATAATCATCTAGTCAGATGATTCAGTTATATAAACTTGACCTTAACCTCTTTCTCTCAACCTATGTTCATTTCAAAGAGATTTTTAACAGATATGCAAGGGGAAAAAGTAAGAGCAGTAATGTTTTCCTCAAAATCTACTGTCTTACAAGCCAGTAATTTTAAGCAATTCCATTAAATGCAATTAACTAGCTTTAGGAATTCTTTTGTTTTTCCTCTTTTCTTTGTACTAAAGAAAACACACTATAAAATCTTAATCATGTAAAACATCTACTCTGAATTGAATACCAGACACTAAGTAATTCAGCCCCAACCTCACAACTGGAAACACTTAGGCACATTTTTTTTCCTAACACTATACTGATACCTTTATTTGTGAAAAATATATACTATTAAAAAATAAAGATGTTTTTGCCTTCCTATATTTCAGTGCACTATGACAGAAGTCTCCTCTCTCCAATGTGAAAATTATGTCTTTTCTCCTTAATGTAAATCAAATGCCTTCTTTAAAATTCCAAAGATAAAATTCTTAAATATGACCTATTCGTTAACTTATGACACAGTGATTAAAAGCCTGCTGTATTACACATTGTTTGTAGACATGAGGCTGTAGACACTAAAATGAGGGCAGAAAAGGAGGAGGCCCAGTTACATACCAGTGAGCAATAAGTGTGCCAATAACATAGTAAAGAAGCTTATAAGTAGAAGATTTGAATAACATTAGGAAATCAAAGAATTCTCCTGGGAGTACTACATGGTGTAATTTTTTTTTTTTTTTTTTTTTTGAGGCGGAGTCTTACTCTGTCACCCAGGCTGGAGTGCAGTAGCGTAATCTCAGCTCACTGCAAGCTCCACCTCCCAGGTTCAGGCAATTATCCAGCCACATCCTCCCAAGTAGCTGGGACTACAGGTGCACCCCACTGTGTCTGGCTAATTTTTGTATTTTTAGTAGAGATGGGGTTTCATCATGTTGGCCAGGCTGGTCTCAAACTCCTGACCTCAGGTGATCCGCCCACCTCAGCTTCCCAAACTGCTGGGATTACAGGTGTGAGCCACCACCCCCGGCCCATGGTGTAATTTTTTTTTTTTTTTTTTTTTTTTTTTTTTTTTTTTTTGAGACGGAGTCTCACTCTGTCACCCAGGCTGGAGTGCAGTGGCCGGATCTCAGCTCACTGCAAGCTCCGCCTCCCGGGTTCACGCCATTCTCCTGCCTGAGCCTCCCGAGTAGCTTGGACTACAGGCGCCCGCCACCTCGCCCGGCTAGTTTTTTGTATTTTTTAGTAGAGACGGGGTTTCACCGTGTTAACCAGGATGGTCTCGATCTCCTGACCTCGTGATCCGCCCGTCTCGGCCTCCCAAAGTGCTGGGATTACAGGCTTGAGCCACCGCGCCCGGCCCATGGTGTAATTTTTGAAGGACAAATATGAGTTTGTCACCTGAACCAAAAGAACAGGAACATTCCCAGCACACACATAAAAACCAAACAACCTCCCTTCCCCAAACAGCACACATGTTATGACTGTATGAAACAAATGATGTATTTGGAAACCCCAGGCGTTTTAGAGGGTTTGAACACCAAGTATAAAGCAAAAAGTAGGAATGAGGCTAGGGAAGTTAGAAAGACCTTACTGCTTCCTTTTCAAGTACTGATGGATCAACTAAGACAATCAGAGTAGGGGTTGAGCTGGCAAAGTGAGCAGATTGGCTCAATGGAGCTCAAGGAATAGTAGCCGTGAACTGTTGTGGAAGTGAAGGGAGAGTGAGAAGCCCCTACAGAGGGGAACTAAGAAGCCAGTGCACTGAAGAGGAATCGGTGACTTTGACAGTAAGAGGGAGTTTGCCTTGGGATAGTTGAACACAAATCGTTCATTCAGCCAACGTTTATTAGCTAGTTGCTCTATGCCAGCTCTGGGCTCGCTGTGGTTTCAGTGTGGTTTCTCCAAAATGCAGGCATTGCCAATGTGATAGTACTAAGCAATGGGGCCTTTAAGAGGTAATGAGGCCGCTAGGGCTCCTCCCTTGGGAATGGGACTAAGTCCCTTATAGAGGAAGCTTCACACAGTTCAATCACTTAACCCCTGCCATGTGAACACACAGCGTTTCTTCCCTCTAGAGGAGCTGCCCTCATGAGAAACTGAACCTGCCAGTGCCTTGATCTTGGACTCCTCAGCCTCCAGAACTGTAAAAAATAAATTTCCATTCTTTATGTGTTACCCAGTCATTGGTATTTAGTTATAGCAGCACAAAGATATGCTGGTTGTTCAAAATGAAAGAAAATTAAAATCTTATGCTCCCTTTTCTGCTATGTTTCCTATTTCTGCTTTAACACATTATCACAAACATGGTGGCTTAAAACAACACACGTTCATTATTTTACCGTTCTGGCGGTCAGTAGCATGAAGTGTTTCTCACTGGGCTGCAATCAAGGCGTCCACAGGGTCGCGTTCCTTTCTGGAGGTTCTCAGGAAAAATCCATTTTCCTGCCTTTTGCAGCTGCTAGAGGCTGCTCACCTTCCTTGGCTTGTGGCTGTCCTGTCATCATCAAAGCAAGTAATAGTCAGTAGAAACTTTCTCATATCACATCACTCCAGAGGGAAAGTCCTGCCTCTCTCTTCCACTTTTAAGGATTCCCATGATTATACTGGGCCCACCTGGATAATCCAGGCTCATCTTTTCACCTCAAGAACAGTTGATTAGGAAACTTAATTCTATCTGAAATCTTAATTCCCCCTTGCCAGGTAGCACATTCCACAGGTTCCAGGGATTAGGGAATGAACATATTGAGAAGGAGGTATTATCTGGCCTACCATACTTGTTTTAGAAATGTATGTTCTAGTACCCAAAGACTGTGGTAGAGTGGACCACCCACAGAAGTCACGTGAATCTTACAAGATAGCGTTGAAGAGAGGAAAATCTTTGTTCCGTCCACTGGCTTGTGGCATGGGACAGAATGGGAGACTGGAACTATTCAAGGTAAAATGAAGTTAAATCTGAGCTGTGCTACTTTGCAAATTTATTGGAATAAAGAAGGAGGCTTTTGGCTTGAACTAGCTTATATCCTGTTGGAAACAAAATAGCCAGGCAAAACTACAGGAGAAAATGGATCATTAAATAGAATAAGACTAAAAGACCAGGAAAGTTTGATGTTTTCCAGGTGGGATAAACAGTTAACTCTCAGTGGACAATGTTTTCCTGTTGCTGGGCTGACTAGTGGTGGTGGCTGAGCTGTTTATCTTTAAGAAAACATACGTATATCTTTTTACTTGACAACTACAATATAATCTGTCTGGGGGTTGTTCATCATTTAAGAAAGGGTGAAAAAAGTCCTCTCCCAGAAAGTGTTCAAATCCGTGAGCTGAAATGATGATAACATCATGAGAGGCATCATAATTTATCTGTAGCATGTAAATCACTGGGGCTCCCCTCTAAGGATGCTCGCTAAAATGATGAATAGCTCTGTGCGCTGTGAGAGCGACCCTGAGGAATTCACCAGCCAGACTTTGACAGGAGAGCTGCCTCCCAGTCTCTTCCGGATGGGAAGAAGCAATGACTTAACAGGTTTGAAAATTCAGCTTTTTAACCACTTGTTAAAACATTTAGTTTGACTTTATCCATAAAGGCACAGTCTGGCAAGAGTTGAACAATGACCCTAAGAAACCGATCAAGATCCAACCTGGTCTGAGTGATACTGGCCTGCCAGACATTTTCTTTTCCCCCCACTGGCTGTATTCAGCTGTGTCTCAACTTGCTCTTTGCCAGTAACACTAGTCTTAGAGCCAAACATTTCCTGCATTTTCTAACACAAGAGGTCTCTCATGTGTCTACATGCCCTTGCAGCCTCCTGCATAAAACAGAAGTGAGAATGTTAGAGAAAAGAAAATGTCATTTTGTGGGTTTTATTTTAGAAAATCTAACATTTATCATAAAAGATCAATAGATAACATTCTGTTGAAGTTTTCACTGTAGTGCCTTGTGGAGGTGTGGATGATCGAATTCTTTTTAGTTTAACAATTGTTATGGGCTGAATGTGTCCACCCCCCAAATGCATATGTTGAAGCCCTACCCACCAATGGGATGGTATTTGGAGGTGGAGCCTTTGGGAGGTAATTAGGTTTAGATTAGATCATGAGGGTGTGACTCGCATGATAGGATTAGTGTCCTTATGAGATCATGAAGAAGACCCAAGTATCTCCCTCTCTCCCTCTTGTCTCCGTCTCTCCTTCTTCTCTCCCTCTTGCCCACTGTCCCTCTCTTCTCTCCCTCCCTCCTCTTGCTCCTCTCACTTCTCTCTCCCTATCTCTCCATATGCCCAAGCATTGAAAAAGCTATGTGAGCTTGCAGCGAGAAGGTGGCTATTTACAAACCAGGAATCTGGCCTCCACCAGGAACCAAATCTGCCAGCATTTTGATCTGGGACTTTGAGCCTCCAAAACTGTGAGCAATAAGTGTCTGTTTTTAATCTACCCAGTCTATGGTACTTTTTATAGCAGCCTGAGCTGACTAAGAAAGTAATTTAAGGGTAAGAAATATCTTATTAAATTTCATATTGCCTGTAGCATCCATCATAGTGCTTCAAATATAGAGAATACTCAGTGTGATATTATTAAAAATAATGATAGTGGAGATTATAAGAAACATGGGTGGAGTGCTTACTCTGTGTCAGGTACAATGTGAAGCACATTGTATATTTTAGTTCATTAAATTCTCACAGAAGCCACATGTGATCGTTATTATCCATCCATATTATAGCTAAGGAAGTTAAAGTGTGGAGAAGTAAGTTGACCTGTCCAAAGTCTCCCAGCTAGGAAGTGGCAGAGCTGTGACATAATTCCTGGTGCATCTAACTACAGAGTAAGACTCTTAATCTGCATGAACGTAACTGCATTAGTTTACCAAGGTTTCCATAACAAATTATTACAAACAAGGGGCTTAAAACAGGATAAATTCACTTTGTCACAGCTTTGGAGGCTAGAATCAAGGTGTCAGCAGGACCATGCTCCATCTGGAGGCTCTAGGGAAGAATCCTTCCTGGCGTCTTCCTAACTCCTGGGGGCTCCCAGCATCCCTTGGCACTCCTGGGCTTGTAGACCCATTGTTCAAATCTCTTCCTCCATCTTCACATGGCCTTCTGACCTGTGTCTCTTTATGTATCCTCTCTTCTTTTTTTTCCCCCAATAATATCATTCATTGTATTTAGAGCCCACCATAGTCCATTATGATCTCATCTTAACTAATGAAGTTTGCAAAGCCTTTATTTCCAAATAAGGTCACTTTCTGAGATTCAGATAGATATGAGTTTGGTGGAGGGCACACTATTCAGCCCACTACATGAACCATTTCACATCATCTTGTTCTGCTTTTACTATATTTGTGTCTCCCCAAAATTTATATGTTGAAATCTTAAACCCCAGTGTGATGATAATAGGTGGGGCTTTTGGAGGATGATTAGAACATGGAAGTAGAGTCCTCATGAACGAGATTAATGCTCTTATTTAAAAGGACTAGAAAATTCTCACCCCTTTTACCATGCAGACACAGCAAGAAGGCACAATCTATGAGCCAGGGAGCAGGCCCTCAACAGACATGAAGTCTCCCTTGATCTTGGACTTCCCAGCCTCTAGAACAGTCAGAAATAAATTTATGTCGTTTACAAGCACCCAGTTTATGGTGTTGTGTTATAGCAGCACAAACAGACAAAGATAAGCCCTCATCTGAGCATCCTTCTTTCCTGACAGAATTATTTCTTGCTGGGCTGGGCATGATGGCTCATGCCTGTAATCCCAACACTTTGGGAGGCCAAGGCAGGTGGATCAGTTGAGGTCAGGAGTTTGAGACTAGCTTGGCCAACAGGGAGAAACCCCGTCTCTACTAAAAATACAAAAATTAGCCTAGGGTGGTGGCACATGCCTGTAGTCCCAGCTAGTCAGGAGGCTGAGGCAGAAGAATCTCTTGAATCCAGGAGATGAAGGGTGCAGTGAGCTGAGATGGCACCACTGCACTCCAGCCTGAGTGACTCCATCTGAAAAGAAAAAAGAAAATTATCTCTTGCTGGACTTCCTTTGCTCATTTACTATTACCCCTGTTAAAAATGTTCCTTTTGCTGATCCACACAAACAGCAGCTTTAAACCTGACTCTATCATGAAACGTTTTATTTCTTGTCCATGTCATTTTCTTGGTACAGGATCAAAAGTTGCTTCTAAAGACTTATGTTTGTGATATTTTATGTCTGTGGAACCCTTGCATTACTGTTTAGGATTTGAAGTCTCCACCCCTGGCTTGTTTGCTACTTTAGATCTGGATCTGTTGAGCTCTACTCTTTGGTGTACATCCTGTTCTTAGCATGTCATCCAACAGAGCCAATGGAGTTCTTGTGCAGTGACTGTTCATTGGATGGCTACATAGAGAAATGAGTGGAGGGTACGTGTGACCCCTTATCAATAGTATACCATCTTCAAGTTGCCTTTATATCAAGGAAAAGGAATGTGGCATGGGCATTGGATTTAGCACAGCATGTAAAAGGCACTGCAAAACCTTCCTTGGCAGGTTCTAAGACTGTAAAAGAGAAGACACTGTATTAGTCTGGATTCTCTAGAGGGAGAGAACTAATAATATATATATTGTATATACATAGATAGGATATATATATGATAGAATATATATACACACTAATATATATACTAATTATATATATATCCTATTAAGGATTTTATATATATATAATCCTCATATATATAGAGAGAGATATATATATAGATAGATATATAATAATTTAAGTATTAACTCACACAATTACAAGGTCCCACAATAGGCCGTCTGCAAGCTGAGGAGTAAGGAGAGCCAGTCTGAGTCCCAAAACTGAAGAACTTGGAGTCCAGTGTTCAAGGGCAGGAAGCATCCAGCACAGGAGAAAGATGTAGGCTGGAAGTCTAGGCCAGCCTAGTCTTTTCATGTTTTTCTGCCTGCTTTATATTCTAGCCATGCTGGCAACTGATTAGATGGTGCCCACCCAGCTTAAGGGTGGGTCTGCCTTTCCCAGCCCACTGACTCAAATGTTAATCTCCTTCGGCAGCACCCTCACAGACACACCCAGGATCAATACTTTGTATCCTTCAATCCAGTCAAGTTCAGTATTAACCATCACAGATACAAACTTTCATAGTGGAATTCACAGTCCAAATGTTCCAGCTTGGGTAACAGAGGAACAAGAGCCGAGTGAGAAAGAAAGGGGTCCTAGAAGCTGTGTGGTAAGCTTATTCATATATTTACCTGACTGAAATCTAAAAATAGCCTTTCCTTAGCGGACACCCCACCCCTTACTAAGATAAGACAGCTGTTGAGAACTTGTAACACTGATCTCTAAGATTCACACAGAAGAACAGGATCGCTTTTATTAAGACAAAACACGTAACTCTCTGTAGCTTTTGGCAAAGCTTGACAAGTTTGGTGTGGCTGTTGAAAAGCAAGGTGGGCCTTTTGCTTTGGGGACTCATAGCACTCTTCCCATACAAGGAGCCTGCCCTTTGTAGAAAATGCCAGACTCTACGTCAACACAGCTACAGTCCATGGTTTATCTGAGCACAAGTGAAGAAGACTGATGTTTCCAACAGAGTGTTCACTAAATTCTAAGGGATATAAAAAGACAAAATTGGAGGAAAAAAGAGAGAAAAGGGCAAGAGAAAAGAAAAGGGAAAAGTGTGAGGTGCATATAAGTCTCTAAAATTACAGTGCCCTTGCAGATGACAGAGTGGTGGGTGTTAGTATGGGCTTTGGTGTCAGCCTTGCCAGGCTGAGGGACCCACTCTGGTCTTCCCCTCACCCACATCTTGCCCACTTTGGACTGGCGCCCTTGGCAGTCACGTTGCCTGGCTTCCCTTCTCCCAGCTCCTTTCTGCCTGGTTACTGCCTTCTTTTTTTTTTTTTTTCCTGCTTTCTGAGTGTTAAGAACATAGACTGTCATTTCTTCCAACAAGGTAAAAAATCCACATGCTCCTTCATTTAGTAACTCGAGCCCTTTCTTTGTGTTCTTAACCCTAAGAATGTCATCTTGAGCTGACTGGCAGGACAGTGGCATCTGACTAGATAATCATGGTAAAGTATGTCCTCATTCAGACATGTCTGTCTTTCCACTTTTATTGTTTCATGTAACTCTCCTGAATAAAGCTTGTTACTTGTTCCTGGGAACATAAACCTGAAAAAGACAAATTCAAGATCTGAAGGTATTTACAGTATAGGATGCAGAGAGTTAGCAACTACAGAGGGGGTTGCTAAGTGCTAGGGAGGAGATACACATCAGATATTCAGATAGCAAAAAAATAGATGCATCTAAATTATTTGGGTGCTGTGGGGTTATAGATGGCTTCTCAAAGGAGGTAAAATTTCTCACTATGTTTCACACATAGAAAAAACAATATTATTTCAGCAGGAAATGTACTCGATTACCACTCCCCCCAAAAAAACCTCACACACATAATTCTTTGATAACTGCATTGTTTGTGTCTTACACCCAGCAAGTTGGAAATGGAAGGGCATTTCTTAAGCACCTGCCTTCCTGGGTCATTCCTCTGGGAAATTAGACATAGCCTAAGGGTATACATTAGGTTTTCTCAGCGTTGCTGTAACAAAGGACCACAGACTGGGTGGTTTAGCAACAGAAACTTACATTCTCAAAGTTCTAGAGGCTAGAGCCTAAGATCAAGGTTTCAGCAGGGTCGATGTCTTCTGAGGTTTCTCTCCTTGGCTTGTAGATGGTTGTCTTCACTCTGCCTTCACAGGCTCTTCCTTCTGTAACAGTTTGTGTCCAAATTTCCTCTTCTTCTAAGGATGCCAGTTATAATGAAGTTGGACCACTCTAATGACCTCATCCTAACTTAATTACCTCTTTAAAGCCTTCTGTGTAATTGCAGTCACATTCTGAGGAACTTTGGGATTGGAGATTCAACCCATGAATTTTTGGTGGACACAATTGGGCCCATCACAGGATGATCGAGGTGTGTACTTCAGAGCCAGACCAACACAGTTTCAAATCCAAGCTCAAACTGTGTGATCTGAAGGGATCTTTATGGTCTCTGGCCTCAGTTCTGTCTATTAGGAAGTAAGATTAATGAGAATTTGCAAGGGATGTGCTACACTTAGCACTAGCTAATGCCGGATAAATTGCAGCAACTTGATAAATGGTAACTATTGTTCCACTGCGAATGCTCAGTGTCACCAATGATAGTTTATGATGCTTCTCTGGGCAGCAGATCCTCTCCTACTATTACTTCTTCCTTCTTTGCTACGTTTTTAATCCCTGGAGTCTTTTCATAAACATGTTTGTCCAGCAGATTCCTGCTGCTCTTATCAGGACAGTAGGAACAAGGAGACATTTTCTAGGCTCTCTTTTGTCTCAGTTCCAGGCACTGATCCTACACTGTGACAACATTTTCTTGACCCTTACTGGAAAAAAGAAAAAAAAAGATAAAAAGAAAATTGTGGTCTTGGCCTTCCAGTAATGTAAAGGAGACTTTTTCCTTGGGGTTTGGCAGAAAGAGGCAATGGTGGCAGCATGACAGGGTCATGCCCTCCAGCTCATGGTTGCTGTTCCACTTGAGGCCCCCCTAAACATAGAGGAGGGCCGTGGGGAGCCCACAATGCAACCTGTCATCAGGAAGCCCTGGGAAACACAAATTGTGTTTTGGAATAAAACAAACAAACACCAGCATTTGAATACTCTCACGCCCAAGGTCATCTGTGTCACCCACTTGGCCTGCGGGACCCCAGGGAAACATAAAACCAGTGAGCAGCCCTTTGATCTCACACCTTCTTTGGACCATTTTAATCAATTAACCATGAAGTCCCTCCACTTCGCTTATGCAGACCTCTATATAAAATGACTTTGGTCTGGCTGACACGTTACTGCATCCGAGATCAAAGATTGTAGCAAATGCCAAATTCAGCCAGGATAATTCTGAGCCTTTTTTCCCAGCATACTCCTCCCCCAGCTCTTAGAAGCACTTTTCTTGCAAGGACAGAAAGGGGAGATTTTGAATGCTGATGGACACAAAAACGAGCTTCGTGAGGATTTAAGGAGCCCATCAATACAAGAGGCGAGGTGGTGGCTGGCAGAGGAGGCTGGGATGCACTCAGCTAAAACAAAGTACATTTTAAAAGTTAATAATGCCCATAGAAGGAAAAAATGAAAAATGCTTTCTGAAGTAATTTTAAGAGTGGCCTCCTGTTTAGTTGTGAGATTAATTAGATCTCTGGAAGCAGGCACTGAGTCCCCTGGACTCAGGATTGCAGCCTAACCTAATCACCCGCTATTAGTGATATATGGCACCGTCATTCTTGGAAATAAAACTCCTTCCCATGCGTGTGTGCATTGGTGAGCAAGTGTGGGGGTAGAACTGTGCTTCCCACCATTTTACCACAAAGGCAAAGTTGAGAATGATCATTTGTGGTGACCCTACTGGGTCTTGGGCCAGTGCTAGGAATTTTATGTATTATCTAAATGTTTGTCATCACAGTAACTCTGGGGAAGGCAGAATATATTATCTTCATTTCTCAGATGATGAGCCCAAACCTCAGAGCAGTTCACAGGCTCACTGGTGGTCAGACACTGACCTCCAAACCCCACCTCTTTAATAACACCCACTTGTCATCACACACTTGTGTAATCTTTCACCTGTGGGCTTCATCTTGTGAAATATTTGGTCCGCCATATCCCCTGAAATAATTTATTTTCTTGATTTCAAGTACAGACATCTATAACTGTTGATCACAGCTCTCGGTCAGCATGAGCTAACCAGTGTCAGGATACTAAGCTCATAAATTGCCAGTCAAAAGCAAAGAAAGTGCAGACTCATCACAGGAAAATAAATTATACCTATCTAAAAGATGGAAAATATTAATAATTATAATTCTTGATTAAGCACCTTCCATGGACCAGTCATGGCTATGGGCACCTTGCTCATATTATCATCAATCTTTCCTATGGTCCTGTGACATAGACATCCCTATCCCCACTTCATATATATGATGGATAAAGAGGAAGGAGAAAGACTTACTCAGTGTTTCTCAGCTAGTAACTGGGATTTGAATTTTCAGTTCCTTTCATACAACTTCTTAAACTTTATTATCTTCTTTGAATTCCAGAGTTTGAGAATACAGACTATGAAGGCTTAAATGTAGGAAGTGCTGTTACTACTTTGAAGAAAATGTGATAATCGTTGAAGGCTCTTTCAACATTTGAACATTTCTGCAAGGCAGAGAGATCTCACTGAGCCACTGTGGTCTGACCCTTGGCTGGATGTGAATGCCCAGTGGACTCCCAACCTGAGAAGCTTCATGAAGCCAGCACCAAAGCAGTTAGTGGACCATTAAGTTATTTCATATGAAAGTATCTCCTAATGCTGGTTCCAATAGGAAAAAACAAAACAACAAGGAGTTACTTAGAAGTTTTAAAAAACAAATGACTCTATATACTGTCAAACTCAGAAAAAGAAAAATTATGAAAGAGCAAAGTTAAATAAACGTTCAATTCAATTCCAAAAAGAGTCAAGAAGCTGGAAACACATCCAGAGTCCACATGTGCAGAGCTGAGCTATAATCATCATACAAAGCAAAGCGGAAAGTTTGGGGTGAGCTTTGGAAAGGAAGAGAGCCTGGCTCTGTGCCTTGGAGATTGTGGTCCAGAGAGCTGGGTATGGAAAGAGCCCACTGCATCATGTCGGTCTTAACAGCACATGTGTGGTAGGGACCAGGGTTAGAAGCACTGAGTGAACTAGGAGAAGCAGATGTCTATGTGGTCAGGGGGCAACTTAGTTGGTCAAGAATTCTGAAAAATAGGAAGGTAGTTTAGGTTTATGATCCAGTAGGAAACCAGCAAAGGGAGGTGTTTCCAATATAGGCCCCAAAGCATGGGATGAGGATGCTCTGACTGCTCTGGTTGGGTTTGGAATCTCTCTTTTGAGGAGACAGCAGCATCTCAAACCAAAAAGAAATTCATCTTCAGCATAAGTGCTGCACGTAGGAAATGGGACAGAACCACCAATAATAATAGCTAATTGCTATTGAGTGTTTAGTAAGTGCTGATTCTAGTCACTGGATATAGCTGAAGTCATTATACCGTCCTAGTAACCCTGTGATGTGAACACTGTTTGTCGATGAGGAAATTTTACCACTAAGCTTGGTAAATTGACCTACCTAAGGTCACATGGTAGACATGTGCTAGAATTGAGGTTTGACAGGCCCTGGACATCAGAGGAAGTTCACTAAGCCACCGTATTTCAGTGACTTCCATTGCATATTAAGCACTAATGCATTCACACAGCTGCTGTTCAATTTACATTCTTTTTCAGTAAGTTAGGGAATTTCATTCCAGGGTGAGGAAGGTAATTGGGTATTTCCTTATCATTGTTTTTAATTTTTGCTTAATGTGAATATGCTTCTCAAAAACATAAAAATTAGGGATTGGAGCACAGTCCTGATATGATGACTATGTGATTGCCTTAAATGAATTATATTAACCAAATTTCACTGAACATAGATTTCTCTGGGAAGGAGCTGCCTCAGGGATGAATAAACTGGAGACTCAGACACTGAGACAAAGCAGCTGATTCCTTAAGGTTAGCACTAAAGTGAGGTGAGTACCTACCTGGGCAGCTACTAGGCATCAAGCACCCAGAGTAGGGCATTACCAACATCAATATCAAGGTCACCCACCCCCTGAGGAAAATACAACTGGGATGGCATCACCATTCAAACATGGGTCTATTTTATTCTAATATGGGTACCTTTTCCATGTATCATAGTATCACACAAAGGCAAAAGAAAATTTAAAAGTGAAAACTTCACAGGCTCTGGTCAGAGCACATGACCTTAGTAGCTTGTTCTTCAATTATCACTGAAAGTTCAACTGTGACACAAAAGGAATTCAATATTCATGGATGATTAATTAAAGCAGAGGCCTCTCGAAGTTAAATTGTATTTGTTGTGGTAAAATATACATAATATAAAATTTAACATTTTAACTATTTTAAGTATGTAATCCAGTGGCATTAAATACACTTAGATTGTTGTACAACCATCACTTCTATTCATCTCCAGAACTTTTTCATCTTCCCCAGTGAGACTATGTACCCATTAAATAACTCCCCATTTCTGCCTTCTACCAGCTCCTGGTAACCACTATTCTATTTGTTGTCTCTATGAATTTGACTCTTCTGAGTACCTCATATAAGTAGAATTATACAATACTTGTTCTTTTGGGTCTAGCTTATTCATGTAGCATAGTGTCTTCAAACTTTATCTATATTAAAGCATGCATGAGAAATTCTTTCCTTTTTGAGGCTGATAGTATCCTATTATGTTTTATATACATCTCACTTTTCTATTCATCTGTATATGGACTTGGGTTGCTTCCACCTTTTGGCTATTCCTGTTTTCTGATATCAGTTAAATAAATATTGTAGCATATTTGATTTTTATGGATATACTTATTTTTACATTATGTATGTTGACTAGGAAAATACATACATTTGGGAACGAACTAAAAACACAAAAGTATGAAATAAAAATAAATATTGCTGAAAGTTGTAAATATTGTCTCCCCTTGTTTCCTGGATTATTTTGTGCATGTTTGATTCCCTTCTTGGGGGACACAGGCACCAAGGCTGTGTTCATTCATTCCTGTGGATCTTTGAATGTTATTCTTTGGTCAAGTTAAATAATCAGAGAGTTGGTTATTTGGCCTTCATTTTGTTGACCTTTATAGAACTGAGCTTTTTTCAAATTTGGTTTTGGTAGTATGTCCCTGATGAAAATTACATCAAGAGACAGTTCTAGAAAATTTGTTACTCATTTGAGGTTACTTTGGTTGAGAATGTGACTCACTTCCTAAACCATTGTCTCTATTATAAAATTTCTCTCAAGTTTCAGTGTCAGGAAATTCTTGGTTTCTCTGGACACCTGATATGTTTTCATTTTCTGTATGTGAGCTATGATCACATTATCCACTTTTGCGGCCATTCAATTGCTCAGAATTTAATGTATCAGCTTCCTTACCATTTTTTTCAAGACCTTAAGACAGTTGAGCACTAAATTTTTTGATTTTCTCTTGTTGGTCAAACCTCATTTCATTTTACTCTTATCTCATTAGAAAAATCACATTAAGAGAGCTACTATTCATTGAGCTTGTACCATGTACCAGGCATATTTTGGGAGCTTTTGCATGTATTATTTATGTCTAACAATTACATTCTAAGACACATACTATTTTCTCCATTTTAGTGATGAGGAAAACCAAATATGTTTGACTCCAAAACTAGTGTTCACTATCTGCTTATTATCATAGATGTCATTTGGTAACCTACTTCTACCTCAGGTTCAGTTTAGAAACCAAGGTTTATAAATCAATGAATCAAGGAGGATAAATCTAACAATTCCCAAATTCTAGACTCTATGTGCATAAGCAGTGTCTCATGGACTCTAGAAACAAACAAACAAAAAAAACCATTTTAAATCCCTCCTCTGACATTCATAGACCAGTCACCAGGACAATTGCCTAACAATGCAAAGACTAGCTACCTATTTCCAAACTCATTTCCTCTATCTCCCAGGGAACAGCTAAATTTCCTTTCCCAGCTTCCCTTGCAGGCAGGTGTGGCCATGTGACTGAGTTCTAGCCAATTAGATGTCCCATAAACCTCTCCCTGGACATGCTCTATGCTTCCCCTTCTTCCCTCCATGGAGATGCACATTGTCACTAAAGTCTATAGAGAATGATGAATACACGGGGTGGAAGGAGCGTGGGTCTTGACTTACACAAAGGGGTCCCAATCCAGACCCCAAGAGAAAGTTCTTGGATTTCACGCAAGAAAGAATTCAGGGTAAGCTCATTGAGTAAAGTGAAAATAAGTGTATTAGAAAAGAAACAAAAGAATAGCTATTCCAGGGCCGGGCGCAGTGGCTCAAGCCTGTAATCCCAGCATTTTGGGAGGCCGAGACGGGCAGATCACTAGGTCAGGAGATCGAAACCATCCTGGCTAACATGGTGAAACCCCGTCTCTACTAAAAAATACAAAAAACTAGCCGGGCGAGGTGGCGGCGCCTGTAGTCCCAGCTACTCGGGAGGCTGAGGCAGGAGAATGGCGTAAACCCGGGAGGCGGAGCTTGCAGTGAGCTGAGATCCGGCCACTGCACTCCAGCCTGGGCGACAGAGCGAGACTCCGTCTCAAAAAAAAAAAAAAAGGGTATTCCATACAGAGCAACCCCGAGGGCTGCTGGTTGGCTATTTTTATTGTTATTTCCTGATTATATGCTAAACAAGGTTTGGATTATTCATGAGTTTCTCCAGAAAGGAGTGAGGATTCCCCTCCCTTAACTGAGGGTTCCTCTCCCTTTTAGACCACATACTTCCGGGCATTGCCATGGCATTTGTCAACTGTCATGGCTCCTGGTGGGAGTGTCTTTTAGCATGCTAATGCTTTATAATTGACATATAATTAGCGGTGAGGACGACAACAGGTCACTTTCATTGCCACCTTGGTTTTGGCAGGTTTCAGCTGGCTCCTTTACCGCATCCTGTTTTATCAGTGGGGTCTTTGTGACCTGTATCTTGTCCCGATTTCTTACCTCATCCTATGCCTAAGAATGGCTAAACCTCCTGAAAATGCAGCCCAGAAGATTTCAGCCTCCTTGTACGTAATCCCTATTCAAGATGAAGTGGCTCTGGTTCTAATGTCTTCGACACATGCTGATGAAGAACACCCCTTTTTTTTGTTTTGTTTTACCTGAGTGGGAAACTGAGTTCTATTTTGGAAAGTCTCTGAGATGTGGAGTTTTTTGTTTGTTTGTTTGTTTGTTTGTTTGTTTTATGGTGGTTAATTTCCTTTTCTATAAATTAGAGAATCAGTATTTGTTCCACAAGATTATTGTGAAGATTAAGTGAGGCAATGTATGTAAATATGGTGTCTGAAATCTAGTAGTTGTTTCATTAGTTATTGTAATTATTGTGATGATTTTTATGTAACTCGAGCACCCTCATGTTGTATAGCTTTCTGAGTAGCCCTCTGTCTTGAATCTAATCTCCTCCCAGGATTCCAGGATTTGAATTTTCTTATAAATTGTCCTTCCCACGTTTCTTCCTGATTACCTTGGGTCACATCCTTATTTCACTTCATAATGCTTTAGCCTTGCTTAGTTTGCCTTATCCTACACTTTATTCAGAAAGGCAGTGCTAACGTAAAGCTGATACTGTGTATCACTGAAGACTTTAGAATAGGGTAAAGGAATAGATCACAACTCAGAAAACTTTCAGATGGTTGTCGGACGTCATTTCTCTGAACATTTCTTAGCCAGATTCCATCTCACAGGTTTTCTTTGGGTCATGTCTGTCTTTAGAACTTGGTCTACAGTATTATTCAAATCAGAGTCCTCTGGCCTACAGTTTCTTCCCAAGGTCAAGGCCCTTAAATCCCTGTTCCTGACCTCTGGAGAAAAAAAAAAAAATAGAAGTATCTTAATAATCACAAATCTCTAAGAACAGAAAAATCCACCCTAACCAGAAAAGCTACTATCTCTATCTGCCTTTCCAGCCTTTTCACATGATTAAATATCACACATTCTAGTTTGCAGTATTTGAATTAAGGTTTCCTCATCGAAAGGCAAGGCTATCACAAAGTGAGAGAATAGATCCCTGACTTACCTGTGCATGACAGGAGGATTTACCAAAGCGATCCCTTCTGGAAAAAGGGTAAGAAAAACTTGGCTTCCAATCTTAGAGTGACAATCAAATACCTTATACTTCTAGAATCTTCCTTTTGTCCTTGTGTCTACCTGCCTTCTATTCTTCCAGTTCTCCAGTTCTCTTTGCCTCAGAACTTTAACTCAAGCTATCAGCCTAAAAAATCTGTCATTAGGTTGCAAATATGACTCTTTGTCATTCAACACAAATGCCGCCTACTTAGAGAAACCATGGCAACACCATTCTTGCTAAGTAAACACAAATCTCAACCTGCCCAGATTTTATGCACCCTGAACATTTTTACCAGCTTGTTTTCTATAGTACCTACCATTATCTAGAGTAGCACTGTCCAGTGGAATTTTCTGTAATTATGGAACTATTCTTTATCTGCACCAATATGAAATCTACAAGCCACACATGGCTAGGGAGCACTTGAAATGTGCTGGCTTAATATTTTATGGGTTCTGTCATTAACCCTCATGAATGAAATCTTAAAAAAAGGTTTTGGTTTTTTTGTTTTATTTCAATAGCTTTTGGGAACAGGTGATTTTTGCTTACTTGGATAATTTCTTTAGCGGTGCTTTCTGAGATTTTGGTGTACCCATCAACCAAGCAGTTTACACTGTACCCAATGTATAGTCTTTCATCCCTCAATCCCCTTCCACCCTTCCCTGAGTCCCAAAGTGCATCGTATCATTCTTATGCCTTTGCATCCTCACAGCTTATCTCCCACTTATACATGAGAACACACGATATTTTTTTTCCATTCATGAGTTACTTCACTTCTTCCAAATTGTGGCAAATGCTATTATTTTGTTTCTTTTTACAGATGAGTAGTATTCCATGCTGTATATATACCAAATTTTCTTTATGCACTCATTGATTAATGGGCATTTTGACTGGTTCCATATTTTTGCTATTGCGAATTGTGCCACTATAAACCTATGTGTGCAAGTGTCCTTTTATATAATGACTTATTTTTCTTCTGGGTACATACCCAGTAGTGAGATTGCTGGATCAAATGTTAGTTCTACTTTTAGTTCTTTAAGGAATCTCCATGTTTTCCATAGTAGTTGTACTAGTTTACATACCCATCAGCAATGTAAAAGTGTCCCTGTTTTACCACATCCACACCAACATCTATTTTTTTTAATATATATTTAAATTATGGCCTTCTTGCAGGATTAAGGTGGTATCCCATTGTGGTATTAATTTCCATTTCCCTGATAATTAGTGATGTTGAGGATTTTTTCATATGTTTGTTGGTCATTTGTATATCTTCTTTTGAGAATTGTCTATTCATGTCCTTTGTTGAATGCATAATTTGCAAATATTTTCTCCCATTCCTTGGGTTGTCTGTTTGCTGATTATTTCTGTTGCTATGCAGAAGATTTTTAGTTTAATTAGGTACCATCTATTTATTTTTGTTTTTGTTGCATTTGCTTTTAGGTTCTTGGTTATGAACTCTTTGCGTAAGCCAGTGTCTAGAAGAGTTCTTCCAATGGTATCTTCTAGAATTTTTAGGGTTTTAAGTCTTAGCTTTAAGTCTTTTATCCACATTGAGTTGTTCTTGTATAAAGTGAGAGATGAGGATCCAGTTTCATTTTTCTACATGTGGCTTGTCAATTATCCCAGAACCATTTGTTGAATAAGGTGTCCTTTCCCCAATTTATGTTTTTGTTGCTTTGTCAAAGATCAGTTGGCAGTAAGTATTTGGGTTTATTTCTGGGTTCTCTATTCTGTTCCATTAGTATATATGCCTATTTTATACCAGTATCATGCTGTTTTGGTAACTATACCCTCGTAGTATATGGGAAGTCAGGTAATGTGATGCCTCCTGGTTTGTTCTTTTTGCTTGCTTTGACTATGCAGGCTCCTTTATGGTTCCATGTGAATTTTAGGCTTGTTTTATCTAGTTCTGTGAAGAATGATGATAGTACTCTGATTTGAATTGCATTGAATCTGTAGATTGCTTTTGGCGGTATGGTCATTTTTACAATATTGATTATACCCATCCATAAGCATGAAATATGTTTCCATTTGTTTGTGTCATTAATGATTTCTTTGAGCAGTGTTTTGTAGTTTTCCTTGTAGAGATCTTTCATTTCCTTGGTTAGGTGTATTCCTAAGTTTTTGTTTTGTTTTGTTTTGTTTTTGTTTGTTTGTTTGTTTTGGCAGCTATTGTAAAAGAGATTGAGTTCTTGAATTGATTCTCCGTTTGGTCATTGTTGGTGTATAGTAGTGCCACAAATTTTTTTTCTAGAGCCCTACAGGTTCAGAGGAACTTCTCTAGCAACATTAATTTTTGTACATTGATTTTTGTATCCTGAAACTTTCCTGAATTCATCTATCAGATCTAGAAGCTTTTTTGGATTCGTTTTTAGGGTTGTCTAGGTATATGATCATATAATCAGCAAACAGTGACAGTTTTCCTTCCTCTGTACCAATTTGGATACCCTTTATTTCTTTCACTTCTCCAATTGCTCTTTCTAGGACTTCCAGTACTAAGTTGAATGGAAGTGGTGAAAGTGGACCTCCTTATCTTGTTCCAGTTCTCAAGGAGGATGCCTTCAACTTTTCCCCTGTATTAGTCCATTTTCACACTGCTATAAAGAACTACCTGAGACTGGGTAATTTATAAAGGAAAGAGGTTTAATTGACTCACAGTTCTGCATGACTGGGGAGGCCTCAGGAAACTTAAATCATGGCAGAAGGCTGAAAGGAAGCAAAGTACATCTTACATCTACATGGCAGCAGGAGAAAGAGAGAGTGAAGGGGCAAATGCCAGTTTTAAACCATCAGATCTCATTACAACTAACTCACCTTCACAAGAACAGCAGGGGGGAAACTACCCCCATGATCCAATCACACTTTGAGATGAGCTTTGGGTGAAGACATAGAGCCAAACCATATCATTCCACCCCTGGCCCCTTACAAATCTCATCTCCTTTTCACATTTCAAACCCAATCATGCCTTCTCAACAGTCCCCCAAAGTCTTCACTTATTTTAGCATTAACACAAAAGTCCAAGTCCAAAGTCTCATCTGAGACAAGGCAATTCCCTGTTGCCTATGAACCCATAAAATTAAAAAATGAATTAGTTATTTCAAAGATACAATGGGGGTACAGATGTTGAGTAAATGTTCCCATTACAAATGAGAGAAATTGGCCAAAATCAAGGGTCCACAGGCCCCATGCAAGTCCAAAAGCCAGCAAGGCACTCACTAACTTAAAGCTCCAAAATAATCTCCTTTGACTCCATGTTTCACATCCAGGGCACGCTGAGGCAAGGAGTGCGCTCCCAAGGCCTTGGGCAGCTCTGCTTCTGTGGCTTTGCAGGGTAGAGCCCCCATGGCTGCTTTCACAGCCTGGCATTGAGTATCTGTGGCTTTTCCAGGTGCAAGGTGAAAGCTGTCAGTGGATCTACCATTCTGGGGTTTGGAGGAGAGTGGCCCTCTTCTCACAACTCCACTAGGCAGTGCCCCAGTGGGGACTCTGTATGAAGCCTCCAACCCCACATTTCCCCTCTGCCTTACTCTAGTACAGGTTGTCCATCAGGGTCCCACCACTGCAGCAGAATTTTACCTGGACATCCAGGTGTTTTCATGCATCCTCTCAAATCTAGGCAGAGGCTTCTAAACCTCAACTTTTGTCTTCTGTGCACCTGCAGGCCCAACACCACATGGAAGCTGCCAAGGCTTGGGGCATGCATCCTCTGGAGCAATGGCCCGAGCTGTACCTTGGCCCATTTTAGCCATGGCTGGAGCTGGAGTAGTGGGGACACAGGGCACCAAGTCCTGGCCACAGAGCATCAGGGCTCTGGGCCCATAAAACAATTTTTTCCTGCTAGGACTCCAGGCCTGTAATGGGAGGGCTGCTGTAAAGATCTCTGACATGCCCTGGGAACAGCCAAGACTATTAACATTCAGCTCCTAGTTACTTATGCAACTTTCTGCAGCTGGCTTGAATTTTCCCCCCAGAAAATGGGTTTTTCTTTTCTATTGCATGGTCAGGCTGCAAATTTTTCAGTTTTATGTTCTGCTTCCCTTTCAAACATACGTTCCAATTTCAGATCATCTCTTTGTGAACACATGTAACTGCACACTTTCAGAAAAAGCCAGGTCACCTCTTCTGTCAGATACCCTAAATCATTTTTCTCAAGTTCAAAGTTCCATACACAGATCTCTAGGACAGGGCAAAATGCCACCTGTCTCTTTGCTAAAGCATAGAAAGGGTGACCTTTGTTCCAGTTCCCAATAAGTCCATCTGAGACCACTTAAGCCTGGAATTCACTGTCCATATCATTATCAGCATTTTGGTCAAAACCGTTCAACAAGTCTCTAAGAAGTTCCAAACTTTCCCACATCTTCCTGCCTTCTTCTGAGCCCTCAAAACTGTTCCAACCTTTGCTTGTTACCCCATTCCAAAGTTGCTTTCACATTTTCAGGTTATCTCTATAGCAGTGCCCCACTCCCGGTACCAATTTTCTGTATTAGTCAGTTTTCACACTGCTATAAAGAACTACCTGAGACTGGGTAATTTACAAAGGAAAGAGGTTTAATTGACCCACAGTTCCTCGTGGCTGGGGAGGCCTCAGGAAACTTACAATCATGGCAGAAGGGGAAGGAGAAGCAAGGCACATATTATATAGAAGCAGGAGAGAGACAGAATGAAGGAAAAAGTGCCACTTCAAACCATCAGATCTCCTGGGAACTTACTCATTATTATGAGAACAGCATGGGGGAAACCACCTCCATGATCCACTCACATCCCACTAGGTCCCTCCCTCAATACATGGGAATTACAATTCAAGATGATATTTGGGTGGGGACTTAGAGCCAAACCATATCATCCCCATTCAGTATAATGTTGGCTGTGGGTTTGTCATAGATGACTTGTATCACCTTGAGGTATGTCCCTTCTATTGTCAATTTTGCTGACGATTTTATTTACAAAGGGATGCTGGATTTTGTCCAATGTTTGTTTTTTCTGTGTCTATTGAGATGATCATATGCTATTTGTTTCTAATATATCACATTTATTGACTTGCGAATGATAAGTCATTTCTGTGTCCCTAGTATGAAACATGCTTCATCATGGTGTATTATCTTTTTAATGTGCTGTTGGATTCAGTTAGTTAGTATTTTGTTGAGGATTTTTGTATCTATGTTCATCAGGAATATTGGTCAATAATTTTCTTTTTTTTTTTTTTTTTGTTATGTCCTTTCCTGATTTTGGTATTAGGGTGATACTGGCTTTATAGAATTATTTAGAGAAGATTTTCTCTTTTTCTGTTTTTTGGAATACTTTCAGTAATATTGGTACCAATTCTTCTTTGAATGCCTGATAGAATTCAGCTGTGATTCCATCTGGTCCTGGACTTTTTTTGTTGGCATTTTTTTTATTACTGTTTCAGTCTTGCTACTTGTTATTGGTCTGTTCAGAGTTTCTATTTCTTCCTGATTTAGTCTAAGAGGGTTGTAATTTCCAGGAATTTATCCATCTCCTCTAGATTTTCTAGTTTTTGCACATAAAAGGTGTTCACAGTAGCCTTGAATACTCTTTTGTATTTCTGTGGTATCAGCTGTAATATCTCCTATTTTCTAAGTGAGTTTTTTTTGGTTTTCTCTCTTCTTTTCTTGGTTAATCTCATTAATGGTCTATTAATTTTGTTTATCTTTTCAAAGAACCAGCTTTTTATTTCATTTGCCTTTGTATTTCCTTGTTTCAGTTTAATTCTGCTCTAATCTTTAGTATTTCTTCTCTCCTGCTGGATTTGTTCTGTTTCTCTTGTTCCTTGAGGTGTGACCATAGATTTTCTATTTGTGCCCTTTCAGATGTTTAATGTCTTTTTTCCTAGCACTGCTTTTGCTGTATTGCAGAGGTTTTGATAAGTTGTGTAACTATTATTGTCCAGTTCAAATAACTTTTTAATTTCCATCTTGATTTCATTGTTGACTCAAAGATCATTCAAGAGCAGATTATTCAATTTCCATGTATTTATATAGTTTGAAGTTTCCTTTTAGAGTTAATTTTTGGTTTTATTCCATTGTGGTCTGAGAGGATACTTGATATAATTTTTATTTTTATTTATTTATTTTTTTTTGAGACGGAGTCTCACTCTGTTGCCCAGGCTGGAGTGCAGTGGCGTGATCTCAGCTCACTGCAAGCTCTGCCTCCTGAGTTCATGCCACTCTCCTGCCTCAGCCTCCCGAGCAGCTGGGATTACAGGCGCCCACCACACACCCAGCTAATTTTTTGTATTTTTAGTAGAGACGGGGTTTCACTGTGTTAGCCAGTATGGTCTCGATCTCCTGACCTTGTGATCCACCCGACTCGGCCTCCCAAAATGCTGGGATTACAGGTGTGAGCCACTGCGCCTGGCCGATATAATTTTTATTTTCTTCACTGTACTGAAACTTCTTTCATAAACTATTATATGGTGTATCTTGGAGAATTTTTCATGTGCTGATTAAAAGAATGTCTATTCTGCAGTTGATAGAATGTTCTGTAAATATCTGCTAAGACTATTTGTTCTATAGTTCAAGTCCATTGTTTCTTTGTTGACTTTCTGTCTTGATGACCTATCTAGTGCTGTCAGTGGAGCACTGAATTCCCCCTCTATTATTGTGTTGCCATCTGTCTCGTTTCTTAGGTCAAGTAGTGATGGTTTTATAAATTTTGGAACTCCAGTGTTAGGTGCACATATGTTTATGATTGTAATATTTTCCTGCTAGTCTAATCCTTTTATCATTATATAATGTCCCTCCTTGTCTCTTTTTAACTGTTTTCACTTTAAAGTCTGTTTTGTCTGATATAAGAATAGCTACACCTGCTTGCTTTTGATTTGCATTTGTATGGAATATCTTTTTCTCCACCCCTTTACCTTAAGTTCGTGTGAGTCCTCATGTGTTAGGTGAGTCTCTTGAAGACAGCAGTTACTTAGTTGGTGGATTTTTATTCATTTTGCCATTCTATATCTTTTAAATGGAGCATTTAG
Organism: Macaca fascicularis; assembly: GCF_037993035.2. NCBI lineage: Eukaryota > Metazoa > Chordata > Mammalia > Primates > Cercopithecidae > Macaca > Macaca fascicularis. The sequence continues at coordinate 19,804,992 of NC_088379.1, read as the reverse complement.
GCCATTTTTATTCAATGTTAGTATTGAGATGTGAGGTACTATTTTATTCGTTATGCTAGTTGTTGCCTTAATACCCTATTTTTTCATTGTGTTATTGATATGATCTTTCTCTCTGTGATCCCACACAAATCTCATGCTGAACTCTAATCCCCACATGTTAAGAGAGGGGGGGCCAGGTGGGAGGTGATTGAATCATGAGGACGGACTTCCACCTTGCTGTTCTTTTTATTTATTTATGTATTTTTGAGACGGAGTCTCCTTCTGTCACCCAGGCTAGAGTGCAGTGGCACAATCTTGGCTCACTGCAAGCTCCACCTCCCTGGTTCACGCCATTCTCCTGCCTCAGCCTCCCAAGTAGCTGGGACCACAGTCGCCCGCCACCATGCCCAGCTAACTTTGTGTATTTTTAGTAGAGACGGGGTTTCACTGTGTTAGCCAGGATGGTCTTGATCTCCTGACCTCGTGATCTGCCCACCTCGGCCGCCCAAAGTGCTGGGATTACAGGAGTGAGGCACTGTGCCATCCCCACTTGCTGTTCTTATGATGGTGAATGAGTTCTCATGAGATGTGGTTGTTTGAAAGTGTGTAGCATTTCCCCCTTTGCTCTCTCTCCCGCTCCAGCATAGTAAGATGTGCTTGCTTCCCCTTCACCTTCTGCCATGATTATAAGTTTCCTGAGACCTCCCAGTCATGCTTTCTGTATGGCCTGTGGAAAAATGAGTCAATTAAACCCCTTTCCGTTGTAAATTATCCAGTCTCAGACAGCTTTTTATAGCAGTGTGAGAATGAACAAATACAGAAACTGGTACAAGGAGTGGGCATTTCTGTAAAGACAACTGAAAATTTGGAAGCGACTTTGAAACTGGGTAATGGGCAGAGGTTGTGACAGTTTTGAGAAATCAGAAGAATATTGGAAGTTGAGGAAAATGTTTTGGAACTTCATAGAGACTTGCTGAATGATTGTGACCAAAATGCTGAGTGATACGGATAATGAATTCCAGGCTTAAGTGGTCTCAGATGGAGATAAGGAAATTATTGGGAACTGGAGCAAAGGTCACTTTTGCTATGCTTTAGCCAAGAGACTGGTGGCATTCTGCCCATGCTCCAGGGATCTGTGGAACTTTGAACTTGAGAGAGATGATTTAGGGTATCTGGTAGAAGAAATGTATAAGAAGCAAAGTGTTCAAGATGTGACCCAGCTGCTTCTAAAAGCCTATGCTGGTTTGCATAAGCAAAGAGAACTTATAAAAGGGAAGCAAAAGTTGGTTGTTTAAAAGTATGCAGCACTTCCCCCTTCACTCCCTTTCCTGCTCTAACATAGTAAGATATGCTTGCTTGCAAAGTAAAAATTTGGAAAATTTACAGTCTGTCCATGTGTTCAAAAACAAAAACCCATTTTCTAAGGAGAAATTCAAGACAGCTGCATAAATTTTCATAAGTAAAGAGGAGTCAAATGTTAATAGCAAAGGCAATGGAGAGAATGTCCCCAGGGCATTTCAGAGGCTTTTGTACAGCCACTCCCATCACAGGCCCAGATATCTAGCAGAGAGAAATGGTTTCATGGTTTCTTTTTGTTCTAGTCTATTTTTAAAACTTTCCAGTGCATTTTGTAGTTCTCTAAATGTGTCTTTTATTTCCAGAAGTTGTGATTGTTTTTTCTTCATGATATCTCTCTCCCTGGAGAATTTTTTATTCATATTCTGTATTGTTTTCTAAATTTCTGTAAGTTGGTTTTCATCTTTCTCTAGCATCTCCTTGAGTAGTTTAATAATCCAGCTTCTGAATTCTTTATCTGGCAATTAAGAGATTTTGTCATTGTTTGAATTCATTGCTGGGGAACTAGTGTAATCTTTTGGTGGTGTTATACAATCCTGTTTTGTTGTATTGTCAGAATTACTTTTCTGGTTCCTTCTCATTTGGGTAGACTATTTCAGTGGAAAGGTCTGGAACTCAAGGCCTGCTGCTCAGATTCTTTTGTCCCACGGGGTGATCCCTCAATGTGGTGTTCTCCCTGCTTCTCACAGGGATGGGGCTTTTTGAGAGCTGGATTTTGGTGATTGTTATTACTCTTCTGGATCTAGCCACCCAATGGGTATACCAGGTTCTTGGCTGGTGCCGGGGAATGTCTACAAAACGTCCTGTGATGTAATTTGTCTTCAGGTCTCCCAACCACAGATACCAGCACCTGCTCTGGTGGAGGTGGCAGGGGAATGAAGTAGATTCTGTGAGAGTCCTTGGTTGTAGATATGCTTTCTCAAATGTTGGTTATATGTTGGACACACTCAGAACCTGTGGTTAGCTGGGATGTTGCAAGTTGTAGAATTAGTTGTTGTGTTCTCCTTCCTGGGATCAGGATTGTTCCATCCTGGGTTGCTATAACAGCCTGAGTTGGTTGGCTGCCAACCAGGAGGTGACACTTTCAGGAGAGCACCAGTTGCAGTAGCAGTAGGGGGATCTAAGGTTACTCTAAGTTGGCCAGGGTAAGTATGTTGGTTTCCTATGTGATGGGCAGGGCCATAAATCTCCCAAGAGTTTCTGTCTTTTGTGTTTGGCTACCAGGTCATGTAATGAAATACCATCAGGTGGGGCAGGGTTAGGCAGGTCTGGGCTCAGACTTTCCCTGAGTGGGGCTTGCTGCAGCCACTGTGTGGGTTTGGGGGAGGTTCTCAGGCCAACAGGGTTATGTTTCAGAGGGAATTATGGCTGTGTCTGCTGTTTTATATAGTTCGCCAGGAAAGTGTGGGATAGCCAATAGTGACAGGCCTCACCCAGCTCCCATGCAGTTGGTGAGATCAGTTTCACTCCCACAGCACCCCTGCCCCCTACTCAGATCTTGCCCCTGGCTATGAGTTTCCCGGTTGAGGAAGCAGGCAAGGCTTTAGGACCTCACCTCTTTCTGTCTGCCCACACTTTCAGTGGCAGCTCCTGCACTCAAATCTGCAGCAGTTCCTGTTTGCCCCCCTGCATTCTGCTCAAGAAAATGTGTGCTTTGTCAAAATTATTTCAGTTGGAAGCTATAAATGAAATGTTTGTTATATGTTTATTTTATACTTATATGGGAGACTTGCATTTACCTTTCTTCAGAATTATACTGTAGCAGTAATGAGGTGTTTACAGTAATGGATGAATAAACATGTTATAAAATTTCTGTGAGACACCAACACTCTAAGTTGGCACTGAGTTATGGTCTCTATAATAGCCACACAGCTGGTGTTTCCATGGTACATAGGAGAGCTACAGGAAATACTGCTTGACTGGATGAACAATGGATGAGTGAGTGAGAGAGTGAGTGAAACAAGGGAATGGTCTAGGTAAGACTTGAAGAATTCCACCTGATATGGTTTGGCTGTGTCCTCATCCAAATCTCATCTTGAATTGTAATTCCCATAATCCCCATGCATCATGGAAGGGACTAGTGGGGTTATTGAATCATGGAGGTGGTTACACCCATGCTGTTCTCATGATAGTGAGTGAGTTCTCACAAGATCTGATGGTTTTATAAGGGGGTTTTCTCCCTTTTGCTTGGCCCCACTCCTTCCTTCTGCCATGTGAAGAACAACGTGTTTGTTTCCCCTTCCACCATGATTGTAAGTTTCCTGAGGCCTTCCCAGCTCTGCAAAACTGTGAGTCAATTAAACCTTTTTTCTTGTATAAATTACCCAGCCCCAGACAGTTCTTTATATCAACCTGAGAACAAACCTTCCTTTCTGGCTTGCTGTCAGAGCCCTTGAAAGCATGGAGTAGGCTCACTGGTTAAAACTGCAGACCTCCCCAGGCACGGCATTTCACCTTCAGCTGCTATGCATTGATAGGAGATGCAAAGATGGAACTACAGTTTTGTGGCACCTTGAAAGGTTGGAAGTGGAGAGGACTATGCTCCTTCCTAGACTGCCAAAAATTGCTGAAGAGGGACACTTGCAGGGATCTCAGTTCTCTAACAATTGGTGGTGAAGACTCCAAGACACATCATCTGAACTCATCAGATATGTTTTATATTCCTCCGTGGAAACACGTTACCCTTAAATCCAGACCTTTGTAACAAATGCTTACAACATACTGAGATCAACACAGTCAACAATGGAGCCTTGAAGTCATTTCCAAGTATCACATTATCTAATTAAGTTAGCAGTTGAATAGGCATTAAGTGGTCATTATCACTCTTGAATTTCTGTGAACAGAAGATTCCTCTACAAGTGACGGCTCTATAAAGGGACATGGAAGAAGAAAATAGTAAGGCTTCTGTATTAATCTGTTCTTGCATTGCTATAAAGAAATACTCAAGATAGGGTAATCTATTTCAAAGAGTTTTATTGGCCCACAGTTTCACAAGCTGTACAGAAAGCATAATGCTGGCACCTGCTCAGCTTCTCGGGAGGCCTTAGGAATCTTACAACCATGATGGAAGGCAAAAAGCAAGCCAGCACTTCACATGGCTGGAGTAGGAGCAAGAGAGGGAGATGGGAAAGGTGTTGCACACTTTTAAACAACCAGATTTCATGTTGACTTACTCACTGTCAAAAGAAGAGCACCAAGAGGATGGTGCTTAACCATTCATGAAGGACTACCCCCATTATGGAGTAATAATAAGTAAGCAGCAAGAAGGAAGGGGTCTCAACTGGGGGGAACAATTCTTCCAAGAGACAGCTAACCACAGAAAACCCGCTAGCACAACTCACTCACTCCACACATAGCCCCAGCAGCATGACCTCATTCTGCATGTAGGCCCCTCCAGCATGACCCTATAAAACTCCAGCTTCTGCCTCTTTGTAGACAGCCCCTTCTCTGCTGTGCTTCCTGTGGCATACTTTCAATGTATCTTTGTACTTTCCCTCTAATAAATCTGCCTTTCTTTACCTATGACTGTCTTGGTAAATTCTTTCATTACCTCCAATGCCATCCCCATCTAATCGTACCCATGACATTTTGGTGGCTCATACAGGGAGTGCCTAGAAGTGCTCAGGGACTGCTCAGTGAGTGATTGGGGACTGTTCTCTTACTCTCTCCCTTTCTCCAAATCCAAGTTCTCAGTTGACAGCATCCAAGCCCAGAGGCAATTGAAGGTCCCCTGCTTGGGGATTAGAAGCTTCTGGAGGAAAGATGTCTGACCACTGTTACCCAATTGGGTGAGAGTTCAGAGTTTGCTTTCCTTTTCAGTCTTCTGGCACACAAACTTTAGTATACCTCTGGTAATTTAGGGTCACCTGCCAGGGCAACTCCCTGGTGTAGCCTGAAGGTCAGGGAGTGAACAGGTTTGGCTGCCTTGCTGGAAGGGCAGAGGCTGTCCCCAATCCCTACGTGTAGTATGATTGGTAGTGAAAGCTCAACCAGGGTGAACCTACACATGTTTTAGGGAAGTCAGACTCCTCCTTTCTCACTCTAAGTTCTCCTGTGACGCCCACTGGCCCTCCTGGTCCAGACATCTTAAGTCAAATGATTTCAAACAGCATAGGGATGGTGAGTCTTCCCTCAACTCTTTCCCCTTGTAGCTGTATTGAGCACCAGCATAACTTGTACCTGGGCTGGCTCCCCAGCATAACTGGTATCTAGACTGACCTGGAGTAGCTCATCCAGGATTCATACAGAATAAAGCCCTAGTGCCTGGAGATCCTTTCCAATAGGTAAGATGCACCTTTTGAAAGTGCATCTCAGAGTCCCCCTGCAGATGTGAGTTGAGCCATTTTCCCTCGGCAGGACACCCCAAGAGAAGTTGCAGTTTGTGTCCCCAGTAGATATTTTCTTCCTGGTCCCACCATGAGAAAAAGCTCATTCATCCCTCAGACCCACTCCTGGGCTGCATTTTAAAGCATTGGGATATATTTAACCCTCAGACTCTCAGAAGGAAACATTGAATTTTCTTGTGTAATGCAGCATGCACCCCCCCCCCCCCCCCCCCGTGCAAAAAATCTCCACATTAGCCTCCTCAGTCTTTCATAACTGAGAGAAGAATAAGGAGGACAGGGCTAAGGATCAAGAAAAATGCAGGGACAAGAGGCAGGCTCAACTGTTGGCTGCTTTACAAACCCCCATCCCCCTCTAGGTTTCCCTAAGGACACTCCTCCAGGTACCTGCCATTTGTGCAGAAGGTTAGGCCACTGGAAGGCAAACTGCCCCAATGGAATAAATTGGAAAAAGCCCCACACAGCTTGCTCCCTCTGCCACAAGTTTGGCCACTGAAAATGGAACTGCTCTGACGACCAGGGCCCCTGCTCTGAGGACAGAGTCCCAACCCCTGATGGCCTTGAGCTGAAGGGGCTCTCTGCTCTGGCTGGCTTCCAAATCACACATCATCATCAATAAGGCAAAGTGAAGAGCAGTTCTGGAGGTGTCAAGTAAAATTATAAATTTCCTTTTGGGTTCAAGAGCTGCCTGCTCTATACTAATCCTCTCTGAGCAACTGTCCTTCAAATCCTGTGGGGCAATGGAGGTAAATGGCACACCCTCACTCCAAAAGAAAAAAATCACACTCATTTATATTACTTAAGGGACCTATTACCATTCTTCTGTCAGTTCTAAGTAAGGTCTAAATTGGGGTATTTAGACAATACTAGGGTCTGGTAGGAGAATGATAATTGGAATATATTTTCACCTGTTTGGTGCTAAATATACTTTCCAAGATGGGTGGCTACTCAATATTTACCCAACCTCTAAATTCATCTTTCCCTCTAATAGCCCGATTTCTCCCAGGAAAGCTACCTAAATCTTTAATAACTTCAGCCAAAACAGTCCTACCCCAGGGATTTAAAAATAACCCACACTTAATCAGACAAGCCCTAGCAAGAAATCTAACAAAGCAATCTCTTGAGGGAGATAACTTCTGCAGTATGTAGATAACCTCCGTATTGGTCCTTCTTCACAGTACTCACATGGCAATATTTACATTACAAACCATAACTTTCTAACAGAATAAAAATGACTTTGGTTTAATTTAAAGGTTATTAAAGAGGTATTGGTGGCGAGGAAGGTTATAAAAAAAGAGACTTTATATGAGAAAGGATCTTGTATGACAAATTCCTGTCCTAAAGTAAAATGACTGGTTGTTTATGCATTTTTTTACTTTTTTTCCATAAGTTATTGGGGTAGGTATTTGGTTACATGAGTAAGTCCTTTAGTGGTAATTTGTGAGATTTTGGTGCACTCATCACCCAAGTGTTATACACTGCACCATATTTGTAGTCTTTTATCTCTCACTTCCTCCCACCCTTTCCCTAAAATCCACTGCATCATTCTTATGCCTTTGCATCCTCATAGCTTAGCTCCCACATATCAGTGAGAACACACAATGCTTGATTTTCCATTCCTGAGTTACTTCACTTAGAATAATAATCTCAAATCTCATCCAGGTCACTGAAATGGCATTAATTCATTCCTTTTAATGGCTGAGTAGTATTCCATCATATAAATATGCCACAGTTTCTTTATCCACTCATTGATTGATGGCCATTTGGGTTGGTTCCATGGTTTTGCAACTGAATTGTACTGCTATAAACATGCATGTGCAAGTATCTTTTTTGTATGATGACTTATTTTTCTCTGGGTAGATACCCAGTAATGGAATTGCTAGATCAAATGGTAGTTCTACTTTTAATTCTTTAAGGAATCTCCACACTGTTATCCATAGTGGTTGTACTAGTTTACATTCCCACCAGCAGTGTAGAAGTGTTCTCTGTTCACCATATCCATACCAATATCTACTGTTTTTTTGATTTTTTGATTATGGCCATTCTTACGTGAGTAAGTTAGTATTTCATTGTGGCTTTGATTTGCATTTTCCTGATCATTAGCGATGTTGAGCATTTCTTCATATGTTTGTTGGCCATTTGTATATCTTCTTTTGAGAATTGTCTATTCATGTCCTTAGCCCACTTTTTGATGGGATTGTTTGTTCTTTTTCTTACTGATTTGTTTGAGTTCATTGTAGATTCTGGATATTAGTCCTTTGTCAGATGTATAGATTGTGAAGATTTTCTCCCACTCTGTGGGTTGTCTGTTTGCTTTGCTGACTGTTTCTTTTGCTGTGCAAAAGCTCTTTAGTTTAATTAATCCCAATTATTTATCTTTGTTTTTATTGCATTTCATTTTGGGTTCTTGGTCATAAAATCTTAACCAAAGCCAATGTCTAGAAGTATTTTTCCAGTCTTATCTTCTAGAATTTTTATAGTTTCAAGTCTTAGATTTAAGTGTTTAATCCATCTTGGTTGATTTTTGTATAAGTTGAGAGATGAGGATCTAGTTTCATTCTCACCCATGTGACTAGCCAATTATCCCAGCACCATTTGTTGAAAAGGGTGTCCTTTCCCCATTTTATGTTTTTTGTTTGCTTTGTCAAAGATCAGTTGGCTGTAAGTATTTGGGTTTATTTCTGGGTTCTCTATTCTGTTCCATTGGTCTATGTGTCTATCTTTATACCAGTACCATGCTGTTTTGGTGACTATGGCCTTATAGTATAGTTTGAAGTCAGGTAGTGTGATGCCTCCAGAGTTGTTCCTTTTACTTAGTCTTGCTTTGGCTATGAGGGCTCTTTTTTTGGTCCTGTATTAATTTTAGAATTGTTTTTTTCTAATTCTGTGAAGAACCATAGTGGTATTTTGATGGGGATTGCATTTAATTTGTAGATTGCTTTTGGCAGTATGGTAATTTTCACAATATTGATTCTACCCATCCACAAGCATGGGATGTGTTTCCATTTGTTTGTGTCATCTGTGATTTCTTTCAGCAGTGTATTGTAGTATTCCTTGTAGAGGCCTTTCACCTCCTTGGTTAGGAATATTCCTATTTTTTTTTTTTTTTTTTTTTTTTTGCAGCTATTCTAAAAGGGGCTGAGTTCTTGATTTGATTCTCTGCTGGTCACTGTTGGTGAACAGAAGAGCTACTGATTTGTGTACATTGATCTTGTATCCAGAAACTTTGCTGAATTTTTTAATCAGTTCTAGGAGCTATCTGAAGGAGTCTTTACTGTTTTCAAGGTAAACCATCATATCATCAATAAACAGTGACAATTTGAATTCATCTTTACTGCTTTGGATGCCTTTTATTTCTTTCTCTTGTCTGATTGCTCTGGCTAGGACTTCTAGTACTATGTTGAAGAGTAGTGGTGAAAGTGAATATCCTTGCCTTGTTCTAGTTCTCAGAGGGAATGCTTTCAACTTTTCCCCATTCAGCATTATGTTGGCTGTGGGTTGGTCATAGATGGTTTTTATTACATTTAGATATATACCTTGTATGCTGATTTTGCTGAGAGTTTTAATCATAAAATGATGCTAGATGTTGTCAAATGCTTTCTCAGCATCTATTGAGATGATCATGTAATTTTTGTTTATAATTCTATTTATGTGATGTATTACATTTATTGACATGTGTATGTTAAACCATCCTTGCATCCTTGGTATGAAACTCACTTGATTATGGTACATTATCTTTTTGATACATTGTTGGATTTGGTTAGCTAGTATTTTGTTAAGAATTTTGGCATCTATGTTCACCAAAGATATTGGTCTGTAGTTTTTTTGTTTGGTTTGGTTTGGTTTGGTTATGTTCATTCTTGGTTTTGGTATTAGGGTGATACTGGCTTCACAGAATGAATTAGGGAGGGTCCTTTTTTCTCTATCTTGTGGAATAGTGTCAAAAATATTGGTACCAATTCTTTGAATGTCTCATATAATTCTGCTGTGAATTCAACTGGTCCTAGACATTTTGTTGCTTGTAATTTTTAAATTGTCATTTCAATTTCACTGCTTGTTATTGGTCTGCTCAGGGTATCTAATTCTTCCTGATTTAAGCTAGGAGGGGTATATTTTTCCAGGAATTTATCCATCTCTTCTAGGTTTTTTAGTTTATGTGCATAAAGGTGTTCATAGTAGCCTTTAATGATCTTTTGTATTTCAGTGGTGTCAGTTGTAATATCTCTGTTTTGTTTCTTAGTGAGGTTATTTGCATTCTCCTTTTCTTAATCTTTCTTAATCTTGCTAATGGTCTATCAATTTTATTTATCTTTTCAAAGAACCAGCTTTTTGTTTCATTTATTTTTTGTATGTTTTTGTTGTTTCAATTTCATTTATTTCTGCTCTGGTCTTGGTTATTTTCTTTTTCTGCTGGGTGTAGGCTTGGTTTGTTCTTGTCTCTCTACTTCCTTGAGGTGTGACCTTAAAATGTCAGTTTGTGCTGTTTCAATCTTTTTGGTGTAGGCATTTAGGGCTATGAAATTTCCTCTTAGCACAGGCTTTGCTGTATCCCAGGTTTTGATAGGTTATGTCATTATTGTAATTCTATTTGAATAATTTTTAAATTTTCGTCTTGATTTCATTTTTGAGTCCATGCTTATTCAGGAGCAGGTTAATTTCCATGCATTTGCCTGGTTTTGAAGGTTCCTTTTGCAGTTGATTTCCAGTTTTATTCCATTGTTATCTGAGAGAGTGCTTGATATAATTTCAAATTTCTTAAATTTATTGAGGCTGTTTTGTGGCTTATCATATGGTCTATCTTGGAGAAAATTCCACGCCCTGTTGAATAGAATGTGTATTCTGTGGTTGTTGGATAAAATGTTTGTATATAACTTTATTTGTTCCAAGGTATATTTTAAATCCATTGTTTCTTTGTTGACTTTTTGTCTTGATGACCTATCTAGTGTTGTCAGTGGAATATTGAAGTCCCCCACTATTATTGTGTTGCTATCTCATTTCTTAGGTCCATTAGTAATTGTTGTATAAATCTGGGAGTGCTGGTGTTAAGTGAATATATGATTAGGATTGTGATATTTTCCTTTTGGACAAAGCCTTTTACCATTACATAATGCCCCTCTTCATCTCTTTTAACTGTTGTTGCTTTCAAGTTTTTTGTCTGATATAAGAATAGTTACCCATGCATGCTTTTGGTGTCCATTTGCATGAAATGCCTTTTTCCACTACTTTACTGTAAGTTTATGTGAGTCCTTATGTGTTAGTTGAGTCTCCTGAAGGCAGCAGATAGTTGGTTGGTGAGTTCTTACCCATTCTCAGTTCTGTATCTTTTAAGAGGAGCATTTAAGCCATTTATATTCAATGTTAGTATTGAGATGTGGTTGCATTCATCAAGCTATTTGTTGCCAGTGTACCTTGGTTTTTGTGTTTTTTAACTTGTATTTTTGTTTTATGTGTCCTGTGTTATTTATTCTTTAAAGAGGTTCTGTTTTGATGTGTTTCCAGGATTTGTTTCAAGATTTAGAGCTCCTTTTAGCAGTTTTTGTACTGGTGGCTTGGTAATGGCAAATTCTCTCAGTATTTGTTTGTCTGAAGAAGATTGTATCTTTCCTTCATACATGATGCTTAGTTTCACTGGGTACAAAATGTTCAGCTGATAATTGTTTTGAGGGAGCTGAAGATAGGGCTCCAATCCCTTCTAGATGGTTGGGTTTCTGCTGAGAAATCTGCTGTTAATCTGATAGGATTTCCTTTATAGATTACCTGGTGCTTCTGTCTCACAGCTCTTAAAGTTCTTTTCTTCATCTTAATTTTAGATAACCGAATGACAATGTGCCTAGGAGATGATCTTTTTGTGATGAATTTCCCAGGTGTTCTTTGTGTTTCTTCTATGTGGATGTCTAGGTCTCTAGCAAAGCCAGGGAAGTTTTCCTCAATTATTCCCCCAAATATGTTTTCTAAACTTTTAGATTTATCTTCTTCCTCAGGAACACTGATTATATAATCCCAGACTTCTTGGATGCTTTGTTCATATTTTCTTATTCTTTTTTCTTTGTCTTTGTTGGATTGGGTTAATTCGAAAACCTTGTCTTTGAGCTCTGAATTTCTTCCTTCTACTTGTTCAATTCTGTTGCTGAGATATTCCAGAGCATTTTGCATTTCTATTAGGTATGTCCAATGTTTCCTGAATTTTTGATTTATTTTTCTTTATGCTATCTATTTCCTTGACTATTTCTCCCTTCCCTTCTTGTATCTTTTTTTTATTTCCTTGCATTGGGCTTCACCTTTCTATGATGCCTTCCTGATTAGCTTAATAACTAACCTCCTGTATCCTTTTTCAGGTACATCAGGGATTTCTTCTCGGTTTGAATCCATTGCTGGTGAACTAGTGTGATTTTTTTTTGGGAGGGGGGGTTAAAGAGTCTTGTTTTGTCATATTATCAGAGTTGGCTTCCTGGTTCCTTCTCATCTGAGTGGGCTCTGTCAGAGGGAAGGTCTAGGGTTGAAAGCTGTTGCTCAGATTCTTTTTTCCCATGAGGTATTCCTTGATGTAGTACTCTCCCCCTTTTCCTATGAATGTGACTTCCTATGAGCCAAACTGAAGATTGTTGTCTTTCTTTTGGGTCTAGCCATCCAGCAAGTATACCCGGCTCCAGTCCGGTACTGGGGATTTTCTACAGAGAGTTCTGTGATGTGAACAGTCTATTGGGTCTCTCAGTTGTGGATACCAGTACCTGTTCTGGTTGAGGTGGCAAGGGGGTAAAATGGACTCTGTGAGGGTTCTTAGCTTTGGCAGTTTAATGCTCTATTTTTGTGCTGGTTAGCCTCCTGCCAGGAGGTGGTGCTTTCCAAAGCACATCAGTTGTGGTAGTATGGAACCAGCAGTGGGTGCAGCCCTAGAATTCCCAAGATGATACGCCCTTTGTCTTCAGTTACTAGGGCAGGTAGGGAAGGATCATCAGGTGGGGTAGGGCTAGGTGTATCTGAGCTCAGAATCTCCTGGGTGGGTCTTGATACAGCTGCTCTGGGGGATGGGGGTGAGGTTCCTAGGTCAATGAAATTTTGTACCTAGGAGGAATATGGCTGCCTCTGCTGAGTCATGTAGGTTATCATGGAAGTAGGGGAAAGCCAGCAGTCACAGGCCTCACCCAGCTTCCATGTGGACTGAAAAATCTGTCTCATTCCCACCATGGCCCTGCTAACAGTCCTGAATCTGTTTCCAAGCAATGGGCAAACAGGGCTGGAGAACTTGCCCCAGGCTACCCACCTCCCAGTTGTGAAAGAAAAGTGCTTGGTTCTTCTCTAGCCTGTGAGTCTGCACACAGCATCCACACCTTCCCCCAAGTTTTGGACAGGATGCTTTTCACCCAGTTCAAATTGTTACGAAGTTCAGCTGGAGATTTTCTTCTCCCTGTGGTGTTTTTCCTCACTCTTCTGGCCGCCCTCCTGATGGAGCCCTGTGATTTCAGGAAGGAATGACCTGCTTGGGGACCCAGTGAGCTCCCAGGGCCTTTCCTGCTACCCCTGTATTTCACTCAGCTTTCTAAATTGACTCAGCTCCAGCTAAGGTTGGAAACTTCTCCACAAACAGACTTTCGGTTTCTCCAGTGGGGGTGTGTGTTCAGGAGAGGAGGATCTCCCTTTCCCACTTCCACAGTTGGGGCACTCACAGTATTTAGGATGTCTCTTGAGTCCTGCTTCCTTCAGAGGGTCTGTGGGTCCTCTCGGGACTGCTGGTTTGTTCTTGTTGTTGATATGGAGCTAAACTTCACAATGCAAGCCTCCGGACACTGCTCTGTCCATCCAAGTCGGAGCTGCAATCTAGTCCTTCCTCCTGTCTACCATGATGAATATAATCTGTTTATTTAAAAAGAGGGATGTTTGGGACAAGTCAGAAAGTTCAAGCATGTTGTAGATGGTATGCGTAACTCATGAAAAAAATTGTGAAAGGAAATTTATAAAAGGAATGTATGTAATTAAGGTATAATAGTCTCTCTAAAATTGGTTCCCTATGCTGTGTCTAATAAAATTCAAACACTTTTTCATCGAGTTTAACTTTTAGGTTATCTAAATGGGCTTCCAATAAGAAAAAAAAAGTCATACTGCAAAAGGTTTTTATTTGCTTTCTTGGTAACTGACTTAAGATACAAAATTTTATGTTCTAGAATTCAACAGTTTCACTTTCACATGATACTACAAATGGGATATCAGTCTCTCTTCATTGATACCTGCTACCTTTACAAATCTCCCCTGGAGTCAGCTGGACACCAGTTTTGTTTGGACTTGCTCCTCCTCTCTGATGAGTTCTTTCCTCCAATAAGATTTAATATTCAAAGTCTCACAGTTTGACACAATGACTGACAGTATCTCCTGACAGATCATAAACCATAGGTAGGGTCAACTCTATACCCCAGACCAGCAGGAAGTAGTTGAAAGATGAGACCTCCATCCCCAATGCTAAAGATTTGTTGTTCTGCTCTGGGGGCAGGGAATGTGGAGTCCTAATAAGTAAGTGACAGCAAGGATGGGGTCCCAGATGGGGAAGAACAGTTGTTCCAAGAGATGGCTAATAACTGACAACCCACTGGCACAACTGCATCACTCTACACATGGCCCCACCAGCACAACCTTGTCCATACATAGCCTCCTCCAGCATGACCCTATAAAACTTTCCTCTAGCCCCTACATCGTTGCAGTCAGCCCCTTCTTTGCTGTGTTGCCTGTTGCACCTTTGCAAAATATCTTTGTACTTACCTTTCTTTATCTATGACTGTCTTGGTAAATTTACTGCTCATGATGCCAGCCCCGGCCAGTTTCACCACAACACTCATAATACAATCACTTCCCACCCAGACCCATCTCCAAGCCTGGGGATTACAATGTGACATGAGAGTTGAGTGGGGATACATATCCAAAGCATTTCAGCTGCTCTCACAAGGTGCAAAATGTAGGAAGTTGGCCAGGGCTAGAAAACTAGTGATTTGTATTGACATATGAGTGCCTGCTTAGATCTTCTACTCTTCTACCCAGGTCCCCCAAACACTTTGATACTTTCTTGTGTTTTCCAATCAGCCCCATTTTTGCCACTTCCTTCCATTTATCAAGCAGTGTTGAAAGTTTACTATGTGTGAAGCACTGAGCTAAATGTTTTTGGGAATATCCTCTAGAAAGGGAGGTGATATTGTACAGTAAGAATAGCAATGGGAAGTAACAAGTGTTGGAAACCACTGAGAAGTTACGTGTTATTCTTGGGTTTCTCTGACATGATTTTAGTTTCTGAGGAAGCCTTCTTGGCTAAGAATGGAAAGCAGATGACAGGCTTGTCTAAACTTCTAGGTCACTGACCTAGGAAAGTACTAGAATCTTAAATGTAATCACAAAATAAAAAACAATAAATAAAGCCCATTTAAGAGCATTTACTTGGGTGACGGGAACTATTCTAAGCACTTTAGGTGTTTTAATCAATCATCTCATAATTACCTTTATAAGGTAGCTGACATCCTCATCTTCAGTTTACAGATGAGAAAAGCAACACACAAGAAACTTGAGTAACTCAATAAACTTCATAGCCTCAACTACAGCGGGGCTGGATTTGAACCCTGGCTGTGTGGCTTCTAACCTGCTCCACAATACCATTTATCACCAAGAAAATGATCTGATTACTTTTCCAAATATTTTGACTACTACTGTTAAAGTTTTATTCAATGATTTGTGAAAACACATTTAAAAAGACTATTCAGGGCCATTATAATAGGTATAGGGACCACTGCAATGGGGTCTTGCAGTA
Source organism: Macaca fascicularis (assembly GCF_037993035.2). Lineage (NCBI taxonomy): Eukaryota > Metazoa > Chordata > Mammalia > Primates > Cercopithecidae > Macaca > Macaca fascicularis. Next base: position 19,789,533 of record NC_088379.1, on the reverse strand, counting down.
GGGGAGGGAGATTGTGCTCAACCCTAAATATAGCATGGACATATGTGAATTTATAGCAGGGAGCAGGGTGTAAGCCAGTGGATGGAAATTACTAAGAAACATCAGGGGTAATTGTGATTCTGACTGAACTGACCTAATACTATTCTTGCTGAAGATAGGCCACAGTCATGGTGATCAGACATCTCCTGCAGGATGGTGGAGAAAGAGGAACCTGATCAGATATTGAGGATGATCAGGTATCTATCCAGGGCAGGGGGTTCTTGCTAAATTCACATAGGAGAGTTCTTTGCTAAAACTGGATTTTATAAGGAAGTATACAAATATGCCTAGGAGAAGGTTCAGAAGCCTGACTAAAGTTTGACCAAGCAAAGACTACATTAGTCAAAAATTCAAAACTATTGCAATAGGGGGCAAGACTTTTGTAATAGAGTAGAGAGGCTGAAATTTACTCTGAATACAACAGGGACTATTGGAGATTTGTAGCCATCAAACAGCACAATGAAGTGGATGGAAAATTACTTATGGGAACTTTGTTTGGCATTAAAGGTGAAGGTAAGAGAAACTTGATGAAAAATCCAAGGGGAAAAGGGAAGAGGAGCTTGATAGGTTATCAAGGGTGAGGGGATGTTCAATAAACTGGCTTAGAATTCTTTGCTAAAATGCACTCAGCACACCAAGGACCAGATCTAGTCAAGAAGACTGCGCCAAGGAGTCTGGCTAAAGTTCAGTCAAGGAAAGAATCCTTGTCATGGCCACTGCCATAAAGTTGGCCATGGTAGGTCCTAAAGTGGCCCTGGACTCACGTTGGTTCTCTCTACCGGGAGTGAAAGTTTTCTCCTTTTTCACATCCCTTGCTTCTGGAATCTGAGAAGTCTGGAGTGATCACTTCCTTTGGCAGCTGCTCCATTTGTCCCTGGGCTGTTTCAAAGCACTGAGGAAAAGGATTAGAGAAAGAGGAGTTGGGGCTGAGGATGGTTAATGGTGTCTGGAGAGAGAGCAGGATTAGCTGGGAATCTACCCACATGGTGTACATTTTTTTTTTCTGGAAAATACATATCCTTAGTTCTGAATATCAGGAAATTCACAGTTGAGAACTGGCTTCATGCCCCAGGATATCTCCTTAATAAAAACACAGAGTCTGTGAAGTGATCCTGCAGAAACTTCCTCCAAAAAAACTCCTATTTTGTTTGCATGCATATTTATATAAAGTCATCACCCAGGAGAGAGAACTGCTACTGTCGTGTAAGTCTAGAAACGTTGACTGTGTGGATAATGGTAAAAATTGGTACCCTGGCCTTGTTTCGGGACCATTACTGTGACTTTAAAAATTCAAGATATATTACTTCCCCAGTAAAGACAGCCTGAGCATAGACAAAAAGTCTCTGGGTGATTAATGAGTAGACTCTCTGAAGAGTGGAGGCATGGAGGAGACGGACAAATGGAATTAAAATGTTGCATGTTACTTAACATTCCCTCAGATGACTCAGACACTCCCTGCACCTTTGTCATTTATTCTATCTTTCAAAAAGTCAGTTCCATTTTCAAGTATCCCAGAGTTCAGTGAGAATCTTGATTAAGGGAGGGCTTCTTTTCTTTCTTTTTTCCTAATGATGATTGGTTTGAGATTAATGCTCTAATATTTTCATGAGTCTCTGTTTCAACAGCAAAATACAGATGCTAAGAGTTGTCCTGTAAGAATGCTGTAAGAGTGAATAAAATAACATAGGTGAACCTTTTCATGCAGGGACTAACACAAAGTAGACCCTCAAAACTGTAGGCATTATTGTCATTATTACGTGCGATGAACATTGGCATTTTGGACTATTCAGAATCCAGTTTCTGTAATTCTTATAGCAACATCTCTAATTTTCTCTGGAGTTCCATTCCTCCCCCACTCTGACTTTAAGTTCTTCAGATATCATTGAGAAGATCAGACCTTAGCAAATAGTAATAACAACAATTAATTATTTAACAGAACTTTACCAGATGCCAGACATTGTTTTAAGCACTTTTCCTGGATTATCTCATGTGTTACCCACAACTACCTAAAAAGAAGTGTACTAGAGAGGGTAGGAAATGTGCTGTCACAGAGGAACCCCAAATATTATGATGTAGAGGACCCAGAAGTTTATGTCTCTCTCATAATGGTTCTGATGCCAGTAGTCCAGGTTGGCTGGGACAGCTGTGCTCTATGTGCTGTTCAGACACCCAGCTCCTTTTGTCTGAGTCAGCCACTTCCAGGACATCATCCTCCACATTTGGAGCTTGATAGCTGCCATGGGTGTGTTTCAGTCATGCAGACAGGGACAGAGGACATGGAGAAGATATGCCCAACATCTTAATTCCCAGACCTGAAAGAGGCCCACACTCCTCCCATTGCATTGCATTGGCCAGAACTTATTCACACAGACACACCTAACACAAGGGGAGGCTGGAAAAATGTAGTCCAGCTGAGCACAAGTCTCTTCTATAGGTGAAGTGGAGAACAGATTTCACAAGGCACAGGGAGTTACAAGTATTAGAGGAAATATAGGCAATATAGGTAAGTAATTATTCACTATTTTACATCTTGGGGAAATAGGCTTAGATAGATTAAATCACCATAAGGGAATCTGTCAGTGCCCCATCTACAGGCCTAATCCTACCAGAAAGTTACTGTATACACCGATTTTGGGGAGTCTCTGCCTAAGACTGATTTCTAATCATAGAGCAAGATTGGCCAGCTTGTGGGGACTAATGAGCAAGCCCTAACCAATGAAAGGCATGAGTTAGAAGATAAATTACCACAGACTTTTTCTCTCTCTGTGGCACAGTTCTAAGATGTGTTCCACAAAGTCAGAGTTCCTCCCGTGGGAATTACTCCCAAGTGTACCTAGAAATAACTTGCTCATTAATATGCCCTCTATCATCTTTCTTTCATGCTCCCTCTCACTTCTCTATTCTCTCATAGGCTTCATGGGATCACCTCCTAAACAAACTGCTTTCATCTAAATCCATCTTAGGTTCTGTGTTTGGTCATTGCAACTAATTAGGTTACAGTTAGTAAATAGAGGAACCAGAATCTGAACTTGGCTGGCAGCATCCAGACTTGCCTCTTAATCATGGGGCACAATTTCTCCAAGTCCTTAGAGCGAGACGTGTACCTCACTTATTTTATCTGCTGATAGTGGACACAACGCCCGATACACCAAGTCAGGGAAAGGAAGGATGGATGGTTCAGCCTGGTATGTGGGCTTTCTGAGCTACAGGCATGGGGCTAATTATTTCACATGCCTTAATTTATTATTCCTTCTCCCAACCCACAAGATGTCAGTTTACATAATCATATTTGTATCTCCAGGACAAAGCACAGTGCCTGGCACAGAGTACATCCTCAGCAAATGAATGTTGAATGACTAAATTGAATAAATTAATGATTCATATAAAGCAGAGGTTACTGTTAATTTTTTTCAGATAAAGAAATTTAAGCTCAGAGAAATCAATACCATTTCAAGATAAAAGCTACAAATAAAGCAAGTAGAGCCATGATATGTGATGTCTACAGAGTGTTGGTTTTAATCTTGACACTATCCTGACAGTTGCACATATAATAATATCTTAGTTTATCATTAAACCATACTATGAGATAGACTGCAAGCATCTATTTTTAGAGAAAGGATTGAGGATCAGAAAGTATAACACAGAGAAGATCACTCAACTAATAGGAAACATACTTCAATTTGAAAACAGCTGTTTGTCTCCAACTTTTATGTGCTTTCCACTGTAATACACAATCATAACTAATAATAGCAAACATATGAGTACTAATTATTATTATCCCTCACCCCCTCCCACTCTTCCCCCCATTCCCCCAAAGTCCATTGTATCATTCTTATTAAAAGCCTTATACTTTTGATCCATTCTGGAAAATTCTTAACCATTATCTCTTTTAATATTTGCTCTAATTCCATCTATCTTTTTTCCTGGAAACTTTAATAGATGTACATTAGACTTTCTCATCCTTTCATCCATTTATTATCACCTTTTCTTTTAAGAAATATTTCTGTCTCTTTATTTCATTATTATTATTTTTAATTGTTTTTAAAGATACAGGATCTTGCTATAATACCCAGACTGGCCTCAAATTCCTGGCCTTAAAGTGTCCTCCCACTTTGACCGTCCAAAGCACTGGGATTATAGGCATGAGTCACCACATGTGGCCTCTATTGCATTAATAATTTATTCAGATATATTTTCTGGTTCTTAAATTTTCTTTACAGTTATATCTACATGCTCTTTAACTCATAGATGCTTAAGTCCAACCATTATATTTTTCATATTTCTTTCATTCTTTTTTTAAACCTACTTGGTCTTGTTCCTGGCTCATATTTTAATTTTTTCTTATTTAAATATTTAAATATACTTTTTGATATTTTATATCTGATAAATTCCTGTTGATCCTACTTATGCTGGCTTATTTTCTTCAGTGTTTTATATTCTATAATTATGGATTTTTGAGCTAATATTTCAATATATAGTATTCATCCTCCAGAGAGTATTTGCATTTGCTTCTGCCAGGTCCCCTGAAGGCTATTAACCTAGGATCACTTGGATTTATTGAAAGGTAATGTAAATTTAAATCTCAAACCCACATAACAGCAGATCTATGGTTGCAGGCTTTTTCAACTTCCTCTTTGGTTTTGGTCTTGGTAATTTCCTCTACTTTCTCACATACTTGACTATGAATTTAAAAGGGTAACTGTCTTATTTTTCTATTATATTTAGGTATTTTTTGGCAAAGGGATTTAAAAGATATATTTTCTAAAGAATCCTAAAATTCATACGGAACCAAAACAGAGCCCACATAGCCAAAGCAATACTAAGCAAAAAGAACAAATCTGGAGGCATCATATTTCCTGACTTCAAGGTATTCTACAAGGCTATAGTTACCAAAACAGCATGGTACTGGTATAAAAATAGGCATGTAGACCAACTGAGAGAATAGAGAATCCAGAAATAAAGTCAAATATTTACAGCCAACTGATCACTGACAAAGCATACAAAAACATAAATTGGGGAAAGGACACCTTACCCAATAAATGGTGATGGGAAAACTGGCAAGCTACATGTAGACGAATGAGGGGTCCTCATCTCTTACCTAATACAAAAATCAACTCAAGATGGATCAAAGACTTAAACCTAAGACCTGAAACTATAAAAATTTGGGAAGATAGCATTGCAAAAACTCTTCTAGACATTGGTCTTGGCAGAGTTCATGACCAAGAACCCAAAGTAAATGAAACAAAAACAAAAATAAATAGATGGGACCTAATTAAACTAAAAAGCTTCTACACAGCAACAGAAATAATCAGCAGAGTAAGCAGACAACCTATAGAATGGGAGAAAATATTTGCAAATTATGCATTTGACAAAGGACCAATATCCAGAATCTACAAGGAACTCAAATCAGCAAGAAAAAATAAATAATCCCATCAAAAAGTAGGGAAAGGACATGAATAAACAATTCTCAAAGGAAGATATACAAACAGCCAACAAGCATGTGAAAAACATTTCAACATCACTAATTATCAGGGAAATGCAAATTAAAATCACAATGAGATACCACCTTACTCCTGCAAGAATAGCAATAATTAAAAAGTCAAAAAATAAAAGATGTTGACATAGGTATGGTAAAAAGGGGACACATTTACACTGCTGATGGGAATGTAAACTAGTAGATCAATTATGGAAAACAGTATGGAGATTCCATAAAGAACTAAAAATAGAACTACCATTTGATCCAGCAATCCCACTATTGGGTATCTACCCAATGGAAAATAAGCGATTATATGAAAAAGACACATGAACATGCATGTTTATAGCAGTACAATTGCAAACATATGGAACCAACTTAAGTGTCTATCAACCAATGAGTGGATAAAGAAAATGTGGTATATATACACCATGGAATACTACTCACCCATAAAAAGGAATGAAATAATGTCTTTTGCAGCAACTTGGATGGAGCTGGAGCAATTATTCTAAGTGAGGCAACACAGGAATGGAAAACCAAATATTATATGTTCTCATTATAAGTGCAAGTTAAGATATGAGGATGCAAAGGCATAATAATAATAATATAATGGACTTTGGGAACAGGGCAGAGAGGAAGGTTGGGGTGGGGGTGAGGGATAAAAAACTACATATTGGGTACAATGTATACTGCTTGGGTAATGATCCACCAAAATATCAGAAAGCATCACGAAAGAACTTATCCATGTAATCAAAAACCACCTGTTTCCCCAAAACTATTGAAATAAAAATATTTTTTTCTGGAATATTTCTGGAAATGATAGATATGAAGTTCATGTTCACTGTATTAATTTCCCACCCTTTTATAAAGGCACTGAATGTATTCTGCAACTCCTTCAGACTGAATTTCTAAGCTCCAACTTGGCAGCAGTAGCCAGGTGTGTGGCTAAGAACTTGAGGGAGGGTAAGGTCAATAGAAAGCCAACAGCCCTCTTATTTGTCAGTTAATTTTGCTTGGGAAATGTGGCTAACAATGCCCTAGAAGTACCGCCTGGGGTATGCCCAACTGTTTTGTGTTTGGCATCCCCAGGTGAAGAGCTTTTATGTTAGCCTTGAGTGGGTAGCTGTCTTCTCCATGTTGTCAATCCCAGTCCCAGCTGCCTATGACCTGCTCTTCTTCTCAGTGCCACAATGGAATAATGACTTCGATTTTCTTTTTCCCATAATTTCTGCCTGACTAAATGTCACCAGAAATCCTCTTTTAATTCCCTTTGATCCAACCGATTATATCACTCCCTTTTTTCTGCTACTGATAATTATGTTACTTATACCTATCACACTATGCTATTACTGATTTCCTACATATCTGTCTCTCTTCTCCAAGTAGCAATTACTTAATGACTTGTATCCCAGTGTATTCATTTATGCTTATTTAATCCCTGGGGGGGGTTCTTGAGATTTTTTAAATTAATGAATGAATTCATTAAGCATTAATTTATTCAATTAATGCTTACAGAGCACCAGCCCTTTACAAGATATCATGGTATCCCAAGGCTATAGCAGTAAGAAGATGCAGTGGCAGGAAATTTCCATTGAATTGAATTATCTTCCTTCTTTTTATTTATTTATTTAAATTGTCATTCTAGCATATTTTTCTTCTTTTTTAAAATTTTTTCTAGTCTTCCATAGCTCCCTGTTGCAGTTATGGTACTTACCATTTTATGGGACATTTACTTCATGGAATCCCCAAGTCTCCACTGTGATTGTTCTTCCAGGACAGAGCACAATAGCTCATTTATTTTGGCTCTCAATTATCTAGCATAGGTGTGGGTAAACTATGGCTTGTGGGCCAAATTTGGCTTGATGCCTACTTTTATCTGGCCTATGAGCTAAGAATGGTTTTCATATTCTTAAATGCTTGAAAGAAATCAAAAGAGTAATAATTAATTTATGATACATGACAATGAAAATTATATATGAAATATAAATTTCATGGGTATCACCAGCAGAAGCTGCAGAACAGCAAAAATTGCTGCCTGTTCCTTCTCCCGGAAGCTTCGTCCCAGAGGTCACGGGCCAGATGCCAGTGAGAGCTCTCCTGTATGAGGTGTCTGTCGGCCCCTACTGGGAGTTTTCTCCCAGTCAGGAAAAATGGGGGTCAGGGACCCACTTGAGGAGGCAGTCTGTCCCTTATCAGAGTTTAGGATAGGAGGCAATTAGAGTTAGATTACGTCATGAGGGTGGAGCCTTCCTGATGGGATTATTGGCCTTATAATAAGAGGAACAGATATCTGCCCACCACTCAACTTTCCCCCAATCCAAGTGTAAGTGCCAAGCAGAGACCATGAGTCTTAGTCAGTTCAGACTGCTATAACAAAGTGCCATAGACTGGGTGGTTTATGAACAATAGAAATGTATTTCTATCATTTTAGAAGCTAGAAGTCTGAGATTAGAGTACCGGCATAGTATGGTTCTACTGAGGCCTCTCAGGTTAAAGACTGCCAATTTCTTACACCTCACATGGTGGAAAGAAGGCAAGTCTGTAATCCCAGCACTTTGGGAGGCCAAGGTAGGAGGATTGCTTGAGGCCAGGAGTTGTAGACCAGCCTGGGCAACATAGCAAGACTCTGCCTCCACAAAAATTAAAAATAAAATAAATAAAAGGGCAATAATCCCATTCATGAGAACTCCACTCTCAAGACCTAATCACCTCCAAAACATCCCACCTTCTATTTTGGGGGTTATAATTCCAACATATAAACTTTGAGGGGGCATAAACATTTACCCTATAGCACCATGTGAGAACATAGTGAGAAGGTACCACCTGCAAGTCAGGACAGTCCTGATCAGAAACCAAATCAGGTAGCACCTTGACCCTGGACTTTCCAGTTTCCAGGCCTGTGAGAATAAATTTCTATTGTTTAAGCTGGTCTATGTTTTTTGTTTTGTTTTGTTTTTTGTTTTTTTTTTTTTTAAATAGTAGCCCAAAGTGACTAAGACACTGGGTAATTTTTTTCTTGGTCTTTGAAAAATGGAAGGCCACGAGTCATAGGAGGTCTTTAGGGTATCAATGTCAAGATCTCTTGGGAAAGATAAAGCTCTGTTTTCCAGTACAGAGGTGGTAATAATCTCTTTTTATGTTTGAGAGGCTGAGAGCAGAGACTGCAGGACCTTGAAGGAAGAGCACAAAAGGGAAAGAAAGGGAAAGTCATAGGGTTCAGGTTCTGTAAGACAGCAGGCTGGGCTCCTGGCTGAGGAATGCATGTGAGGACAGCTGTGAAGGAACTTACTGGAAGTTTCTAGAACACTAGCCACATGGGGCTCACGCAGAATTGATAGTCTTATGAAAGGAAAATAAACCTTGGATCCCCAAAATCACTAAGCGAAAGGAAAAAGTCAAACTGGGAACTGCTTAGGGCAAACCTGCCTCCCATTCTATTCAAAATCACCGCTCTGTTCACTGAGATGAATGCACATCTGATTGCCTCCCATTTGTCTCCCATCTACCTGTGATGTGGAAACCCCCTCCCGCTTCAAACTGTCCCACCTTTCTGGACCAAACCAATGTTCATATTACATATGTTAGTTGATATCTCATGTATCCCTAAAATACAAAACCAAGCTGTGCTCTTACCACCTTGGGCACATGTTGTCAGGACCTCCTGAGGCTGTGTCACAGGCCCATGTCCTCAACCTTGGCAAAATAAAATTTCTAAAATAACTGAGACCTGTCTCAGATATTTGGGGTTCACATTTCAATAACCATGAAGGGATTCTGAGTGCAGGTGCCTCTGAGCTTTGACAAATCTATCTGGAGATTTGGTATCAGCATGAGCTAACTTTATGGCTCAAACCAATAGGATGATTTGCTGAGGTCTGGCAGCATCTCCTCCAGAGAATCCCTGATCTCCCCAAATGTAGTTGAGCTCTAACATTAATTTTGCTGTACAACTTCCTTTTTCTTTAGTTTTACTTGCTTCCAACAAGGAAGACAAGATTTCTTGCTTCCATGATGATGGAAGGCAGGTAACTCCTTTATGAAGTTTCAGCTCGCTCCCAACAGAGGAGATGACTTTGAGTGTTTTTTTTCCTGTTTCTAGGATGGTAGAGAATAGTTTTCAGATTGAGACCCATTTGAAGGTAAGTTAACAACCAGCTGGTCTTAATTTCTCCTTACCATGAGAGCACTCAATGATAATATTGTTGGAGTTTTTCTTGTTGCTTGTTCTGTTCTTTCTCCCACCTGATTTGACCAACTCTACGTGACTTGGTCAAAGCTGAGTGAGAATTCCAAATTATGGGTAACAAAGCCTCTCTAATTTGGATAAAGTTCCTCATAGCTGCAAAAGAGGAAAAAACAACCAAAAAACACAAGTGCTTGGTTTCTGTGTTTGCTTCCTGTCTTAAAAAAAAAAACATAAATGTTCTTTCATTTGCTTTTTTTCCACCTCATGCTTTCTTCCCCCTTTGCCATCTGTAGTACCAAAAAATCTAGAGAAAGCTTCAAATGACTTGAACCCCTTTAAAGAGTTCAGAACAAAGGTGCCACTCGCCCCTCTGGGGTTGTTCTATTTTCTTTGTTGAGTTTCAGGAGCCACAGGCAGCTCTGTTTTCCTCTATTGCATGACTGGACCCCTTTGGCTTCAAGGGTACCAGAGATGACCTTGTACTGTGACAGGATTTGACCTTGGTGTGTATAATGGCAGACAAGAGCTACAAAGTTAGGGGTGGCTGAGCACAGTTTACAGGAAGTAGTCTTGGCTGTTGTTTATTTTCTCCTAGGAAGTTGTTGTTTAAGGATCCTAATTCTAGTTCAGAGATTCATTCTAAAGGATCCTCTCTATTGCCTTTTCTCCCAAAATTAATCTTGATTCAGCTTGTCTGTGTGCATTTGCTTGAGGAACTGAACTGTTGTTTTCATAGGTCAATGAGAGACTGAGCTTTCTCGGCTCCAAAGAAAAAGGGCATTTTCCTCCTCCCAGACAAAAGGCACCCCTGGGTGACTTAGGACCTGGTGGGATTATCTGGGGGTTTGACTTCCAATAATGTGCAGTGGCCCTACAGGAAAATCTTGAAAATTTAAAAAATGGCTCATCCAGGAAATGCATATAAGGGCTGATCACTCAGCATTTTGATCCCTCTCAGAGGTAATAGACCTCTGCAGAGAGAAACTGAGACATGTAAGTGAGTGGAAACAACTCAGTGTTGACATGCTGAGGAGTCCTGCCCAAAAGCAGCACATATCAGTCCACCACACTTAAACCCTAGGCCACAGCTCAATTCCTCCTTTAAAAAAAAAAAAAAAAATGTGGGACACAACCTAAGAATGAGGTGAAAAAAAAAAAAGAAAAGGAGAATGACCCTCTTTCAAGAACTCTAAGTTCTATGGCACCTGTACTTGCCAGAGTTTAATGTAAAATGGAAGCAATATGGTCTTTGTGGACATTTACATTAAGGAAAAAGAGCCCTAAGGTTGACCTGAAGACTGTAGAGTTCTTAAGTTTCCTTTTTCTCTAGTTTCTTTTCTACCTGCTTCATATCTGCTGTTATTTGTCTACTAAGATAGAAACCACTGTTTGGATCTAGCAGGGTCGTTTTTTGCAAGCCAGTGAATTTATATTTATCTCATGCCTAAAGTTCTGAAGTAAAAGCTATAGGATCTTTCTGTTTGTGTGTGTGTGTGTGTGTGTGTGTGTGTGTATTTCAAAGGACTTTATAATTTCTATACGTTTATGTTTAATTAGCAATTAAATTCATTTTAGTTTCCCTCCAGCACAACAGACTTTTTCTTTCTGTACCTTATGATGTAAATTTTGCTATTTAATTTTCACCTGAGTTGTTTCCTTTAATATGCAAGTTTAGGCTATTTAGCTGACAAATGCCTACGGTTAATGAAGCAGGTTATCAAGAATTTGGAAGTCTAAGGAAAAACAAGAGCCTTTCTGAATCCATAAGACGTACTTCTATCAACATACCTAATACATCTATGTATTTATATGTTGTGTACACAATGTTTCACTACTAAAATTATATAAAAGAGCTCTAATTCATTGGCTTAAGAAAATAAAAGTGCTTGAATCAAATACATCAGGGAAAAAGACTAGTTGAATGCTTTTTCAAGGTTATATAACAAGTAAAATATTTAATAAATAAGCTAGCTTTAAATTATTGGTAAAGTAATATTAGAAATGTCTTAAGAATTGCCAGCATACATTTTTGTTTGCATTTATTGATCAAGCAATTTTATATTTATTCCTGCCAAATACTATAAGGTGTCAAAATTTGGCATGTTATAAAACTATAAACCCAGTCCAAAACAGAATAATCCTTGCTTTTGTAATTTTAAATACATAAGACATTAATATGGTTTAATGAAAATAGCTACATCTTGAATTTAGTAAGATTACCATAATTTCTAATCTTACGGATTTAGGCAGCCTAGTCCACAGGGAAATAAGGTTTGTTTTGGGAAAGAACTGTTATAATTTTTGTTTCAAATCTAAACTATAAACTAAGTTTCTCTCTACCTGATTTCTCCAAAATTTGGAAACTATTTGTGAGTATTCTTAACTTACAGCAATACAGTTACTAAGAGTAAGAATCTGTTAACAGTAAGAATCTGTTTTCATTTGTAACAGTACACAATTGGACAAGCTGGTTATTTCCAAGGCTTTGACTGGAATGGTGTGCTTTCCTTTAAGGAATCAAACTTGACTTATGGAACCAATAAAAGCCCCTTTGGGAAAACTGGCCTCATACCTTATCTACACAGTCCCAGTACAGTGTTCCTGACCTGTGATAAGTAAAGAATGTAACTTTCGGACAGGCCCAGGAACCCCAAGTTTATCTTGGCACCTCAAGATAAGAGGAATTCACCCAACTCAGAGGTATTTGATGGTACAAACCCATGGCTCAGCTCAGCTTTTAAAAAGTCTTATCTGAGATTCTTTCTATGGAACAAAGTTCCATCAAAGCCAATTTAAAAGCCCGTATAATAAAAATAATTATTCTTGCTACACTGTAGACAAATAATTAAACCAAGTATAATAAAGCAAATTAGTCCCACTGTTACTGGGGAGTCCTTGCTCCCAGAGCTCTCAAGATGGTGGTGGACCACTTCCAAGATGGTGGCAAGCCTCGTGTTCTCGGACCCAGGGTTCTTGGCTTCACAGATTCCAAGGAATGGAATCTTGGGCCACGGGGTGAGTCTTATAGCTCTATTAGAAGCCATGGGTCACGGAAGTGAACCGTGGAACCCAGTGACTAGTGTTCAGCTCAATTAGAACGAACCCAGGCACTTAGCCATGCAGGAACAATGGCAAGCCTTTAGCTCGATCAGGAGTGGCAGTGGGCACCTTGCTGGATCAGGAGCACAGTGGATACCTTATGGGATCTGGAGGGATAGAGGTCAGCGGCGGGTCTGTGATGGCAGCAAACAGCAGTGGTGGACAGCGAGCGAAAACTCAGCTCGAGCCATAACAAAACATGAACCAGAAGAGTGCAGTTGCGAGATTTGAGTGAAACAGAGTGAAAATAGAGCTCCCACATAAGGAGAGGAGACCCAAACGGGGTTGCCATTGCTGGCTCGAATGCCTAGGTTTATATCCTGATCCTTGTCCCTCCTGCTGTGCTCTCATGCAATAGATGATTGGCTATTTCTTTACCTCCTGTGTTTATCTAATTAGCAGTTTAGTGAGCTCTCTGATTGGTCGGGTGTGGGCTAAGTTGCAAGCCCCGTGTTTAAAGGTGGATGCGGTCACCTTCCCAGCTGGGCTTAGGGATTCTTAGTTGGCCTAGGAAATTCCAGCTAGTCCTGTCTCTCAGTCCCCCATCTCAACAAGAAAACCCAAGTGCTGTTGGGGAGGTTGGTCAATGATCACTCTAACTACTTCCTGCTGAACTGGGGTGTAGTAGGGGTTATGCAGTTGAGATTTCCTCAGGAGGGGTGCCTTTGATGTCATTAACATCAGAGCATGGGCTAGCAGGCCGGTCTAGGGGTCTGTGGTAGATCTTACTCATGGACTGCATCTGGGCTCCATTTGAAGAACGATTTGTAGTTTTACAGCTTTGATTCTGGAAGAGACAGACTTAACAAGGAGATTAAAGATACAGGGATTGAAATGTATGGCCTTTGGAACACTTTATAGGCCCCGACTATCTGCTTGATAATTTAGAAAAGGCCTGGTCCAGTAAATAATAATTTGGCCATCTGATGGGTGCTATCAATGCCTAAGTGAAAGGTTTGGTGAAAGGTTTTAAGTAATTTCCATTGGTTAGCTGCAGGCAAAAGTATTTTCCCTTCTTTGGTGGCTAGCCATCTTGAGGGGAGAAAATTATGTCTTCCCTATTCTATTTCTCCTGCTGAGTACTGGGTCTTGGTTTCCCAGAGGGGATTACCTCATACTAGCAGTCCTTCTATAAGCATTTCTAATGGAGGGTCCTGCCTTGAGGCTCTTTTGGCTTCAATATCTGCTTGGCAGTTCCCTTCTATTTTCCTTTCCTTTCCTTTCTGATGACCCTGGCAGTGTAAGACTGCCAACTCTTTAGTTTTTTGTACAGTCAATAATTTCCTAATGGCTTCCTGATCTTTGATAGGTGTTCCCTTGGAAGTTTGGAATTCCCTTTCTCTCTATATTGCTGCATGGGCATGGAGGACTAGGTAAGCATACTTAGAGTCTATATATATATTTACCCTTTTTCCTTCTCCTAATTCTAGTGCCCAAGTGAGGGTTATTAGTTCTGCCAGCTGAGCACTAGTTCCTGGAGTGAGGGGATTACTTTCAAGTATTCCATTATCACTGACCACTTCATACCCCACTTTTCGAAGTCCTTTTTCTACAAAGGGACTTCCATCAGTGTACAAGTTGAGGTTGGGATAAGTCAAGGGAACCTCTAAAAGGTCCCCTCAAGTGGCGTAGGTTTGAACAATGACTTGTTGACAGTTATGTTCTATCTTTTCTTCATTGGCTGGAAGAAATGTGGCTGGTTAAGAGCTGTACAAGTAAGTGTGCAGTCACAGCACTGGCCCTTCAAGTAATAGAGCCTGATATTTAAGTAAACAGTTGTCTGACAGCCACAAGTCTCCTTTAGCAGTGAGTGTGCCATTCACCTCACGAGATGTCTACACAGTAAGATCTCTTCCCTGTATTATTTTAACTGCTTTAGATACTAAGACTGCTACTGCCGCCACTACCCATAAACAATGAGGCCAACCCTTTGCCACTATATCAGTTTCCTTACTCAGGTATGCCATGGGTTGCAAGCTCGTCCCTCTGACCTATGTAAGGACTCCTAGAGCTATTCCTGTTTTTTTCTGTGACATATAAAGAAAAGTCTTGCCCTCTTGGCAAGCTTAACACTGGGGCTTGGGTTAGGGCCTTCTTTAGAGCCTGGAAAGCTGCTTCTGCTTCAGGTGTGCATCTTACTAAATGGGTATTGGCTTTCTGAGTTTCCTTAATTAGTGTATATAATGGTCTGGCTATTTCACCGTACCCGTGAATCCATGTTCGGCAGAAACCTGTTATGCCAAGGAACCCTCTTAGTTGCTTTAGAGTTTCGGGATGAGGATAAGCCAGTATAGGCTGGACACGTTCCTCACTGAGGCCCCTGGTGCCTTTGGGTAATTTTATTCCTAAGTATGTAAACTGCTGTGAGCAGAGCTGAGCCTGGAAATCTCAGGCTTTGGTTTGGAAACCTTGTAGCCACAGGTAGCAAGGAAATTTAAGAGTGCTTGGGTGGCTTGATGGCACAAGGTTTCTGAATAGGCAGCTAAAAGTAAATCATCCATGTACCGAATGACAAGAGTGTCCAGGTATGAGAATTGGCTCAAGTCTTGGGCTAATGCCTGGCCAAATAAATGGGGGCGATCCCTGAACCGTTGGGGTAAAACAGTCCAGGTGAGTTGAGACGTTGGGTTTGAAGGATCTTCAAAGGCAAACAAGAATTGAGAATCAGAATGTAGAGGGATGCAGAAAAAGGCATCCTTAAGGTCCAGGACTGTAAACCACTCTGCTTCCTCTGGTATTTGGGAAAGCAGAGTATAAGGGCTAGGCACAGCTGGGTATAGAGGAACAACAGCCTCATTCATAATCCTGAGATCTTGCACTAACCTCCACTGTCCGTTGGGTTTCTGTACTCCTAAAATTGGAGTATTGCAGGGACCATTGCATGGTTTTACTAGGCCTTGGGCTTTTAGCTCCTTAACAATCCTTTGGAGTCCTTGTTGGGCCTTGGGTCTGAGCGGGTACTGCCTTTGGTAGGGAAAGGAGGCGGAATCCTTTAGTTTAACTTGAACAGGACGGGCATTTTTTGCTCGTCCATATTGTCCTTCTGTTGCCCAGACTTCAGGATTAATTCCTTCCTCAAGCAGGGGACAACAAACGGGTGTTCCTTCTCTATGGTCAGGTGTATAATGGCCCCTGCTTTTGCTAGAATATCTCTCCCTAACAAAGGAGTGGGGCTTTCAGGCATAATTAGAAAAGCATGTGAAAAGGGTAAAGTTCCCCAGTCACAACTTAGTGGCTGGGAGAAGTATCTAGTGACTGGCTGTCCTAGCACCCCTCGGATAGTGACAGATCTGGAGGACCGTTGTCCGGGACAGGAGAGTAAGGCTGAAAAGGCTGCACCAGTGTCCAGGAGAGTTAACCTCCTGGCCCTCCATGGTCAAAGGTACCCGGGGCTCTGTGAGGGTGATGGCATGGGCTGGCGCTTGCCCCAGGCACCTTCAGTCCTGTTGCTGGGTCATCTGGTTAGTGGCTTCTGACTCAGAGGACCTTCGTCCCCTGGGGCAGCAGGCCTTCCAGTGATTCCCTTGACATAAGGGGCATGGACGAGGGGGCGGCTTACTTCTACTTGGACAATCTTTTCTAAAGTGTCCTTGTAGACCACACTGGAAGCAAGCCCTCTTAGGCATTCAGTTTGCCCAGCTTTTTCCTTTTCCAGAGCCTCCGAAGTCCGCTTACCTGAGAGCCATGACTAAAGCGGTGGCCTTTTTTTATCCGTTTGTCCCGTTCTGCCTGCTCCTCCTGATTTCTATTATAAAAAACTGAGGTTGCCAAGTTCAATAGGGTTTCTAAGTTTTGCTCTGGGCCTAAGGCAGACTTTTGAAGTTTTGTCCTAATGTCTGCAGCTGACTGAGTGATCAACTTATCCTTTAAGATTAGTTGGCCTTCAATAGAGTCAGGTGACAGGGAGGTATGCTTCCTCAATGCCTCCCTTAGTCTCTGCAGAAAGGCAGTAGGATTTTCTTCCTTTGCCTGTGTTATAGTGGACATCATTGAATAATTCACAGGCTTCTTCCCAGTATTCCTTAGCCCTTCTAGCACGCAAGTTAGCACATGTCTGCGGCACCAATCTCCATGTTCTGATTCTGTGTCCCAGTGAAGGTCTACACTGGGAACTACCTGCTGGCCTGTGGGAAATCGTTCTCTTTCCTCTGTTGTCATCCTATCATTGACCTGACTGAGATACCAGAGATCGCCAAAGTCTCGGGCTGCAGTTATGGCGGCACTTCTCCCATTTGGGGTTAGTGTCTGATTTAGAAGTAACGTTGTATCTCTCCGTGTCAGATCAAAGGATTATCCTAATCTTTGCAAAACATCAATATAGCCATCAGGGTTATCTGAGAATTTACCTAGGTCTATTTTAATTTGATTTAAGTCTGAGAGAGAAAAAGGTACATGCACTCTGGCTGGATCAAATTCTCCTCCCACTGCTTGGAGGGGACATAATCGGGGAATATCGGCACTCTTTGGTTCATTGTTTACCGCTGTATCTCTTTTTGGACCGTTTGGGTTGAAGGGAAGTCCTTATTAGTTGGGGAAGGAGTCAGGGGGTTGCTGGGGTAGGGAGGTAGACTCTGAGGGCTTCTTGTAGGGCATAAATCACACTTTTTACATAATTGTGAGTTGTCTCTTAATGAAAAGAAAGTTTGTACATATGGCACTTCACTCCATTTGCCTTTTTTCTACAGAAGAGGTCTAGCTGTAAGGTGGTGTTATAATTTATACTTCCCTCAGCAGGCCAGGTTTCTCCCCCTTAAAGAGGGTATCATGGCCAGGCGGTACTGCAGAAGAATACAAGTAGTTTCTTTCTTAGCGTCTGAGGGTCAAATTGGTCCCAGTTCTCCAGAATACATCTTAGGGGCATTTTTGCCAGCATCCCTAGTCATTTTCCGATGAGCATTAGTCCTACAGTGTCCTCTATGGTCCTAATGCTTATTCCTTTCCAGGGTGCGTAACCACCCGTGGACCTCTACTTATCGGATTAGTTACGCTCACCGATGTAGCTGTTCTGCACCTGTTTTCCCGCCTCTCTTGATCACAAAGAAAGGGGTCCAGGCTGCTGGATTCTAGTGTTCCTTTACCAGTGTGCCCAATATTGCCTGTGCGCTCAGGGGTGAGTCCTAGAGCTGGACCGGGCTCCTGAGTATTTCATAACAATCCAGCTGCCCCATCAAGATGCATTTCTATAAACAACAGTTCTTATGCAAATTCATTTCAGAGAGGGTGTAGCTAACCTTTTGAGTCAGGATTGAGATAGTCTTTTGATTCTGTAAGTACTTTAAGGCTTGGCTGAGTGCAAACAGCTCGCACGTTTGAGAAGACCAATTATGGGGCAATTTTTCTAACTCTGCTTCCACAAGAGTCTCAGTATCAATTACTGAATACTCCTTGGGTTTTTTTCTCAATCACCTGGGAGGAACCGTCTATTGTCCTGTCCTGAAGGGAGTTCCTCCTAGGTCTGGTAGGACCTTTCTATGATAATTAAGATTTAAATCCTCTGTTAGGAAATCTGCTGAGTTAGGGATTTTTTGATAGGAAAGCTCTGGGTTGTCAGTGGCCTCAGTGTTCTCAGACCAAGCCCTTGTTTACACTGACAACAAGGTAGTATTGGAGTGTTACAGGTCACGAAGAACTTCAATAATTAATTACAGGTTTTAAATTTACCCTGGCTTTTAAAGGAATAGGGAACTCATTTTACTATTTCTTTTTCTTTCTTTTTCTCCTTGACTCCCTCTTTGTCTCTCTCTCTCCCCCAGCCATTACAAACTTGGGGCCCTGGCAAGGGTGGTGGGGAACGGGTCCCACATAACTGCCCATGTCGAGAGCTGTATACCTAAATTGGGAGGGACACCAGGGATAAGACTCCCTGGTTTATAGCCTAGAAGCCTAAGGATGCAGCCTAGAGCTTCCTTAGATCTTTTTGGAGATACAACTTGCTAGAGGAAATGAAAGTCTGAACCATTAGTACCTAGCAGGCAGGGATCAGAGGAAGTAGATTCAGAATTAAAGAGAATTTTGGGGCTACACTTTCAAGAAAATCATGGTCAGGACCCAGGAGGTATGGGTCAGAAGGAAAGGTAGGGTGCACGCATTGGCGACTGTTGAGTAGAGACTTCTGGCTGTGCCGTGATCTCAAGCAGCTATTGCCAGGAGCTCCGGACAACAGCTTTCTGCCTCTAGTCGGCCCTCGGCTTCCCAAAGAAAACTGAAAGTGGAAGCTGGCTCCAGGCAGACCAACAGTCCAACCCAGAAAGGGTGGGGGTTGTTAGAAAGCTCTTCCCCAGATAGCCTCACACCTGAATCTTAAGTCCGGCAGCCATGCTAATAGTTTTTAACTGGCCGACAGGTGCCCCGTATTTTCCTCCAATTTCTAAGGAAGGATAGGACAGAATAGCAAGGGAAAGTGGTCCAATATTACTCACCGCTTTGGAGGTCCCTTTGTGGTCGCCAAAATGGTACTGGAGGGGTCTCTGCTCCCAGAGCTCTCAAGATGGTGGCAGGCCACTTCCAAGATGGTGGCAAGTCTCGTGTTCTGACCCGGGGTTCTTGGCCTCACAGATTCCAAGGAATGGAATCTTGGGCCATGCGGTGAGTGTTATAGCTCTATTAGAAGCTGTGGGTCACGGGAGAGAAGGTAGAACCCAGTGACTAGTGTTCAGCTCAATTAGCACGGACGCAGGCACTTAGCCATGCAGGAACAATGGCAAGCCTTTCGCCTGTTCGGGAGTGGCAGTGGGCGCCTCACTGGGTCAGAAGCACCCCGGACATCCTGCAGGATCTGGAGGGATGGAAGTCAGCGGCGGGTCTGCGACGGTGGTGAACAGCAGTGGTGGACGGCGAGCGAAAACTCAGCTCGAGCCGTAACAAAACACGGACCAGAAGAGTGCAGTTGCAAGATTTAATAGAGTGAAATAGAGTGAAAACAGAGCTCCCACATAAGGGTAGGGGACCCAAAGGGTGTTGCCGTTGCTGGCTCGAATGCCGAATGCCTGGGTTTATATCCTGATCCTTGTCCCTCCTGCTGTGCTCTCATGCAATAGATGATTGGCTATTTCTTTACCTCCTGTGTTTGCCTAATTAGCATTTTAGTGAGCTCTCTGATTGGTCGAGTGTGGGCTAAGTTGCAAGCCCCGTGTTTAAAGGTGGATGCGGTCACCTTCCCAACTAGGCTTAGGGATTCTTAGTCGGCCTAGGAAATTCCAGCTAGTCCTGTCTCTCACCACCATGATTTGTCTTGAGTGAAAATGGGAAATTCTTAGAGAGAGAAAAATTATGTTTCAAAAACTATAGTACACCTGTTATTAGATTCTAGTCTTGCCTAATGTTTTTCAATTTTTATTATTTTACACAGTTGGGACCAAATTCTAATTTTTCTTGACTACAAGTCTTTAAAATCATGTTTTCAATTTTTTCCTTCTTTTTCTCTCCCCATTTTCCTAATTTGGAGTCACTGAACACTAACCTGTGCTTTCTTAAAGCTCTGTGAACTGAAGCTGGACAACTTAAACTTCAGAAGAAAATAACAGCAACCTATTTACATATATAAGCCCCTTTCATACTTGCCTACTGATGTGTGGATTTCAGTGTAATGTGGCCTATATCACTTTTCTAGGATTGTTCTTCTTTTGTTTTTCTGCCTTCCTCCCCATATTTTCTCTTCATAGGACATGAGACAGCCTGCTAAAAATGAGCTTTCCTAATAACTTGGGACCTACCTGTCTAGGAGTACACCATCCTAGCCATGAGAAGTCAGACAAAACCTGAGACCAGAGACTCATTTTCTGCTAAAATGTTTTCTCCAAAATATTTTTAAAAAGAAAAGGGGGGACGGGGAATATGAAAGGGCAATAAACCTTGGGGCCCCCAAATCACCAAGCTAAAGGGAAAAGTCTTGCTGGGAACTGTTAAAGGCAAACCTGCGTCCCATTCTATTCAAAGTCACCCCTCTGTGCATTGAGATAAATGCAGATCTGATTGTCTCCTTTGCAGAGGCTAATCAGAAACTCAAAATAAACCAATCATTTGTCTCTTATCTACCTATGACCTGGAAGCCCCCTCCCCTCTTTGAGTTGTCCTGCCTTTCTGGGCTAAACCAATGTTCATATTATGTATGTTGATTGATGTCTCACGTTTCCCTAAAATGTATAAAACCCAGCTGTTCTCTGACCACCTCGGGCACTTATCATTAGGACCTCCTGAGGCTGTGTCACAGGGGTGTGCCCTCAACTTTCGCAAAATAAACTTTCTAAAATAACTGAGACCTGTCTCAGATATTCAGGGCTCACAGTCTCATCCAAGGAGGGTACCACCTGGTCATCACACTTTATTTGAGAAATGTTACCATTAAGTCCCCAGATTCCCTGTGAGGCATACGTTTGCTGCTTTCTGAATCTCAGAGGGACAGCTCATTTCTTCACTGCAGTCTCCTGTTCTCCATGTCACTCAGAGACAGGTGGATTCCAGGTGTGTTCCCTAGGATACTGATGCTCCGTGCATGAGGTTTATGAGGGAGTGCTCTGAAGGTCACCACCTGTGGATGGAAAGAAAGGAGGTAGGCTTGGGCAGAGGGAAAAGTTGCGCTGTGATGCTGTGTTAAAGAACGTTTCAGCTGATCCCACGAGGACCTGTGAACGGGGACGGCCCTTCATTAATATCCCAAATTGGGGAGAGGGGTCAGATCTTTATATCTGTGGATCAGACTGCCCTAGGAAAGTTGTGTGATGTTGGGCAAGATGTTTACCTTCAGCCAGGTAATTCCAAAGTTGGCCAAGAGCTGAGGACTGTCCACTGGGAGAGGCCCCAGAAGCTGGCAGGGTAAGTCCTTTGGTCCTGATGTTTTTCTAGCAGATATATCACAGTGTCCGTAGGAGACTGACTAGGGCATGCTAGTGTCTCCTGAGAAACGGGGTAGATACACACTTCTATTACATTGTAATGTAAAAGAAGTAAGACCTAAGCTGGGGTGAGAAAAGGAACCTGGAAAGGTAACTCCCCCGATGTTCTCAGGTCAAAGATGTTTTTCCCATTATGGACCCACTGGTCTGGTCCCATACTGAAACTGATTTTCTGTGTACTGAGATTCTGCTTTTAAAAGGAATAGAATTCAAGTGAAGGAGATGAGAGTACTACGCAAAGCTGTAAGGGTTACCCTTTTAGATTTGGAAATCAGTCAATTCTTTGAGTAACTTAATTTTCCCTTTATTCCTACATTATTTCATAGTCCTATGTGTATGTGTGTGTGTCTGTGCATGTGTGTGTATGTATGTATGTCAGGGTCCAGAGGAGCAGCCCTAGGTTTGACTCAGTTGCACTGCCTGGGTCTCTTGCCTCCTGGGTGTACTCAGTTGGGAAAGAGCAGGATGTGAATTGCTATCCTGTACTTCTTCATTCTCAGACCATCTTTTCTATTGGTACAATTGTGTGTCAATTTTCTAAAATATGGAAGCATTTACAAGAAAAGGGAAAAAAGGAAAACAAGTTTAAATGAAGAAACAGAGATATAATGATTGCTACTTCATTTACTGAACGGTTAGACCAGCAGGTGCTTTTTTTGCCAAATGATAAGTGATTTATTTCCCAATCAAACAGGGTATTGTGTGTGTCACTCAGAAATGTGTTCCTGCTCATTCAGAGCTCCGAAAAGGAGTTGACAAACATCAGAGGAGAATTGTGGCTAACACAGAAATAATAGGAAGAAAAAATCAATGTAGAGATGTAATTGAAAGTAAGATGTAATTGAAAGTGGTGGAGGTAATTGAATGGTAATATTGTGAGCAGAGACCAAGCAGGATCAAGCAAGTGCAAGATTAGGCAATTCAAAGATGTTCATCTTTCTCCTTTCTGAGATAACACAGGCCTCTGAGATTATGGTTAAGGGACATTATCAAACACACTCATTCAAATAGAAATTCCTCTATAGTTTTTTTTTTTTTTTAAACTTTGTCTCTTTTTTCCTTACAAAGAATACCCTGTGAGCTGGATTGAGTCCAAGGATGTGACTTTGCAGCTGATATAACTGGACGAGGGCATGTTTGGTCCTGTCCTTGTGACTATCTTAGCAATGGAATTCAATTGCTCCAGGTCAGCCCACTCAATCAAGGCATATCTGACTGGAACAATGACCAAAAATACTGAAGCAACCATGTACATTCCATCCCTTCACTTTCATTTTTTTGGAAGCAAATTCCAGTAAAAAGCACTATTTATTTTCCTTTACCAAGTGGGAAATATTTAAAAAATGCATTTTTATTGGGAAAGTGAGTGCTATTCATGGGCATTTTTTAAAACCAAAATAACTCTCCTTGAGAAATACTCCTCCAGCATTATCTCACGGGGCTGTTGATAGAGTTTCCCTTTCAATTCCAGTGAAATCAATATTGCATTATGGTTGGAGTCAGGAGACCTGGATTGTGTGACCTTGGGCAAGTCACTTAATCTCTCTGCCACCATCTATGTGAAAAAAACAATAGAAAATAATTCTAGCCACTTCAAGAAGGGAGAGTAAGATTAATGACAGCAGATTTTCTAGACAATGGTCTCTGTGGCTGTTTCTCACACTCCCTGTGTTCTTGTGTGTGCTTTTTAATTTTTGATTCTCTTTTGAATCTAAATTCAGCTGGCCACTTATTGATACAATGACAAAGCTAATTCCCAATGCCGATGGCGATTCCTCTGCTCAGCTGAATTTTATATCTCTAGACAAAGCCCTTGAAATGCTGTATCCCCTTTGTGAGGGGAGGAGGAGGAAGGCAATGGAGAACTCTATTTGATAAAGAATTCTTGCATATACATTGCTCTCTTCACTCTGGGTGATTTTGTGACTTTTTACTCTCAGGCATCTTGTTTCCTCAATCTCACTATATCTGGCTTCTGCTTTTTACGTCCACTGATCAACAAGCTCATGTGAGGGATGACTTAGGTTGGTCTTGCTCTTCCAGCTTGGATCTCAGGATGATCCCCTCAAGTGTTTGCCCCACTTCTTCACAAGCTGTTACTATAGGTGATAAACCAATAGTTATTGATTCATTGAATGACAACCCTGTGACCTCATCAACTTTTCCAGCTGCCATCCTCTCTTCTTCTTTTGTCATCAGACTTATTAAGAGAACAGTCTATCATTCCTTACCCACTACTGGCCAGTAACTACCTCATTGCTTTATTAAAACTTCCTCTTTCTCTCTCTCTATTCTGGGACTACTTCATTCCAGACATGTATCATCTGAAGTGGGGTTAGTTTTCTGGTTAAGTTCATTCTGTTGTGTTTCTAACTTAGCTTACCCATTTTCTTACCTTCAACTACCACCTGTATGTGGATGAATCTCATATCCACAAGGTGGCCATTCAGCACAGAATTTGCTTTACAATATCCCTCCCTAGCATTTGTTAATCTAAGAGCACATACCAAAGGCCGATTTGAGAAGACCACTTTGTGAGGAATCTGGAATACCGAACTAAAGAGTTTGGATTTTATCCTACAGTGGGAGTTAGAGATATATTTTCAAATAATCTAGAGGAATACATTGTTTTCATTCAACAGAGCAGAGGGTGGGTTGGAGGGCAGAAGGTTGGGGTTTCCCAGCCCAGTGCAGTCACCATGATGTAACTAAAACTCAGATTTTAATTTACACCTAATGCACAGGCATTTTCTGCTATGTTTCTAGTTGACTCATTTCCCAAGTCTCTGATCTTGGTATAAACAGGGCAGGAAAAATGCACATGAGATTCGAAGCATGAATTGGCCAGTGGTTGCTTTTTTTTTTCAATCCAGCTTTATCAGCCGTCAGCTCATGAATATTCACTACTATTCTTAATTTTCACTGCTACTTCGAGGATATTTTCTATATCCTCAGAGATATTTCATTTGGAAGTTTACAGGAGCTACATTAGGCACAGCCAAATAGCTGCTATTTTAAAATGGAAATCCCTTCTTGTTGATGTTTTGAGACCTCACTGCAAACAGATGCTCAGAAGAAAAATATGGGCTATATGGTGAATTAAGAAATCCTGAAAATGGTCACTGTTGTGTGAAAAGCAATTATATACCTCACGCCAGGCACACTAAATTCTTTTGTTTCCTTGACCACATGAGTTGTTTTCCTCCTCCGGCCTAGACATGGGCTGCTCTCTCCGCATGAACTCCCATCCCTATTCCCACACAAGCTTCCACCTGCCTGCATCCTAGACTCTGTTTGGTCCTTCATGACTCGGTTTAATGTCACTTCCTCACAGAGGCATTCCCGAACCTCCTTACACTTGTTTGATTGGATTCTCCTGTCGTTCTTTCTTCTAATATCACATAACTTCCTTCAGATGCTTATCATAATCTGGAATTATGTATTAGTGTGACCATTTGTATAATATCTATTACCTACTTCAACTTCAACCCCAGCTGCATAGAGTGTAAGCTCTAAAATGGCTGAAGTGATGTCTGTTTCATGTGAAACCGTGTATCAAAAATTTACTGTAGCTTCTTGCACATGATAGGAGGTAGGAAATATAGATGTGTTGTTAACTGATTTTTGAAAACACAGGAATAAAAATGAAGATAACTTATGTATTTTATATAGCTTTAGATACTTAATGTAAAACTTTGTATGAAGCTTCCTATCCTTGTATAGCTTCCTTTCTTACGAGCACTATTTTTGAAATAATGGTCACTCCATGAGGTAGATGACACCATAAAGCTTGAGGTCTTTAAGGACTGAATCAATTTCAACATCTTTTGATCATTTCTCCAGAAAGAATTGCTGCTGACGAAGCAAATCACCCCAAAAAAGAAAACTCTCAGAGAAATTTTAAAATAGGGGTTCATCTATATTGCTTAGAAATAATTTCAGAAAATCTGTAGTGAAAACAAATTCCAAAGATGATTGAGATGGTTATTATTCAATGAACACATCTTAAATCAAACACATGTCAGATCCCCATGGCATTTCCTGATGGTGCCTCATTCATGTGGGAATTTAAATTAAACACATTAGAGATGTTTAGCTACTTTATCATTTCAGATTACAATGCACATTATTCCATGTAGTAGCTTTGATTCTAAAGTGCATGAATTTTTTTTTGTTTTAATGCATAGTTCTGTTGGATCTGCTCTAGAATAATTTCCTATTTAAAGTAATCCTATTGGCAAGACCTTCTAAGTAAGGAAACTTTTGTAATATTAATAATTACCCTAAATTTATCTTGTTTGTTAGTAATTATTTGACTATTGGATTTTTTTTAAAGGGTGCATGGACAGGAGGTAGTCACATCTCAAGGCAAACAATCCCCTAAGAAACTTACTAACTCAGCTCATATCCCAGACAGCCATCATTTTATTTTTTGTCTTTATAAGCAGGAAGGAGAAAGAACACAGTCTGGAAGCTATGAAGGTTTCACTTTTGTTTTCCTTAAAAAATGAAACATCAAATGTAAAGTCTCTAGTCTGGATTACTTAAACCTACATGAGGAGGAAAAATTATTGGGCTGTGGCATAAGGCTCTAAGGCTTGAAAGTCCCCAAGTAGAGGTAGCAGTTACTAAGCTGTTGCCTTAATTACAGACAATGTGGTCTGGAATACCTGACTGAGGTGGAATCCAGCTCCTCTGTTTATGAACCCTGTATGCATGTGTAAAGCAGGAAGCACAATAATCTCATGGATTTATATAGATGAATGAGATATTTCATAGAAAACCCTGAGCATAGTACCTGGCATATAAGTAGCACTCAAAAAACAGTGGCTGTATGGATAATACATGTCTATAAACACAAATCTAAATCATGTCATCTTCACAGATGTTTCTTCATTTAATGAATGATTTAAACCCCTTGGAAAAAAGAAGCAATCAATGGGACTGAATAATTTAGAGTAGCTATATAGTTGTTTCTATAATTAAAATTTAGACATTTTAAACAAGAATGAATAAATGCTTAGATGTATGTGTCTGTGAGAGAGACCGAGTGTGTGTGTATGTGCATGTGTGTATGCATGGTTGTTTTTTTTGTTTGTTTGTTTATATGGAAACAAAGGCATCTTATTATGGTTGATGAGGATTATTCCTCCCAGACAATGTTGTTTCTCTGTCCTGGATAGTACACTTTGATGTTACCAACCCTGGCCTAAGAGTGGCTTTTATTGTTTTCTCCCTGGTTCTGTTGGGGAGGGAGAACCAAAGAAGAACAAGAACAAAAACATTTCATCTTAGTTAGACTTCATCTTACAATTTTTTTGAAAAAAAAATGAATATCTTTTCTTCAGCAAATTGTATATTTTTATATCCATCTCTCTTATGTGGCCATTCCAGTATCAGTCCCCAGAAATAACAACATGTGAATATCACACCAATTTTTGGCAACAAAAAGGCATAGGTTTTCTTCCTTATTCTTTCTGTATCATTTTGATTAATAAATTCTTAAGGAGTGGCCTATTGTGCAATTTCTAAGAAAACCACCAAGCTGTTAATGAAGTAAATATCTGTTTAATTTACAAACATCAGCAGTGTAACTGATATTAGTCTGGAGAAAGACAAAGCACACTGAATTATACATGTACATCTAATTTTCTTTGTAAAAAAAAGAAGTTTTCAGGAAGAAACATCTGCATCTTTACAGGGCACCCTGGGATTTTAATGAGGGAAGAGCACAGTCCACTATAAATCATTATCAATTCTACATGGTAATTTAGCAGCAAACATGTTAACATGGGAACATTAAGATAATAAAGGAGTTTTATTGTTTGGGGGGAAAAAAAAATCACAGTTCTTGACATGACAGTCTTTTTATCCCCACCCCACCCCCAGAAAAGGGCAAAAAAGGTCAAGGACATATTAATTTGCAAAAGGTCTACTTTCTAGTGTTGATTGCTACACACCATTTCTTTTCTGAGAGGACATGTTGCAGAGGGGCCACTTCTTTCTGTACAATGACCATCTCACATACAGATTTGTGTTTTCCTCTCTTGGACTTTGCACACTCTCTGCAGGTGTCCTGAATGAGGCCAGTAGGTCAGTGACATCAGTGAGCAGATGTCAAGGTCAACAAACAGACCAACACATATTTATCCCAAGATAAAACCCTATGTTAGTACTATTGCCAAAAAAAAAAAAAAAAAAATCCTGATTTTTTTAAGTTTGAAAAATGTACAAAAATATCAGGATAATTATAAATTAATATATATTAAAGCATCAAGGAACAGTAAAAGGATGGCCTAAAATGTTAAGTACAATGTACTTTGATACAATAAATATTTCTCATGGAAACTGAATACTGTATAGGGCTGTTTAGAACTCATAGAAACAAAAAAATCATATTATTACTAATTTATTTATCAATAATCTATTGGTTCTTTATCATCTCCTTTATCATTTATATTACAAAAAATTAATACTGGAAAATGGTAAAGACTTTTGTGTGCTGCTTCTGCTGACATGCTGACATTTAAAAGGAAGATAAAATTTATTTTATCACTTTCATTTCCTCTTGTGAATGGAACCCAGATCCTCAGGACACTTTATATTTTGCACGAAATATTTCTCATCCATTTGTTCTATCTGTGAATTCTGGAGTTCCATTCTCTTGCCTTGCATCCTCATTCACACGCATGTGCTTGGTATGTCCTAGTGAACTTAGTTGATGTGAAGGAGGGTACGCAGGTTTTATGCTCTGGAAAATTTCACAGCAGTGCACAGTAGCTCCTCTGCCCCTCGTGCATGTGCTTCTGCTTGTCTTCAGCATGTTACAAAGATGGACCCGAGTTGCAATGGTTCCCATCGCTGTTCTAATGCCTCCAGGTATATCTTTCTTCATACTTCTCCAGCATAGGGGAAGCTTTAGTTCAAGCATTTCTTTTTTTTTTTTTTTTTCCAAATGCAGAAAAAAAGTCTTTATTCTCATAATAAAAATAAGTCTGTTCTGTATTTTACAATATATTTCAAATATTTCCACTATGAAGCCTTAATTAGTCCAACATGGTCAAGAAGTATACAACCTTTTCCAGAGACAGAGCTGCCGGGAGCGTGCTTAGGACGCACACCTCGTACAGCCGCACTTCACCACCTTCTCAACCTCGTCCACAAAGGAGGACCCGTCAGTGCATTCGAAAGAGTATTTCCGCCGCTTGCTTCTCAGAGGTCCACAGCACTGCCCTCCTGCACACCCACCTCTGCACTCTAATCGGGACACCTTCTTGGTTGTCTGGCAAGCAGCATAGCCCTGCTGCTTTTGGTAATAATCTCTTATCCGTTCCCCTCGACAAGAGATTTCTGGAAAAGAACAAAAAGCACGAGCATTTTAAGAACAGTCACTGTAAGTCATGCAGAGTGACTGTGAATCCACAACTTAATTCAGAAGCCTTTGCTTCCACTTTGTAACCTGCTTTACATATTATTAGCTGGTGGCACGGCTTCCTATTCTTTGAAAAATACTTCTTTTTGGTCTTTATTTTCAGCCAAGTGAAAGCTATATATGTAGAGTATAAATACAATGCTATTGCAGTGACAAGAAAATTGGATTCCTAAATCTTTTCTTTCATTGCAAAAAAGGAAAAAAAAATACACATTTTCTGTTTTTACACTACTAACAGCTGGTTTTGTTTACCACAGGGAGTAGTTTCAGAGAGTATGCGATTTTATTTATTAGACCTGGAGTTTAATATTATCCAATCTGTTACTTAATACAAGTAACATTCCACTAACTTCATAAATTACCCCAGTATGAAGTACGTAGTTCGAAAAAGAGACATCTGCTAAAAGCTTCCACGGGCACGTTCTTCTTGTCTCGTCCCTCTGACACACAAGACAAAATCCGTGCCAGCTGGAGACCAGGCGAGCTCTGATCACGCAGACAAAGGAGGAGGAGGAAGGTGAACTAAGAAGTCAGCCTGTTTCCGTTCCTCTCACCCACATGATTTGCTGTGATAAATCAGTCGATTCTAAGGTCAAAGGTCATTTTGTACTAAAACTAGAGCAGAATTAGGAGGACCATCTTCTGTGTGCCAGAAGATTAATAATATATATGGATGAGAACAGTCGGTAAAGGTAAGACAGGAGTAAAGTAAATGTGCTTCAGGTAAAAAGGAGTATTTCTTTTACAGCAAATCAACTTGTGAGAAGCATCTGAAGGCTGCGTACAATCTTGTGGTGGAGGTTTAAGGCCATTTCACATCTGGTGCCTTCATAATACTTGAAAATAAATCAATAGCAGCAACTGCAAGTAGTGCGAAGACCTGGTATTCTCTCCTATCACTCCTCTCTCTCCTATCACTCCCCTCTCTGTTGCTCCTGTTTTTTTTTTTTCCCCACCTTTTCTCTCTCTCTTTTCAAAGACGGGGTACCCTTCTTGCTTTGCTATG
Organism: Macaca fascicularis; assembly: GCF_037993035.2. Lineage (NCBI taxonomy): Eukaryota > Metazoa > Chordata > Mammalia > Primates > Cercopithecidae > Macaca > Macaca fascicularis. Next base: position 19,759,407 of record NC_088379.1, on the reverse strand, counting down.
AGCGAGGTACCCAGTGGGGCTGGCTTACCTCGATCGCAGCTGTCCCCCGTGTATCCGCTGCTGCATTCACAGTAGGGCTGCCCTAGGCCTGAAAGCCTGCACTTCCCATGCTTGCACTTGATCGCCTGGCACGGGTTAAACAGATCTTCCTCTTCATCACAGAGGACGCCTCCATGGCCCTCCAAGCACTTACAGCTGTAGGAGAATGCATTGATGGGCAAGCAGGTGCCATGTACACACCTACAGGGAGGAGGAACACAGGAGTGGGAATGCATTCAGCAGAGGAGGTAAGAATGAACGGAGGTGATGTAAGAATGGAGGATGACTGAGAAAATATGAGGGACAGAGTGCTAATGCCTAATGAACCTTCCCTCCCCTCCCCTCCTTTCCCCTCCCCTCCCCTCCCCTCCCCTCCTCTCCCCTCCCCTCTTTCTTTCCTTCCTTCCTTCCTTGGGTTTGGCTTTGAGGCTTTCAGGTGTGTGCTCAACTACCAAGCAGCAGGAACTTACTTATTTCCAAGGCAAGGGTCATTGGTCCGTTGGTCACAGAGGGGCCCCATCCATCCTTCCTGGCACTCGCAGGTGAAGCCTGCCTGGCTGCTGGGCTGGCATGTGCCATGGGCACATACCTTCTTGTGGCATGGCTCACAGCCAGGCAAAATGCCTGTTTGCATCGGCACCTTCTGGAAGTCCTGCAGCTCACTGTTGATGTAAAGCTTCCGGATGCAGCCGTGGAAGCTGGTTCCGTTCTGCCCAGGGGCCTGGCGCAGAGATGCCACGTTGCTCTTCCCTGGCATGCCTGGGGAGGAACACCGGGTCAGAGGTCAGGCTCTCTGGGGATTTCTCAGCCATTTGCTACCCAGAAATACTGATGCTTAGGACCTCACTGCCAACCTATTACGGCAGGATATTTGGACAGGGTGGTAGGGAAGTGAAGTGGAGAAGAGATGTGTGTTTTTTTTTGTTCTGTATTGGAAGACGCTCCAGGGAATTCTAATCCACAACTAGAACAAAATACCTAGTTCACTGGTGGTTAATCTTTAACTTTTAAAATTTGCTTCAAAGAAAACTTTACATGTACACAAATGTATAAAACGTAGAGGCAGAGCTACTGTCCTTAAAGGCAAGATTGGGGGAAGGGAATGCTCCCTCTCCGTTTGTCCTCCACCCCCCACCTCCAGGCACACACTCCTGGAAGTCTGGAGCTCCATAAAGCTCAGTTTGTAGTGCTCTAATTCTATCCCTTATCTTAAAGACAAGGGGCTAGGGCTCAGAAAGCCCTGGCGACATGCTCAAGGTGACCCAGCGAGTTTAGGTTAGAGTTAGGCTGATGAGAAGAACCTCCTCTATCTCTGGAATCAGGGGTAGGTCCACCAGGTCTCAGGGGCTGAGAACTGGGGTTCACAGTGACCATTCACCCCAGCCCTGCCACATTCTAAGTTGGCAATGAATCCAGCTCGCTCCTGGCAGCGTCCCTGAGCTTGGTCAACGATGTCAATGCCATAAACTCACTCCTGATTCTTTTCAGGACAGCACCTCATTCACATCATTTTTTCTTTCTTGCTAATTGAGAGTGAAGACTTCATAGTCCAAGAAATCAGAAATAAAAAAGAAATCCCTTCAAAAACAGAGTATTTGCAATCTTTGTATATATACATTCCACTAGCGACAGTCATCTGGTAACACTCATTTTGGCAAAACGGAAGAATCTTTCCATGGCCTAAGCCAGACCCTTAGTCCCTGGAAGGCATCCTGCAGGAGGCACCCATCCAGGGAAGCGGGGAGGGTGTTGGAGGCTTTCAGAGTGCTGGCAACGCCACTACCACCTCCCCACAACCCCCCAGTTATGCTTTAGCTGTGCCTAAACTCTGGACTACTGGCTGGAAGTTCTAGGCTGAGGAAGACCCAGTTTCTCATTCTTTAGGGGGTTTGTTGGTTATAAAGACCAAGAACTGTAGCACACTGTGGGTCCGAACTTATGCCACCTTCTCCTTTCCCATTCATAGGAAATGACTCATCCATTGGCATTCAAAGCAGCCACCAAAGTCAGAGAGCTAGCTGTATGAAACCACTAGGGTAGAGGGTAAGGATTTCTGGTTCTGTGTGCACTTGCAGTTGTTTCTTCTCTCTGGGGCTTAGCATTGTCATCTATATATCATGAGCATATGGACCAGAGAAGCTGTCCTAAGTTTGTCATATGTAAGAACCAACAGCAGTGCATGCTCAAAGGCAGTTTTGCAGGCTCCACTCTCTCCCCCTTCTGAGGTTCTGATGCTGTTGGAACAGGAAAGGTGCAGAAATCTAAATATCTACATGCAGCTCAGGTGATTCAGGTAGTCCATGGTTACACTCTGACAGGTACTGAATGAAGTCTCTTGGCTGTGAAGTTCTGTGAGTACAGGTGTCTAGTCATGTCCCTCTTGCTGTGGGTTGCTTTCTAGAGCAGGGCCAAAAGGATGAAACTTACCATTTCCAGGAGAGGACTGGTGACAGAAAATTCCTTGCCCTGGGGTCAGTTTTTCTAATTTAACCACATCCATCCATCATAAGGACTTTAATGACCACACATTTATGGTCCTTTATTCAGTGGTTAAAAATGAACTTCTTCCAAAACTATTTTTAATAGCTCATTTTGATATAGGCACAACACGCATATGTGCACATGTCAAGAATAAATACAGATTGGCAAAGTGCCACAGCACAGAGAACAATTAGTAAATCTGTTCCGTTTTGTTCCAAAGTTAACAATTAGAAAAAGCCCAGCTTTGACTAAAGTAATCTGTAAATGAAAATGTTTAGACATCATACATATATTTGACTTTCAATAGGCTATCATAAAATCAAGAATTATTCTGAGTCAATCTTTTCACATGCTAGCTAGGAAACTAGGTCTTCATTGACAAACAGAAGTAGATCCATGATCTTTTTTTTTTTTTTGAGATGGAGTTTCACTCTTGTTGCCCAGGCTGGAGTGCAATGACACGATCTCGGCTCACTGCAACCCTCGCCTCCTGGGTTCAAGTGATTCTCCTGCCTCAGTCTCCCGAGAAGCTGGGATTACAGGCATGCGCCACCATGCCCAGCTAATTTTGTAATTCTAGTAGAGATAGGGTTTCTCCATATTGTTCAGGCTGGTCTCAAACTCCTGACCTCAGGTGATCCACCCGCCTCGGCCTCCCAAAGTGGTGGGATTACAGGCATGAACCACCACGCCCAGCCAGATCCATGAATTTTTTTAAGCCTTTCCTCTATGCCATGGACCTAGTTGGAAGTCATTCAATCAATCAGTCAATCAACCAACAGATAACTCAGCAAACAGCTTGTAGCCTTATTTCTACAGGCCTCAAAATAGCAATAAAGAGACCAAGTATCAAGCCTAGGTCCTCTGTCCCATGGCAGGACAAGGAGGGCATATGTCGCATATACATGGATTTCCATGCATGGGGCTTATTTCTTGATTTTTTTTCCCCATTAGGTAATAAGGGTTCAGTTGGACTATAGACAAAAAAAAAAAAAAAAATTAAATTATTTTGTGTCGGCCAAGTGCAGTGGCTCATTCATGTAATCCCAGCACTTTGGGAGGCCGAGGTGGGTGGATCACATGACGTCAGGAGTTTGAGACCAGCCTGCCCAACATGATGAAACCCTGTCTCTACTAAAAATATTTAAAAAATTAGCTGGGTGTGGTGGCAGGCGCCTGTAATCCCAGCTACTTGGGAGGCTGAGGCAGGAGAATCACTTTAACTCAGGAGGTGGAGGTTGCAGTGAGCCAAAATTGAGCCATTGCACTCTAGACTGGGCAACAAGAGCGAAACTCCACCTTAGGAAAAAAAAAAAAAAATTGTGTCAAGTAAAGCACATATCCTGGGTATAACCCAAGGGTAGATGAAGCTGCCTCTCCATATACTCACCAAAGGGCTGCCTCTCCCCATATGCTGAGGCAACACCTTCAGGCAGTCTTTCTTGGGCAGCACCCCTGTTTTTTGTTTGTTTTTTTTTAACTTTTATCTTAAGTTCAGGGGTATATGAGGGTTACACTCCCATCAACAGTGTATATGTGTTACCGTATAACAAACTGGGTAAACCCATGTCACGAGGGGTTTGTTGTACAGACTATTTCAGCACCCAGGAATCAAGCTTAATGTCCATTAGTGATTTTTCCTGATCCTCTCCCTCCTCCCACCCTCCGCCCTCTAATAGGCCCCAGTGTGTGTTGCTCCCCTCTCTGTGTCCATGTGTTCTCATCATTTGGCTCCCACTTACAAGTGAGAACATGCGGTATGTGTTTTTCTGTTCCTGTTAGTTTGTTATCGATAATGGCCTCCAGCTCCATCCATGTTCCTGCCAAGGGCATCAGCTCAATTCTTTTTTGTGGCTGCATGGTATTTCATGGTGTATATATACCACATTTTCTTTATCCAGTCTAGAATTGATGGGCATTTAGGTTGATTCTATGTCTTTACCATTGTGAATAGTGCTGCAATGAATATATGCATGCCTGTGTCTTTATGAGAGAATGATCGAGATTCCTTTGGCTATATGCTCAGTCGTGGGATTGCTGGGTTGAATGGTAGCTCTATTTTTAGGCCTTTGAGGAATTGCCACACTGTTTTCCACAATGGCTGAATTAATTTACATTTCCACCAACAGTGGTATAAGTGTTCCTTTTTCTCCACAACCTTGCCAGCAGTTGTTATTTTTTGACTTTTTAATAATAGCCATTCTCACTGGTGTGAGATGGTATCTCATTGTAGTCACTTTATATATATATATATTTTTTTTTTTTTTTTTTTTGAGATGGAGTCTCCCATTGTAGCCCAGGCTGGAGTGCGGTGGCGCGATCTCAGCTCACTGCAAGCTCCACCTACCAGGTTCATGTCATTCTCCTGCCTCAGCCTCCCGAGTAGCTGGGACTACAGGCGCCTGCCACCACGCCTGGCTAATTTTTTGTATTTTTAGTAGAGACGAGGTTTCGCCATGTTAACCAGAATGGCCTCGATCTGCTGACCTCGTGATCCGCCTGTCTCGGCCCCAAAGTGCTGGGATTACGGGTGTGAGCCACCACGCCCGGCTGTAGTCACCACTTTGAAAGGGAACCTAGTTACCTCGCTCTCCTTTTCTCCCTCTGCTTCTCATGCCTTTGCCATACAGCATTCAAGCTGTGGTCTTACAGGTTCCTTGTGCTTTGAAAATCTGAGTCACCCTTGAGACTGCACTCTAAGCGGGGAGAAAGCGGACCCATGGTGATCTCTGGCAGTGGGACTGGGATGAAAGTGGTTTCCTTGAGGCCTGGGTGCACAGAGGTGCTGTTTGAATTCTTCCAGGCCCTCGACCTTCAGAAGGATAAATACTTCTCATTTTGGAGTTTAAAACTTTTTTTCCTCTTTTTTTTTTTCTGGGCTGGGGACTGGGGAAGGAGGAATGTTCTGACTTAAACAGTCTCATCCTGTATTTTCTTTTTTATCTTGAGATAGTGTCTGACTCTGTTTCCCAGGCTGTACTGCAATGGTGCAGTCATGGCTCACTGCAGTCTCAGCCTCCCGGGCTCACGTGATCCTCCCTCCTCAGCCTCCCAAAGTGCTGAGACTATGGGTGTGAGCCACCATGTCCAGCCCCCTTTATTTTTAAAATTTGTTTTGTACTCCATTCTAAAGGGGCTTTGAAAGGTTTAATGAAGTGGATTCTAATGAAAGCATAATAAAACCAAGTGAATGAAAAGTCCATAAATAAACAACAAAAGGCCACAACACTTAGATATGCTCCCTTTCTGCTTTATGTTAAGAAGTGAATGGCAATGCAGGTGGCTCTGGAGTCAGGCGGACCTGGACTTAAATGAGGTGTCTACTGCATAATAGCTTTGTGAACTTGGCCAAGTTATATAAAATCCTTGGGATTGCTCTTCAGGGAATACAAAACAGAGAAAATCATACCTAATTCCTAAGGTCTCTGCAGATTAAGGCTATAAAACGAGCACTGTGCTGGGCACATAGCATGGACTCAATAAATATAATTTATTTTGTCTCAAATCAAAGGTACACTTGTGACTTGGCTTCACCCACCTAAAAGCAACCCTGTTAACTGGAATGCTGGCAAGAATGGACGACTTGCTTTGTAATGAGAGTCTCCGCCGTGAAGCAATTAGACCAGTCAACTCGCTGAGTAGACTCACTATGCAATACTTTATTGATAATGCATCATAGTTACTTGAAGATGACTCTGCATTCCTGACTTTTTAGGGAGTAGAATGGACTTTGCTTCTTCAACTTTGTATCCTTTATGTATCCATTTACTTAGTTCCTAGTATGTGGTTAAGTACTCAATAAATATTTACAGAATTGAACCAAAGACTTCGAACTGTTTCTAAAACAATCCAACTCTGTCAAAGTGTTAAGATTGTCTACTACTGAAATTATTAAAACAGAAATGCCCTAGACTTAGAGGCACTAAAAAGAAGGCTCTGAGTGGTTGAGATAATGGTGTAGCATAGGTTATTATTTTTCAGAAAATGATGTGAAACTCATGAAAATATCTGTCATGGTGATGAAACTGTACACTAACCTGTTCAAAGCTTTGACTTATTCATCTGTAAGTTAGTTTTATCAGTCAGTTCAAATAAATTCAATGTAATTTAATCCAATGTTTCTCAATTCAGCATTGACTGCTTTCTTGCTCCTTTACCAGAATTTTGAAATTCTATGCCTCCAGTTTATTTTTGTTCCTCCAAATAGAGGCAAGAACGGGAGCTCCCTCCTCTGCGGGTCCTCTCCGATGGGCTCCTACAGAACTTTGCTTATATTTCTGTCCCTCATTTATTCACTGATCTGCCTTCTTTACACTTAAAAATAAAGCCCAGGGTCTTCACTCTATGATTGCAAGTCCTAACCTACCTTTCCAACCCTGTCTCCTGTTCATTCACCTTAAGGTCTTGGTGGAACAGAACTATTTCTTGTTATTCCAATACAATTTGTACATTTAATTTGTTCATTCATTCATTCAGTCACTGGATTACAGTGATACTTATCCTATCATCCACACGAATTAGCAACTAGAAGCTCCAGCACGGCAACATTTGACTGAGCTGATAGGGTCTGCCTCCTTAAGGGAGCTGGGGTGGGCTCATCTACTCCCCAGTTTGCATTGAACTTGTTTTATCATTTTCTTGATTGTATGATTTAACCTCTAACCAACTTTCTTTTCCATAGACCAGATCAAATATAAGATTCAATTATATAATGTATAAATCACCCAGCATGTGACTGATACAAAAGAAATATTAATTAATGTCCTTCTCTATCCAGATGACACGTTTACTTAGAACCAGAGATGAGATTATAAAATGATCCCTGAATACCCACCTAGAGATCTTTCTGTTCTGTCTTTGCCATCCATCTTTCAAGGATTGATCACTATTGGTCAATGACAAATACTGATGCACTAGGCATTAATAAACTTCAGAATTCATCCAAGATGAGAATCACAGGGTTTGAGGACCAACAGAACTTGGAAAACAGCTTACCTCCTACGTAGAGTGGAGAGTCAAAATTCAGAGTGGACTGCTTTGACAAGTTGGTGATGATTTTGGGGCTCCCACCATCCACGGACAAAGAGAGACTCTGATCCAGGGCGAGTAGTTCCACGATGTGGAAGTTTCCATCATTGATTGTCTCCACACTACAACGGAAACAAAAAGTTGGCTGATTCTTCCCTTTTCTTTTCATTACAGCAAGGCAGTTAAAATACAAACTTTAATAAGCACTCCTTGGGAAAAGAGACGGCAATCTAACACTACTGAAGATAAAGACCAGTAGTTGAATTTTTTTCAAAAATAGGTATTTTCAAGGAGATGTGATTGATTTCAGCTTCTCAGGAACTGAATACAAAGTAAGTTTGTTCTTTTATGATGAGAAGTAGAAATAACTGCATTTCATCATCATCCAGCCACATTCTCTCAACATGTAGCAATTCCAAAGGATAATTTATACATTTGCTTTTAACTGCCATAAAAGTTCCATTTACCAAGACACTATTACTTCAAATTGTACTGAAAAGACAAGGAACCTAGGCCGGTGTTAAAAACACTCTAACACACTGACCTTAGGCAACTCCTGGCTTCTGCTCTTAAAAAACTGTATATTATGACTTATCAGAATCAAACATACACGCAAATGCAAGGAGAACCAACTTGGTGGGATCTTGGTACTTTTTGAAATTGGTTAATAATACCCTCTTACTTTCTGTGCATTTTCATCAACTGATATTACTGTGAAGAAGATATCTATGCTCAGGGGAGACACGGGAATAACAGATGAAATAAAATGCTTAACATAGTGATATCTAGGAAATACTGCAATGACAATGGCTCTCTAGATTCTTTTCTATAATTTTCAAGGGCCAGGTCTAACAATTATTACTGTCACCTTCTAAAAACCTTGGAAGGGCTTATAGAAGTTGATGAAGTGAATAAAGACAAAAAGATGAAGAAAGTTAAATGGAAAATGAGAATTAACAAATAAGATGAAGTTGAGTGCAATTAGTAAATATGTGTTACATGGTTTTTAAAGTGTAGTTGCATATCTAACACTGGTGTGACAGCAGGCAAAAAAGCAAACCAGACCAATGAAACAGGACCAAAGAAGAAATAGGACCAATACACAGTGCAGTGTTAAGAACATACTTACCTTTCGCTATACAGGAAAAATATGGCATAACGGAAGTTGGGATCAAAAAATTAATGGTGATGATTAAAGATCTAACATGCTGGGATACTGGAGAGACTGAAAAAGGCTCCAACATGGAAACATGGGAGCATGTGATAGATTATTACTAAATGTGAATACTTAATACTCTGTATGCAAGATGACTGATTAAACTTCTGGGCACTGATATTTAAATTTGTAAAATGGCAAAGTCTAGGGAATGATAGAAAAATGCATTAACATATTTCTGCATGGCTTTCACCACTGGAGTCTAATCATATTCCATTGTATGCTGACATATAATAAAATGTTTTTTTGATTTGAGAACAAGAGAAATCGTTCTGCAGAAATGTGAAAACATTTGACATTCTTTCTGTTAAGCGGTTAGAAGAGTCCACGTGTGCAGGAATCTTTGATAGCCTGTCTCAGATAACAACTTTATAAAATTAAATGTTAGATATGTCAATCAATATTTTTGCCTTTTACACTTTTAATTATCCTAACACTTAACATCTATACAATTGGCAGAGAAAAAAATAGACCAGAAAATTATTTTCTAAGTAAAGTTGCACACCATCCATTAGTGGTTTTAAATATGACTCTCTCCTAAGAGGGTATGCCAAGTAGCAACATCAGCTAATGGTTAAGCATATAGACTCTGTAGTCAGATAATCCTGGATTTGAATCCTGGTCCTGCATTTATGAAGTGTTTGATTTAGATAAGTTACTTTATTACTAATATATTTCAGTTTTCTCTTCAGTAAATGCTAATAAATATTTCTGCCTTCCATGGTTAATTTGAGGACTATGTAAAATGACTGAAAGATACTCAGCATAGCGAAAATGAATGTTAGATATTAGTATCACCATCACTATCATATCGGCCCCCCACCCAACCACGATCATCATGATACAAATAATTCAACCCTATTTCTGAATCTTCTTGATGAAAGAATTTAATTTAGCTTTGTTTTAAATATTAATTGTAGGATAATGTTAAAGGCTGGCAGAAATGTAATAACTTCTTTGGGGGCATATCTTGTTCAAGTTACTAAAAGTTTTAAAGTAAAACATTAAAATAAAGACAGACATAGAGTAGAAGCCAGTTCCTTTTTACTTTGAGGTTACACACAACTTTCCAAGTAGTTTTATATGGCTGTCCTATCAACATCAACCTTGATAAATATTAATAATGAGGTCCCCATTTTCTCTTTAAAACTGCAAAGAAAAGATGCATATATTACCAAGGAATGGATTCTTGGTCACATATTGGTCTTAGACAGTCAGTTCAGGCATGTCATCATCAATGACTGTGTCTGATGCAGTACAATTGTGTGGTTTAAGTTAACACACTTTACAGTTTTAAACACCTGAATGCAGTTGGAACTTGGAGGTAGGTAGTTTCATCATCAACTCACTTTACTTATTGCTCTTTTATTCCCTCCTCTGTTCCTTTTTCTTCTTTTTTGAAGTACATGTCTTAAACTCTTGATAATTGTAAGCTAATTTAAAGTATTGGCCATGTATTATTTATATCTGAAAATATGTGGTAAGTAAATATAAGGGAGATGTATTAGGAATAACATACATCAATTGTTTTTAGCAATGCTCCTAGATGATATCTATAGGTAATCATTACGCTTCAAGCATGTTTAAGACAAGACCTCTGAAAATTCATTGTATAAAACATAGTTGGAATTTTCAGTGGCAGTATCGTCAAGGATAATGCTGAGAGATAAATCTTGCTCAGCTTGTCCTAGCTCTCATTAGACATGTCATCTTTGGTTAGTGTGACCTTAGGTGATTTTTCTTCCTTTTAAGAGAAGTGCAAATAATAAGAGCAAAGGATTATATATCACATACTAAGGACCAGGCACTAAGAACTTTGCAAGTATTACCTCACATAAGCTTCACAACAAGAGGTGGGCACTTAGGACATCCAAGGTGACACATCTAGTTAGTGGCTAAACAGTTCTGAAGCCAGGTTATCTGGCTCAAGTGTATGTGTTCCTAATTATTATGTACTACTTTTATAATCAAAAACCTGAGGAATACCTATTCCTAGACAAATGGCATGTGTTTTCACCACTAACAAGCTTTTAATATACAATTTCTGTCCCAAATAGCCTGGGAATAATAAAGTTCTACAGTAAATAACTTTGTATGATAGCAAAACTTGATTCATTTACTAAAAAACACTGAATTGTTAATAAAAGTAATAATCTCACAACGAGCCTTTGAAGAATGCAGAGAAATTATATGGATTTAAAAACTGAGTTTGGATTTTATTTTCACAATTATGAGTGAGATTCAGACTGAGTACACTTTTCTCTCCCTAAAAGCTTTAAATGTCTAATCTGATCACACCAGAACTTCACAAGACTTACCACTGAGATTAATTCCATTTCCATCTCCCTGGAATTAAATGAAGTCTCATCTTGACCTTTTAACAGGTAAGCATAGTGAAGTTCATGATCTTAGATTCCTTCTTTTTTGAGACAGAGTCTCGCTCTGTCAGCCAGGCTGGAGTACGGTGACATAATGATGACTCACTGCAGCCTCAGCCTCCTGGACTCAAGTGATCCTGCTGCCTCAGCTTCCTAAGCAGCTAGGACCACAGCTACATGCCACCATGCCCAGCTACTTTTTAAATTTTTCTGTAGAGACAGAGTCTTGCTGTGTTTCCCAGGCTGGTCTCAAGCGATCTTCTTGGCTTTGCCTCCCAAAGTGCTGAGATTACAGATGTAAACCACCACAACTGGCCAATTTGTTTTTTAAGATGATATTTTACACATGGGACCTAAAGAGAATTTTTCAGAGTTAATAACATTCTAACTTGGTGTTTCATGCTGTCTTTTCTAGCATGAGATAAACTGGGGGATGTCCAGGAATCCTTTGTTTACACATTCGTTTAAAATTAAAGCAGTGGGCCAGGAGCGGTGGCTCACACCTACAATCCTAGCACTTTGGGAGGCCAAGATGGGCAGATGGCTTGAGCTCAGGAGTTCGAGACCAGCCTGGGCAATATGGTGAAATCTTGACTCTTCTAAAATACAAACAAAATCAGCCGGGCATGGTGGTGGGCGCCTGTAATCCCAGCTGCACAGGAGGCTGAGGCACGAGGATTGCTTGAACCCCGGAGGCAGAGGTTGCAGTGAGCTGAGACAGTGCCACTGCAGTCCAGCCTGGGCAACAAAGTGAAACTCTGTCTCAAAAAATAAATAAAATAAAATAGAATAAAAGCAGTGATCAACACACTAGTTGCTACATAGTAAGACTGCCTGAGCTTAAAGCCATAATCCACTTTTCAGTCTGTAGCAGCTGTCTCCTACATACCCACATGCAACGCATGGCATCCTTCTGGGTTCTGATAAGTATTGATAAACTCTCTTTCACCACTCCCTAGGGAACAATATATTTTATGACTCACAAAAACTACAAGCGAACCACTTAACTTTGAGCCTTTCCACTGGGAATTTGAATTGCAGTTATTACTATTACTATGAGGTTTAGTTTTACTACGCTCACCTATTTCCTGAGATTTGTTTTCTTGAATTTATATACTGGAAGTGGATACATGAAAACAAAGCAGTTACCCCACTGTCTGTGGTCTGCTACAGAAAAATAATTCAGAACTTTGGGGCCTAAAAGAGGGATTTTAAAATGTCTCTGATTTTCTTTATCTACTTTGCTTACACACAATACATTAACAATGATAAACATAATGTATTTCTGTAGTTTAATAAACAGATTGTTTTTCTTTATGTGTGCTTCAACTTCTTGCCTTAAAATTTTAAAGTGTCTGAGCTGGGTGCAGTGGCTCACGCCTGTAATTCCAGCACTTTGGGAGGCCAAGGCTGGTTTATCATGAGGTCAGGAGTTCCAGTCTAGCCTGGCCAAGATGGTGAAACGCCATCTCTAGTAAAAATACAAAAATAAGCTGGGCATCGTGGCATACGCCTGTAATCCCAGCTCCTCTGGAGGCTGAGACAGGAGAATTGCTTGAACCCGGGAGGCGGAGTTTGCAGTGAGCCGAGATTGTGCCACTGCTCTCTAGCCTAGGTGACAGAGCAAGATTCCATTTCAAAAAAAAAAAAAAAAAAAAATTAAAATTGAAGTATCTAGTGGCATATTCCACGCTTTGGAATAGGAACTGGAAACCAAACAAACTCAACTGGTCATCTCATTTTGGTATCTGTGGCCTGATGATACTTCACCTGTGAAGTGAGAGTGATACTAAAAAATATTCTTGCATATCTCTTTAGTCAAAAGGAATGGGAAGCCAAATGAGATTAAAGATATCTATGTAGGCCGGGTGCGGTGGCTCACGCCTGTAATCCCAGCACTTTGAGAGGCTGAGGTGGGCGGATCATGAGGTCAGGAGATGGAGACCATCCTGGCTAACATGGTGAAACTCTGTCTCTACTAAAAATACAAAAAATAGCCAGGCACAGTGGTGGGCGCCTGTAGTCCCAGCTACTCGGGAGGCTGAGGAAGGAGAATGGTGTGAACCTGGGAGGCGGAGCTTGCAATGAGCCAAGATCGTGCCACTGCACTCCAGCCTGGGCGACAGAGCGAGACTCTGTCTCAAAAAAAAAAAAAAAAAAAAAAAAGATATAAGAATTTTTCAAAAGAAAGCTTTAGAAAATAGTTTTTCAAGTAATATTTTAATCAGTACTTTTAAAACAGATTAATATGAATAAAATTCTCTAAACTAGAAAGGCTTCTCTAAACTTGAACATACTGTAGAGTGAGATGTCAGGCTATAAAATTCCCACTTGGGTATTTATTCTTCTGTATCCGGATATCTGAGCAGGAAGAATATCCATGAGTCATCAGCACTACTCACTATTATGAGCCCACTCTGTGCCAAGCACGATGCCAGGTGCTTTACATTCATTCAATTCTCATAACCAAACATGAAAAGCAGATCTAATTGCATTTATTGAGATAACAAAAATGAAGCACAAAGAAACGAAGCAATTTGCCCAAGGTTATAAGCTAGTTAAACAGGGGGACTTTTACATATGGCATATCAAGAATGGCTGAATAAACATCTTGGAAACAAGAATACCATATAGATTCTGTCTACTGTCTGTCTCCCCAATGAGACTGAGCTTCTCAGATACAGAGATCATCTTTGTTGAGTTTCTTTTGTATTTTTGTTGAAATGTAAGCCTGTAAACTGCACAGTCCAGAGTGTATGTAGCCAACCAAATGTAACAGTAGGTAAGAGAAAGTCCCCTGAATTTGAGCAGGTTGCCTAAATATGAAAACTTGCACACCGGTAAGGTGGTTCATCTGATTTTCTTATTTTTAAACAGTAGTTAGCTGTGTTTCCAAAGAAGCTGCCTGGTTTGGAAAATCACATTAATTTGAATCTAAAAAAAGCATATATTTTTCAAGAATAACTTTCATTTAAAAAAAGTTTGTTTTTCTAGATGAAAAGAAAGTCACTTTGAAAGATAGCACATTATTAGCCTACTTGAGAATAAAAATTTAATACTCCAGCCCTGTCTGAGGACCTACTGCTTAAATTTAGGCTGCTATTCCTTTTTCCATTTATTCATGGCACTATTACTGACATGGTTTGGCTGTGTCCCCACCCAAATCTCATCTTGAATTGTAGTTCCCATAATTCCCCATGTTGTGGGAGGGACCGAGTGGGATATAAGTGAATTATGGGGGTGGTTTTCCCAATACTGCTATCATGGTAGTGAGTGAGTCTCATGAGATGTGATGGTTTTATTGGAGTTTTCCCTTTTTGCTTTGTTCTCAATTCTCTCTTGTCTGCCACCATGTAAGACATGTAAGCCATTCCTTTCGCCTTCTGCTATGATCGTGAGGCCTCCCTAGCCATGTGAAACTGTGAGTCTATCAAACCTCTTTTTCTTCATAAATTACCCAGTCTTGGGTATGTCTTGATCAGCAGTGTGAAAATGGACTAATACAATTACTAAGTCCCTCTTTATGCTATTCTCTCAGTGCTGTAAAGATTAGGCCCGTGCGCCATACTCCAAATCCATTCCCTTGTTAGGCAGCTAATTTCATCTATGTTGCTGGTTACAGCCCTTTAGGCAGCAGGTTGTTGGCAAATGTTTAACAGCTGGTACTGTTAAAAAAAAAAAAAAACAAGAACAGAAACCCGGATTTGTAGGCTTTGCTGATTTTTGTGGTGGGAATACTCCCAACATGGCTGATTCATTGTGAGCATCAAGCATGATGTTGTAGAACTTGGATATGGGAAGAGATGCAGACAATCAGCTCGCAAAGTATGTATTCCTTTTACACAAGGGGTTCTCAAAGTGTAGTCCCTGGAGTACAAGATCTCCTGTAAACTTGTTAAAAATGCCAAATTTCGGGCCTAGCTAAGACCTACAGAATCAGAAACTAGGAGTGGTGCCCAACAACCTGTATTTTAACATATCTTTCAGGTGATTCCAACGCAGACTTTTGAAAACAACCATTCTACACTACTGCCTGTATGCTTGATGCTGTTAACAGCAGGTATGTCTACAAGAAGCCATGATCTTCTATTCGGATGTAAGAGATAAGATGAGAAAATGTGCATACTACTCTATTTCTACTGCTAAAAGAATAATTACGACATCTTGAGTTTTCTTAAACACACTTCAAGCTATGTTTAACTAGTGTCTTTTAACTTTGAACATAGTTGGCTGTGTTTTCAAAGAGGCTGTCTGGTTTGGAAAATGACATTAGTTTGAATTTAAAGAAAGAAGCACATATTTTTTATTAATAACTTTTGTAAAAAATGTTTCCCCTTATCTAGATTAAAAGAAAGTCTTTTTGAAGGGCAACAAATGACCAGTCTAGACATAATTTCATAAAATGATTGTCTTCATACTGATTTATGTGAAACAATAGTTGACATATAATTTTTTAACCAAAAATATCCTATAGAAATAACAATATATTATTACTTTCCCCTCATTTTATCAGATTTCATTTTGCTAAAATAAAATCAATTTTCTTCAATGTGGAGAATTAACCAGGCAATTGAAATGATGCACCAGGCCAGGCGCAGTGGCTCAGGCCTGTAATCCCAGCACTTTGGGAGGCCGAGACGGGCGGATCACAACGTCAGGAGATCGAGACCATTCTGGCTAACACGGTGAAACCCCGTCTCTACTAAAAAAAATACAAAACACTAGCCAGGCGAGGTGGCGGGTGCCTGTAGTCCCAGCTACTCGGGAGGCTGAGGCAGGAGAATGGCATGAACCCAGGAGGCGGAGCTTGCAGTGAGCTGAGATCCGGCCACTAGTGGCACTCCAGCCTGGGCAACAAAGCGAGACTCCGTCTCAAAAAAAAAAAAAAAAAAATGATGCACCTGAGGCATAAAATTATTTCCAAGTGCAAGACCCAACAATAATATATTAAATAATGCAAAATTTAGAAGACAATGTTCTACCAAAGTAAATTTTATATAACATAGAATTATGACAATAAAACTGAACTTAAGTGGAAACAAATCAAAATTTGAAAATGTACTTCACCCAGACAGAATATTTATTAGCCACTTATGGGACAGCTGATTGCAACACTGTTGTTGATAGATTTTACTACAGGGGATGGAGAAGTACTATCTTTCATCAAAGATTTTACACTGTAGTAAAGGCCTGGCCCAGGACAGAGGTTACCTTGCTTGGCATTTTCTGGCATTTGAAAAAAGGTCAAAAAATTAGCCGTATCAGAGTTAAGAGTTAGGAAAAACTGCAAATTGAAGGTAAAGGAAAGGAGAGGATTAAGAGTAGATCCATTGCACCTGTGATGCATTTCGATGCCAGAAGGAATGCGATGGGAACACAGGTTTGGGTGAAGCAAATGAAATAAACTCAGTTTTGAACATCCTGAATTTGTGACACCAGTAGCCATCATTGTTTACGGTTTACCAAACATCATTGCAAATATTTTACATTTATCATGTCATACAATTTTTACCGTAATCTCACTAAAAGGAGACTATTATTTGTTATCCCCATTTGCCAGATGAGGCCCAAGGAGCTGAAACAATCTGTCTAAGACGCACAGTTAGTTGATAACAGAGCCGGATTGGAATCAAGCCAGTCTATCTCCAGAGCAGCTGCTATTTCTATTATTTCAATTTGATTTTTGAGTGGTAATGACATTGAAATGGCTCAAAAATCAAATGGATATAAAATGGTATTCATGCAGAAGTCTTGTTTCTATTTCTTCTTGTCTATGTCTAGTTTTTCTTTGTGCAAATACATGAAATTGTAAGTGCTCATATTTATCTCCTTTGATATTTGTTCTTCCTTCCATTTCCTTCCTGTCTTCCTTCTTTTTTCTTCATTGCTTCCTTCCTTTCCTCCTTTTTACTTATATTAATTTTCTTAATGTAAACATAACATTCTATATTTAATATAATAAAATATACATATCTATATCTGAATTCTTGGTAATTGTTGCCTCTTTTATTAAAAAATAAGGTCATCGCTTTTCTTGATTGGAAAATCAAGAAAATTTTTTGGTGATAAGCCAAAAGGCAATAATTAAATTAAAGCTATATTTGCTCTAGGCCTCACATTTTGTATCTCTATTAGATGATCTGCCAGCAGAAACATAGGCTTGCAGCTCCTAATAAAGAATATGCAACATAACAGTCCTTTGATAAATGTCATAAGATACATTCCATTCTTTATTAGGTGAAATGGCAATGAGCATAAACTCAAAAAAACTAGTGATGGTAGGTCCTTGTTTGGATGTAATCACTTGGGCTTCTACAAAGTATTTAGAAATATTTTGGCATATGTGATATGAATGCTAGCTTTAATAAGCCAAACCAAAAACCTTTACTATGGCTTCTGAGAGTTCTGTGCTGCGTCATTACATAAAATAAATTAAAAAATAAATAAAACAATGAACCACAAATTTCTGAAATCTTTCCATGGGCCGAAACACATTGAGGCAAGAAAATTTAAGGCCTCATAATATCTAAAATCTTGGCACTAATTCATCACCATTTGGAGATAAAATAAGTATTGTATTCAACTTGGAAATCAACAATTATGTGTTTGTTTCCATGCTCCAAATATTCATAAGTGGTGGATATCAAATTCCATTCATGGCTACAAGTGCCATGTACTTTCCCAGAACTACTATGAAGCATCAAATAAGATGTGAAGTCTTTTGAAGCACATTGATACATATTAGAGTACCAATAACATGCAGGCCAGTGTCTCCACTTTACGTCATAATCAATGCCTATTCATTTGTTGCCAAGTGTGTTTGACCTACAGATATGTTTTGTTCATCATATATAGTATTAAAAATGCACACGGATATCTAAAGGAGAGAAAATTTATATTAAAAACCCCCCAGATTTCTGCCTTTTTCCTGAAAAACCAAGAGTCTGGCAAAACCTAAGTCCATATTTTCCCCATGGAGAACTGAGTAGATGCAATCCTGTTTTGACAAATAGTTACTATTGGTTCATTCCAGTCACAACCACTTATTTTATATTGCCAACATCAAGGCTATTTATAATAAAATAATACTTACATAAAAAATTAGATCTTTTACAGAATAAAAGGGTGAGAGCATATTATTTTCTTGTACTTGACCTGTTTAATCATTTATGTTACTTATCTGGAAAAACTGACTACTTAGGAGTTTGTGACCCCTTCTATAAAGGGTGAATTTCTACAGGTAAAAAAATAACTAGCTAAATAGTCTGCAGGATGTTAGGGAATTGGTGTTGGGTTCCAACAGAGGGGCTCTGATAGTTAGTCTTATGCAATAAGGACTAAAAACTATACCCCACGACCACCACCCATTTCACGTCTCCAGTATATTATTAATATCATTAATCACTAGAAAACTTCCACAATGAATGGTCAAGATTCCCTATGACAACACTGTATGAATCCATTTGCTTAATCTGCGTAAGTTCCAAATGAGCTGGGCCTTTGTTCCTTAAAGCTCAGGATAGGTCCGGCACATAGTAAGTGCTCAATAAACCTGTGAGGTATGAATGGCAGCCTGAAGTCACTCACAGTGCTGGATATCTTCATTTGATTCTCTGGACCTCCCTTCCAACTTTCTTTACCCAACTCTGAGTCCTGGGAGGCTCATGTGCAAGCTACATTACCAGAGTCTATAGATTCCTTCTTTCCTGGCATGCAGTGTGGCCAGTGGGGAACACAGACAGGAGATTGTTGGGAGGAAAGAGAGTGAGGTTGTGTATTTCAAAAGCTGGTTGTTTCCGTGGGAGCTTACTCCAAACCTCTAGTAAAGGTCCCAGCTTCTGGCAGGCAAGCCTCTCTACAAAGCCTTTACAGAGCATGAGTTTCCATAACCGCTCCCTCCTCTTGATCCTTCAGGTGGATGGGTAACAACACCTCCTTGCATCCCTTGTTTCCAGCTGCAGGTTACTGTACTATCCCAGTCACCTCTTTGGACATAGCAGCCCCCTTACAAATCTCTCCTCAAACTCTCCAGTTTGAGCATGCCCTCCGTTCCTGCCAGGTTTCTTACTAATACCCTCATCCTAAGACCTGCTGGAGCCAACTTAGTCTCTCTCCTCCCCATAACAAAATAATAGAGGAGACGCAGTTCTTCATTAAGCAATGTTTTTTCACCTTTACCCGTAACTGAGAGATCTTCACCTGTAAATGGCAGAAGCCGGGTGGGAGCCGGTGTCGTAGCTGGCACGAACACGCCCCCGATAGAGTTCTACCGCGATATGGTCCTTGTCACCCTTATACAGGAGGATGCCGCTGTCTTCATCTGTGGCAATCTAGTAGAAAGTAACCCTGGCATTACTAGGATGTGTAGGCAACCAGACGTATTTCATCAGAAAGAGACTGCTAAGTGAGGTGAAGAGGTTTTACTCTGGTTTAGGTTTTCCGGATGGCTATGAGAAAATAATGCTGAAATTATTACTTGAAAGGTGACTTGTTCTTAAATTGCTTGGTTGCAAATAAATCCATAAAGAAACTTAAAAAGAACAAGAAGAAATCCTCAAGTAAACATGTTGGATGTGCTCAGAACTTTCTTTGCTGGAGATTTTTGCTAAACCACTCCTTTTGCTCCTGTTACAAGCTTTATTTATACCATCTGTGAAAAATGACCACATTGTCAAAGATGGATTTTTATATCCCATATTAAAAAAAAAAAAAACCCACAAATTTTTCACAGTTATGCCATGTGGAGGGGGAAGTCTTTGTTTTTATCCTGCTCTTTGGCCCATTTTGGCTTTTAAAGGATTAATTAAGTTAAGACTTAAGCCCCAACATCACTGTTGGTGGGGCAACAATTTGGTGGGGCAAACACCGGAAGGCAGGGACTCATGCCTTCCAGGATTCTCTTCTTCCTGACTTCAGAAGGACCCCCTGGCCCTCACTAGAGTATCAGGGTAAACCAAAACAGGGGTGGCATTTACAGGAAGCTGACTAAAGTTATTTGAATTGAAAATATATTAAATGATTTTGCTTATCAGATAAAACAAATATGTAGACCTAATATGTCCCATGTACACTATATTTATTATCCTTAATCTAGTGCAGCTTCTTCGATAGGGATCTGAATGACTTGCTCAAGGGTACACAGTGAGCTGGTGGAAAGACTTAAAATTTGAGTTTGTTAATTTCGTGTCAAGTCTTCAGAGTTCTGGGTGAAGAGTTAAAAGGTGCTGGTTGGCCAAGCGCGGTGGCTCACGCCTGTCATCCCAGCACTTTGGGAGGCTGAGGTGGGCAGATCACATGAGTTTAGGAGTTCGAGACCATCCTGGCCAACATGGTGAAACTCTGTCTCTACTAAAAAATACAAAAAATTAGCCAGACAGGGTGGTGCACGCCTGTCATCCCAGCTACTCAGGAGGCTGAGGCAGGAGAATCGCTTGAACCTGGGAGACGGAGGTTGCAGTGAGCCGATATCGTGCCACTGAACTCCAGCCTAGGTGACAGAGCAAGACTCCATCCCCCCCACAAAAAAAAAAAAAAAAAAAAAAAGTGCTGGTGGTTGAATCCAGGTGTTCTTTCTTGACTGCACCCTTCCTAGCTGCAGATTTCCTAAGAAAAGCCTCCCCCGTGCACAGGCTGAACTGCAGAGCCATAAAAGCAAATGAATAAAATGTTTTTATCTGAGCACAAAACAAAGAGACATATTTTTTTATTACTGTCTGCTTATCAAATAATGAATAAATAAAAATATTTGGTTTTCATTTTGTCTTGCAAATACAAATGTTGAAGAGAATAATTACTAACGCTGTCCACACAAGGAGCATTTTCTGTTTTTAACTGTCTATTTAAGATATACTGTCAATCATTCACAAGCTACCACAAATGTTTATTCTCTGAAGTTGAATTTTAAGATCAGATCAACTCTCCATAGAGAGAGATCTCTTACCTGAAGTGTGATGTTCGTCTGAGGCCGAACCTTGGCCGAAGGAATCTGAAGATAAGACTCTTTGTTTATAAAATTCACACTGACCAATTTTTCACACTTTTCTCCCTGATAGCCCGGCAAACACTGACATATTGGCTCGTTTATTCTGACAATGCACTGAGCTCCATTCTGACAATCAAAATTATCACAGGGGCTGGTACGAGGGAGGACCATGGGTGGAGAAAACTCACAGAACAAGCCACTGAAGAATAAGGAGAAAAACAAATATGTTAATACGATTTTACTTAATTGCCAATCTGAATTGAGAGCTGTATGACCTAACTGTATACTATATATGTGCACTTCCTTGTTTTTCCAGTTTTCAAGTATTCTTAACTATTAATCAAAATCATCACTGTGCTGTACAATAGATATTCCAAACTTACTCATCCTGCCTAAATGACTCTTTGGACCCTTTGACCAATATCTCCCCAAATACCATCCCTCTGTCCTCCTCCCTGGTAATCCTCATTCTACTCTTTGCTTCTATAACGTCTACTTTTCTTGTCTTAAAATTTTTTTATTTTAATTTTTATGGGTACCTAGTAAGTGTATATATTTATGGGATACATGAGGTATTTTGATACAGGCATGTAATGCATAATAATCACATCATGTAAAACGGGGTATCCATCCCCTCAAGTATTTATCCTTGTGTTACAAACGATCCAGTTATATTCTTTTAGCTATTTTAAGATGTACAATTACGCTATTACTGACTATAGTCACCCTGTTGTGCTAGGTCTTATTGAACACTAGGTCTTACTCATTTCTGCTTTTACCTGTAACCTTCGGGGCATATGCACGTATAGCCGTTCACTGCATCCGTGCAGTGGGCTCCGTTTTTACACTTGTTGTCTTGGCAGTCATCAAAATCAATGTCGCAGTGCTCACCTATGTACCCTGGTGTGCAGTCACATCTGTTGGAACAAGCAGGTAATGGTTTCAAACCCAACTGAGCCAAAATAAGTAAACAATGCATTTTATCTAGACACATGGCACCATCTTTAAAATACTTATTTAGAATAGGCTCATAGAGCCCCCACATTAATGGATACCTAGAAAATTGAACTGTTCTGCAGTATATTCCATGTTCTATCACTGTGATCTACCAGAGAAATAGTTATTTTTATCTCCTTGATGATAGTGAATATCCACAGTCCAAATAACAACAGGATAATTGTAGCAGGGTCACTCCCTCCCACTCCCTCTCCTCCCTCTTCCATCCTTTCTTTCTCCCCATTTTGTTTGCTTACGGTGCCTTATTATTTTCAGTTTGGCCTAATTCATTTGCTCATTGAGATTATAAAACTGCTATGTTGTAAAATGTACTGGGAATATTAAACATATTTTAAAACATGATTAACATTTTTAATTTTACAATAGAGACTAGATACATCAGAACAAGGTATTATTTTAAGAAAAGCAAATATATTAATATTAAATACCCTAATACACGATGAATCCAGATACTCATTATGGAAGAACAGGACTGCTATAATGGGTTAGGATAGAAGAACTGGTAGAAAATTCACGGGGCCGATCCCATGGACAGTTTTCAGCCTGTTCACCATGGTGGTAAAGGGTCTTGGCTGCATTGATGGTGAAGAACCGGGAGTAATAATACAGCTGACATTCACCAAGCACTTCCTCTGGCCCTGCTCTAACCATGTGGCATCTATGGATTCACTGAAACCTCTCCACAGTCCTGTGACATTGGTGGTATTATTTCATCCACTCTACAGGTGAGGAGACTAAGGAACAAAGAGGTGAAGCACTTTGCCCCCAAACACTCAACTTCTAAGTGCCACAGCCAGGAATCGAACTCAAACAATCTGACAAGAAAGCCTGTATCTCTAACCACTGCACTATGCTGTTGGATAATTAATTCCAGAGGCTCCCTTTAAACCTGTACTTCTCCAGTGCTGACCACTGGGATCTCTAGGTATGACACCAAGGATTCAGGACTTTATAGCTGCATGGAGAAAGGCAGTGTGGCACATGCAGCAGTTTTCAAACTGCATTATGGACCTATAGGGGACCATGGAATCCCTACAGGTATGGCCATCAATGAGGAGGGGGCTTCTGGAAGCCTCCTTCTACCCTCCACCTTTTCCTCAACACTCTCCTGTTGTGATTTATTAGGCTTACACATTGGCTTCCAAGAGTGTTTTTGATTTAAGAGAGGGTTCACTGATTTTATATATATATACGCACACATATACATACACATACATATACATATATATACACATATATACACATAACGGCAAAGCCTGAATTCTTCACAGCTAAGTTAGTTTCCTCATATATACACACATATATACACATGTACATATACACACACACACGTGTATGTGTATACACGTGTACACATATATGTGTGTATATATGTACGTGTATATATGTATACACACATATACACAGGTACATATACACACATACATACATGTGTATGTGTATACATGTGTACATGTATATGTGTGTATATATGTACATGTGTATATATGTATACACACATATACACACACATATGTATGTGTGTATATATGTATATGTGTATATATATGAGTATATATATGTGTATATATGAGAAAACCGAAACTTAGCTCTGCAGAATTCAGGTTTTGCAGAATTCAGGCTTTACAGAACTGCATTTGTACCCTGGCTTCATTCTTAATTGTACCTTATGAACTTTATTTTATTCCAGATTTATTGAGGTATAATTGAAAAATAAAATCTTTATGTTTTAAAGATGTACATGGTGATGTTTTATACATACATACATTGTGAAATAATTACCACAGTCAAGCTAATTAACATATCTATCACCTCCCATAGTTACCCTTTTCCTTTTGTGGTGAAAATATTTCAGATCTGCTTTCTGGGCAAATTTCAAGTATATAATACAGTATTATTAACTATAGTGACCATGCTGTGATATTAGGTCTCTAGAACTTATTATTCATCTTGTAACTGAAAATTTGTGCCACTGACCAACATCTTCCCATTTTCCCCACCCCAATTCCTGGTAACCACCCTTCTACTCTCTTTTTCTGTAAGTTTGACTTTTTAAAATTCCACACATAAGTGAGATCATCCAGTATTTGTCTTACTATGTCTGGCTTATTTCACTTAGCATAAAGTATATATAATATTGACTAAATTACTTAATCTCTGTAAGTGTTCTTTTCCTCATCTTTAACATGTATATAATTCCACCTCACAGGTTTATTTAAAGATTAAACGCAACTATCTGTAAATTAATTAGTATAGTTTTTATATATAATGCATGTTCTATAAATGGCTGGTTTTTAAAATAATTCTCTATATACATCTTTGTAATTCTATAAAAGTTTTTATGGTTTAGTCTGTATTAATTATCCATTTTTCTATTTCAAAGCTATTAGGATTTGAAGTAAGGTTAATTAAAAACACCCAAGGGAATGTGGCATTACTGAATGCCAAAGGTTTTGTCTGAAAATGCAAAATCAGGGTTTGAGAGTTGCTGGAGAGCGGACGAATTAAAACAAATGGGAGTATATAGCCTCTAAGAGTAGCAAACAGACTTTCAGCTCTGCATGTATGAATTAAGAAATAAAATGAGCTCACTGCATAAGCATGCTTGCTTTGCAGCCAGTTGGTTTTAATGCTAAATCATAACAAAGCAAAGTAAACAACAAGTCTGAAGTTAAATGGACTCTAAGTGGCCATATACATTCTCAAAGAGATGGACAAGGCCCGAGAAGAGAACTTCCATCAATGTTAATGTGAGCAGAGCTGTTGAAGTGCCAAGCATTAAAAGAAAGAAGAAATGCTTTGAAACACTCTGAATTATTTATCTGAAAAAAGAAATCAAAGTGAAAGATAAGAGAACCACACATCCACCATAGTGGCTGTCTAAGAGCTATTTTATATTCTCTTCTCTCCAAATACTACTTTTCAAGACCATTAGAGCTTGGAGTTACATTATGCCCAACATTTTTGTCTTTCTTTTGCTCCTCAGACTGAGTTTCAAAACAGAAAGAAAAAAATTTAAATAAGAATTCCTTAGTTTGTATTATCAATAAAACCTATCACATTCCTTCAACTCTATTATCTGACAAGGAGGGAGGAAGAAGCAAAGAATACAAAATACACTGTTTAGGAGCCCATAGCTGGCTATGTAAGATGCATGTTTGAAAATACTGGTTATGGCGTATCATAGTCTAAAAATATCTCAAAGCAATTTGGGAGATTTATGAGGTATATAATAAAGCAATAAAAGTAAAACCAGCTCTGTTAGCTTAGTAATAAGAAAATGAAGTTGAAGTAACATAGTATAACTTGTCTAAACAACAGTTGTCAGTAGAGATTTTCTTTAGCAGCTTCACATCATTTGATTTTTAAGTCTATTTTCTTTCTGCAGCTACCTTTCCCACAATGTGCAATCATTTATAAGTTGGGAGTAACAGCACACACACTGACTTAACCTGTTTTCTGCTAACCTACATACACATAGCTATGAAATGAGCTCGCAAATTACAACTGAAAACAGTGGGTTTCAAAATTAGTTAGTCCATAATGCGGCAAAATGCACTTTTAAGGGTGTCTAATCTATTTGATAATGAGAGGAGATATTTAATTAAGGATTAGTCTTTTTGCAGACAGACTCACTTTCTTTTAATGGTTTCAATTAAGTCTTACTAATACTTTATCTTATACTTACCATGCACAAAGTACCGTGAAATCTGCTCAGCAGATGAGCAGTTCTGGAAAACTTTCCTTACTAGCTAATTTCTCCAAGAAATGATATTTATTATGTAACTGATGTGTTTTCAATTTGCCAAATTAAATTGTGAGTGTATCATTGATATGAAGACTAAAAACAACTTACCTACAGTGTTTGGTTGAATAAAATATAATGTCAAGTTTTGTATAAAGTGAAAATGGAATAACACTGGGTTTTTGCCTAGGGTTGTAAACTAAAATATAATGCAAAATAGAATCAAATTTATTTTTTCCTTTTTCAAAAAGACATCGTAGGGAATTAGCAGGTGCTACAACTATACCTACATATTCTAATGTTTGAATTTTAAACCAAATTAAAGCAAAAGCACACTGTCAAAAGAAAGCTTGAGAATAAATATTTAATTAGATTGATATTTGAAAAGCAGTGGAGATCTGGTGATTCTGACCCCAATCTCCCACTCAACTTAAAATATCTGATGATCTGTTTGGTAAGTATAAATATCTTAGCAATCCAGCTCAAATCCCATCTTCTCTTGTAAAATTCATCCTGACCTGTGTAATTGTTAATTCTCTGAATTCTATGGCAATTGAGCTTGGGTCATTTCACTAAGAAGATGAAATAAGTGAAGGTGAATAGCTATAAAGGACTACAAAATCATAAGATGGTATTATTACCATGTGCTCTGGCCATGGCAGGCACTCAATAAATATTGCTTGAAGGAACAAATAATGCTGTTTGCTAGCTGTCTGATGAAAGCACAGCTCAACCCCTGTACCCGACTGTGTAATTCCTAAGAATCCAGCTTATTTGCTATACAATACCAGCTGTAATGTTAATAAACTCTGAAACTTCTTATAGGTAACACATAGTAGAAAAATCACCCAACTGGAAAGTATAAATCCTAGCTCTAGCTCTGCCAGTAAATAATCTTAAGATCTCTGGACAGTCAACTAACCTCTCTGGGCCATGGTTTTCTCATGTTTAAATGAAGAATTTGGACTAGATGATCTCTAACTACTGCCAGCCCTAACAAGAGAAGTGCTGTTGAAAGACCCTTACAATATTTCCGGATGGTGGCAAAGAAATCATAAAATTTGATAGCAAACATATTTCAGGAATATTGCTGGGGAGGCAAAAAGAAGTGATTTTTGAAGTTCTGTGTTCACTTGAGGGAGTACGCTTAGCAGGATTATAATGCTTTGTCACCTCATGCAAAAAACATTTAAGTTGGAAGAGGTACTATCAATAATAAGAACAATCATCACAGGCATAGCCTGGGACTCCCTGGGGCAGCCTGAGATATATGGTCACTCTATCTTTCTCACCTTGGATAGCCAAATTATTGTTTCAGACCGTAACATCTTCAATTACATTAAAATCAAATTCTCTATTTTACCACAGACTTACCTTCAGACAATGAAGCAACTAGAAGATATTACAAATGTCACCAGATGGGCCTTCAAATAAATTCAAGTAAGTATTTTCAAAGGCTGCTCATTGCCATAGGTGACTTCACAAAAAAAATCATAGATGAAAAGGAAACACTTTTTCATTTTTCTTTAGTGTACTATACAAAAAGTCCGGGGCTGGGTGCGGTGGCTTACGCCTGTAATCCCAGCACTTTCGGAGGCCGAGGCGGGCGGATCATGAGGTCAGGAGATTGAGACCATCCTGGCTAACACGGTGAAACCCCGTCTCTACTAAAAATATAAAAAATTAGCTGGGCGTGGTGGCGGGCGCCTGTAGTCCCCGCTACTCGGGAGGCTGAGGCAAGAGAATGGCGTGAACCTGGGAGGCGGAGCTTGCAGTGAGCCCAGATCGCACCACTGCACTCCAGTCTGGGCAACAGAGAGAGACTCCATCTCAAAAAAAAAAAAAAGGCCATATTGTATATGGACATTTAAAAAACGTCATTGATACTAGCGAATAGGTCCCTTTAATCCCGAGCAGAGGTGTGAAGCTAAGGATGGAGGAGAAGGGTTTCTAAAATAATGCGTCCCCTACTCTGTGAGCAAAAAGGCAGCTTTGGACTTACTTGAATCCCTTTGGAGTTAGGATGCACTTTGAGTCATGCTGGCAGGGGTTCAGGTCCTGGGCACAGAAGTCCAGCTTCTCCTCACACAACTCACCTGCAACATGGCAAACAGTGTTAGCTCATAGAAAAAGGTCAACAGGCTTCCTGCCAGCAGACTGTGTCACTGTCATGGGTCTTAGAGGTTAGGGCAGCTTGTGATTTAAAAAAAAACAAAGCAAAAAACCCAAAACAAAAGCCACATGGCATGGAACCAGATGGTCCATTATCCAGTTCTGGGTCTGCTGCTAAGTAGTGTTGTGATTTTGGACAACAGGACTATTGCGATCTGTGACTAATAGAAGCCCCTTCAGAATATACTATGGGAATTAGGAAAAGGAAATCTGAATGCTTTTCATTCCTGTTGTTTATTTTGGATTTTTTTTCTTGATATATAGCATGGATACAAAGGATAAATAAATTGTTAATGATTATTCACAAACTGAACCCACTCAGGTCACCAGCACCCACATCCAGAAACACACCACGTACCAACACCCCAGAAGCCTTCCCCCGGGGTCCCTGCAAAGAGGATCACTATCATGACAAGACCATAGGCTACCTGGGACTGTTTCTGAGCTTGACATAAATGAAATCATTCCATATGTACCCTTTTATGCCTGGCTTATTCTACAGTTTTATGTTTGAAAAAAATATTCTCGAATCTTCATAGTCTCTGGTTTTAAAAGTCTAAAAGAAAAACACTTTGTTTTCTTCTTAGGAATCATTGCCGCAGCTCAACAGAATGCTTCTTAGACTCACATCCTCTGACATAAAAAGACAAAAGTAAAAGGAGACTCGATCCAGAGAGAGAGAACATAGATTTTTTCCATGAAAGTCACCTAACTCATGAAATAGAACTTCTGTCAACAAATGAGAGCTGAAGGCATAACCACGCAGATTCTAGGTACTCTTTGTTGAATCACATGACTGGTAATTTCTTTAGAAAATTTCTTCTGATACCAAAAACATGGTTATTATTTCAGATACATTAGACCAAATGTAATTTTCATTTAGAAGACTTTCCCAATTGCTGTGAAAGTATTAAGGTGACTGGAAAGGTATTCAAATACATAATATATATTAACTTACATAATACATTTTAAGTTATTTTTACCTTTTCTACTTTACTTCTACTTTCGAATTGTTTTCTATGCAATAAATAGACAAATAAAGTGACACATCTATAGGCAGCTGTTCATTTCCAGGAAACTACTAAACCTGTCATTTGTAACAGCATCGGTAAAAATTTCAGGAGTGTGAACCTTGGAACAGCACCCCTTTGTTACAAGGGGATCCTTTTAAAGTAATACTCAGCTAGTTGGTAGAAATCATTGCTTGACAACTAAATGTGGCATATTATTTAGACTTCAAGGGTCTTTTCCCAGGATGCAAATTAATAAATGTATTCATCTACTTATTACATCAATCTGGTGCAGGATATTAGTTTTTATCTGTCTCTTAAAAAGAACTAATTGCACAGAAAGTCTCATATATTGCTTCTATAAGTTTTCAGGGATCTGAAAGATTTTTAGCAACATGCATGATGAATGATTTTTAAACAGGTTTATTTAAAGGCTTGTGATTTCAATTAGTATTACTCTAAGTTGGATACCTTGATGAAATGCGTTCATCATATTTTATCAGCCTACTATGATGAAATCACTTTCAGTTTCTAACCAAATCTATCTGATGGAGATATAGGCTGTTTATAGTAGTATCTATCCAAGACAGTTTGTAAAAACTGATGGAAAGAAGGACCATTTGAGATACATAATAAATGTAATTTTATGTACTTTTTATTTTATGCCTAAATAAGACAGTGTTTTAAAATTATAATAAAGGGACATGTTTTATTCCTTATTTACTCTGATACAATCCAACCCAATCCATCCAATCTAAGTCACAGTCCATAAGGATTTACTACATGATGTTGTGCTAGAGGCCGGGGCTACAAGGATGAATGTAATGGGCTCTGCTCCTAATCAGTTCTCAACCTACCAGCAGAGAAAGTCTTGAGCTAGGGAAAGAACAGAGAAAACGAATTTCATCTCTAAAAAAATAAAACTGAGAGTTGACCCTTGTCTACAAAGAATTACTCCATAGACTTGATAATGGAAAGGAGTGAACAAGGACAAAGTTCCAAGAAACTGTTAGCTAACCAGATTGTTAAATCTCTAATCAACAGCTTTAGACTAAGCATGCCAACTTGAACATAAAAAATGACATCAATGTCAAGTATTCTTTATCTCTATAACAGTAGCAAAATAGCAATAATCATTATTGAGATTGTATATGATACTTCTTTGTGACCATTACATAGCTATACACCTGACTTTAGTAAGATAAGTTGATGACTTCAAAAATGATTTGATTTTCGGCCAGGTGCAGTGGCTCACGCCTGTAATCCCAGCACTTAGGAGGCTGAGGCAGGTGGATTGCCTGAAGTCAGGAGTTCGAGACCAGCCTGGCCAACATAGGGAAACCCCGTCTCTACTAAAAAAACAAAAATTAGCCAGGTGTGGTGGTAGGCGCCGGTAATCCCAGCTACTAGGGAGGCTGAGGCAGGAGAATCGCTTTAACCTGGGAGATGGAGGTTGCAGTGAGCCAAGATTGTGCCATTGCACTCCAGCCTAGGCAAGAAGAGCAATCAAAAAAAAAAAAAAAAAAAGGTTTGATTTTCTTTACTATCACCCAAACTTACAATGCTAAGAAATATTACAAAAACATTTTCTGCATCCAATTACTGCCTAACTTGCTTTAAAGACCAATCTTCCACCCTACATTCATGTCACCTGGGTCTGTTTACTATTTCCTGAATTTATTTTAACTCCATGCCTGGGCTAATGGTTTCTCCTTTTGCTTTAATAACATCCTTTCACAATTCTGTTGTCATTTTTCTCATCCATTATATGTCCCCTTCTTTACGGAATCATGCCAGATCTTTTCAACTATTTCTTCTCTATCTCTAATTTTATATCGTGTTTGACTGTGCCTGGCTCATGGCATATACATGGTATACATTTGTTTATGTACTTAATGAGCATTTATATGGTTCTTACTACTGTATGCCAGACAGTTTTAAACATTGTATAAATATGCAGTCACTTAATATTCATTATAAGCATATAAGGTAAGGTTTTAGGGTTGCACTGCTATGTATGCATTTTATATTACTGGTGTTTATCTGATTCTCTTTCCTTGACTGTAAAATCACTAAGAGTAGAACTCTTGCCACATTTGCTTTTGTTTTTTTTCCCACAGTGTGGTATGCTGACATACTCAAATAATAGTTACTAAAAGGAAGAATCATGCTTTAAGGCAAGAGCTCTATTTTGTTGACCTGTAATCAACTCGGGTTTCATTCTAGCCTTTAGAGATTAGTGTAATTTTTTGCTTAATTACTCACTCGTGATTAGTAATAAACGCTATTCTCTTTAAACATTACTGTGAATTTTCCCTGACTAAATGTTAACATGAATGTATTCATTGGACTGTTTCTTTAATTTTCCTTAATTATATTGGATTCTGCTATACTTGAGGGAAGGACAGCTTTCAAAAGAGTGCAACAGTGGTGAGATTCAGGAGCTCAATAAAAGAAGGGAAACTTAGCAAGCTCCTTAGACAAATACTGGACTGCATATCTCCTTCTCAACCAGTAAGAGGAAATTGGACAGCTAAAAGCTGCACTGGTTTTCCAGGAAGAATAGAGATAAAATGACTAACATTAGTCAGCTAATGTATTTTTAGTTACCAATATTGAAAAGTTCTCCCAAAACTCATAGTATTGTGAGGACATGATGCCATTTTTACCTGGTTTTTATTTTTACTATAAGTTTAGTCAGAGCTAGTACTCAGTTAGTGGAAAAATAATAAAAAAATAGGGCAATTGAGTTTGCTTTTGTGATGGCTCAGGGCCTGAGATAATATTATCAATGGCTGCCTCCCTTCCAGAGATGATAAAGTGTGAGGTGACAGAGAGGAAAACTGGAAATATTCTTATTTGACTATACAGAGTTAGTGTTGTAATTGATTACCCCATAAGCAGGTCTTAATATGTTTAAACTGACATTAAGAAAGATAAATCTATCCATTGGAGTGGTTTGGGGCAATGTGGTTGAATATAGGTTAAATGTTGGTGCCCATGAGCCTCTCAAGAGATAGGAGCCTAGGCAAGCCTCGACTCTATGATCTGGCTTCAACCCATTCCTCTAAATCCCAGGAAATCCTATTTCTTTATTTTCAGCCATGGACCCTTAAAACTTCCCAATAGGGTGGAACACAATCATTGCCTGGCATTTGTGATTTCACTTTTGATCAGATGAACAAATTAATTTTCCTTATGATTCTAGTTTTCATTTCTTGTTGGTAAGAGGTGAAAACATTCTGAGTGTATGTATATATGTTGGTTGTGTATGTTTTGGAGAGAAAACAAAGAGTGGTCAATCAGGGGGTCTATGGTTACCTTTTCAGGATAAGAGAGGTTAGTAAATGATCTAGTATAATTGATACAGAGGTTTTGTTTTTTTTTTTGGAGATGGAGTCTTGCTCTGACACCAAAGCTGGAGTGCAGTGGCATGATCTTGGCTCACTGTAACCTCCATCTCCCAGGCTAAAGCGATTCTCCTGCCTCAGCCTCCTGAGTAGCTGGGATTATAAGCACATGCCACCATGCCCAGCTAATTTTTGTATTTTAAGTAGAGACGGGGTTTCACCATGTTGGGCAGGCTGGTCTCGGACTCCTGACTTCAAGTGATCATCCCACCTTGGCCTCCCAAAGGGCTGAGATGACAGGTATAGAGTTTTGTCTGTTTCTTAGATCACCTCTTCCTGATTTTGCCTGTCAGTTATACATGGGACACAGCAGGACAAGAAATGACCAAGTTCTACAGCAACACTATTACAACTTGTGAAAGAGCATGTCAAAAGTGATACCCACTCTTGTAAATGGGAATGATTTTTCAGACTCACTCTTGAAGAGGAGGTAAGATGCTACTTACTGAATGTCTGTGAATGTATTTCTTCTGAAAAATTGCATGGAGTGGTAATGTATCCATTCACCCTGGCTTGCACGACTCCTGGTTTACACTTGTTGTCCCAAGGTAATTGTCAATAGTGTGCCTGGGCACTCACATAATTACCCTGATTTGGATGAGAAATGTTATGGGTCACCTTCCAGGTGGAAGAGTAAAAGCTGGATCATCAGAATTGATAATACTCTGCAGTGAAGAGTGAATCAGCATAAAGAGATCTTAGGGAGTAACTGTCCTTACTGGGGAAAATGACATTTGGGTAGTTGTATTACTGTCTGGGATGGCCTACAATTGTATGCAATATGTGGGAGTTGACTGGTTGCAGAACTATTTTATTGTTCTCGGCCTCAGTTCTTCATCTGTAAACTGAGGCTCTGGAATTAAAGATGTGTAAGGTCAACTGTGGCTCTGAAAAAATCTCTTTTTTTAAATAAAAAGGAAAATGCTTCTGAAGATATGGATAATGCAGACAGCAAATTACCAGAGGGAGTATCACGCTTAGCTGTACAAAACAACATTACTGCATTCAGCGGTAAAAATAAAGTGCCAGCATGTGCTCAGAGCCCCCTATGGTACCGATATTGTGAGTGTTATTGCATTGAGGAGGAAACTTCAATGCACATTGATGGTTTTTATGAGAAATAATACCTGGAGCTTGGCCTTACCTTCTGCTTCATTTTAGATCTATGAACCTAACTGTTTTGTTGTTGTTGTTGTTTTGAGACAGAGTCTCACTTTGTCACCCAGGCTGGAGTGCAGTGGCACGATCTTGGCTCACTGCAACCTCCGCCTTCTGGGTTCAAGTCTCCTGTCTCAGCCTCCCCAGTAGCTGGGACTACATGCGCACAACACCATGCCCAGCTAAATTTTGTACTTTTAGTAGAGATGGGGTTTCACCATGTTGGCCAGGATGGTGTCATCTCTTGACCTCGTGATCCACCCGCCTCAGCCTCCCAAACTCTTGGGATTACAGGTGTGAGCCACTGTGCCCGGCCTGAACCTGTTTTTAATGCTCGTTCCTTGTTCAACACAAAGGGGCCCTTCCTATTACCTTCATTTTTACTTCCTTCCTAGTATCTTAAGTTATCTTTTCGTTTAAATTTGTTACCATACTAACTGAAATAGTTTTAGAACTATTCTACAAAGTTCTTCCCTGATATTTATAGAATGATCTGCCTATAGCTTTTTCAAATAATTAAAACAGCAAATCAGATTTTTAACATCACCATATATTTTGAGTCCCAACTATGTATGGGGACCTGTATCAATGCTAGAAGTATAACGGTAAACAACAAACTACTCCTATTTCCATGGAGTTTACATATGAGAGGAGGGGGAGACAGATATTAATTCAGTAATTTCCCAAGTACAATAGTCTCCCTTTATCAGCAGCTTTGTTTTCTGTGGCTTCAGTTCCCCACTGTTAACAGTAGCCAAAATGTATTAAATGGAAAATCCCAGAAATAAACAATTCGTGTCTTGAACTGCATGCCATTCTGAGTAGCTTGGTGAAATCTTGTGCCATTCTGCTCCATCACACCCGGCACGTAAATCATCTCTATTCAGGGTATCTGGCTGGAGAAGCCTCCTGCCCATCGGTCACTTATGAGCCGTCTCAGTTATCAAATCTACTGTTGTGGTATCACAGCCTCCTGTTCAAGGAAACCTTATTTTACTTAATAATGGCCCCAAAGTGCAAGAGTAGTGATGTCGGTAATTTGGACAAGCCCAAGAGAAACTGTCAAGTGCTTCCTTTAAGTGAAAAGGTGAAAGTTCTTAATAAGGAAAGAAAGAAAAACTGTACGCTGAGGTTGCTAAGATCTACAGTAAAAATGAATCTCCTATCTCTGCAAAGTTGTGAACAAGGAAAAAAGAAATTCAAACTAGTTTTGCTGTCATACCTCAAAGTGGAAAAGTTGCAGCCACCATGCATGCTAAGCGCTTACTTGGGATGAAAAAGGATTCAGCGTGTGGGTTGAAAGACATGAACAGAAACATGTTCTGATGGATAGCAACTAGCTTCAGTACTATCTGTGGTTTCAGGCATCTACTGAGGGTCTTGGAATGTATCACCCGCAGATAACGAGGGGACTGTTATATATATAAAATTGCCTCTGTGCTGAATGCTAAGCAGGAACATTTTATGGGGCTCTAGAAAGGGACTGTTTGCTCTGAAGAAGGACAGGAGAGGTTCTTCTGAAGAGGTGAGACTCAGAGGCAAGGGTGAAGTGGAGAATGAAGAGCTCCGACAGAGGCTTCTGCAGGAGGCAGCATGAAGAACAGGAGCCCTGAGAGATGGGAGTGAGCCTGGGAAAACACGGTGCCAGAGGAGCCCCGGAGGCTGGCTGGGTCACAGGGTCGAAAGTCTTCATTCTATGAATAATGGGCTGCCACTGAAAGGTTTTCAGTAGGGGCATGGCCAGATGACATGTGCACTTTGAAAAGAGCACTCTGGCTGGGTGTGGTGGCTCACGCCTGTAATCCCAGTACTTTGGGAGGCAGAGGCGAGCGGATCACCTGAGGTCAGGAGTTTGAGACCAGTCTGGCCAACACGGTGAAACCCTGTCTCTACTAAAAATACAAACATTAGCCGGGTGTGGTGGTGGGTGCCTGTAGTCCCAGCTATTCGGGAGGCTGAGACAGGAGAATCACTTGAACCTGGGAGGCGGAGGTTGCAGTGAGCAGAGATCGCGACACTGCACTACTCTAGCCTGGGCAACAAAGAGCGAAATTCTGTCTTTAAAAAAGAAAGAAAGAAAGAAAGAAAGAAAGAAAGAAAGAAAGAAAGAAAGAAAGAAAGAAAGAAAGAAAGAAAGAAAAGAGCACTTTGTCTCCATTGGAGGATGGCAGATTGCATAAGTGGGGATACACATGAGAGGTGACTGCTTATGCAGGGTAGGGGTGGGGTGGAGGTATACATGGCCCAAAGCAGTGTTTATGAAGCAAAACAGATGAGACTTTTTGATGGACTGGATAAGCATGGGGGAAAGAGAGAGGGGGAGTTGTCTGGGACGTCTATGATTCAGGTATGTATATTGGGAATTACCTTTTGGTGACATGGAGAACAGTGGAGGTAGAACAGGTTTTCTGGTGCAAACACAGAGTTTAAAATACAGTGAGGTGGTGTTGAGGATTCAATTGTGCCCCTCAAAGCAAAAAAAAACAACAAAAAACTGGTGTGTTTGAGACCTCTGGTACCTCAGACTGTGACCTTATTATGAGATAGAGTTTTCACTGAGGAGAGCAAGTTAAAGTCATTAGGGTAGGCCCTAATCCAATATGGCTGGTGTTATCAAAAAGGGAAACCTGGATACCAGGAAAGACAGGCATAGAGGAAGACGATATGAAAAACAGGGAGAAGCCAACTAGACAGGCCTGGAGAGACATTTCCCTCACAATCCTCTGCAGGAATCAACACCATGGACACCTTGATTCCAGACCTCTAGCCTCCAGAACTGTAAGACAATAAAACTCTGTTGTTTAAGCCTCCAGTTTGCAGTAATTTGTTATGGCAGCCCTAGCAAAACAATACAGGTAGTAAATTCCAAATCACTGGAAGTTTATGGTGGGGAATAAAACTTTCAACTTATGCCACTATTTCTTCCTTTTTTTTTCTTTCATTTTTATGTCTCTTTCCTCTCATTTTATTTCATGTAGCTGTCTTCTCCTTTGTCTCAAGTTTTCTTTTAGTACTATGAGCTTCTCCAATAGTCAGTCTGTAATAAGCGGTGCACAAAGGAGAGGGAATGGCCCATGACAAGGCTCCCTGTGCTTCAAGAGAGTCAAGACGTAAGTGGAGCACAGTAGTGTAGATTAGCTCTACATGTGCTGCCGTGGCCAGAAGTCTCTCTGCAAAGCACTGTGAGTTGTGCTTGACTTGGACCAATCATCACTTACTCCTCTGTTGGAGGGGAGCTGGTGTTAGCAGTTAGGGCTTGCAGGACAGGCTATCCAAACAATAACAACAAGTCTTCTCTTCAAGGTCTTAGAGATGGCAAAGGCAAGAGAATCATAGACTACTGTGTCTTGCAGAAGAGAAAGTGAGTCGAATGCCTGTGCCATCAGTGTTTATGGTAAGTTTGCAGATGTGCTTGAACTTTGAATGACAGCTGCAATTATTAACTACTTGTGTGTGTGTGCATATATATACACACACACATATATAGATATATACATATATAATATATATACTATCATTAAATATAAAAGTAATCCTGAAAGTGTTTTATTACTTTATATTATATCGGCCAGGCATGGTGGCTGATGCCTGTAATCCTAGCACTTTGGGAGGTCAAGGTGGGTGGATCACCTGAGGTCAACATGGTAAAACCCTGTCTCTACTAAAAATACAAAAAATAGCTGGGCATGGTGGTGCACATCTGTAATTCCAGCTACTTGGAAGGCTGAGGCAACAGAATCGCTTGAACCTGAGAGGCGGAGGTTGCAGTGAGCTGAGATCATGCCACTGTACTCCAGTCTGGGCCAGACACTGTCTCAAATATATATATATATATATATATCTCTCTCAAATGTAATATATATCGTATATCATATATGATATATATGAACCCAGGAGGTGGAGGAGATATATCATATATGATATATATATTTGAGATATATATTATATAATATATATTATATATATCATATATTATAATATATATTATATATATCATATATTATAATATATATTATATATATCATATATTATAATATATATTATATATATCATATATATATATTAGCTGGGCATGGTGGTGGGCACCCATAATCCCAGCTGCTCGGGAGGCTGAGTCAGGAGAATCGCTTCAACCCGGGTTGTGGGGAGGGTGTAGAGGTTGTAGTGAGCCAAGCTCATGCCATTTCACTCCAGCCTGGGCAAAGGAGTGGAACTCGTCTCAAAATATATATATATATATATATATATATATATATATATATATATATATATATATATAAAATGTCAAAACATCAAAACTCATCATAAGTGGAGGATATTTGAGTTGATTTACATTTCCTGCACATCCTGTCAGATTTCTTAAATGTACTTTTTCTTTAAAATATACTGCTTTAACTCATTAAGCATTGTTGAAATTTCTTAACTATAGTAACTTTTTGACAAATGAATGAATAATGAAGATAGTATATGGTCCATGAGAGTTAACATTAAATGTTTCCTGAAATGAATAAGAATAGTTTAAAAATAAATTTACTTATAATAGAATTAGTTTACATGTACTCTCTCAGAGTCAGGTTTTTTATTTCACCAACAAAAGCTGCTTTAGTGTAATTTTCATTATACATCTTGGGAGACATTTTTTGTGCTAGATCTAGCAAATGATTGAAGGATGAGTATGACAAAGCTTTACCCTGGAGAAGTTACTATACGGAGAATTTAGAGAAATAAGATCAACATCTAATTTTCTACTGTCTGTTAAGTTCCCTGAATGATTGACATACGGGTAGCATCCCGGCCTAGAAACTGGGCTAAATAAAATTATTTTTAATTATTATTAAAAACTATATTATACAGTTCTGAAATACATTATTACCCCTGAAGAGATCTGTTCTCTTTGCTAAATAAGCCGTGTTAATTACAGAGAGGAAAGTTTTGAAGAATTGTTGGCTGGGCTATTTTTTCTTTTCCCAGACAGAGTCTTGCTCTGTTGCCCAGTCTAAAGTGCAGTGGTGCAATCTCAGCTCACTGTAACCTCCGCCTCCTGGGTTCCAGTAATTCTCCTGCCTCAGCCTCCTGAGTAGCCGGGATTACAGGTGCGGACCACCATGCCCAGATGGTTTTTTTTTTTTTTTTCTTGTATTTTTAGTAGAGATGAGATTTCACCACCTTGGCCAGGCTGGTCTCGAACTCCTGGCCTCGTGATCTGCCTGCCCCGGCCCCCCAAAGTACCAGAGTTATAGGCGTGAGCCACTGTGCCCTGTCTTGGCTGGACTATTAATTGCTTTCTACCTACCAAGAAATCTGGGCAATGGGATATCTCATCTCGGCTTATTTAGTCCTCAAAGCCTGCTTATCAAAATGGTGGAAGCCTGCTTATCAAAAAGGTGGATCATTTTGTCCCCAGATTAAGATTTCTGAAATTTTCTGACTCAAATCACTGTTAAAAATGTTAATTTGTTAAAAATATTAATTTGTTTTACACTAAATGGATGTTGAGTATCTCTATTTAATTTTCCCCAAAGTTAGCTTTTTAAATTCAAGTTGGGCATGTCTACAACAAAATAATTTTAGATAGCAGTACATGGTGTTGCTGGCACACATAACTCTTGCTACTGTTGCTACCTTCTGCTAATGTAACTAGATTAGCTGATTCTGTCTTTGAAATAGATAAAAATCTGAGTCCATTCTGGATATCATAGATGTACGAAAGAGGTGGTGAGGGTACTGGAGCTGATACTGCAGCCCATTTTTATTCCTATTGTAACTTGTAACAAACTTTTTTTTTTTAGAAGAAATAATTATTAATATTGATAATAATGAAGGAGAAATTTAGGATGGCAATCTGGATAACTGGACCGGAATTCTAGTGTTGAATGTAATCAGTCAAACTCCAGAAAGATTTGAATAAATGTACTAATTTCATTCTCTTTGAATTAACTCAGCAAGGGAAGATATCAAAATAAGCAACCCAATAGATAAAAAATATGATTTAATTTCTTAAAAGTATGCGACTTGAGGGCATGGGATACCTTTATATTTGTATTTTTGTATCTCTCCATTCCCATTGCATTCACTAGTAAATTGTCTGGCACAAACTAGGTGCTGGATAAAAAAATAGGAAAGATAGCACTTATTTGATTGCTTCTGGCAGGTAAATGCTTTTTAAATGTTAACGGAGACCCAGATCACATAAAGAACAATGTAAGGAAGCAAAAAGAGAATTAAAAAACTGGTAGCAGATTTGTGTTCTGAGATGCTAGCCCGAGGTGTGCCCTTGCAGGCTGGATGAGATGGGTAATCTGTTCACTTCCAGATATCCCTACTGCATTTTTATGCCGAACAGTTACCATTCCAATAAAGGATGGAGACTCTGAGCTCCATTATCAAGAAATTGCACTTGTCAGCACTTAAGTGACACGTTTGAGGAAGGTTAAGATGAATGGACCTGAATGTTTATCATTACCAAATTTTGTAAATTCGATCCAATTCTGATTTTAAAAAGTATACATTTCCCATTTGTTCTTTATTTATAGAAACAGAAACATTCTCTCTCCTCCTACAGACCATGCAGTGTGGCAGAGAGATTGATGATCTATAGCACAGGATAGACATAGCTGATGAGACTATGGGAGTCATCTCAGGGCAGCTTCATTAAGCTGGACCTGAAAGAAAAGTACATATGTTTTCTCCTTTTTTGCTAAACCAGACCAGCCCTATTTGTTACATTCTCAAGGTTATAATCCCAGGCACCACAGCACAATAACACAGGCAGATGCCCAGTAAGATGCATTAGCCATTAACAGATGTGATCTTTGTGTGCAATAGGTGTAAAATGGGACACGTACATCATCGGAGCACTGCCATAGAGAAACCACGTGAGATAAAAGTTTATCAGAATTCAAAATAGGAAGGTTCAAGAAAATATGCTATACACGTAGGTATTTAGACGTTTCAAAGAAGGGCAATCAGTTTTCGGTTCCTATTTTTGTTTTCTAAGTGGTATGAAATGAGTTGCTTGAGTCTGTCAGAGAGCTTGGTCAGTGTCCATATTCAGAAGGAGTGTTTTTCTTTACCTACAAACTAGTAAAGTAGCTATATTCTATTATTAATGTTCTTGGGATATGAGAATTGATGGTTGTATACTGAGAAATATTTGACGTGATCTGACCTTGTGGTAAAGAAGCAAAGCCAAAGAGTTTGCTCAGTAGATAAGGGTAACGTTTTATGGATTTCTGTATCACTTTCAATATTTAGCATGGTGTCCTGCATAAGATGTTTTCTCAATAAGCATCTGGCATATTTTTAAATGGGGGAAAAAAAAAACTTATCTCTCCAAATAAACAAACACAAAATGAAGTGTTTTTCAGCATTTCCTTATTGGAACACTGAGGCTAAATAATATAGCCAATTCCAGCAACTACTGAAACTTCAGAAAATATTTAACTCAGTTTTCAAAATATTTTCAAACTTCATATTTCAAAATATTTCAAAATATTTAACTCAATTCAAATTAGATTGAATAAGACTTGGTTAGACTAAATTGTTGTTCTGGGCTCAGTGGGCACTGCCTATTAACTAAAGAGAAAACAAGATCTTTAAAACTTTTTTTGAGATGAAAGTGCATTTAAGAAAGTTTTGAAACGTTGGAGGATGAATACAAACCACATAATATCACTAGGCTGCCAAAGTATTCTCTCTAGTAAAAACAGACGGCAACTTACATTTCCCTTATTTGAGGCTCACAAGTATGTCAGCATCTATAATGACCTTGATATAAAGACCTTACACATCTCGAAGCAGAATTAAAAACAGAAGTCACTGTTACTAAGAGATCACGAATATCTAAAAATATACACAAAATCTACAAATCCAGCTCAGCCAAATCCAAGAGCTCTTCAGCATTGTGTATTTCCTTATGTTTCAAAGTAGTGTATGGGGGCAAAGAGGACCAAAGACCTATCCCTAAATAAAATCTTTCTATATGAAGTGAGTGTACAAAGTAAAATTAAAAACAGTAATAATAAAGACAGACAATTCTAAACAATATGGGGAGAGAAATTTCCATTCTATACATAATTTACCTTATGTAATTTTCTTTATAAAAAATTAGAATACAGAATTCCCATAAGAATTCTTCTGCCATGGGGAATGGCATCAACTATATCTGAACCATGTTACCGTAGTGACGATGTTTGGAATTAAATGATGCAAAATTTAAACCTGTCTTACAGGGCAGCCTTCAATATTTCTGGAGTATAGACATTTACCCATTCAAAGTGTTTTCCGATACATGGTTACATGTTATTCTCAAATGTCTATGTGAATGATATGACAGATATCATTGTTCCTGTTTCACAGAAGAAAAATAAAAGACTGGGAGGTATCCCAGAGTTTATAAATATTTGTGCCGGGATGAGAACCTGAACTTTCCCCCTTACCTACACAAACTAACCACCTGCCTTATGGGATAAAAGGTAGCCTAGTTCTCGGGGAGAATTTATTCATTAATTGTACAGGCTTTCATTCGGTGCTTTTTTCATGTCTAGATAAAATAGACGGCTTGGCTGCACTTGAATTTTGTGGGTACAGCTTTCCTTACATAAGGACAATTGTGCATAGTGAGCCGAAGAGACAGCAGGAGAGCAGAAGGAAAGCTTGTTTGGCATAAACCATGAATGAGAAATAAGCTATTGTGAGACAGAAAAGAAGTTGTGACTGAAGAAGGCAGCAAGGCAGAAGGGACAGGCTCCAGCAGAGGCCCCCACCCCAAAGTGCATGCTTTGGGGCCAATGAGACATGGGTTTGCATCGGGGCCTCCACTTACAAGGTGCATATCCTTGAACAAGTGGTTTATTGTCGTTTCATAGAAGTTTTTGCCCACCTTTGTGTTGTTCACATAAACTACAGAGTTCTTTTAAATTAACAGCGCATCGACTAATGATGTACATTCTTCTTAAGAAAATTCCCCCAGGTGCTAGAAAAAATGGAAATTCTATTTCCAATTAAGTTTTGAATTAAAAATATAGAGAATGATTTGACTGCTTTTAAAAGCAAATTCAGTCAGCAGCAAATTCTTGGAAAATAAAAGGGAGCTTTTATAAACATAAGCATGAAATTTAGTCAACACATGAAACCACATGGTGATTTAAAACACTTGTACTGCCAAGATTGTTTCTAAGAGTATACACAACAATTTAAGGACATATTCCTGTGATGGAATAATTGCTATTATGTTTCTGAGATAGACTCAGCCCTTAGACATCCCTGACCAGGCCATCAATTGCTTAGTACTTGTAAAGAGAAAAGATGCCATTTGACCCAGGAAGGTATTAGATGCGTTAATCCCCAGAGAATAGCACATGTTATATTGTTACATTCTAACATATGAAACCATTTTCTTTTCATGTTTTTCAACTTAACTCTGCACACTGTAAGACTAAATCAGCAAACACAGTAAATCATCCAAGCAACGCAACAGAGGAAATGAAACCCATAGCAAGAGAAGACAGAAAGACCTGCTAGATGATAACCTCTGTCTTTTTTGTTGTTGTTGTTGTTGTTGTTGAGAGCAAGTCTCACTCTGTTGCCCAGGCTGGAGTGCAGTCGCGTAATCTCAGCTCACTGCAACCTCTGCTTCCTAGGTTCGAGTGATTCTCCTGCCTCAGCCTCCTAGGAGTGGCTGGGACTACAAGTGTGTGCCACAATGTCCTGCTCATTTTTGTATTTTTAGTAGAGACGGGTTTCACCATGTTGCCCAGGCTGGTCTCAAATTCCTGGGCTCAAAGGATCCACCTGCTTGGCCTCCCAAAATGCTGGAATTACAGGAGTAAGTCACCATGCCCCAGTCTATAATAATTTCTTTATTATCCTCATAATCCAACTGCAAATGCTTCAGATACAACTGGAACTATCAAGACAAGCACACATTGTGTTCCTTTTAGGACATTGTGCCTGCATTTCGTACTTGAAGACTTTTAGTAAGCTGAATAATTAACAATCTAATGTAATTAGTTAAAACTCTGAGTCTTTAAGATAAAATGTCATAAATATTCCATGATGATTTCCCAGACACAGCTATCACTCTAACAATTCTACGGCTTACTTTTATGGGCCCTGATGTATTTGGGGAGCTGGGTGGATCATATTGATGTCAATGATTAAATATGGCTTTTTTATGCTTAAACATACTGCCTAGTAGTCATGACATCCTGTAAGTCAACTTCTTAGGCTTTATAATATTTATTTCCTGAAGTGTTTCAATAAATGTATACACCTTCAAATATTTTTCATATTTCATGTTACTAAAGATATCTGCTTAAAGTTATGGGAACAGTCTTTCTTACTTAAACATTTTTCTATCTGCAGCCTTATCTACAGTACTAAATAACTTACGTGGTTCATTCTAAAAGTAATACATGTTTGTGACGTATTTAAAAAGTGGAAGCATACAGACAAGTAGAAAATTTAAAAAATGTATATTAGTCCCTT
This sequence comes from Macaca fascicularis, assembly GCF_037993035.2. NCBI lineage: Eukaryota > Metazoa > Chordata > Mammalia > Primates > Cercopithecidae > Macaca > Macaca fascicularis. Next base: position 19,715,283 of record NC_088379.1, on the reverse strand, counting down.
ATTCTAGCCACCCCTTCTTCCCACTCAAAAAGTTTCTATTTGTTATCTTCTAACAATAGATAAATTGCATATCAGAGGCCCATTTTATAGTGTTTGGCATAGTGAGGTACAGATTAAAGATCTGAATGACTGATTTGACATATTGTTTTCAGATTTTATATTTTGTCAACATTCCTTTTTACCATGTACACACAGTGAAATCTACGTAAGTTTACAAGAAAGAGGGAGACTAAAATGAAAATCGTAATAGACTTAAAAGGCAACTAACCTTTTTCCACCTCATTCAGATTAGCAGCTGGCAGCGACAAAGACAGAAGAGACAAAAGACTTTTTACATTGCAATACAACAGCAGAGCACAGGAAGCCAATGCGTAGCGTTCACAACAGAGAAGCAGGGGTGGGCGAGCGAGCTGAAGCAAGGCTTGGATTTCTTACCTACAGCCGGGCCACACGCACAAACATGGAGAAAATGAGGCAAAAGGTAAATGCTATCACAGGGAGCTAGAGGTCTGCGTCTAAACCAGGGGACGGAACAACCATCACCTTTACTGTTTAAGATGGACACCGAATGGCTTGTGCATGGGCGTCAGAGATTTGGAAAACAAAGAGAAAATGGGTACACAATGGAAAATTTAAAGTGGTCTGAATATTTTCCACAAAATGTGTTCTAAGGCTTTACATGCCCAATTTGCATGGAGATGTTCATTTTATGGAATTTAAGTAATCCCATTAAGTGAAAGGAGGGCTTAAAATGTGATCAACTGTGTCATACTTGTATGTGGTCCTGTAAGAATAAGAATTAATTAAGACACACAGTCTTGATATAGCAGATCCAGGGTTCTGACTATTGGGAAATACACAAAGGCACATTTTTGAATTAAACACCTAAGTTAACACTAGAGCCTAAAAAAGGGGTCCATTTTTCTAAAAAACAGGGGTGCCATATTTATAGTTTTTATTTTTATAGGTGTTAGGTTTATGTAAGTTCAGGAATTCCTTGGACATTTAGCTCCAAGAAATGTCTTGTCTTTAGAAAGAAGATGATCATGATTTTTAAAAAATAACCACACAAAAAATCAAAACCAACAAAATCTCTCAAGCTACAATTAAAACCTTAGATTTAATTTTAAAACTGTTTGTTTTACAATTCTGAAGTCCTACTTTCTTAACAGTATAGGGATGTTAATTTAGATTCATAGTGAATTCAACTTTTCAAAGGTTAATCTTACCTAAAATATGCTAGTAATCGGCAGTCATGCATTACACAACTGGAAGCACAGATGATGAACTGGAGTATATGGAGAATGGTTTTGGTGACTAGGGTGGTGAAGTTACAGCAAGATTTAGATAACAGAAAAACAGTATTTGTCCTCACAGTTTATGCTGTCAATCCCCGGAGCAGGGAAGAGCAGAGAATTTTCTCCTCTAACAAATCAGTAACTACTTACTGTGCTATTTTGGTCGCACAGGGCTTAAATATAGTTTAATAAATTCCCCATAGGTGGCTCATTTTATTTTAAATATTTCTAGTCATGTTTTGTAGTCTGTTCGTCACAACTTCTCTGTCAGATTGCTCACAGATCTCTGGATTTGTTTCCATTGACATTATGTCCGTTCTGACTCTTGATATAGGTGTCACATATAAAAACTGTCACCATAATAATTTACAAGCCTTTTTTCTGTATGGCATTATTTGTTCCCATGAAACAGAGTTCACTTCTCATTGTATGCCTTTGGGATATAGAGTACAAAATTTTCAAAGGAAAAATGAACTTGTTACTAGGATGATTTTTAAACACTGACAACATTATTATGTTCCCTGAGCATAGCGGTACTTCTGCTCCCAGATCTCCTGCTCATTAATCAGATTCCAAACTCAAATTTAAAACCATATAATCACATTATAAGAAAATTCCTCCTTAACTGCAGACTTGGATGAAGCAGGATATAAAACTCTAGAGCTTCATTCCTACTTCCCATAATTAAAGGTCACTTATGTGTCAATGATTTCAAAATCTGCAGATGGTTATTTGAAATTTTGTAAATGAGCTCATTTCACGTGTGCACAAAAATACTACAATTAATAGATGAGTTATACATTTGCCCCATTTAGATATCTTCTCTCATGCCAAATTGTCAAACTCTTCATGGCCCACAAGACCCACTCTGAAGATAAAATGGTCGTATCTTCATGTTTTGTATGCCATGTACTTTCTGTTTAGTATTTTTGTTGATCCTTTGCCCAAATTAAGGCAAACTGACATTTGCAATAGTTATAAGTAAAAAGACTAAAACAGTCCCAGTTCTTGTGGAGAGCCAAATGGCTCTTGACAGATACTCATGGCAAGTTCCCAGATGACAGCTTTTATAGATGTCACATTTTGGCTGAAGAACGGTTTGGCTAAGCTTTAGGTATTTATGATATGTTTCAAAGAAAGAGATCTGACATAGTTGGGGAAGGGAGGCTTCATAACACTTCTCCATGGAAACTGCTCTGAACTGACCCTTAGAATAGGAAAAAACGTGTGTTCAAGAGGAGCAGGTGTAGAGAGGGAGCTGGGGAAATGAAGGGTGAGCAGCTAAGACAAAGACCCAAAAGAAATGGATAAGAATAAGGAATAGCAAATCAAAAGCCAAAGCAGGAGGACTCCTCCAAACCAACTCAAAAGAGTCCTCAACCACTTTCTAGAAATTTTATTGTCAAAAAGACATATAAGAACCTGATTGCAGTTGTGCTCCACAGCCTACGTTTTCATCAGGAAATACATATATATATATTCCTGGTTCTGTGCTTAGGAAGGTATTGGTTAGGCAAAGTTTGCTTGAAATGCTTGGATCCAATTTGTCTGGTGGAGGGAGAGTGGGTTGATTTAAGGAGGCCTCGAAAATTAACTGGGTTCTTAAGCCCTTTCTATAATGATCAGGAAAATGATGGAAAAAGAGAATTATTCTATTCTAAGAAGGTACCAGGTAGCAGATTTTAGTGCAAACATTGGGCTTCTTGGACAAGTCTACATCAGCCCATTCAATGAAGTTAAATTCTCAGGGTAGCTCAAAGGGTTCCAGAATTTGTGGTCACAGGCTAATGTCAAGTTTCTGAGGTGTGATAATATTGGTAATATTAGTGTGAAAGTCAAAGCTACATAACACCTACATTCTTTCTAGATACTCTAGAAACTTGCATGTAAAATATCAAATAATGCTAAAATTCCACCCACTAAGCAGACTAAAGTCTGTAGATATGTCCTATAAGACTTGGTAATACAGCATGTTCAAATTTCTACTGGAAACTTAGTATGCTATTACTGCTTTACATGATATCGGGTGCTTTATTGGTGCCAAAAAAATAAAAATTAAAAATAAGACCCTAGAAAAGGCAGCCTTCAGAGTCACTCAAACAGATTTGGGTTGCCAAAACAGAGCCTCATTATTCTACCTAGTATTTTCCCATCAAGAAAGGTACCTAGTAAAATTCAGTTTGGGTACTCCATAAAAGCTTCCATTTTAATCATTTTCCAAACAATCCCTGGGAAAATTTAATTATACAGATGTATGCCCATCTTTCATGTTGTGAGATGTTAACTCCAGTCACCTGCATTGTAATTTCATCCTGTGATTTTCTCACTAGGTATTAAATTATATGAAAATAGATATAATTAATGAAATGCACCCAGAAAATGAAAATAGCAACTTTGAGTAGAGTGACCAAAACTACTTCTCCACTTTTTTTCTTACAAATAAAATATACAACATTCTTGTTTTTCCTTTGTCAATGTTAAGTGATTTATTAAAGGAAAAGGGGCATATCTATGAAGTTTCTAATTCAGAGCCACAAAAAAAAAAATTAAAAAAAAATCAATTCTGACAAAATAGACAAGTCATAAGCTTGATGTTGACTTTAGAGCAAATTGGTTTGAATTGGGAAGAAGTTTAGCAATTAATAGTCTAATGAGATGTGTCATCCAAATAAACAAAAGTGTTAGAAAAAAGGTGATCGTCTCATAAGACTATCCAAAGTGCTCAGTATCTTCCTGACTTTTAATTTGAGGGACATGGGTTACTAGAGGCAAACACTCACTAGCAAAGACATAAGTATGAAGATGAATGATCTCAAATGCTTAATTATGTTTTGGCTATTAAATAAATGTCCTCTTTTCACACAGGTACTGGGGGTTGGTTTGCACAGGGAAAATGGTTTGCACAAAAATGCCATTTAATTGTGGGACTAAAAGCTTTAGGACAATAGCTTCTTTTATTACTGGATAGCATGGCTTTATAATAGATGCATATGTTTGAACAGAGATTCCTGGGTCTTTTATTTGGTTAGCTGAAACTATCTTTAAGTCCTTACATTATTTACATTACATCTGATTTTCAAGACACCTACCATTTATCAAATAATAAAATGATTTACTAAACATATATAACATAGTTCCAATGATGCTTTCAAACAGGTATACTGATTGAAGGCAAAATATTTCCTGTTCTTTGTACCTGTATACTCAGGTGGGCAAAGGCATGTGTAGTTATTAATGCCATCGACACATGTAGAATTATTTTCACAGTCATTATCTTCACAATCATCAACGTTGACTTCACAGTTTTCTCCTTCAAATCCATCAGCACAAATACACCTGAATGCCAGAGGAAGAAAAAGCGAAAAACATCTTTTTGCCGCATTTTCAAGTCATGTGGTCTAAATATTGAAAAAAGCATAATTACACTAACCAACCATAGAGCTTTTAACTACCAGAAATTGATTTTTTAAAATGCTTTTAAATGACATGTTGTAAACATCAATTTAAAGTAATATCCACCCAAGCAGAAACCATTCAAAAAATAAAATTTATGCTGGTTGCAAGAAGGCAAATGGTTCCATGGTCTTAAAAGTCAATAAACTCACTGTATTTGCAGGTCTAAAACACAAGCAGCTTTATTCCACAGCCCTAGATATCTTAATCTTGAGTTGTGCTCTAATAAAATAATTCAGACTTCTTTGCTCATAAATGAAGAGGAACTAGTTCTGATTTTTAAAATTACATATATATAATGTCCTTGATGTTTTGAAACAAAAATGAATCCTAAAATAAAATATTTGTCTTCCTTGCAATTGCAAAATGTGAATGTTCTCTTTGTCTTAATAAATGCAATCCTTCCTCTGGCATAAAACAATCTTGAGTACGTATTGAATAATTTTTGAACAAGAGACAACTTCATAACAGAATGCAGAAGTCTATTTCTTCTAAAAAGTGAAATTCTAACAAGTTTTAGTAGTATATTAGCATTCTTATGTGATATTATTAGTGTCATTTAATAAAGAGCTCCAGTTCATAATTCATGAAGTACATCTGAAATAATTGTACCATATGATTAAAAAACTCCAGATTAAAATCATTCACAGCAAGTCTGTCTACTTATATTGTATCTCAGAAATAAATCATTAATTTTCTGTTTCAGTGGGACCTATATCTTATCATTACACACTCTGTTAAAGCAATAAGCAAAACAACAGATGAATATATGACTAGCAGTAGCAGACTAGTTGGCTATTAATTAGTATAATGGGGCCAATATTAATACTTTGTCTTGCCCTAATCTGACCTGATTAACCATAATGTGCATGTGTGTATGTTTGTAAATTAGTTTTGGTTTTGTAGCATCCTGAGCTGATAATACTGTAGTGTCTCCATTTAGTTTTTATATTGCAACATCTTCGAGAGGGACCCATACATAGTAAGTACTCTTTCTCCAGCATTCTTTGAAAAATACTGCTCTTTCATTTGAAAAGGAAAATACATGTTGGCTTAGTGATCCTTGCTCCAATACTTCAGACACAGATGATCACAGACTAATGACCTACCAGAATCCATCTTCTTCTCCTTCTTTTAAGTGGCAAGTTCCTCCATGTTTACATGGGTTACTGATGCAGGCATGAATTGGGACATCACAGTCCTGCCCCTGGAGAAGAAGGGGCAAGTAAAGTCAACTAAAGCAGTTCTCGGCACATAGAGAAAGCACAGTAGAATAATAAAGGCACACCAAGAAAAGGTATGTTCTCAAACTGTGACTCTTAAAGTGCTTTTACTTACCTTGAAACCATATGGACAGGTGCATCGGTAAAAGTCAACTGGATCACTATTACATGTGCCATCATTTTTACATGGATTTGATAGGCAGGGGTTACATTTAGCTAGAATATTGACATCCACAGGACCTGAAAATTAATTGAAATATATGAGCAACTGATGCTCTTCCAGTTTACTTATAATTACTTGTATGCTTTAACGTGATGGTAAATTTTGTATAAAATTATTATTGGTCACATATCTATATGTGTCTCTCATCCATGACAAGCCAGAAATCAGCATCATCCTATGATGTTCAATAATGCAACACGAGGCCTTCTCAACTGGATGTACTGTGAGCCTCTCTGAGGTCAGTGTGGGACTCTGAGTTGGTATCTGACGTTAATGGTGCCAGTGACGCAGAGTCCCCTCATGGGCTGACTAGTTTATTTGGATGTTTTTCTTGGCCATTGTCTGTACTTTAACCTCCTCCTGCTTCATAGAAATGCCTATTGTCAGTCCCAGAGAAGACTACGTGTGTGGCGTGGGGTGAGCAAATTTTATAAATAAGTAGAAATTCATCACTGTAATTAAAAACACAACACAATGCATCTGCCCAGGTAACATTGACTCAGTAGTACGACTTTTGTATAGGAGATACAAAACAGTGCCTCTTTATGCATATAGAAATAAACCAAAAGTGTAAGCTCCATTATAATCTCCCTCATTTCCTTTTGATTCGGTTTATTTGTTGGTTCATTTGCACAATACATGATGGGTGATGTTTCTGTATCTTCCTCTCCAAAAAGAAAACATCTTTGAAATGATCTTGACTTGCAATCTCATGTTTTGGAAGATATCTTTAAAAAACTTCAAGAGCCGTGCAAGGTCTCGATTAAATGCATATTTAGCCACAGCCATTTTCCTTTGTTCACACATACTTACTGGACAAATGACTAACAATGTGGAAATTGTACTGTCCTCAATAAAAGTATCTTCCACCTATGCTACTTTGTGCATTGTGTGTGAGAGTTCACTACAATGCCTTTTGGCAAATGTGTCTGACAAGGACACTGATATCTTTATTGTAAAACACATACATTTCTTACTGTAAACATTAATTATATTTCACTCTGTAGTATAATCTCTCTTTAGTTTTTTGCCTTCACTGGAATAAGCAGCAATAATTCTAACTGCAAGTTTTATCACATGCAATTTCTAGCGAAGTTATCTGGATAATTGCATAGTAGCTCTGCACCCCCACCATTACTGCTCTAACCTTCTAAGGTACCTTCACCAAAAAGCTATATAACTTCTACTCACATAAACTACCTGCATCAAATTATTCTACAGATTAGAGCCCACGTTTGAGTTGTTGATCTACTGAAAGAAACTCATGTATATAAGACAACATGAATAAATATGGTGACCACAGAGATTCATTGTGTCTCTTCATATTCTTTACTCTGGGAAATACTAGTACATATTCAAGCAATGGTATTGAATTAAAATCCATGAAAATGATAGTGCCCTGTAGTGTTTAGTTTTTCTATCAATTAAAAAATGCCTGAAATGTATTGAAATTCTGGTTCTATTTTGCCATTAGGAGAAAGTTGACTGGTCCTAGGATGACCGTATTAAAGGAAAGAGTTGGTGCTTACTTCTTCTAGTGACTCCTCAGTCACTAGGAGAGACTGTGCCAGTGCTAATGTCCCCTACATTTTGTCTTGGTAACTAGAATAACTAAAGGAGTCTCTGTTTCAATTTATAGCTGGGAAACTGCTGGCATTAATTCTGAAGTAAAGTGAGCTCCACAGAAATTTAATTTCTCTCCACCCCGCCCAATTTATTTATCAATTAAGGGCAAAAAACTTAGCTGTTCAGCACACTGCAGAAATGAATGGTGACAGTGAAAGCAGTTCGTTAAATTAGCATAATACCTAACGACAAATGGTTTTGAGCTTGCTAAAGTTATATATGCGTCAGCAAGAGGAAAGAAAATAGCTCATTGCTAGTGGATCCCTTAACCAGTTTACAGGAAAGAACCTAACTCAGAACAAAGGCGTAGGATGAAACGGTGAAGAAATGTATGCCAGCAAAACAGCAAGTCAGCAAATGCAACAACTCTAAGCATTTATCTGGCCACATCCCAAGGTCTTGAGAAAAAATGTATTTTGGCTTGTTACTGTGCTTTCAACCTTGTAAGGCTATGGCTTAAATAAAAGGAGTTGAGGGTTGGCAGCTTGTAAGTTCATCCTGCGGAATGTGATACGTTCCAAAAATGATGTCTGAGTAATTAGATGAGAAATTAAGAGATTGTCTTAGGGAAGAAAATGGAATACATTTTGAAGAATTTAATCGAGTATACTGGCAGCATCACTGCCTGGCTGAAACAGTCCGTGTCCATTTTACCACATAGTGGAGATTTATATAATAAATGTCCACTGGACCATATCTGATTAATAATCACTACCTAATTTCCTTGCATTTTATTCAAGACCAAATTTGGTTTTCCATAGAGATAATTATGCTGAATTATTTTTATATCTGGAATTTGTTATGGGAGATTGTTACCCCCTCATATATGTTCAGTTTAGCTAAAAAAAAAAAAAAAAATCAAGATAACAAGCATTCTCATACACCCAGGACTCTTTTAACACTTTCTTAAACTTGCTGAACTGATTGTGGCACAGGGTTTGGGAACAGAGCAAAATAATTGAGTTCTAATTTCTTCAGGTTGGTAAAGTTCATGACTATCAACTTTACCAATGGTAAAGTTAGCTATCATTCTATTTGCTTCTCGTTTTTCATATCTTTTTAAACCCAGTTATTCAACGATCACTTCTTATTTCTAGTACTTGAGTTTGAGTAAAAGATGTTTGTAAGTCAAACAAATTCCACATAGCAGCATCCTCTGATATCTCTAAGGGTCTAAAAGTGATATAATTTCTTTTCCTATTTTATGTAGCTTGTAATTCTCCTTAATCAAAAATCCTTTTCGGAATGTGATTTTTACATCTACCTGGTTTATCTAAATCAGCTTGTTTCTATAGTCTAATCTCTTGAAATGATATTCCTTGCATCTGGCTCTCCTTCCATTCATCTTCCTGTCCATATTTTGCTCTTCTAAGTCCATCTTCTGTCTTCTATTTGCATCCAACTTGTGATTCATTTTCTATCCACTACACTTTCTCAGAGCTCCTCTCCTGCAATCTTCTTATTCAAGGAGAATGACAACTTTAATCTGTTTATACAATAAGGAGATGATATCAGAGCTAAAGAGAGATGCCAAATAAAGTCATCATAAAATGGGGGAAGAGTTAAGTACAGCTCTCCACGAGCAAATCAACACTTGGCAGAATTTTGCACACGTGATTAGTCCTAGGTGAAACGAAGATGTCCGTAATACGTAGCAATCTTGGGCACAGAATCTGTGTCAAGCAGGGAATCTACTGAGAGCAAGGACAACATTACGGCAAGTACTGACACTCCTTCTTAGACTTCTAGAGAGTTGGAGTAGGTAGGAGGAACAAAAAGTGTTTTATTTAAAAGGAGAAAGGCAGTCATTTTCTTGTTTGTCCAAATTTCAACAAAGACAAAGGCAAATGAGATCTTGCTGTTTACCTATTCATCACAGGCTCCCTGAGAACCTTCTATATGTGCTACGAGCTGCTCAAATTTGGGGAAACTACAGGGACTATTATGAAACCCATGGGAAATAGAAGTGGGCACCAGGTACAACACTGAGAGTTAATGACTTTATGCTGTTAAGGCATGCAACTGTGATTTGCAAAGCAGGTGTGGCCAAGCACCAGAAATATCAGTACAACTTTAAGAAACAGAAGAGGTTCTCTGTGTTCTTTCATGGCTGCTTGGTAAAGAACTGCGATCTTTAAGCTTTTCTCCTTTCTAAAGCTAACTGGTTCCAAGAAACGTTAACATATTGTTAACAAATTAGCCTTCATGAGATGCGTGCCACAGAGGGGAAAGGAAATGTAGCTTCAGGGATAAAGATCTTTACTAATGTCACTGAAATGAAGGAGAACAGTCTAAGCAAACTGGATTGATTTAAGATTTGGTCGTGATTAAGAGAGCACTATAGTATTAGCTACATGGGTGGAGGTGTGGTTAGCTTAATAATTCAAAGGGAAAATGAGAAGAAAGTTTGGTTAACAATCTGTCTCTGTCAGTTACTTTAATCTTTAATGGAAGAACTGTCGGACCTCAAATCCATTAAAGCTTGTAGGCAGACTTGCTTACTTGACTCAAATCACTAGTTATGCACCTGACACCACTATTGCTACCCAGTGAGTTCTGCCTCTCATTTTGATTTATTACCAAAAACTCCAGACAAAAACTTCTAGCTGCATTCTAGAATCTGCCTTCATTCTGGCATCCCTTAGAAATATGGGTCAAATAACAAAATCCTCTAGTACTGCCCTTGTATCAAGTCAGAGGTACATCAAAGGCAACTCAGGGAAACATACTGGGGATATTTGTCGGGTATAATTTAACTAACAGAAGGTTTTTATTTAAAACCATTGCTTTTACGCTCCACTTGCAATTACATTATGGCATTTCTCAAGTATTATTAATAATACCAAATGCATATTTGTTGCCAACATTCCATCATTAATTTATCAAATATTTACTGAGCATCTACACTGTGCCAGGCACTAGGCCAGGTTTTAAGAGACCAAAGACAAGTGGAATGCCTGAATTTCTGAAAAAAACTTACAGTTTAGCAGTAGTGACATACAGGTATCAATTACAGAGTGGATGTGGGGAATGAGAATGCATGTCTTAGTATATGTGTTTTAAGTTTCTGCAAGCCATCATGGGAGAAGAATCCACTAAGTGAATGGAAATATGAATGTGAAGTTCTTAAGAAAAGCCATGGCTAGAAATTTAAAGGTATGGATTGAAATCTACTGAGAACTTAATAGGGCTAAAGATAGAACATGTCTACATGAAAAAGTGGGTGGAAAAATAAAAGGAATGAGGAAGCCAAGAGATTTTAGAGGAAGGAGAAGTGGCCATCAGTGTCGAAGATGTAAAGAGAGCAAATAAAGATAACTAAAAAGAAGCCACTGAAATTGGCAAGATAGAAGGCACTGGTGTTCTAGTTTCAGTGGAGGGGTGGAGATGATCTCCAGATGATAGAGGTTAAAATCCTGTAAATTTGCATTGCAAAATAGTTAACTAAAAACACAAAGGCTAAATTACTACACCTTTTGGATTAGCAGGCTTGGCCATTTGCAACACTTACATGTGACTTTGGGCCACTAAATGAACTTCCTGAGTCAAAATTAAATAGAAAGGGCAATAACTATTTTATAAAATCTTTGCATCAGAGAGAATATGGATGTAAAACATGTAAGAACAGAGCATTAATTGCTAGTTCTCTTTAGCTATTAAAAACAAGTGTCTGTTCAGTTTTTCCCAGTGTTTTAAGTTTTAAAAACTATAATAAAAGAGCCCTCCCCCTTTTTAAACGGTACTTTTAGCAGATTACCATATCCAAACCTGAATGCCCTCTTTAGCCAATAAGCGAATCAAAACCTCCAAAATCTAAGGTAATTTCCAATATAATCACTATGTACAAGTAATACTAAATCTGAAAATATAAAAAAGATTTGACCAAGTTCTAAATAATGCTTCAAAACTGATCTGACTTGTGAATTTTTCATTGCTGTAGTTAGGCCTGAATTATTTAATCACTTTCATACTTAATTAAATGACTAAGGGCAATATCAATAATTTTGAGAAACAGAACAAAAGCTCTCACTCAAGCCTATCAAAAACTCCTCCAAAATGGAAAATGTTGATTTTGCTGAGAAAAACAATAATATTACAATGTTATTGCTGAGAGGTGTGATGTTTTTCACAGGAATTCCAGAATCTAGAGCATTCCTAACATATAAAATTAGAGGAAGAGATCAACCATGGCATGCTAAATGTTCATTATTGTGGGTTCTGTCAAGGTTTCAGGTTTCTTTGACATTTCAGTTGGCCTTTACAAATGAAGTAATGAGGTACTTCAGCACCATATCCTGGCCTTTCTTTTGAGCTCATGGCTACCAGATCCCTGCCCATTTGGGCCTCCTCCCCACTCTGTGTTATATTCCATTTGGTTCACAAGAAGAATTTCCTGTTGGCTTCTTGGACCTGACAGTATCAGTTACAATTCCATAGTCATTTGGTATGGATATATTATTAGCATCTTATACATATTTCTATCACCAGACTTCCATACCGTTTTTTAGAATTACCTATTTAAAAGTATCTATCAGTAGAATATCAGCTCCATAAGAACAGAGGTTTTACTCTGCATTGTTTATTGTCTTACCACCCAGACACAGTGCCGTGTACATTGTACGAACTTGAATAATACTTGTTTAATGAATAAAGAAATATATCATTCATCTCCATTAGCCCGTTCACTCTTCAGCACATGTAAGTCATCTCCATGTGATTGTTCACTCTTCAGCACATGTAAGTATTTAATAAATGTCTTTCAAATAAAAAAATAATAATTTAGTTGCTCCATAGCTAAAACTTCCTGAACCAAGAGAAATAAAGGGAATATTAGAAATTAACAATGTTCCACTTTCCACACTGACTTTCTCAATGACTATCTGGAGAGGACAAAAGCTGTTTTATTGCAGACTGCTTAATCACTCTGATGTCATCTTATATTTAAAAGATGAGGACAGGACATTTGGGTTATAAAGACAAGTCATGGCCATCTGCTTCCCACTCAGGAATGCTCTATCTGGGTATTAATTAAATATGATCTGATAATCAGTTTCTTCCTGTTCATTTATTTCTGTTATGCGTCAAAATGATGAGAGTTTATATAAAGAAAACACTTTTTTCTTTATTAAAATAATTAATGACTCAAAATAACAGCATGGCATGGCATCCTCTAGTAGAAAAAAATCATTTCAATTGTATTTAAATATAGCTATGTAACCATGTATTCAATTAAAAAATTCATCTTCCTGCTATATTTTGAAATTATACATTGACAAACCTTAATATTGAGAGTTTGTACTTACATAATGTTCATGAATAAAATAAAAATACATTAGACTGGCATAACGAGAGGGAAAGTTAAGTTAAAATATGTAAACCTCAATTACAAAACATTTAAAGAAACATTATATTGTTGCTTTAAAACTCATAAAGCATATATGCTTAATAGTATAGTACTCAGTGGATTTCCTTGAATGAATTATTTTAATTAATAGGTTAAAATACTTGGCTTTCTACCAATCTATTTTTGTAAGTAAATATTTCTAGTAAAGTTTTTGAGGGTAGTTCAGAATTTTCATTTTCTAAGTATGTTTCAATAACAGGGTGGCAATCTTATTTACACTGAAAATTTATTTTGAAAATACTTTTATTGAAAACTATAAAATAAACTTTAGCAGTAAGCTTTGGAATCAGAGTCAAGGTTCAAATTCTGACTCCAATCAGCAGCTGAGTGATTTTTAAAAATTGCTTAGTGACTCTAAAATACATATCTCAAATGGGGAAATGATAGTTTTCACCATAAGAATGGTGGAAAGATCAAAAGAGATAAAAATCTATGTAAAGTACTCAGAATTAGGTAAACTACTCAATAGAACTTAGCTATTATTGTTATTATTATTTGTAATGGTAGTAGTATTGGCAACGATCCAGTCTACATTGTCATAAACCTTGAACTAGCAGAGTCTTCATTAATAGGACAATGAAACTTCAAAATAGTTTGACAAATGCTGAAACAAATGCTGGCAAAGGTCACTGTAAGTTTCAGTGCCTATCACTCTAAAATTCAGTTACAGAAAAACTGAGTAAACTCTAAAGTCTTCTAAAGGCAATTGCGATTATATTGATTGAGCCTTGAATGTCTACACTGCTTGCCAACTGGCTTACACCCATGCTGTTTGCTATTTAAGGTATACCTTGAAAGACATGCAATCTATTGATCTTATAGTTTAGTGAATATTACACTGAACTTCCACAGTTGAAATGATAAATTTAGGCTTTATATCATCTGACAATTAACAAGTTTCAGCTCAACTGTTTTTGCTGGCCCTGGAACAGGTCCAGAAGTTTCCTACAGTGCAAGCTCTGCTCCCATAGTTATGCCCACCTGTGGCATTATCCTCACACTTGTCTGCCTGTCCACCTATGTCATTAAATCTTCACAGCCCTCCTTCTTTTACGCAAATGATTCCTCTGAGTTCTTGTAGCAACTACACCATCCACTATGGTAGCCACCAGACATGCATGTATATTTCAGTTTAAATGTAAATAAAATAAAATAACGATTATTTTACTCAATTGCATTAGCCATATTGTAAGTGCTCTACAATCCTATGTAACCAGTGGTTACCATATTGAATAGCACAGATTTGGAACATTTCCATTAGTATAGAAAGTTGTATTGGGCAGTGCTGAAAAGAGCTAATTTTCCCTCAAACACATTTCCATTAATGCTACATTAAGTACATGAGATTCTAGAGTCAATAAATGAAAAAACAAAAAAAAAGCTCAAGTTAGATAATAAATACTGAGTTACACAAAGATGTATGCACGTATGAATGTATGTACAGGCAGACCTTGGAGATATTGTGGGTTTGGTTCCAGACTACTTCAATGAAGTGAATATTGCAATAAAGACAGTTAAACAAAGTTTTTGGTTTGCCAGTGCATATAAAAGTTATTTTTTACTATACTGTTATTAAGTATAAGTATTAAGTGTGTCTTAAAATGCAATACCTTAATTATAAAATATTTTACTGCTAAAAAATGTGAATGATCATTCGAAACTTCAGTTAGTTGTAATATTTTTGCTAGCCAAGGTTCTTGCCTTGGAGTTAGTGACTGGTAAGACTGATCAGGGTATGGTTACTGAAGGTTGGGGTGGCTGTAGCAATTCCTTAAAACAAGACAACAATGAATTTTGCTGCCTCGATTGACTCTTCCTTTCACCAAAATATTTCTCTGTACTACGTGATGCTGTTTGATAGCCTTTTATCCACAGAACATTTATCCAGTAGAACATTTTTTCAAAATTGGAGTAAATCCTCTCAAACTCTGCCACTGTGTTATCAATTAAGTTTACAGAATATTCTAAATCCTTTGTGGTTATTTCAACAATGTTTACAGCTTCTTCACCAGGAGTGGACTTCATCTCAACAAACCACTTTGCTCATCCGTAAGAAGCATCTCCTTTTTTGTGGAAGTTTTGTCATGAGATTGCAGCAATTCAGTCACATCTTCAGGCTCCACTTCTAATTCTAATCTCTTGCTATTTCTACCACATCTGTAGTTACCTAGTCTATTGAAGTTTTCAACTCTTCAAAGTCATCTATGCAGATTGGAATCAACTTCTTCCAAACTCCTGTTAATATTGATATTTTGCCCTCCTGTCATGAATCACAAATGTTCTTAATGGCATCTAGAATGGTGAATCTTTTCCAGAAGGATTTCAATGTAATATGCCCAAATCCATCAGAAGAACCACTATGTACAGCTGCTGTAACCTTACAAAATGTATTTCTGAAATAATAAGACTTGAAAATCAAAACTATTCCTTTATCCATGGGCTGCAGAATGGATATTGCATCAGCAGGCATATAAACATCATTCTCCTTGTGTATTTCCATCAGAGCTCTTGGGTGACTAGGTGCATCGTGAAGAAGCAGTAGTATGTTGAAAGAAATCATTCTGAGCAATAGGTCTCAAGAATGGGCTTAGGAAACCATGCTGTAAACAGATGTACGGTCATCCAGGCTCTGCTGTTCCATTTGGAGAGCATAAGCAGAGTAGATTTACCGTAATTATCAAGGGTTCTAGGATTTTCAGAATGGTAAATAAGCATTGGCTTCAACTTCTTAGCCCCTAACAAGAGAGTTAGCCTGTCCTCTGAAACTTTGAAGCCAGGCATTGACTTCTCCTCTTTAGCTATGAAAGACCTAGATGACATCTGCTTCCAATAGTCTGTTTCATCTACATGGAAAATCTGTTGTTTAATAGTGTCAACACCTTCATCAATTATCTTACATCTTCTGGGTAACTTGCTGTAGCTTCTACATCAGTATTGGAGCTTCACCTTGCACTTTCATGTTACAGAGAAGGCTTGTTTCCTTAAACCTCACGAATCAACCTCTGCTACCTTCCAGCTTTTCTTCTGCAGCTTCCTCACCTCTCTGAGCCTTCATAAAAACAAAAAGAGCAGGAGCCTTGCTCTAGATTAGGGTTTTGTTTAAGGGAATGCTGTGGCTGGTTTGATCTTCTATTTGGATCACTAACACTTTCTCCATATCAGCAATAAGGCTGTTTCATTTTCTTATCATTGGTCTGTTTGCCGGAGTAACACTTCTAATTTCCTTCAAGAACTTTTGCTTTGTAGTCACAACTTGGCTAACTGTTTGGCCCAAGAGGTTTAGCTTTGGGTCTATCTCGGCTTTCAACATGGCCTTCCTTGCTATACTTTTTGTTGTTGTTGTTGTTGCTAATTTCTAGCTTTTGATTTAAACTGAGAGATGTGAGACTCTTTCTTTCACTTGAACACCTAGAGACCACTGTAGTGTTATGAGTGGTCTAATTTCAATATTGTTGGGTCTCAGGGAATTGGGATTCCCAAGGTGAGAGAGAGAGACAGGGGACTTATCTTGGACTTCTGAGGGCATTTCACAAATTAATGTAAACTGTGACGCTCTAAGAGTGGAATACAAATATGCAACTTTTCTCAGATTTGTGTTACAATATTTTTTCGAGAAATAGCTCCAGGGAATTATAAACTTTAAGAAATACAGATAAGCATCAGCACTATTAAAAATAAAGTATGAGTATCGCTGGGCACAGAAAGGTGTAACAGAATCAGTTTGCAGTTTCTCAACTTCCCCATGTAATTTACCTAATAATGTGCTGAAGAGAAGGTTTTATGCCAGTTCTACCTTCCTTGCCTCCCCTTTGACAATCATCTCTCTCCCACTTTACGAAAGAATGATATACTTCTCAGCCTACCAGAAACTTATCCTGGTGCACTGTCCCAATAAAGAGCTAGGATCGTAAAAGAACAATTATTGCAAAAATTCTTGCAATCAATGCAAATAATCCCAGAGAGGCACTGCAATAACATTTCACTTTCAACTTTAAATAAAATATTGACAAACAAGTATGTAGTTTCAATCAGTGATGCACTAGTATTAACAGCAATAATTCAATTCAAAGAAGATGTAAAAACTTACAGACTTTTGGTGGCAGGAAATTTTAAAATTTCAATTACATACTTTTTTTGGAGCAAAAAGTGATACAATTTTCTGATGTATTGAAAATAGGAATTCAAGGAGAAACTACAGTTTAAGAAAAAAAAATGCAATATATTAAGAAGGATCTTGTTTTTTTCTCTTATAAAATTAGCTTTGGTATTTAGATAACACCAGATACATTTAAAAAAATCACCGAAGAGTTTTGTTTTAAAATGTCAATATTTACAATGTGCTGCAAATTACCTTTTGCAAACATTTACCACTATGAAATACATTAGAGGCCAAATTTAAAACGTTGAGGGTGTGTATAGGTTTTGAAAATTACTTTTTTATTAATAAATTATGAAGTGTCCTACATCACCATTTTTTGGTGTTTTGAAATGTTATAACAATACAGTCAACAGCTAACATATTGAATGTTTCTGCGTGTGAGGCAGTCTTTTATCTGTATTATCTAATGTTAACAAAATCCTTTCAGACTATAACCATTACCACCTTTGCTTACAATGAGGAAACCGAGGCACAGACTAGTAAAGTAATTAAACTACAGTTACCTAGTACCAAAAAGTGAAGCTGGGATTTGGCTCCAACCAGGCTGGGCTTCAGAGCTCACACTGCAACCCACAGCACAGTATTACCTACTTAAGTATGTTTTTCCTCCATAAATATTCAAATGTTGAAAGCTTATCTTTTCAGTTAGGTTTTCAAGTCATGGAAGGCAAGGCCATACCATAAAGTTCTCTATGCTCCATAACACCTAGGATTGAGTTTTGCACATAAAACATGCTTAATCAACATTTTCTGATTAGACATTTAACATTTTCAAGAATTTCTCTCCTCCATCTAATAATCATGAATGACCCTCTTAAAATATACACAATCTGGCTGGGCGTGGTGGCTCACACCTGTAATCCCAGGACTTTGGGAGGGGGGCGGATCACAAGGTCAGGAGTTCAAGACCAGCCTGGCCAACATGGCAAAACCCCGTCTCTACTAAAAATACAAAAATTAGCTGGGTATGTTGGCACTTGCCTGTAATCCCAGCTACTTGGGAGGCTGAGGCAGGAGAATTGCTTGAACTGGGACCCGGGAGGTGGAGGTTGCAGTGAGCTGAGATTGTGCCACTGCACTCCAGCCTGGGCTAGAGAGGGAGACTCCATCTCAAAAAACAAAAACGAAAACAAAAACAAAACAAACAAACAAAACAAAAGCCCCCCCAAATCCCACAATCTAAGTATAATAGTAAACTTTATCCTACTATTTATAAGGAACCTAAATCTATATAGTTGACTACCATCAGTGGAAATATTCACACAGCAACTTTAGTAGTGGTTATCTCTATGTATACTGATTAATGGTTAATTTTATTTCTTCTTGCAGAAAATAAATTGTTTCTTATTATTTGTATTTCCCTATTTAGGGGCACGTATTATTCTTGTAATAAAAAAAGAAAATAATATTTGTTATTCTGACAATATTTAGAATTCATGAATACATCAAACAAAAGGAAAAGAAAGGGATATAAACAAGCAAGAAAGAAGAACATCAACACAGGAAGGCTGCAGCACATGAGGCGAGTCAGAAGGTTTGGGCTGAACACTCGGGAGGGCCTGTTTCTCCTTACCTGGAATGAGGAAGCCACAGGGCCCTGGCAGCCCTAGGAGCAGGGCACATGTTCAGACAGGACAAAAGCAAAACATTTGACTTGTTAGAGGCTATGACAGGAATTTCCAGAAATTGTGAACTCTACATTTTTGATACAGTTTCAAGAAAACTTGGTCATTTCCAATGGACTACTTTTGAGATTTATTTGAAAAGCCTAATTCTTTACTTGGGCACCTCGGGTAACTGCTCTGTCTTGACAAGCATGGGCTGAAGAAATAATCATTTATTGGGCTTTTCAACCATACATTTGGAGTGACAATTGGTTGTCTTTTTTCTTTTTTACTTAATATAGTAATTCTTAAAAGAAATACAAATGATTAAAAACCATACCTTGACAGGTAAATTTTTTGGAGGGAGTTGTGAGTAAAAGTTTATCTGCCATTTCTCCAGGACCAGCACAACGAGCAATTCCAGGCTCCTTATATTCCGACTTCACCCAGTCGGATAACCACTGCATGTTACAATCACAGTAAAGAGGGTTGGCTCCAATTGCTCTGGAAAAACAACACCACAAAAGCACACACACACACACACACACACACACACACACACACAAGTATGGAAGTATTGTTATTTCCTAAGGGCAAAGAATTCAAAGTGATGCTCAGCAGAAAATCCCCATAGATTTACTGAGGATAACAATTTAGCAAAAAATAGAGACTCTGGGGATTCCCCATTTTCCTGAATGATGTGCACTGGGATTTAGTGAGTTGTCACTGGTGTTAACACTCATCTTGCTTTAGAAGGTCTCCTAATATTTTCAGAGACGTGTTTATATTGAGTGTAAGCACGCCCTGAGTGCATTAACATTTCATTCACCAATTATTTACTGATAACTTAAATCACAAGGCAAGATTCTGAGGACCCAAATATAAATAACGCATTTTTCTTACCTCCAGAGAACCCTGCTGCAGAGGAGATTAGCATTACATTAGGATATACTCATAGATGCAAAGAAGTTTCATTAGAAGTGATGTAGGAAAAGTATTTACAAGATGATGGCGAACCAACAGATTAACTTTTCTGAGAGGCTAGTGGTTAAGAAAGTCTAAGCTGTGTAGGATAGCTAGAGTTAAGTAGAAAGAAAGGTTGGCAACAATGATGCAGACAAAAGACAAGTAAGTACAAAGAAAGAATATAAAATACTGAAGATGTCTAGAGCTAGCTCACCAGAGCTGAGCTGGACCTGCACTGGGTGGTGTCTGTCCCTTTTCAAGGTCGTTCATTTTATGGTTGTTCATTAGTAGTAGTGACAGGAAAGTAATTAAGGTAATAGCTAACATTTATTGCACTATTACTATATGCAGGAGCTGGGATAAGCCATTTATAAGAATTACTTCGTTTTATCCTAAATAGTAACTTTATAAGGTCCATTTACTTAATAATTCACTTTACAGGTTAAGAAACTGAGACCTGGACTCTTAACCTTATAAAGCTTGGATTGAAGCAGTAGGTGCATACAATGGCATTTAAAAACGGCTTACTTCTGATTTACAATTAGCTTCTAACTAATAAGACCTCTAGGTCTACTGCCAGGAGAGTTATGCTATATTTTTTAGGTAGCCCCCCAAATATATGTGTAGAGTCATAATACTTGATATTGTGGAAGTTTTAATGCCCCATTTAAGAATCAGAATGTAGTGAATGTTATGCGCATATGTATGTCAGATTCAAACCCTTCCAAACTGAAAATGAGCAAAATGTTTTTTAGTCATTTGATCTCATCTCTGCCAACATTTAAGTCCTTGCTATGACAGGGGAGGAAGTGGGAAAAGTGAAAAGGCAGAGCTCTTTATGATCTAGGGGGTAAAAGACAAGGCACAAATGAAATGCAAGGCAGAGCGGGGCACAGGACAAGAAAGACTCCACTTGCTCTCACTGTGGCGGGAGGAGGCTGGTAACACGTAAGGGAAGTTCTGCTCAGCTCAAGCAGCACCTTTCCTGTGAAGCCGCTTCTGATGCCTGACCCTAACACTAGCAGAACGGCTGCCTCCTCATTCAGGCTGCATTCTCTGCCTGAGCTAGTAGCTTTCTTCATATTGCAGCTCATGCACGCGGCAGCCATGGAGTTTGTAAAGGAGTGGCTTAGAGGTAGGTTCTTGGCTCAAAGACGAAAATGGAAAGGCCCTGCCTTCCTGGACCTAGTAGTTTAGTGGAAGGAATATTGATAGGCACCAGTCTGATAGCCTGATGTACAAAACGTCAATTGATAGCACAGACTCTATAAGGCAAATGCAGACATAATGTGATTGACTACTGGATCTCCAATTCAATTCAAAGAAGATGTAAAAGCATAGACTTTTGGGCAGGAAGTTTTAAAATTCCCATCATACATATATTTTTGGAGTCAAAAATGATTATTCCTTTCTCAATTTGGTAAACTCGTATCTTCTTGGAGTTTGTGGATTTTCGAGAGAAGTGCAAAACCGGGAGAGGATATGGCAGGAAATCTCTTCTAGGGAACCAGGGCACAACTGACATTGATATTTAGGCTGAAGCAGATAGTTGCCACCAGGCATCCAACTCAACATCAGCCAAGGAGGCTTTGGATCCTAAGGCTGCCGACTGAACTTCCTTCTAGGTTTGCCATGATCTTAACATTACACCTAATAATAATAAAATCACAGAATTTCACCCAAATGAGTTTTTTGGACTCCACTTATCACATATTTTCAAATGGTTGTATTGTACTTCCAAAAACTATGGAGATACAAACAGGTTGCAATCAGAGAAAACACAAAAGAAAAGCCATTTCACCCAATTTAAGCATTTGGTTGTGTCTTACTTCCAAACTATAGTCTTGAATCATGTTGAATTTATTTTTGCGTGGTGCCATAGTTGATGCTGAATAAATAAAGCTACTTTGAGCAAATCAGGATAGGCTTCACAGAGAAGGTGATATTTGGGATGTGACTTAGAAAAGCAGGGTTAGGATAGATAATTGAAAGGCAGCTGGTATTCTAGAATCAGAAAATAATGAGAGAAAAAGCATAGGCTAGTAAAGTTGGAGAGCCATTATTGCAGAAGAGACACGTTTAGCTAAGCAAAGATAATTTGACTAATGGAAAATAAGAGCCAGAAGGGAAAATTAAAGCCATCTTATAGAGGGCATCATATCCAGTTTGAAAATCTTCACGTTTTCTTTAAAGATGAAACCGGTTACATCTTATGATGTTACAATAAAAGAACTGGCAGAGGAATGTTCCAGGTCACTCATGAGGAAGGTTTGACCCTAAACCTATATCCATAAACCAGGTACTCACAGATGTGACAATGCAGAAAGATCATTGAAAGCACCTTCAGGCACAGCAGAAATGTCATTTCCATGTAGAGAACTAAAAGAAAGAAAAAGAAAAATTAAACTTCCTACATTTCTGAACTCATAGACTCCAGAGAAATTCCGAGACTTTAGTTTATAATAAGCATTTTAAATCAGTGCAGAAAAGATGGTCTATAAAATAAACCATTTCAGTACAACTGGATATCTGAGAAAGCAAACAGCTTCCACCTCACATTATGTGTACACAATAAATTCCAGAATTAAGAATTAAATGTAAAAATAAAGATGTATTAAAAGAAAATATAGGCCGGGCGCAGTGGCTCAAGCCTGTAATCCCAGCACTTTGGGAGGCCGAGACGGGCGGATCACGAGGTCAGGAGATCGAGACCATCCTTGGTAACACGGTGAAACCCCGTCTCTACTAAAAATACAAAAAACTAGCCGGGCGAGGTGGCGGGCGCCTGTAGTCCCCGCTACTCGGGAGGCTGAGGCAGGAGAATGGCGTGAACCCGGGAGGCGGAGCTTGCAGTGAGCTGAGATCCGGCCACTGCACTCCAGCCTGGGAGACAGAGCGAGACTCCGTCTCAAAAAAAAAAAAAAAAAAAAAAAAAAAGGAAATATAGAAGATCTCCCTTTTATAAACGTGGAGTGAGGAAGGCTTTCAAAGGCTCAATATAAAATCCAGAAACCATCAAGGAAAAGAGGGAGAAATTTTTGACAACATAAAATATATCCAAACAATAAAATATTCCATATAAGAAACATAATAATATATATTTGCAACTTATACAAGGGTTAATTCTTTTATTTAAAAAAAAAAACTCCTGCAAGCATAGAGTCAAGTAGTAGATGCATAAAGGTATCTACATTAATAAGGAAAATATAAAGTACCTAACAGAAAATGGGGAAATGATATGATCAAGCTCACTAGAATAAAATGCACCAGTGCTCAGTAAGCAAATAAAATATACTCAAATGCTCTACTAATTGGAAGTGCAAATTAAGACAGGAATGCAGAATAACTTTCAATCTGTCATATGGACAAAAATAAAAGAATAAATAATACTCAATGTCTTTAAGAGTGTTTTGAAAAAGGTACTCTATTAAATAGTTGGTGGAAAAATAAACTTCTAAATGGACAGAGTCTTGTTTGGGGAATAACATGACAGTTACTTTTGGAATCCTTCCAATATACTTGACAGTACCTTCCCACACATCCTACATTCTTGCTGAAATGTCAGCATATTTGCACCAAGATGAATGTATAGGATGTTCATTAGAGTACTGTATAGTACTCATGAAAATTTGAAATTAAACCAAATTACAGTAAAGATGAGGATGACTGAATCAGTTCTGGTTCCTCCCACCAATAGAATAGTCTGTATCAATTAAACAGCTGAGTTACAGGCATATATGTATAAATATATATCTATTCTATTCTTATATATGTATTTTTATTCATATAGATGATAGACTAGAAATATTCAGAAGCATACGTTAAACAAAAATAGACAATGGTAGAACAAACACAGATCCTATTAATATTTGTGGCTTTTAAAAGTTATATAGCCATGGGCATACATCTATGAGAACAGAAAAAAATGCATCTGAAAAAGGACCAGAGAGCACATCAAACTGTCCATTCAGAAGCAGAAGAGTAGGATCAAGGATCATGTTTTATTTCACATATTTTAAAGTACACTTTTATAGTAAAATGTTTTCATATACTATAATTTCTAAAGAAATTAATTTTGAAAGTTTCTCAAATTAATTTTGAAAGTTTCTTTCAAAGTTAATTGAAACTATATAAACCATATATCTTAATGTTACATATAATTAAATAAATGATTATAACAACAATCAGTATTACTAAAAATAAGGTTACATTGTCCAAAGCAAAGCTGTTAGACAATGATACAATAAGACATGATTTTTCTATTTCCTCATTTATAATAAATCCTAATGCATGTATCTTCAAGCACCAAGAATCAACAAAGCAGTTACATCCTTAAAAAGACAATCCCAAACTCAGAACTCTGAGAAAAGAGGTATTTTGTTGAACCTAAGATGCTTACAGTAATCGAAGAGACTTTAATCCATCGAAGGTGCGAGGAGGAATACATCTCAGACGGTTGTAACTTAGAATTCTGAAAGCATACAGATGTCAATTTGTTTTATTCGGAAATCCAAGAATGGTCAAATACTTTAAAAATAAAGCAGTTAAGAAAAGGCTTATTAAAGCAGCTTATTAACTGACAGTGTTAACACACAATATGTTGTTATTTTTTGTGTGTTATCACCCTAACACAACATACTTATTTCCTAAATACAACCTAGAATGCTTCCCTCTGCCTACTCCTGCCCAACTTTGGTGCCTCAACCATCCCTTCCCTAAGGTGGATTTTCCCTATCTTAGGGATCTCCCCTAAGCCCCCCACAAACATAAATTACTCTTTGTTTTGTTTTTTTTATAGAACTCAATACTTTTTCTAACATCTACATTTGTTCATGTATTGTGGTTTTGTCTATTTCTCCCAATAGAAACATTCCTTGAGGGTACAGACTGTCTTGTTCAATAGCAGTGTCCAGCATCTAGAGATTGCCCTTTGTCCAATGAATTAATGAATACTCAGTACCACACTTTCACACTCACAAGGTGAGGAGCTGCGTCATGTTGCTGAAGCTCTGATTAGAAAGCGTGCTTATTCTGTTGTTACTTAAATCTCTAAAAGAGAAAAAGAAATGGAGTACACTGTTAACCACAGGAATGGAAATATTAGTGATTCTTAGAAGGAGAAGGGTCTTCTTATTCATAGTCACAGCAGTATTGTTAGCATTCAGCTGTTATCTGAAAACAACGAAACAGTGAATAACCCACTGTAGTAGACTGCAATGTTATTCATGATTACACCTCACCGTTTTGAAATTAGGAGTGATTTTATGTATATACATATATGCATTGCTTTAGCCAATGTAGTGTGCATGCAAGGGGTTGGTTCACTTCAGAGCAGCAGCTTCAGAGTACAGTTTATTGTCCCTTATCCCTCTGCCCCCATCTCCACAAGGCTTTTGATATTTTACAGAGAGCTTCCTTGGAGGTGACTTGCGATAGACACATTTTGCAGGTGGGAAATAAACCCTTATCCTCAAAAGTCCTATCAGATACACATACTTTACCCTCATTGATACATATGTTCACTGACACACAGCCTCAAATTTGATCACTGAAAGAACCCCTGATTAATGACATTCAAAATGCCATCAATAAAAACGTCGGTGCTCCTGCTCCTGGCTGAGTCATGGTCACATAGTAGGTCCTCAGTAAATATTTGTTTAATGAATGTTAAGTAAATGGGAGAGATGTTGAATTTTTATCAATGTTAAATGGCTATTTATATGGATAGTTTGTACGATGGGTCGTAATTTACATTCCATGAACTTGATCTTATTCTCATTATATATATAGTGCATATATATACACATACACTATATATGTAAAAAATACATTAAAATATATGTATACGATATATAATACTAATATATATTCACCATATATAACTACATGTATTCACTAATTTTTTTCTGAAGCAAAATGTAAAATATATGAATAAATGGAAGACTCAGAAAAGCTGAGGATAATCTATTCCTTTATTAAAATATCAAAATGTCAGTAAAATGGACCCATGAAATTGTGAAAATGTTAAGAATCTGAGAGGAGCTTTATACTCATATTTTTAGCTGCTGAAGAAGTATTCCTAAATTTTAAAAATAAAAGTATCTGTATTAGCAGAAGTAACTTGCCTAGAGTTGTATAATGAGTCACTAGTAAAACCATTTTTGGATCCACAAATCCTCATTTGTCATTTCGAACTGGCTTGAAAGTAATCACATGCTGTCCCACAAATGAGCCAATTCTGCTAAAGTGACCCTTTGGAAATTGCAGCAATTTAATGGTTTATTTAACAGAACAAAATGTATGTAATCAGCTCTTGCTGCTATCAAATAAATAACTAGAAGCAGAACAAGACATCTTAGAGGATATCTTTTCCCGTTATTTAATCATTTGTCATTTAAATAGTCCTATTTACTTTCTCTAGAGTGTTTGATTTACCCATACTTTCAAGGAATGTGATCAGCAGCAATTTTAACTAGCTTCAATGTACCTAGTTTACATTGGGGCATGTAACATCTTTTGCTACTTAGGTTTTTAGAATTCACTTAGAAATAAACCTCCTAATTCTAGGAATACTAGTAATCTGCTTCTTAAGCTAGTAATATTTACTCTAAAATCATATAGACTTAAACAAGTGATATGGTACTTTCGAAATTAATATCTACTATCTTTTTCCTGATTTTTTGTGTTCTGAAAAGTTTTCTCAATTACCAATAAGGCTACTCTAAAAGTATGGTATTATATGTAAAAGATTATATGAATTTTTAAGCATTGC
This sequence comes from Macaca fascicularis, assembly GCF_037993035.2. Classification (NCBI taxonomy): domain Eukaryota; kingdom Metazoa; phylum Chordata; class Mammalia; order Primates; family Cercopithecidae; genus Macaca; species Macaca fascicularis. The sequence goes on along the minus strand of NC_088379.1, from coordinate 19,688,555 downwards.
GCATATAACCAGATCAAATGTTTGTATATTTAAATATCTTTTTGTATTCACAACTTAAGGGCGGTCAAAAGTTGTTTACGTTAATGAAAAAGAGATGCTATTTTAAGCTAAAAAATCAAAATTTTGAAATTTATACTCAAAATGTTAGTATCTTTGTCAAGTTTACCTAAATACTACATGAATATGTATGGATTTTATAAAATAAATTTTTATACTAGAAACCCATAACTTATTTAATAATGCTTTGTATAAGAAACAAATGTAATAAACTAAATTTACATTTTTGGGAAAGTCATTACCACTTACCATCTTTTGCTTAAAGTCAAGAATAAAGGCATCGTTTTCTATCTTTCCTTCGTTAGTTTGTCATAAAATAACCCATATTCACTATCAATAAAAGTATGCAGGTTTACACATTTTCATAATTCTCTGACTACTTAGACTTCATTGTATTTGTGTTTTTTTGAATACAGGAGGACATCTTGCCATGACACTCCATCGCCTCATTGATAGTCAATGAAGATGTAGCCAGTGGTCCAGAACCGCAATGAGCAAGGAGGGAAGCAACTAACTGTGAATGATTTATATTATCTGAAAGGTTCATTAAATCTTCCGTCCCTTGCCATCCCCATTTTCTGGAAATAGAGTAAGTCAAAGAAAAGTGCAATATGTTACTCACATAAGTGTTAAATGTTTGTAGTTGGAGAGTTCCTTGGGAACCAGTGTAAATTGGTTTCCATCCAGATACCTAAAAACAAGGGAACAATATTATCTTCTTGCAAAGTTAATAGTGGCCTTGCATAAAATAAGTAAACAGTACTTCACTCTTAACTGAGGCAAGGAACCCCTTAGCAATTTTTGTTTTAAGATGTTGTGTTCCAAGCATAGATTATTATTTAAGAGAAGTAAAGGAAAAAAAAAAAAAAAAGCAGAGTTGTCCATGAGTCCGGTTCTTTGTGATTTATCTAACAAGGCAAGCCTTTGTGGTTTATCTAACAAGGCAAGCCAAGCATTTAGCCATCTGTGTGCAAGCAAGGAGGTTCATTCAATTAACCAAATTTTTAGTCAGCCTTCAGTTTGCTTGTGTTTATGTGGACACAATACCACGAAATTCATTAACTACTAACAAAACCTTGCTGCTGTGGTCAAGACCACTCATCGCTGCCTTAATATGTGTCAATACACTTAGTGAATAACAATGGACACATTAAAGGCATATTTGGGGATTTGAACATACTAGGTTTAAGTTTAAAAATAGTTTTAACCAACACATATCTGCTATGATGATAACATTAGGAGATTTTATGGAATATAAATTGATCAAATGTATAAATATATATATATGTAACAGCAACAATCAAATAACCATATATAAGTAAACTTTCCCTTCTTTTTAGAATCAGAAGAATAATCAGAAAATAGGCTTTGGGCTAACTGGCAGGACACAAAGATAATTGAATGCTTGAAGTTATATCTATGATGTCACAATAAGGAAAATAAATTTCATCTCCTTCCAAGGCTGTTTTTCCTAGAACATAGATGGTGAAGGGTACAAATGTCTTTCAGAAACTGGGGCCATCTGACTATAGATGTGCACACAAACACTTCTGGGACATTGAACATGTGGCCCTTCCTACCCCAATGTTGTGGTGCATTTCAAGATTCCAGGTTGACATTGGTATTTTTTCTGGATATAGAAGTAGCTGAAAAGTTGCCTAAGATAATAATTTATTCCTAATATTTCAAAATAAAAACAATGATATAAAAGGCACCAGTTATCAGAAAATATATTTAATGTTTGATAAATAATTGGGTCTATGTTATGACTCATCATGTCTACCTAAATTTTCTGACTTGATATTTCTTCTTAGACCCCTCTCCATGTTTTTCTTTCCTCTACCTAAGTTTTTCTTGATACCACTAGAGGGAAGCATCACCCTATATAGTTCAGCACTCTCTCTTTATTCTGGAAAACAGAGGAAGGTCAAAAAGATTCACAATGTGCACTATGAATGCTTATATGTAAAATAATCTAAGGGGGGAAGTTATATGGAACTGATTAAAAATAATGGATACCATTTGCTCAAACTAGTCCACCAATAATACTAATTTTTGCCAAAGTCTTTAATTATTTAATGTAATACACATATGAAATTCTTCTACTACATGCATATATGTTACTGCTGAGAAGGATTCTGCTGACTCGGTAAGGTTACAAGAATAAGCTCTCTAGGGGGTAATTCTCAGCAAACTATCGCAAGAACAGAAAACCAAACATCGCATGTTCTCACTCATAGGTAGGAACTGAACAATGAGATCACTTGGACTCGGGAAGGTGAACATCACACACTGGGGCCTATCATGGGGAGGGGGGAGGGGGGGATTGCACTGGGAGTTATACCTGATGTAAATGACGAGTTGATGGGTGCTGACGAGTTGATGGGTGCAGCACACCAACATGGCACAAGTATACATATGTAACAAACCTGCACATTATGCACATGTACCCTAGAACTTAAAGTATAATAATAATAATAAAAAACTTGAATTCACAACAGATGAATTAATATTTTTCTCATCTCTATAACAAACTTTCTTTAGAAAAAAAGACTACCTTCTAATAATTTGTAGTAAAATAGATTGAAAATTCAACTTTTTGAATAGTTGAAGTAGCACGTAGATAGCACAGGGCATAAACCAAGCAGGATGTTGAATGGAACTTAGTAAGAAATGTTTAAAGATTTTTAATGGGAATAGAGTAGAGGGACCAATACATAGTACAGTTAAAACAGTAGAAGAAAGGATTTAGCATCAAAGGTGGTCTGAGTGTAAGTTCTTCATTGGTGTACTCCTAAAATTAATGCTTTGGACACAGAATATTCTTTTTTAAATTTTTTTTTATTTTTAATTATCCCTGCTTTATTTATTTATTTTTATTTTTATTTATTTTATTATATTTTAAGTTGTAGAGTAATGTGCACAATGTGCAGGTTTGCTGCATATGTATCCATGTGCATGTTGGTGTGCTGCACCCACTAACTTGTCATTTACATTAGGTATTTCTCCTAATGCTATCCCTCCCCCATTCCTCTACCCCATGACAGAGACCCCGGTGTGTTCCCCGCCCTGTGGACACAGAAGATTCCATAGGCATCTAGCCTTCCCACAGATCAGGGTTTCGGAAGATCCCTATGTGATCTTCTGAAATAAAAAACCATTAAGAATTAAATATTCAATTACACACATATACATAAAAAACAGTCCTTCCAGTTGATTAACCAATGTGATTGGTAGTGAGAGAGGACCTGAACACTTAACAGCCGTTCAAATCTGAGAGGCATGTTCTGTGCACATGCGCTAAGATTGTGCCTTTTTCCTCTAAGAGTTCCATTCAGGATCAAACTTAGGATTTAAGGAATTGCACGTGATTTGAAAATAAGATCCTTAAAAATTGAAATGACATGTTCTTGAACCTCATTACCTATGTTGCACACTGTGAAAAGTTTGTTAAACCTGCTCATTTGGAATACGTGTGTGCACCTGCACAAACAACTGATACACATCCGCATAAATTACATGTGGGTTTAAATCATTATTGATCCATGGTTCCATATACATAAAAAATAAACAGAGGCAAAGTGATTCAATTGTATTCAGATCAAGCAAATCCAGAATATGACATTGGTTTAGAGACAAAGGAATGGAATGAATGGGGCATGGAAGCATCATTATTCTGGCAGCATATTCTCTAATGAATTCCATTCTGCAAGTGTAGCATGAGGCAGCCAAAGGGAGTGTGGGCAGTGCAGAAGGTTGAGATGTGTATATATTGGCCATGTAATTTGTGGTTAAATATCAGTAATGAAAATGTCAAGAATAATTGGTCCCATACCCTTTAGGATCTAAAGGACTTTGATTCAAGCCACCAAAAGCAGCATCTCTTCTTAAGGGAAGAGATTATGCTAGTTTCTTCCACATACCAGATAATTATTTATCCCACGTGGTAAAACTTCCTCCTAGGGGTCACAGAGGTACAAAAAGAAGTTTCCCGTACAGAATATCCTAGACTGTAAATAAATTAAATACAAAGCATTTCCCAAAGTGCATTCCATGGGCCATTAGTCTTATAAGATGCTCCATGAGAAAAGGGGTATAGGAACAAATAAATGTGAAAGATACCTTATATTTTACCATTGTTTCTTGAAGAGTCATAGTACACCTTAGCATAATAAAGGCACTGAGAAATCTTATAGCATAAACACACACACACACACACACACACACACACACACACACACACACACAAAATTCCCAAGGGCCTCTAAAGTAGCTTTTGCATTGTTTACTGTTTTACAGGATAATAATTAACTGGCCTTAGAATACGATTTGCAAAGAAGATTGTAAAGATTTTTGTTTGGTCTCCATTCCTCTGGGTGTGTGAAACATTTATCATCAAGGAAAAAGAAAAGAAAAGAAAAGAAAGACAGGCTCTACTTACAACTCTGTGACATCTCTTGGAATACCTTTCGGCAAGACCTTCAAACCCTTGTTGCTACATCGGACAACTGTATCCAAGCAGGTACATTCAGTAGGACAGCGAGAAAGTGGGGAGCAACTATTGTCATCATTTCCTAAATTGCAGAGGAAATACAGGAAAACCCAGATTTGTGGTCTTGAAGGTGCTAGAAGGGATTTTATGCCTTTAAATTAACAAACACAAGAGTCTTAAGCTGTATAATCATTTATATATGGGACATTCAGTATTTAAAAATTGATACCATAAGCTCTATATAGCACTGTTTTCAGACCACCTGGGGAAGAATTCTGGAAAAGGGTTTACAATTTGTAAACTGTAATTACAATTACCAATACAATTGAAATAGTTATTTGTACAAATTATATTTTTAATTAGAATACGTAAATGTAAAGTGAATTACAGAGAAACTGCAAGGAAACAGATATGAAGAGACATAAAAGAGAATATATTAACTTAAAAGTTTAGGTCCCTCATTTATAAAGCTCAAATTAGCTCTCTGTTCATTGGCAACAATAATAGAACCTGCTCTATGTACCTGATAGGGCTATATGAGAATCAAACATGATGATATAGAAAGAGCATTGAAAAGTGACAACTAGTATTTTTGTCAGGTTTATTAAACTTCTGTTTTATAAGATAATTTCTTTTCTCCTTTGAAAATGTAGGTACTAAAAAACATGCCTAGGGTAATAAAGAAAAGTTAAAATGAAGCTATATAAATAAGACCAACCACAAATTGGAAACTAGAAAATCTAAAACATTCACAAATGCACATCAAGTAGACTCAAATATGGAAGGCAAGTCTGAGAAAGTAAGTGTCCCGGTACTAAAACAAAACCCAAACAACAAAGCAAAAAATACACGAGCATTATTTGCCAAGCTGAACTATGCTGCAGATTTGTGCAAAGCTGTATCCGAACAGGCATGCGAATGCCTGACAACCAAAGAGTTGACAAGGATTTCTTACCGTCATCACAAGTGAAGTCCTGAATGGCCACATCCTGGATGGGTATTTCTTTTAGGAAGTACGGTTTTTGACATCGAGGATTTCCCGTGACAATTCTCTTCTTCCTGAGCCACTCTCCCAACCAAGCCAGGTAGCAGTTACAGTTAAAAGGATTGGCCAAGAGGTTTCTAAGAGCCACAGGCAAACAATGCATGGTTTAGTTTGGGGTTTCATCTTCTTAATTCTCAAAACCCCAGCTACCCTCGTCCACCTTTTTTTCACCAGTAACGATTCCTTCTTCTTTGTATTCCCAGACCCCCATTCATACTCAGAATCACATGCAGTATATGAGATGCATTTTTTTTGCTAAAATATTTATGCTTGGAACTTAAACAGTAACAACACTTTTTCATAAGGTAATTCTTCACATGATTTCATGCAAAAAATAAGGTAAGGCAGAATTTGGGGCTTACACAGTGGATCCTGATAGATATTTCATTTAGAAATAATTTAAACTTGTCAGAAATCTGACTTGCTGTCAAACTTCGCACTGATAATGCAGTAATTTAATATAAAGATGAAGGCTGATTACCTTATATTATTGAGTTTAACCTGACAACAGCTAATTCATTAATTTGTCATCTCAAGATTTCCATCTCTTATTTGCTCTAGAGAATAGGTTTCCCATCTAAACTGACAGCTGAGTTGATTAAATGCCAGTTATAAAAATGAATTTGCTTCTACAAATCTCAATACTTTTGGCATCTCACCACTTCAGCATAAACCTATTGACAATCTCATTATTTATAAACATGCCATCTTTAATATGCGCAAATTAGTCACTTGATGTAAAATGTCACATTTTATGCAAAAAGAGGATGAAATACTTTACTGACGGATGGATGCTTCTCTCAAATTATTTCTTCACTGACTTGAGCTATGAACTTTTTTTCTCTATCTTAATTCCCCTCCTTATAAGTTAGATTAGTATATTTGCATGCCACCATTACTGGGAAATCTTATCAGTTAGATAATTAATAATTTCAAATGCTGCTTTTTAGATACTGACATATGAGAGACCTGAAATACATTGTTTGGAGGTGTGTGGCTTTTTTTACTTTTACATTTTATTTATTTATTTATTTTAAATTTCTTGAATTCTGTCTATAGGCCTACAAATACTCTTTATTTTTAAGCTGTCTACATAAAATAATCTCTTGGATCAGCTCAACCTATTTCTTCAATATTTTGCTAATATCATAGTAGATGCCCTCTAGTAAACAGCTTTTATTTTTGATCTGGTCATCCTAATATATCTCCTGTTATTTCGAATGATTCTGTTTTTTTTCTTTCCTTGAGATGGAGTCTCGCTCTGTCACACAGGCTGGAGCGCAGTGACGTGATCCTGGATCAATGCCACCTCTGCCTCCCCGGTTCAAGCAATTCTCCTGCCTCAACCTCCCGAGTAGCTGGGACTACAGGCACGTGTCACCACGCCCAGCTAATTTTTTTGTATTTTTAGTAAAGACAGGGATTCGCTATGTTGGCCAGGCTGGTCTCGAACTCCTGACCTCAAGTAATCTGCCCGCCTCAGCCTCCCAAAATGCTGGAATTACAGACATGAGCCACCGTGCCTGGCTGATCCTTTCGAGCAAGTTTGTTGGCAATAACCCTATCCATTCTCCTTTTATGATACTTATACTGAAAATACTCCAGTGTGAGAACACTGGCAAAAATTTGTAACATTTCTTTTATATGCAGCACTATCAAGTTATAATAATTCTAAAATTTAGAATTAAGCTACATCATTGATAACATCACTAGGAAAAATAATTCACTGAACAATACTATAATTTTTTGTTAAAATTTAATGTAAGATAGTAGGTAATATTTTTTAAAAAATTTAAATAAATTTGACATGAACAAGTTTGCACTTTTTTAAGTCCTAAACCGTTGATCACATTTTAATGAAATGCTTAATAATACATTAAATACATTAACAAATATAATAAATGGCTCAAGTAATACATAAAGGCTATTTTTCATACTTACAGAGTAGATAAAGAATGGAGAGTATCAAATGCCCCTGGTGCAACTGTAGTAATTTGATTATCATACAAAGAAAGCAAACGCACAGAACTGAGTCCTATGAAACTGTCATTCCCCACACAGGTTATTCGATTGCTTCTCAACATCCTGAGGGGAAAAAAGGGACATTGTTATGGAGACAAAGCGTCAGGCAATCAATTTTGCCTATCTGAGGATCAAAATGATCCTTGCAAATATGTAGCATTCATTACTACTTTTAAAAAATGTTCTCTTGCTATTAGATATTGCTATGAATATATACTGGGAATATCTTGCAAGAATAAAGTGCTTTGAGTTGTCAATGATTAATCTCAGTTACAAAAGGCACGGTGAGTCTAGGCATGGATTTACAATCCCACGATGAGGGCAGAATGTTTTCCTTTGATGCTACAATTATGTTTGCATGACTGCATAATGTCCTAATTCACCTACAGCTCTCTGAGTCCTTGGAGCCCTGTGATTTGTGTATTCAGGGTAGTATTACATTTGAGGTTGAACAGAAGGGAGGTGGAAAAGAATCAATAGCCATTGCAGATGAAGAACTGAGGGCATCTCAGGGACTTACATACTGAGTCAATGCCAAACATGGGCTGGGGGAGCCAAAATGGATAGAATATCTACAAAGACTACACGAATAATTTTATTTATGAAAATTAGCTCATTGTTTTAAGTTGAGAACTTAAAAAGAGGCAACAGTAACAGATCCCATATCCACAATAAAGTTTAAAAAGGTTTACCATGAAAAAATACTTTTTTTTTAAAGTCACTGTATTAATAGGGTTAACACTATTGTCATTTCCTAGTTACTGCTAAAGTTTTGGCTTGATTATCAATTATTTGCTAATTATTTATTTGTCTGGCTTAAAAACTGAACAAAAAGCTCAAAGTCCCATGTGAAAATAGTTATGAGTATATGAATAGTTGCCATAAATCATATTCAGAATTCCTGAAAAATTAAATTATTCCTTAACTTTTCTAAACATAAGTTGGCTACTAAAAAAATTGAAGAATGTAAATGGGAGAGGTAAAAATAAAGAAACAAAGTGTCACTTTAAAATTCTAGATTGTCCCATAATGAATAAGAAATGTAAACGTTTGCATTCTGCCAAGTCACAGATAAGAAGAAAAGATGATGCTCTCCTTATGAAGGCATCGTTTTATTTTAGAAAACAAATGCACAACAGAAAAGCATTCCTATCAGCGCTTTCCTTTGCCATAAATGATGACGAGAACTGGGTCTTAATCTTGCTGGAGTCACATGTCCCTGGGGGAAGTTGAAGAAAATTTTGAGGGCCAGGTGCGGTGGCTCCTGCCTGTAATCCCAGCACTTTGGGAGGCTGAGGTGGGCGGATCACAAGGTCAGGAGATTGAGGCCATCCTGGCTAACACAGTGAAACCTCCTCTCTACTAAAAATCCAAAAAATTAGCCTGGTGTGGTGGCGGGTGCCTGTAGTCCCAGCTACTCGGGAGGCTGAGGCAGGAGAATGGTGTGAACCCAGGAGGCAGAGCTTGCGGTGAGCCAAGACCGTACCACAGCACTCAAGCCTGGGTGACAGAGTGAGCCTCCATCTCAATAAAATAAAATAAAATTAAAAAAAGAGAAAAGTTGGAACTCTGTTGCTAGAAAAATCCATAAGCACACATATGCACACATTTCACCTGTAATGTCAAGGAATTCAATGATTGGCTGAAATATGTATGTGAACTAATAAGTGGCCTATTAGGGTTAAGAAGCCTAGGGGAATGGAAATGTGCTCTCAAAATCTTCATAGCTCCAAGACAAAAGATACCAAGAATAGGTATGTTCAGATAAAACTATTCTAGGATTTTGACTACCCTGAGTTTAGTTCTAAACTGCTCTATGATGCTTGTTGGAACATAACCAGATTAAGGAGAGAGTCAGTTAATATCTCTCTCAGGTGCTAAAACGTAAGCACTTCAAAAACATCCATAGAAATATAATGAAGGGAGAAAGTGGAATTTAGATAACTTTTCACAGGGAGAGTCCTGTGAATGAACAACAAAACAATAAGAAATACTTTGAAAAGTTCCTTGAGGTGGTGTTACAGATAGAACTGTATCCCCCTCAGATTTGTATTTTGAAGCCCTAAGCCCCAAATGTGACTGTACAGTCATGCACCACATTACAATATTTTGGTCAAGCAGAGCTATACAAAAGTTGTCCAATAAGATTGCAAGGGAGCTGAAAATGTCCTATTGCCTCGAGATGTCATGACCATCATAAATGCCATAGCCCAATACATTACTCATATGTTCGTGGTGATACTGGTGTAAATAAACCTACTGTGTTGCCAGTTGTATAAAATTATAGCACAACACTTACATACAGTACATAATACTCCATAATGACAATAAGCAACTATATTATTGGTTTATGTATATACTATACTATTAATTGTGATTTTAGAGTGTACTTCTACTTATTAACAAAAAGTTAACTATAAAACAGCCTCAGGCAGGTCCTTCTGTAGAAGGCATTGTTATCCTAGGAGATGACATGTTATCCTTGCATGTTATTGCCCCTGAAGACCTTCCAGTGCGACAAGGTGTGGAGGGAGAGGACAGTAATATTGATATATTGATAATCCTGACCCTGGGCAGGCCTAGGCTAATGTATGTGTTTCTTAGTTTTTAACAAAGTTTAAAATGTTTAACAAAGTTTAAAAATGCAAAAGTAAGTAAATGAATCAATTTAAAAAATAGAATAGAGAATAAAAAATTCTTATGTAAGAATTTAAAAATTTGTACAGCTGAACAATGTTTGTGTTTCAGCTAAGTGTTATTACAAAAGAGTAAAAAAAGTTAAAATATCAAAAAGTTCATAAAGTAAAAAAGTTACAGTAATTTAACTTTATTACTGAAGAAATACATTAAAAAAATAAATTTAGTGAAGCCTAAGTGTACAGTTGTACAGTGTTTTGTGACAGAGTTTCTCTTGACACCCAGGCTGGAGTGCAGTGGTGCGATCTCTACTCACTGCAACCTCCACCTCCTGGGTTCAAGCAATTCTTCTGTCTCAGCCTCCCAAGTAGCTGGGATTACAGGTGCCCGCCACCATGCCCGGCTAATTTTTGTATTTTTTAGTAAAGATGGGGTTTCACCATGTTGGTCAGGCTGGTTCTGAACTCCTGACCTCAGGTAATCCACCCACCTCGGCCTCCCAAAGTGCTGGGATTACAGGTGTGAGCCACCACTCCAGGCCGTGTACAGTGTTTATAAAGCCTATGTTAGTGTACAGTAATGTCCTACGCCCTCACGGTCACTCACCACTCACTCACTCACCCAGAGAAACTTCCAGTTCTGCAAGCACCATTCTTGTTAAGTGCCCTATACAGGTGTAGTATTTTAAATATTTTGCACCATATTTTTTACTGTACTTTTCTGTTTAGGTATGTTTAGATACACAAATACTTTCCATTGTGTTAGTAACAATTGCCTGCAGTATTCAGTAGAGTAACATGCTGAGCAGGTTTGCAGCCCAGGTGCAATAGGCTGTGCCATATAGCCTAGGTGTGTGGTAGGCCATACCATCTAGGTTTGTGTAAGTCCACTCTAGGATGTTCGCACAACGGCAACATTGCCTAATGACACATTTATCAGAACATATGTATGACTATATTTGGAAAGAGAGACTTTAGGGAGGTGATTAAGGCTGAGTGAGATTATAAGAGTGGGGTCCCATACTGATGGACTGCCATCCTTACAAGAAGAAAATGATGATACCAGGCAGCTCACTATCTCTTCCTATGAGCAGACAGAAGAAAACTCATTTGAAGAAACAGTGAGAAGGTGACCGTCTACAAGCCCAGAAGTGAGGCCTCATCAGAAACTCACCCTGTCAGCACCTCCATCTTGAACTTCTAGCCTCCAGAATGATGAGAAAATCAATTTCTGTTGTGTAAGCTACTCAGTCTGTGGAAGCTCATTATGGCAGCCTGAACAGATGTGTACAGGTGTAGTTAGAGCCTACTGCCTTCCTCCCACTCCAAGGTACTTCTCTGCCAGGAGAAGGTTCCAGTATCAAGAAACAGTCCTTTAACTGCTGTTTGAAAAGGGAGCCTTCTGCTTGTTGCAATATTTGTATTTTACCTGAGACAACTCCGGAAAAGGTTAGATGCAGCCACCTGTGGTCTCTTTTCTATCCTCTTCCTACACATTCCTCAGTATCTCTCTCTCTCTCTTTTTTTTTTTTTTTAGACAGAATCTCATTATGTCACCCAGGCTGGAGTGCAGTGGCATAATCTCGGCTCACTGCAACCTCCACCTCCCGGGTTCAAGTGATTCTTCTGCCTCAGCCTCCCGAGTAGCTGGGACTACAGGCATGCGCCACCACACCTGGCTAATTTTCATATTTTTAGTAAAGACCGGCTCTCATCATATTGGCCAGGCTGGTTTCGAACTCCTGACCTCGTGATCTGCCCACCTCGGCCTCCCAAAGTGCTGGGATTACAGGCATGAGCCACTGCACCCAGTCCTCAGTATCTCTTTCATCACAAGGCTGAGTGAACGTTTGCCTATCATTTTGAAAGGGCACCAAGTTAGCCCTTGGGACGGGTCAGCAGGTCCCAGACTGGTCCTGCTGGGTGGTCAGGTTTCAGGCTATCCCAGCAAAACTCAAGGAACGCACTTCTGCTCTTAGGTGCAGGGAGGGCTTTGGGGGTGGGATTTGAATTTGGGATTCTATAGACACATCTCACTGGCTGTGGGAATGCCCTTCTCCCTCTGTATCTGACAAAGAGCAGACAATGGACTCAGCCATCAGCACACTGGTCGTACATGGCTCTCATAGGCTGCGCGGGACAGGGTCGTGGGTTTGGGCGAGACAGACTCCCCACTACAGTCAACAAGGACTGCTTCCTGGTTACGAATATTTTCCTTTCTGCCTTCTAAAGCTTTCAGAGTTTGGTTTGTCTCTCTTCCAATTTTCAGGCTATCACTTTTGTCAAACATAATTATATACTTTATAGACACAATATATATGTGTGTATATGTGTGTGTGTATGCAGCGTGAAAAATTCAAGTAATACAAAATTGTTGTAAGCACTTTTGATTGAAATATCTCAATCTAATTCCCATATTTCTTGGACAACCCTTTGGAAACATATATAATTTTTCCCCTAAACCCCCTACCCCTGAGCAAGTAGACATAACTCTTAGCATGTTTTCTTTGAAAAAATAGTGAAAGATGTATCACCAGCCTGTCTTTCTTTTACACTGACCTTGCAGGGGCAAAAAAACAAAAACAAAACAGTAGTCTCCAGATAAGCTGTTAGAATTATTCTACTGCAGAGATTCAAGGAGATTCTAAAGCTTACAGTAATCGGGCCAAGAGGAAGGAGAGTATAGAGAGGTGTTTGACAACAAGGAAATAAAATGACCATTTTGAGGCAGGACAAGGTGGTCAGATCCATATAAGCACTGGAGCAAGGATGATCTATTTTGTAGAGGAGACAGCAGCCATGAGGAATGCCCCTGATCATCTGCTATCAACACATTGACGGCAGGAATATTGGGGTAAGGGACCATTTGTATTCTCAATACGTGTGTGTGTGTGTGTGTGTGTGTGTGTGTGTAACACACATCAAAGGCAGGGATATTGGGGTAAGGCACCACTTGTATTCACATTACGCGTGTGTGTGTGTGTGTGTGACACACATCAAAGGCAGGGATATTGGGGTAAGGGACCGTTTGCATTCACAATGTGTGTGTGTGTGTGTAACACACATCAAAGGCAGGGATATTGGGGTAAGGGACCACTTGTATTCACATTACGTGTGTGTGTGTGTGTGTGACACACATCAAAGGCAGGGATATTGGGGTAAGGGACCATTTGCATTCACAATACGTGAGTGTGTGTGTGTAACACACATCGAAGGTAGGAATATTGGGGTAAGGGACTATTTGCATTCACAATATGTGTTTGTGTGTGTGTGTGTGTGTGTGTGTGTGTGTGCGTGTGTGCGCGCGTGTGTGTGTGTGCGTGTGTGTGTGTGTGTGTGTGTGCGCGTGAGTGTGCGCGCAACAGAGAGAATGTGAAAGAGATAGAGGGAGTGGGGTGGGTAAAAGTAGGAGGTGTTTCTCTCTCCCAGGATTATAATGAACAATGAGCTGCGATCCTTTGGTAGAAGAACTGCAATGCAACTACAAATACTTACAAAGTTTTGAGGCTTTCCAATCCCTTGAACATCTTATGCTGCACATTTTCCAAACGATTACTTGTGAGAAGTATTTCATTTACACCAGATGCTCCTTCAAATGCTCCCTCCTCAATATCAGTGATCTTATTGTTGCTAAAGTTTCTAAATAAAAATTGTGGGAACAAAGATTTTAAACAATTTCTAATAAGGAGGGAATTGAAACATAGTTGATCATTTTCTTCTAATGATCCAAGTCTTCCAACTTTTCACTGCCCAGCACTGCCAGGGCTCTGAAAAGATTCCACTTCCCTACACCATCAAGACAAAGGGACAATAATAATAAGAGGGACTGTCTATGGTAAAATATGCCAGCGTGACTCATGTCAAACTCTCCAAAGGTCCCCAGGAGTATAAAATTCTTGAGGTCAGGTACTGGGTTACACAAACCTTTATGCCATCTATAAAATCCAACAAGAAACTTTTCAAAAAAATATCCCTGATTAAAATTGTCAAATGAATTAATGACTAAAAGAAGACAACTGGGTAGAGATAGAAGGGGTAAAATTTGTTAGTGTTTTATATATAGCATCAGAAATGTATTTGAATATGGGTTTATTCCCAGAAGAACTTCTCATGTAATAATGTGTTGAAACAACCAAATTAATTGTCAGTATTATGTATGATACTAACTACTACAATGCTTGCCAGAAGGCAAGAGTATCTAGTTGAGGTTAACTTTCTATAGGCTTTTTCTTTTTCTTTCTCACTGATCGATCACTCCAAGACCAGGAGTGTCCCCCAAACAAGGATCATTTTTATGCATATTTTAATTTCTCTGAGAGAATTGTACACAGTAGCTTCTTAATAAATATTTGTTTCATGGAAAATCATCTTATAGCTAAAAAGAAAGTGCATTTCATAACAGTGAAAAAGGAGGGCAATGAAGATATGAGAAACCATTTGCGAGGTAGCCTAATATGGATGCCAACTGTACAAGTAGTCTGTTCTGTAACTTACAGTCTATGTGACTATGGGCCAGTTACATATGTGGACACACAGCTAAAGTGAGTCAATGCTTCTTTCCTCCTGCTGATGTTTCTGTATGTGTGAGGGTGCTCCACTGGTCCCATGCTATTGACGTATGTCCTGTCTCTCCCTCACACCTCCCCAGGGGCATGGAGTAACCTACTGAGAGCTGCTGAAACTGCTGAGCTTATGAACTTATTTTAAAATATGAGTTGTGGACATGTAGTAACACAGATGAGCTATTGAGCCAGTTTACCAATCATTAATTTTGAATATCTTCTAATGAAAGTTTAATGAAGCAAAAAAGTCCAATAGTTGACATGAAAAAGAAATAACAGCATGGTTTGGGGAATAGTAAAGGAAGTTACAAAACCTTACTGAACCTATTTTAATGTGCTTAGATTGCTGGATTCCTGCTGTGGCCACATAACAGACCAGCTGTCTGAGTTAAAGTCAGATGCTTAGGCTCTGCCATAGAAAATGTGATTGACACTGTTGACACACAGAAAAGTTCTTGCAGAGATTACCCTGAATTCATGTCACAGGTCGCCATCATAGGGAAATTTCCCAGGATTTTTAATATTTTCTAATTTTCTAAGAAACTTAAGAAAATGAACACAACAAAATGCTACGGAAATTTAAAAAAAAAAAAAGCTAACAAGTGACTTACATTTTACGTAATTGAGGAAGTTTCTTAAAGATTCCTGTGGCTTCCAACACGGTAAATTCATTATTATTGAGACGCCTGAAGAAAAAGGAAGGAATAGAGAAGTTTTATTACTAATAGTTAGGAAAGCATTAAATTTGATTTCTCAAAATGAATTCTAACATTATTGAATGACACCAGGAAAATAAAAGGAAATATATATATCACAGAAGATTTGTGGAACATACTGATGTTTTTTCTCATTTTATTCAAATTTTAATCAAAATAAAATGTTAGGAAGTTTTTTTTTTACACAGTAAAACAAGAAAAAATCAAAGATCAAAACCAGCTCTCAGCAATCTCTAGAACAAATTTTCTCCAATTTTTTCCACTATCGTCCCCACTAAAAAGGATTTTTAGACTGTTTTTTCCCTAATTGTTTTCTTCACAATTGGAACAAAAATTACAGCTTTATTAGAATGCGTGTGCCCTTTTAAAGTGTACAATTCAGTGGTTTTTAGTATATTCACAAAATTGTGCAACCATCTTTGCTATCTAATTCCAGAACATCTTCATTACCCCCAGAAAGAAACCCCATACTTCTTACCAGTCACTCTCGGTGGCTATTCCCCTACAGCCCTTGGCAACCACCAGGTTACTTTTTGTTTTTATTAATTTTCCTATTCTGGGCATTTTGTATAAATGGAATCATGTAAGATGTAGCCTTTTCTGTCTGGCTTCTTTTGCTTTATATAATGTCTTGTTCCTGTTGTAGCATATGGCAGTGCTTCATTATTTTTTAAGACTCAGTGATATTTCATTACACAGGCATGACACATTTGTTTATCCATTTATCAGTTAGGAGGCATTTGTGTTGCCTCCATTCTTTGACAGCTATAGATAATGCTGCTATGAACGTGGTGTGCATGTTTCTGCCTGGATATATGTTGTCATTTTTTCGACATATACATAGGAGTGGCATTGCTGGATCACATGGTAAATCTGTGATTAACTCTTTGAGAAATAGCAAAAAAGATTTCCATAGAAGCTTTACATTCAGACCAGCGATGTATAAAGGTTTCAATTTCTTCTACTATGTTGCTCTCCCTTTTTTTTTTTTTAGCCATTCCAGTGGGTCTAAAATGGTATCTCATTGTGGTTTTGATTGGAATTTCCCTAATAACTAATGATATTGAGCAGTTTTTCATGTGTTTATTGGACATGTGTTTATATGTTCTTTGGAGAAAGGTCGATGTGAATAATTTAACCACTCATTAGCTGAGTAAAATACCTTTTAATCTAAATTATAAGAGCTCTTCATACATTGTGAATGTGTCTTATTAGATACATGATTTGCAAATACTTTCTTCTCAGTACTGATTTTATTGTATAATTTAAAAAATTACAAATCTCTTACATTACACACATTTGCTGAAGTCTAAATTGGAGGCTAGTTTCCACTATAATTCTTCCATGACAAACAAACTTATTTAAAGTGCTAGGCCAGGGGCAGTGTCTCATGCCTATAACCCTCTTTGGGAGGCAGAGGCAAGAGGATTGCTTGTGCTCAGAAGTTCAAGACCAGCCTGGGCAATAGGGCAACATCCCATCTCTACAAAAAATACAAAAATCAGCTGGGTGTGGTGGTGCATGCCTGAGGTCCCAGCTTCTTGGGGGGATGGGGAAGGGGGACTGAGGTAGGAGGATCCCTTGCACCCAGGAGGCCAAGGCTACAGGGAGCTGTGATGGTGACACTGCACTCCTGCCTGGGCAAGAGACTGAGACCCTCTCTCAAAAAAAAAAAAAAAAAAAAGTGCTATTGTGCTGGAAGATATCACTTGTTTGTAGTATTATAGGTAATAAGCATAAATCCCTATATAACTGTAAAAAATAAAGTTCAGGGCCTTGGTTGCATGGTCTCAATGCATTTCTAAAATTCCTGGAGCTGTGAAATAGCTTCATTAACTAACAGGACTACAAAAAAAAATCACTATAACTACAAGATAGTTGGTTTCTGTCAAGTCTTTGAAAGGCATTACTTTATTTTTAGCTATTCAAATTGCTAAAAATTAATTAAGTACTGGCATGAGTACAGGCACAGTGGGAGATAAACAATAACACACAATCCCTGTCATCAAGGAGCTATAATCTAGTTAAAGACAGAAGGATTATATACAAACAAATAGACAACGAACTTTGCAAAGCAGTAAATGACAAATACCAGATGTTGCTATCCACAAACATGGCTAAGATGTTGAGAGAATGATGAAGTTTCGTTAGTTTTTTTCTTGAATTGTTAGAACACTAACGTTAGAGGTCGTCTTTTTATAAATAAAGTCAGTAAAGGCAAACCATGCATGCGCGTAGAATCTGTGAGTGCTCCAACCAACATTCTAGTACTTAGTATGTGCAAGAACCTGTGTTAAGGCTGTTAAGTGTAAATGCCATCATATTCTGCCTTTTCAGCTTTTCTTGCGTTGTTCAGAAAAAGCTATCCTTTCTACTTTAATACCTGATGATCACTGAATCCTTCCACCCGTAAGTCAATGAAGTAGTAAATTAGGTAAGATGGACTCCTTGAATCTATCGCTTACAGAAATTGAAAATTGAGGCTCTCAAACTACTTTATTTAGTTGCTATAAGGATTAAATACGTTAAAAAAACTTAGTACATAGAAAATAGTTTGGGAATAAATAATACCCAATAAATAAGCATCAAATAAACACCACTGTTATTAGTAAGAAGTGCTTACTGCATTTTGAGAGATAAATTAGTTCTGTACTTAATCGTATGGTTGGCTAGAAAGATGAACGAAGGTAGCCTCTAATATATTCTTGTACTAAGAAGAGTTATGCCAATGTAATGCCTATTAATTAAAATTAACACAATTATTAATAATAAAAATGGCAAGACAAACATTCCTATGCTTTAATGCTTTCATTCCCTCCTTCCCAACCAGAATTTTGTTGGCGGATGAACTTACAACTCTGCAGTGTACTGGGGAATGTGCTCTGGGATTTTGTTGAGTTTTTGATTAGAGCAATCTACTGTGGTTCCTTCACAGCGACACTTTTCAGGGCAAGCCAAATCCGCAAAACAGTCTCCACTTAATTTTGATCGATAATCTTCTGTACCTATTGAGAATTCAAACCAAGAAAAAGATACTGAGTCTAAAGGTTAGAATATTTATTAGTTTGTAGGAAGAAAAAAGTAAGATAACTATAGATTATGTAGTAGGGAGACAACTTGGGGTATTTTGGTCAATGGATGTCAGGAGAAAGGTTAAAAGAAAGGCTTGGAATTTTCTGGAAAAAAGAGTGACCAGATTCACATGACAGGAAAACATTAATAAAGTTGAGCTTTTCACAGCTGTACTTTCTGCTGATCCAATTCTGAGCCATTCTAGCCTATTTCACAGCTAGTCACACAATGGATATTCATTATTAAAAAGTTTATTTTTTTTCTCTGAGTCAAGAATTGAAAATATATCCAGTAATAAACATGATCCTATATATCATTGTAAATTAGGGCTTTCAAGGCAAATAGATATACTCAGGCTTTTAAATTTTCTATTGACTTTTTACTATTCTCTCCCTCTCACATAATCTCAGAGATGCCTAAAAAGCCCTCTTTTTTTTCATTTTGATTTTGTAGAAAGAGACAGGTAAATCCTGATTTAAGCCTCAGCAGCTTGCCATGCTGTAGAAAGCTGCGTGACGTTCCATGGTGCTTGACGGAACCATGTTTTACTCATACCTCGCAACCACATGGTTAGATCAAGCACAACAGAAAATCTCGCTACATTGTCACTACACCAACCACTAGGCCAAAGGTAAGACCAAGAGGAAAATGGAGGGAAGGAAGAGAAAAGCTACAGGTGTTCTGGAAATGTAATACTGTTTACATGACATGCATTCTTCCCGCAGAATGTTTATGACCATAGTAAGAGTATTACTACCGAAGATTTCCTGGAAACACAAAGAAGGGGCTATACGGAAAAGGTGCCTCCACCGTTCCTCAGAACTGCAGAATGGAAACAACAGCTTTCAGGAACAACATCCAGGAAGAAGTTGAAGGTGAGCTATAAGGACAACAGAGAAGCTCAAAGGATCTGCGGTTTCTTCTTGAAAAAAAAGGTGCCAAAGACCAAGACTAGAAGAAGGTACATCAGGATTGAAAAGGGAGGGTATTATGTTTCAGATCAGACACTTTTACTTACAGCCAAAATGGTGAATTCCTGCAAAAGTAAAGATCACCAAGAAGGAAAGAAACAGTAATCCCAATTAAGATTAATATACATATTTATAAAACTAAGCTCTCTTCCTTCTTTCTTTATTATGGTAATTATTGAAAAAATAGCATGATGTGATGGGAATTGTCATGCTTTGTAAAATTTTTTAAATAATACTTTGAAGCACGGTGGTCTCACAAGAAAACCAATGTAATAAAAGATGCATAGTGCAAATTAAGTTCTCGATTCCTTTAAAAGATGAACTCTCTGCAAGACAGATTTTCTTTTATCACTGTAATATGTAGAATGTCATATAAAATGGTAGTAGGGAGGTCCACACGTAAAAGTGAATGAAAAACTAATCATGGAGATCCTCAAGGACAATCATTAGAACATTTGGATTAATCCTTATGTTGTGATGTTTACTTTTTAATGAACTTTTCAACTTATAAATAATGTTTCTTAGTGGAAATGGAATCAGAATCTCATAAGAAGTTTGTGATGGTGAATATCACGGTTTCATTACATTTGGCAGTTAATGCCACAGTATTTATTGAGGATCTGGTGCCTTATGATTTAAGCTTCACTCCAAAATGAAGTAAGAGTGCACAAAGTCTAAATGACAGGTACACTGGGTATCTTGCAATTCAAATAATCTGCATTCAGTGGAACAGTAATAATGCTTATTTTATGGTGGCTTTTTAGGTGGACTCAAATTTTAATTAAAATTTTTGGAAAAAAGGGAAGGAGGCCCAAATGATCCTTTTGAGGCCTGGCTTCTGCAATTATTATGTTTAAATAATGTAAATTAAATTATCAAAACTTGAAAGTTAAGACATGATATTTGATATAAAAGATAATTTCCAAATCCTAATTTGGCTGCTGTCAGTAACAGGGAAGAACTGTATCAGAATACGTGAAAATAACCTCACTTTTGTTCTTTATTTAGTGAATTGGAAATATTAAACTCATCAATTATTAATTAAGTGTATTTAAATTAAATAGTTTAAATAATTTGGTACCTATTACTGCCATAATTTTAGGATTTAAATCATATTAATGTTCTATTCAATAGGTCATCTGGTACTTAGAATATGGCTTTTTTTGGTTAAATAATAGCTATCAGATTATTTTCCACTTAATTGGGTAAAGTAATTAATATTAAACATTATCAATGAAGGCCAATCAACTGTTCTTTTCAACATGTTACTTGTTATGCAGCCAGTATAATACATACAATGCTACTGATCTTTCAAGCTCAAAATAAGTCATATAACCAAATCTACTAAATCCATAAAATTATCCAAATTGTAATTCAATAATGGCAAGCAACAAATATCTCCTTAAAATAGAGACTAAACCCAGAGTTATTCTTTAGAAAATACGGAAAGGTAGACTAACACTGTACACTAACGCTGTAGAAATATCTTTTAATCTGTAGCTCTTAAAATATTTTATAGTTGAGAATATACCCAAGAGATGGTGAATGTGGCCAATGAATACTTAACATAATGGTTTAAAACAAACAAGTCAAGAGGCATTTTACACAATTGGCAGGCAAGGAAAAATAAGTAAAGAAACGTATTTTAAAGAGCTAGTTCTAGAATCATCAGTCTTGATAGTGTTAAGATTGAAGTGGTAAAACATTGCGATTACTTTTCTTAGACACATTCTATCCATCTGCCTAATTACTCAAGGCATTTTGAGACCATGAACTTCTGATGCTTTCACATCAGACATCAATGTTCTTTTTACAGACTTATATTGTAATTCCGGATATAGAAGAATGGAAAGTCATAAACAAATAAGAAACAACTGCATATAAATCAGCAGGAAGCTGCTGTTTTTCTACAAACAGTGAAGCAAAAGTAAAGCAATAAGAACAGTTTTTAAATATAAGAATCTATAAAAAAGTAAGTCTCATGGTGGAAAATGAAATTCTGTGTGTCTGTAACTGATTTCATGTAGAACGAGCTCTTTGACATCGGAAAGATCTCTGTCTTTAAAACCAGCTCAATTAGCTATATTTTAAAAACAGGTTGGAAGATCAGATATACAATGTATGGAGAGAAAATGATTTAAGTAGAAAGCCATAGCTTCAAACATTTTAGCTACTGTGAGAAATTTTAGATAATGCGCCAAAGTAAAAGAGAGAGAAGAAAAGGTGGAGTTTAATAATATAGATGTTTAACATCAGAAGCTCATGCAAAGGTCAGGTTTTCAGGAAACAGCTACAAGTGATATATGCATCAGTCAATCTATCTATAGAGTATCCACTGTACTTTCAGAAGCATGCATATCAGTTTTAGAAGCTATATTTTATAAGGTGAGGAAAGGGTGTCTGTAGTTAGTCCTACTACCGAGCAAAACCTACCTGGAATGAAATACTGTTCTTTAGCTAAATAAAAAAAGAGAAAAAAAAATAGAAGATGCACCTGAATGTCAGCAAGCAGAGATATGAGTTATATTAGATTAAGAATGGACTAAAGTTACTACAATTAAGTGAAAAATGTATATTCACAGCTGTGACTGACATATAATAATGTACAGTGAGTAGTAAATGCATCTATAATTATGGACAATAACCAGCTGGGTCCTTATATTAGCTTTTTAGTATGAAATTAACTGCCGAATGTGAAATACCCCTGGAATAGTTAGGTAGCATACTACCAAACAGACATATAATGTATTCTATTAAAAAAAAAGGAAAATATTATATCAAAGCAAATAGTAAATTTGAATGATGGAAACCTTCCATTTAATATCAATACAATGTATTCATATTTAGCTTTTTACAAATAAATGCAATATTCCCAAAATATTTTATAAAAATAGCTTTTGGAAAAAATGCATCCTCACAGTTGTATGCAAAATAAGAGAATGCAAACTGAGGAAGTGCATTCAGAGTAAGAAGCAAGGGATCTGTAGTCCCTCCCGGTGCCCCTGGACTTCTGAGCCCAAACAAATCATGTAACCAAGTCTCAATTCACTTTCTGAAGAAACGAAAATACAGTTAATTACTTGAGGTTGGTCAAGACAACAAACATGAGACTTAACATACTTCAAAGGTATTCTCAGTTGGCTAAAAGGCTCTTGTTAAATTTGAATTTTGGAAAGGTACTATGAAGTATGTAGGCTTCTTTTTAACTTGGTCAATAGCCTACTTCTTCTGCTCTCCGTGGTATTAAAATGTTACACATAGAAGTATTATTTGAACTGTGTCTACAGTTCTCTTTATTTTGCTATTCATGGGCAGAAGAAAAAGAAATATGGTCTACAGTGTTCACTAATCAGCCGAAGGCCAGCTGCTTTTGTTAGGTCTCATGTAACCATTGTTGTTGGTCACAGGGGAAATTAACACGTGAAGAAATTACCTGAACAACGGAATTTCTTGCTTTTGATCTGTCCAATTCTTTTGTTTGCCAGGCGGCGGGGGCTGGTGCAACGAGCACCACTGGTCTCAATTGGGTTGGTATGGAGATAATCCGCTAGCCACTTGAGATGGCAATCACAAATAAACGGGTTCTGGGCCAAATGCCTTTGGAAACACATACAGAACAGTTTTATAGATGACTCGCAAGGGACTCAACTCTTACTTTCAGAGTGGAAACAATGTCATCAAATGTGATCCAAATCACTTATACATACATAGTTTGAATGGCCCGAAGAGGTGAAAAGGTCCCCTTGGCGATGGTCTGAAGCTTGTTGTCATATAGGGAGAGAAGGTTCAAGTTGTGGAGATCCTGAAAAGCATCTACCCGAAGGCAGTTTATCTTGTTGGCATTCAATAATCTGTTTGATTAAATAGTTGTAGAATTAAAGTGTAGCATCTCACTAACTCACCTGCAAGATTTTGTGCTTTTTAAGAGAATCCAGCCGTGAAATATAGTTCTTTAACCTCAACACTAACATTTTAACTTTAATAATTTAGGAATTAGAGGTTGGAGATGTGGGGTTTTACCATATAAAGCAAAAGTCATGTGATCAAATGAACCTAAATCTAGTGGTACTTATACAGGTATTCACTACAAATTATTAATCATTTCCTCTGGAAGATGTAAGGGTGGAATAGTACACAAAAATGGGTGAGACCCAGCCTCCACTGGCAAGGACACCATAAAAATGTCCTAAGACACCATTAATCCCTCAAAACACTCTGTGGAAAAGTAGTTCAGGCTATTCTCAAAACAGTCGCTAGTGTGGTCCTTCTAAACATAGAAGAGATCACGTCACCCCTATCTCAGAACCACGTGACAGCTCCCAACTGGCTCTGAGCAGAAGCCTAAGTCGTCACAACAGCCTGACCAGTAGTCCACTCTTCAGAACTCTGCAATCTTCCCAGTTCTCTCCTCCTGGCTGTTTCAGCTCCAATCACTAATCTCCTTGCTCTTTTTTAAACACACCAGGCTCTGCTATTCTCTGTCTGAAATGTTCATCTCCCAGATGTGAAGCCTGCTCTAATATTGCCTTCTCAATCTGGCCTCCCGGACCCCTCTCCTTAATACATGCAGGCTGTCTTTGACACCTTCCCAACGCCTAGCACTCTCAATTCCTTTTACTTTGATCTACTTTTTCTATATTCTAAAGTATATATATATATTTTTTTCTGCTATATGCAACTTATGTTACTGCTGACTGTCATCTATATGCCTCCCTACCCCACAGTAAATCATCCATATGTCTCTTTCATTTCCCCTCCTTTCCCAGCTGCCCAGCACATACTGGGAGCTCAATAAATATTGGTTGTTGAGTGAATACTTTACAACCCTCTTGGAGAGTCACATGATACATTAGTATAGGCTGTAGTCTTATATTATAAATACCTGTTTAACTTTTTAACACAATTCCCCACAAACTCCTTTTTCCCCCCTATATACTATATCAATATTCTGTGCAACTGTGGTTTATGGATTATACTTTGGCAAACATCATTCTTGTGGATGTGACTGTGTGTGAGCTTAGGTTTATTCTTCAGCATGTACTCTGCTCTCTACTTTCCTCAACCACCTTCTGAACTCAACTTCCACCCAACAAAGTACTCCTCCCTCTGGGTTCCGCAGAATGTCATTCCATGCTATGCAGTCTTGTCACCTGTTTTATGCAGACCTGCTTATTTGGCCAATGACAGTTTCTCCCTCTTCAGGAAGGACAATTTTAAAAAATAATATTCTTTTTCTCCATCCCCAACAGGCACCACTGGTCTCAATAGGGTTGGTATGGAGATAATCTGCTGGCCACTTGAGATAGCAGTCACAAATAAAGGGGTTCTGGGTCAAATGCCTTTGGAAACACATACAGTACAGTTTTATAGATGACTTGTAATGGACTCAACTCTTGCATTCACAGTGGAAACAATGTCATCAAATGTGATCCAAATAACTTACACATACATAGTGTGAATGGCCCCGGAGAGGTGAAACGATCCCATTGGCGATGGTCTGAAGCATGTTATTATATAAGGAGAGAAAGAATATTTTTCTCCATGGGGATGGAGAAAATTTTTTAAAATTCTTGCCTTTTAAGAGGGAGAAACTGTAGACAATACTGGATACAGCATCAAGCTATATCTAGCTATATTTAGTTCACTGCTTTGATACTTAGAACTTTTAACAAATATGTAACAGCTCAAAAAATATGTGTCATGTGGTTTGGCTATGCCTCGTTATCTAACATACTAAAAATATTTTCTCCTTTGACAATAAAACGATCTCTGTGTTAACATGGGGTATTTCCGTTTTACTTGATTTTTTAAAGGTGCTACATCAGCAACATGCAAAGTGATGACTTTCTCACGGTGATTCAATTGGCTGTGCTCTTTGATTCCCCGTCAGGAGCTGAAGTTTTCATCTTCCCTCTGGTATATGTAATACTTTCTTAAAAGCCTTCAAGAAATGGTGGGTGACAGGGGCTGCTTAACTCCATACCTCTCCTCCCTGGGAGGAGAGTAATGCTGACTTGTTCTTTAATTAATAATCTAATTGAATAAAGCAGTTAGAGAGCAAACAAGGACAATGAAATTGTGTGGAGTCTGAAGAAACTGAAAGATGTCGTGTTGCATCATCTTGCATCTATGCAGTTTGTACTTACTTTAACTCAGTGTGGCCCAAAGAATAGTAAATAAATATTAAACAACAATCTGTTTTGTTTCTTTTATTTCCCTGACTCTTCTCTCTAATATCTGACCAACCAAAACTAAGACACTTAACTTTACCAGGTTCTCAGTCAGCTGTAAAGAGATAATCATGTCATTCTTTCACTCTGGCAGGCTTAAGAATGAGCCTTAGTGTAGAAATGAAACTTTATAAAGATGGCTTTAGAAGGTTTATCTATATAGATCTCCATATTTTATTAGCATGTGTGTTACATCAGCCACCAATAAGTGTGCATGGAAAGAAAAAGAAGGTGACATTTTATGTATTGGTAGTAGATAGGTCAGTGATAGTAAGAGTGACTGTGAATAACTGGCACAGAGAGTAATTCTAGGGAAATGTGGAAGAATGGAAGAGAGGTGAGTCACAAGTAGGCAATACTTGGTTACAGCATCAAGCGATATCTACAATGCGTACAGACATCTGGACTGTGAATAGCATAATTTTATCAAATTAGTAACAATATTTAATAATGGAAATGCGAAGCTTAGAAAAATTTGAAACCCAAATAAAGTCATTAAGTAACGAAATCAGTATTTGTCATAACTCATTGGTCTATTGTAAAATAAATTTACTGGGTTATGTAGCACTGAGAAAATAAAGAGAGAATTGGGGCAGGGGTGAACAGAAAGGAGAGCACTACACATAATAAGGTTCATTATTGTTTTGTTAACATTTTGTTTCATTTGTTTGTATGTGTGCATGCTGGGATGGAATGTAAAATACATTTCTGCATAATGGTGAAAAAGTTTAAGACATGGATAATAGGATGTAATTAAGAATATAAGTTTATCAATTCAGGAATTATATATATAATATATGTTATATATAAGTATATAATACATATTACATATAATATATATAATATATATGTGCATATATATATGAAGACTGTGGGATTAGGAATAAATAGTTACCAAATAAATGCCAAGAAATAAATATACTCCAGAGGGAAAATAACACTGTATACATAAGAATTTTAAGGGAGATTTACTAAGAAAAAAAATACAACACAATTATCTTTGTATCTAAAGCATCTAGGCCAGTGTGTGCCCCAAATGAGGTCCTCTGTTTGATGATACAAATAGAATTTGATGATTACCAAGTTTTAATATGTGCATATTTTTTCCAACTTTACTTTTCATATGGGCATGCATTAAAACACATGGTGTTAAATCTGCTTTTTGCAAATATGTATGGTAAATGCTTCTTTTGAGACAAATGAGCAGTATCTATTGTCTAATCAGAGTGGTCTTTGATTTACAGGTAATTCTCTCTCTAAAGGTTAGTCTGAAGACTACCGTGTGTTACAGCTCACCACACACCATCTGTGTTTGAGGAAGTTATTGCAGTACTGTGGCTCCTGCAGAGTCTTTGGACAAAGGTTGTTGAGTATATCACCATATCTTTCTCGGTTCCAACTACTGGTTAAGTTAAAACAGAGGTGTTTCACAAGGACAGGGATTGTAGAAGCTTTAAATGATAGAGCAGCCAGAATGCATACATTCATGATAGTGTAGAGAAAATGGTTTGGGGACTACTCCAAAAAGTAGTGTCTTCAAGTAAATAATCAAGAATGTTAGCTTGACTAGACTAATCTTTTCTATTTTGTTAAACTGTATCATTTTGAGTCAAATTTTTCCAAAGCCTCCATAAAAATATGAGATAACAAACCGGCTAATATATATTACTAGGCTCGAGAGATGGAAAACAATCAAATACTTACAGGAGCTGTAAGGAAAACAGTCCTTCAAATAAACTCTTGGGGAGTTCTGTGATTTTATTTCCATAGAGGACACTGAAAAAAATGTTTTAAATGAAAAAAATTAGACACCGAACCTGCATAACAAATTCATCTAATACATATTTACTCAGGCATAGAGGAAGTTAGTAGGCAATCAATACATCATAAAAGTTACAGCTGAATAAACAAACTTCATTTACAAATGTCTTTTGCCTGATTGCAGATCAGATATATGCTTACTGTAGGACATTTGGAAAACAAAAAAATAAAGAACATTATATATATATATATATATACATAATTTCCACTTGCATTGCCTTTTCATAGAAATGTTTCCTTTTAAGTTGTTTTTCTACTCACACACATACACAGTTCATATGTAATGAGAGCATACCATATATAACGAAGAATGCTAAGTGTAGAATCAAGAATAGAAGAGTACGTAGTGACATAAAAGTCCTCATGATACATACAACATTAAGTAAAAAAGAAGCATGTTAAAGTATTATGTTAATTTTGTTTTAAAAATATATACATATATGCACAAAATAAAAGGGAAACATATTTAGATGGCAGATGATTTGCCATCCAGAGGTGATTTGAATTTACATCTACATATTTTTGTGTATTTTAATATATCTCTAAAATAAGTACATATTATTTTCAAAGATCAGAGAGATATTCTTTTGGGAAATAAACAAATGGTTGCCATAACATATAAAGAAAAAGCTGAAATGAGAATCTAAATAATTGATATGTTTGGCAGCAGTATATAATCTCTTTTTGAAAAGGAAGAAAATAATAATACAAGAGAAATGAGTATGTGAGAGAAAAGCTGTTCCTTTTTCAAAATGTCACAGAGAGGTAAGGTATATTATAAAATGTGAAGAAAATCCTCAAAGGAATAAATAAAGCTGGGTGCTATTATAGTGTAAAGAGATATTCCATTCGTCTCTTTAGATTCCATGATATAACTATAAAACAGAACATGAAATTTTGTTTGTAGAAAACGTAGATTTCTTTAGAAAAGTAAATCAATTAGAAAATAAACCATTTTAAAAATCAAAGAACAAAAGAGAGGATTCTATATTGTCCAGAACGAGCCAGAAAGGGAATCAGAAAAGGTAAAGCATGAATAGATATATATTTTGAGGTCAAGATTAACAGAAGAGAGGGCATTAGGAAACACAAATGAGTAGATTAAGATGGCACCAATTTGGGATGTTCAATTCAATATCATTTAATTCATTCACTCAGCAATAGAGATTGTGCACTTATTACATGCCAGTAACGTAGCCAGATTCTAAGTTTGGTGCTCAATTCAATAGTCATTTTTGAATGCCCATCATCTGCCCATGTCTCAGACACTGATATGACTGAGATAAAGAAGATATAGCTTCAAAGGGAAATCCAAAAGAGTAATTTTGAATAGTCGAAGAGTCTGATATTGTGAATCCACTGCAATTTAGAAAGGAACAAAGATGTGTATAAATTGTGGAGAACCTGCATGAGGATCAAGCGGTGGACAATTTAGTAGGTTGTTCACTTGAGACTTTTGCTTTGAAGGTTGGCCCAAATAGCAAGAAAGGAGAACAAGCTAGGAGATGCGTCGTATTTATGTCGTGGAATTATTTTTTCCAATAAATCATTGTTTTCCTTAAGACCATGTTAAAAAGTAACAGATGCTATTGTAATGAGACAAAGTGGGTAAACAGCAAAAAAGGAGAAAATTACACTAGGATGCAGGAAATGTATCCATATAGGTATTATTGCTGTATGGAGTATTAACCATAAGAATAATAAAGAAATACTCAATGTGATGGGAATGACATTTCTCCAAAAAGGTTTAGCAGGACTAGGGCTGGGTACAGCATTTTACATAGCAATGAGATCAAAGTGACAGCAAGGAAAATAAGTTAAAATATAAAAAATCCAAAGACCAGGATAGAGAAATTGGATGACAGCCCAGGAAATAGGGCCAAAATCTATAAAAATGAGGGAAAGAAATATCATCACATAAAGATATAAACTAAGAGAAGGCCAGTGAGAATTTGTCCTACACTGTTAGAGGAAAAGAAATGTTTTAAAG
The DNA here is from genome assembly GCF_037993035.2 of Macaca fascicularis. Lineage (NCBI taxonomy): Eukaryota > Metazoa > Chordata > Mammalia > Primates > Cercopithecidae > Macaca > Macaca fascicularis. The sequence goes on along the minus strand of NC_088379.1, from coordinate 19,658,941 downwards.
AAATTGAAAGACAAAAGTGGAATCAGCTGAAAAGAAAATCAATACATGAGGGATGTGGATAATATCACCCAAATACCAAGAATGACTAATTGAGTATCTTCTCTACAGTTTATACATGACTTATGTTCAGCATACCACATAGACAGTATATGCATATGTACTATTATATGTGTACAACATACAAATACTCTGATAGAGATTTTTTTTGACTAGTCTTTTGGAAAAATAGGGAAATTTTAAGGCAGTTCTTGTACCTGCTGCTATAAGGAAGGCCAAGAATGTTAAACACAGTTTAGCCCTTGTGAGTTTCAGCATGAGGACAGTAAGAGGCAGCAATAGCTGGTGACTAGTGTTTGAGCTCTCCTGCTCTTGTTGAAAGCCGGCAGAGGCCAGGCACGGTGGCTCATGCCTGTAGTCCCAACACTTTGGGAGGCCAAGGCGGCCGGATCACCAGGTCAGGAGTTCGAGACCAGCCTGGCCAACACAGTGAAACCCTGTCTCTACTAAAAACACAAAAAATTAGCTGGGTGTGGTGGCAGGCGCCTGCAATCCCAGCTACTCGGGAGGCTGAAGCAGGAGAATGAGTTGAACCTGGGAGGCAGAGGTTGCAGTGAGCCGAGATCACGCCACTGCACTCCAGCCTGGGTGAGAGCGTGACCCTGTCTCAAAAAAGAAAGCTGGCAGAAGACAACTCCTACTGAAGAGAAAAAAAATGTCCAAAATAGCAACTTATAAGATGATTATCATGAAAAAAGTGTCATGGGCAGAGGCTTTATTATTCAAAAAAATGTCAGGGAAATTATACTTACAAAATTTTTTAAATGTATATATTTGAAAGTTGTAACTCGAAGTGATTTTTAGAAGAGTTCAGTAAAGATAAAGCAGAGGACAAAACAGAGGTGCTACCTTTTAATTTTCATTGAAAACCTGTAGTAAAATGCAAGCTACTGGGCAGGAGAGTTAACAGCAGTTTAGGAAAAGGTTGCCGGAAATCTAAGTACAGCGTTCAAGTCTTCCACTGTAGACCCCTGTGGAATTTGGGAGCTAGTTCAAGAAATAAGGAAATTAGAGTAAATGAATTAAAATAGTTTATAAAGGGCTAATGAAGAAAATGGGAAAAGAGAAAAATCATACATTGAGGACCTTGGGCATAAAGAAAGGTTCTCTGAAATAATTGAGATCCAGAAACATACAAATTGCTTTGTATCAAGAGATGAATTTGCCATGGCCATACCTATTATCTCTTGATGTTTACTCTATAACAAAGCTAGCAGGGAAGTAACTTTATCCTTATTTTAAAGATGGAAGAACTAATACCCAGGGAATTTACTAACTAGCTCAGCCTCTAACTATTAAGTACTAGAGCCAGGATTTGAACATAGCCACCTAGTGTCCTAAAGGTGATATGCTTAGCAGTACGCTACATTGATACTACACTTAAAACGTTTTGTTACTATAGAAGGAAGTTTCCAAGTAATAAACAGAAAACAATAAAAACTGTTTACAGACAATGCTAAAAACACTAGTATGCTGAATTCTTAAGACATTATTACTAAATATCATAAAAATCTTGTTGATGTCACATTGAAAGAAATTTTAAAATCCCTGAAGATAAAATGACATGATAAATGTTTGATTTCTGTTAATATATTGCATATTATACTATGTAACAATATATTAATATAACACTATAATTTTACATAATACATAATAAAAATAAATGATAATGTTAATTAAAAGTTATAGGATTTCTTAGTAGGAGAGGACATAAAAAAATTAGGTAAATCAAGTCCACTTGTCTCTAAGAGATGCAATTTTGGCGATTAAATAACTTGAAATTTTTATTTATTTATTTGAGATAGAGATTCACTTTGCCGCTCAGGCTGGAGTGCAGTGGTGCAATCTCGGCTCACTACAACCTCCGCCTCCTGGGTTCAAGCGATTCTTGTGCCTCAGCCTCCCGAGTAGCTGGGATTACAGGCGTGCACCACCACATTTGGCTAATTTTTATATTTTCAGTAGAGATGGGGTTTCACCATGTTGGCCAGGCTGGTTTTGAACTCCTCACTTCAACTGATCTGCCTGCCTAGGCCTCCCAAAGTGCTGGGATTACAGGCGTGAGCCACCACGCCTGGCTGAAATTTTTATTTTTTAAGTAGAATGCAATAGAGGTGCTTGGCATCATATCGCCTTCAAATATTTTCATGTATTTAGCAAATGCAGTGATTAATCTGTCTATATTCTTGAGTACAGTTCTAGAAAGGCATGGTATTAAAATATCAGGTGTAAGCGAAACTTGTAAGCAAAATTTTTATTTAAATAGAGGTGTTGCCTTGTACTTGCATGGTTTTTGTAGTAAACTACATACTCCCGAGTACTCTGCTCCCTTCTGGAAAGTTTTAACTCCTGGTCAGTATCATGATCTCCAGCACAATTCTTTTCTGGAAATCTAGCTTTCACTGGCTTTCCTCCCCCACCCTAATTATAGTGTCCCAGACCTGTAGTTACAATTGCATTCTCTTCATTACTTCAGTTTCAAGCACCCACTACTCTCCAGTTGCAGTGATATTTTTTGCTAATTCTTGAAACATCTAGCATACTCCTGCTAAAGGTCCTTAGTATTTAACTGTTCCCTCTGTCTTGAATGCCTTTCCTCTATATATCTGCACTATCTACACAGTTCACTCTTCAGGTCTTTGTTGATCATCCTATTCAAGGTTTTAGCTTCCCCCCAACCACAGCATTCCTTATCCCTTGTTCTGTCTTTATTTTTATTCATAGCATTTTCATCCACAGATAGATGTAATACTATAAATATAGGTAAATTTTATGGATACTATACATTTGCCAGTTTATCATTGGTCTCCTCCATGAAGCAGGGACTTTTGTATTCTGGGCACTCTGCATCTCTAGACCCTCTACTAGGGCCTGGTACATAATCGGGCCCAATACATTTCTTTTGAACATATTAACTGTGGATCAATGAAGAAGAGAGGTATTGCAAATATGTGTAGTTATCTATTTTAAGGAGGGGAAAATAACTTAAACTTTGGAAAGTGAACTCAAACTGTGAACATGACAAGGAAAATAATATGTGTGGTGACACGTGGGCTTTCTCTAAAATAACTCAGTTATTTGATTCTCTTCCAGTTTATCTGTTTTACAGTATTATGCAGGTATTCCACTTTTGGCAAACAGTTTGTAATCTTCCACGTATTGCTACATTTTGAACTGGAAAAACCCCAGTGACTTAACTCCCTCACTTAACTGCAGTTTACTTTATCCTCAAGTAAAGATAAAGTTTTTCTACAGCCTTCTGAGGCAACTGGGTGTGTGAGTGCTCTCACCACGAGGCTTTAGAGTTCAATGTAGCAATCATGTTATTTTACATGTGTTAGCAAATAGCAAAAAGAGTGACAACACACTATTTTATTGTTTATTAGATTACATAATTTATAATAATTAATTACAGGAACCTGCTTATCAACAAACATAATGTAATTTATTGAGAGAAGTAACAAATTATAATAAGCTGTTCTATTTATAATTTACTTTTAAATATCTTTATATATTTTCTTTTAATTCTTACAACCACAGAAGTGTCAATTAACACTATTAAGGCAAGAGCTTACTATCAAACTCTGCAAGCAAGCTGATATAAATAAGAATTTCCCACTGATTTCTCTTCTTCTTGACATATAATGGTTATCTTTGAGGACCAAAGTTGTGGAGAATCAGGAACTGATATGCTGATTTGCCTTTTGTCCTTCTGTATGATGGGGAGGTTGTCAATGTTTATTCTGGATAGTATTACTGTTCAGAATGGTGCTAACAGTACTTTACGGACAATCTGACTGGGTGATCTGAGTTTTACATTGAACCTAGTTATTTTAGAACCTGACAGTATAGCCTGAGAGCAATACATGACTACACTCTATATTTTCTGCCAACAATTGTTCCTTTAATCTTGTGCTTCTTCTAGTCAAAATCCTCCAAGACAAAAAAAGCAAAAGTGAACCCAAGCGGATACTGCCACTTAAGCAACAGTTTTCCATTTTCCTTTTTAAAAATAAAATTGTAGTTTTTTTTTTTTTTTTTAAACAGACTAACATAGCAATCTGAACACTCATGTGCCCAGATGAGCACTTCGATCTAGTTCTCCCCTTGGAAAGAGTGCCAGCAAGTTGTTCCACAAACTCCAGGGGTTTATCTGGGTCTCGCACATGTGTATCTCAGCATTCTCACTGGCTACCCCTGACCTCTGAAATCTGAAAGATTTCGGCAGGAATTGACATCAATAAGAACCTTTCTCTGAGTATCAGCTCTTAAAAAATAAAAATGTGCCGGCTTCCACTTTCGAATTTTAAAATCTGATCTAAAGGTTACTTGGTGGACTTTTGAAGATTTTTTTACAAGTGTGAAGTAATATTAATAACAGCTTCTATATATTTAAACTTCTTTAATTTACATAGTTATCTTTCTGAAGGTTCTCTTGACATTAAAAAGCTGTCATATATTAAAATCTTTGTTCTTTGAGAGATTAACAGCTTATTCTTTTAGGATAGCATTAAGGTGATGAAAAAGAGTCGAGGTTTCCTCTCAGTGGTCATCTTCAAGTGTTCTCAGCAAGACTTTGCCTAGCATTTCAAAGGAGACTGATATTGTCCCTAGATACTAGCTATATGCTTTCCAAAATAAATATTTTCTTTTTCTTTTAGAAATAAAAAAATGGTCAAAAAGGGGATCTGACTCTTGCTCTCCTAACAGCAAAATGATCAAACTGGTGAATTTTAGTGACAGGTAGCAGTCCTCCATAAAAATAATGGGATCCAGTAATGATTAATAATAATTAACATTATTAATAATTCATTATTCACAATAAAAACTTAAGAGTATTTTTAAACCCCAATTTAAAAAAGGTAGCCACTCTTTGCTATGGTTTTCTGTTTTCCTTCAGTGACCCAGTGAATACTTACAGTGAATTCAGAGAGCGTAGTCCTTGGAAAGCATCTGGTGCAAGTTCAGAGATCTGATTATTGCTCAGGTCGCTAAGATTAGAAATAGGGTTAGGTTACATTCAATCGAATGTCAGTGAGATTTAATGTGGAAATAGCTACGTATGGCTTTTAAATGTTGGTTTTGTACTCATCAATACATGTACAAAATGTGCAACACTTAACATCTGAAGGATCCGAAATTTAAAAAAGAAATCATGCTTTAAAAAATAACCATTGTCTATTTTCCCATATAAGATGCCATGTCTTATTTTTTGACAATAGAACACCTGAATATATTTGCAAAATATATTGACCATAAACATTCACATTTGTGTGAATCAATATGCTAAATTACAGAGACCTTTAAAATTACATAGTTTAGATATTAAGATTAAAATATTATTACAGAGCTAGTAATCAGACAGTCACATCACTTAATATTTAAGCTGTCAAACACTGATATACTCATACTTAGGTTTCTTTGCATGGTCTCATGACCTAATTTTTAAAATTACATATATTGTAGAATATTGTTCACTCACATTCTTCTAAGCTTTTTATATGGTGAGAAAGCTCCAGGAGGGATGACTTTGATTGTATTCTGTTCCAAACGTCTGCAATGAAAAAAAATTCAACTTTTTAAATGGAGACGTGAACCTTCAGACATGTTTAATTCAAGCTCAGGACTGATGTCAAGAAGTAAAATTGATGTTTTTCATGACTGATATATTTTTTTCCTGAAAAATAAGCACTAAATTTAATTTTTCTGTCCCTAAATGTGAAGCAAATTGGGATTAAAAACAAGGCAATTATAAAAATAATTAAAATATTCAGATTTTTAAGTACTACATATCCATCAATATTTAAGTCTGGACTTTGTACAAAAGAAATAATACCTTTAAGAAACTAACTTAGGAGTACATTTTAACTACCTTAACATAAATTAGAGAAATAGGTAGAAATACTGAATAAATCTATTACATATTTTAGATACAATCATAACTTTTCCACAAAGAAAATTACTGTTGAATATTAAATTTTATAAAACTGTTATTTCCTCTACAGAAAGCGTATTATAGGTTAAAAAATAATTTTCTACTCACAAAATTAATTTTGAAGCTTCTTATGAGGCAAAATGTTAAATTATAAATCCATATATGCTACACATACTTTCAGTAAGACAGTCTAGGCTCTGTGGATTCATTTTGTGAATATTTCACATAAAAACCACTGCAACGAAGTGCATTTGAGCACCACTGAAGTATTTTTATGGTATACTAAAATCACAGAGTTGAAAATAACTCTGATATCATCTACTCTATGGTCCTGCTAACAGAGAAAGACAAGATTTTACCCACCTAGTTATGAATCAACGCACAAATCAGTAGATTTCATGAAGTCTTTGGTACATATTTCAGTCTATCAAAAAAATGTTGCTTCTCAGCCTCCTTTCTCTCCAAAGAAACATCGTTATGATCATTTCCCATCCCCTTCGCCTCTGTTCTGCTCTGTGTCCCAGAGAGCTGACTCCAGTGAACCATATATCCCAGGCTCACTTGCCAACAGGCTGCTGTGAGATTTGCCAGTGACAGACACTGGGAGGGTGGTGAAGGGTTGGCGGAGAGGAGAAGCTGGGGTATGTCTTCCTTTCTCTGTCTCACGGGATGTCTACAGAAGTGGTCTCGTCTCCTTCCTAATTTTACTTTCTGCTGGTGCCACCTTCTAATTTTGTAAAATACCAGCTTCTTCTGTCTTTATAGCCCTGGGGTGGTAGCAGTTTTTTCCCTGTTATCTTCCTGCAATTGTTTAGTCCATTTTCTATATTAAATCCCTCTGTTTTTCAACAGAAAAATAGAGTTCATTTTCAACAGGAAAATAAAGCTCACCTAGCATGAGTTCCACTTTCCTGCCTGGATTTGAAAAAATATATGCATATATATATTATATAAATATATATACGTATATGTGTGTATATATTTAAATATGAATAAATATGAAAACATACCATATATGTGTCATATACATTAATTCATTTTTATTGAATGTTGGTAATACTTTAACACATACACACACACACACGCACACACACACATACACACAACATTTAATGAAAATAAAATCAAAACAAGCAAATTATCCCTAGGACATTAAATCAAATTGCCAAAATTTTGGTCTTTTCTGATTTCAAAGCCCTTCTCACAGTGCTACGGTTTTTCTTCAACAGTATCAGGGTTCATTCTCTGACCACTTTATTTCACCATTCAACGGGTTTCCTCAGTTTTCATTGCTCTTGAACTCACTGTAACATTTGATATTACTAACAATCTTTTTTCGTTTTGATGAGACACTCTAGACTATCTCCTTGGTGCTTACTGTACTTGGAAAATGTAAAAAATATGGTTAAAAACTAAATCCATAATGCACCACTCAGATCAGTGAGTTTTACTTTAGCGTTGTTTTGCTTGCATATTTATTTTATATAATTGAGGTATTACTGCATACAGAATTTTGAGCATATTTTATGTAACTGAGGTATTACTGCAAATAGAATTGCGTGTATTGTCTTTACATCCAACATCATATCACACATGTATTGCTGTATCATTAAACATTTTGGAAGACATTACTCTTAATGCCTTCATAATATTCCATTGTCGAAATGTATCCTATTTCCTCAATTCTTTCTTATTATTGGACATGTATGTTAGTGATACTTTTATACTAGTATTGATACCAATAATGCTTAGTTATTTTAAGACAGCGAAAACATGGCCTCCTTTTAAATCCTTTCCTTATTTTCTTAGGTATAATGAGTTGCGCCTTTTCCTATATACCCAAGGACACCATCTTAACTCCTCTGTTCTTATTTCACTGTATTCTATTCGTTTTCACATATCCCTGCTCACTGGGTTCTTGGCTCCTAATGGGCAGATTTGCTCCAGAAGACAGTAAATAAACTGTATGATGGAAATATGAGTTTGTCATCTGTATTATTTATCTAGGTCATAAGAAAGGGAGTTTTTTTTTCAAAAGCTCTAAATAGAGTAAAGGACATGTAAATCATTTGCCTGTTACTTTATTGATTAGAATGTTTTGATTGACAGTTAAGAGAAATTCTTTTTGGCCTTCATTCATTCTTATAGTAGAATTTTAAGCTTAAAATGTAATCAATAAATATACAGAGAAAACGAGCTACAGATGGAATAATACTGATTGGTTAGAAGACTTCATATCCTGGCCAATTAAATATTATTTCAATGTGTTAAAGATTTGCTCACAATAACATAGTGCTATGATGAGAAAAAAAAATAATTCTTAGTGACTAGCAGATTTCTTTTAATAGTAATGCAAAGCTAGTTCATACACTACTTTTCATAGATATGATTTCAGGTTCTTGAAAATAATCTAAAGAAACCAATAATCATTAATTAGTTCATTCACCCTATAAATATTTAATGTCTACTCTGTCCAAAATATTATGCTATATGACTGGAATTCAATGATAATCAAAAAGCAGAGATGTTCATACATTTGTGAAAGTTTTATTGATAAATAATCTTATTTTCCAGTTAGATTTCCAATATAAGTCTTTTTTTAATGCTATATTCAGTGTAGAGACTTCTGAAATGTCAATAACCTGAGCTCACAAATGTGGCCAAACTAATTCTATAATTTGATATAACTGAAGATATTCCTTGGAAATTTTAAAATTCAATTATTATTTTAAAGTCTCAAACTAGAATACTCATGATCACTAATTTTTCTAATGACACTCAAATATATGTTATGATAATTTCTGTAATTAATCTACAACTAATTTCACTGATTGAAGGTTAAAAAACCCCAAATTATACAATAAATAAGGCCTTTGTTTTTTGAAAATGCATACTCAAAAAGTTATAAAAGAAAGAGGAGTCATGATAAAATGGCATTATATTTTTATATGCAAAAATAATACTTTGGACACATTTGAGTGATGCTGCGTGAATCATCCGTTATTGCAATGTACCAAGGACTTGATCTTCACATTGCAAACTATTGCATTTACATGTACAACAGAAAGTTGTACAATGACATGTACCATGGATTTGTTTATTTTATTCATTTATCTATTTTCAATCTTGTTTAAAAAAAGTATTTGATACACAGTTTACGTTGTTATTTACACTGACTCAGCAGCGAACTGGTTTTTATCGCACAGTCTCAGCAGTTCATTAAGGCAAAACATAATTGCATCCTTCATTCAGAGGGACAGATTCTCAAGCAGGAAAATATCCTACCATGGACAGATATCAAACAATAAATTGTAATATATTACAAAATGCCTGTTGTCTCTTCTTTAGTGGACAAACAATAAACTAATTTGTACTTATTGCAAATATTTGGGTCTTTAGAATAAAGAGTTTGTCCTTTTCATTGTAAGAACTTTAGAATATATTTGATAAACTAAAACCAACACACATCTCAAATGATGTCCTTTGTCTTACAAAAAGAAGAAAACATACTTAGATCATAAAAAATAAAGAAGTGAAATACTAAAGTTTTCAGGTTGAGGTAAAAAGAAAGGGCAAATAAAATTTACATTTTCTAGCATTGCTGTCCTGTAATCTGTGCTTTAATAGCATAGAAGCTGCTGAATTTTATAGAGTGCAAATTTGAATCCATTGTTCCACAAAGAACCTAATTAAAAACATTCCAGGATTACAAAAATAGATAGTATAAAGACTAAGATATATTTTCATGCCATGGATAAAATCCACCATAATTAAGAGATTTTCAAATGCCAGTCCTTCAGAGAAAATTCAGTATCATGAGTTTCAAAGTAAAAATAGATTTAGAAAGTGATTAGGGGAGGAAAGTACTGTAAATCACATACGACAAGAAAGACTTTTCCATGTAAGAGGAGCCAACACCTTTTTCTCCACATAATTTATGGAAATGATTGCATAACATCTTATCACTGTACGTGTTTGTGTGTTTACATACATACATACATGGAACCAAAGCAATGGCTGTTACTACTCTTTCAAATGTAGAAGGAAATTTCAGTTACATGCTCAATATATGAGAAGATGAAGACAGTTTTCTAACTACACCATTAAAAATAACTCAAAAGTATGTTTATCCAATAAAAGACTTCTTCCCATTCTGTTTCCACTTCTACAATTTTTTCTCTTGTTCTCTAATTACTGCTACCTCATTATACATGTCTTCATGCCTTTAAAGTTCCTAAAGAATGAACTACAAACAATATATAACACTTTCTGGTGCCTATTTCAAAAATTACAGAAAACAAAAAATCATGAAATATCCCTCTGCTTTAATACACAAGACTCTTAGAACATGTCAATTATGTACAGCCATCTTTTAGTCCAATGAAGTCTGATTCTGCCCCTTGTGGACTGATGGGCTCTGTAACACATCAAATACACTAATGGTTATCGGTGAGCAGATCTTACATCAGTAGGGTATACAACATGCAGTGTGTATGACGGGGCAATTAAAAAATAGTTCTAAAGACATTTATAAGACATTAAACAGTATTAGCACTTTAAATGACACTTTCAGCTCTCTAGCATTCAATCCTTAGACATTATTTTCAATGTTTTAAAATTGTGTTATTTTGACAAACTATATAAAATAACATCCACATGCCAAATCTTCAATAGCCCTCAAGAGATATGTCTACACTTTATAGACATACATAGAATTTTTCAAGGTGTGTCATTTAGCGATTAAAAATATGAGTTTTGCACTTATATAGACATGGACTAAATCCTGGATCTGCAGCTGATTAGCTGTCTGGACCTTATAAAAGCTATTTTCTTTCTCTGTGTCTCAGTTTCTCTTCCTGAAAAATGGGGAGAATAGAACTTACCATGTTTTCTAAAAATTACATGAGATGTAGAAAAAATATATGGTGTTTTCTTTCTTATACAAAAATAGTGAAATAATAAAAATATGTATATATATGCAATCAAAAATATAATATGCAGCACAATATATTAAAGAATTAAAAGTTTACAGCATATACTATAGTTTCCCCTTACCCACAGGTGATACATTCCAAGACCCCCTGAATGTCTGAAACTGCAGATTGTACTGAACCCTATATACACTATTTATTTTTCTATACACACATGCCTATGATCGAGTTTAATTAAAGAGATTAACAATAATCAATAATAAAATACAACAATTAATACAATATGCTATAATAAAAGTTATATGAATGTGGTCGCTCTCTCTCAAAATACGTTAGTATTTTCAGACTGTGGTTGACCATGGGTAACCGAAACCATGGAGAGCAAAAGTGTGGAAGACAGGGGACTACTGTAACCTCACACTCCCCCCACACACCCACACCCCACCACACATATATTATATAACTATATAAATGTATATATAAATCTCACACATTATTTTACTTCTAGTGTGAAATAAATATATATGGTCCCGAATCATGCTCTTAAACAAATTAGCAGTACAATTTTGCAGATAACTCAGTAACTGTATATGAAACACATACACACATACATCATTCACATTGAAGCTGAAAAGATATAACTGGCTGCAATCTCTGTGATCAACAGGATTAAAATATAGCACTATCTGTAATTTGGGGACTGCCTTAGAAACACAAAAAAGTTTTTATAATACCCAGTAAAATATGTCTTTGGATTGATTGTGTCTGTAACATACAGCCCAGATGCTGATTATACATGGCCATAAAACTGACAGTTCTAGGCCGGGCGCGGTGGCTCAAGCCTGTAATCCCAGCACTTTGGGAGGCCGAGACGGGGGATCACGAGGTCAGGAGATCGAGACCATCCTGGCTTCTGAATCTTAAATTGTCCGCTGTAGCCAATACATTCTCCTCATAGGTAAGATTGGCCCATCATTTGAAAAGGAGGAAGATGACATTCCTTTTCTTTGATGTTAAGGATTATCACGCCTATTACATATAATTGTAAAGTAAGTACTTTCTATTTTTGGAATGTTACTTCCAGCTTTAGCAGTAAATCATATCATTAAAATCTTTCATATATTTCCACATAAAATGATCCAACATATTTTAGCCTATAGTATTATTTGTTTTGTAATTGCAGTCTCCAGAACTTTGCAAATTTAATAAACATCTTCAGCAGCTTAGTGAATATTGGCCTCTAGAGTGACATACTTTGCATACAGCTAGAAGTTTTGCCTTAGGATTGTGTCCATACTAATTGATTGTCATTTTCTGTCTTGGGATTCCTTGTTCCTCAAAAGTATTCATTTTTAAATTTTATTTTACATTTTTGTGATGTCATTCTAAAATAGATTCCCCCAAGTGTAAATTCAATTGGTGTTTTTATAGGAGAGAAATGCCTCATTTTCCATTTGGTCTTTCAGCATTTAAAGCAAGACAAAAATATCTGTGTGTGCACCTTCTGAATGAGTGCTAAAATTTTCATGCATGTATTCACAAGGACACATATTCAAATACAAAGATACACTCAATAGATGCAACCAAATGGTGTAGACTCAGAGGAGAAAAATGGGCTTAGGCACATGGCCCAGAGATTTCAGGGGGAGAGAATATGTCACTATCATTATGTTTTCATATATATATTTCTAAATCAACCCAAGAAAGAAAAACACTTAGAGGTTCTGTTGTTTTATTTCTCATTAATAACAAAAAATTTTTAGACACTATGAGTTAGACACTGAGCTAACTCTCCTGCTTGCTAATCATTTTAGTTTTAAAAAATTACAAAAATCATCTTTCTGTACCACTTGTTTAACAGTATTATTCAACAAGCAGAGAGTAGCTCTCATTATTCTCCACCCCTGCACTGAGTTATTCTCCACATTATATATCATCTTTTTCCTAAAGTTTAAATAATGCTGATCACTAGTAAAATACGAACTATGTAGTTTTTCACCTGTCATTCCAGCTGATTAACCGTCAGTCTATAACATAATTGCTAAAATGCCAATGACATTTCTACTAATTATGAGAATAAATAACATTGTGACTATGCCCCAGATGTCTTCATTCTTATGTCAGAGGCTACATGGGTCTTATTTTACATTTGAGGGGGCCTCCATTTTTTTCCCATAGAAGTTTTAGGGGAATCAACTGCATGAGCACTAGAGCCACCTCTTGGAATCACTATCTGCTGCTAGGCCTGCCTTCATTATCCTTTATAGAGTCTGCTGTAACCTCATTCTCAGTGGGCTCCTTTCTTTCAAACCACCCTCCATTCCATGTTAGAGTGATTTTCCTATCAAAGAAATCTAATCATGCTACTACCTTGCTATACAATTTCCCTCGTATTCTATTGTCATCAGGACAGTCTCTTCTTCAAGATTTGGCTTCCACTTTACATTCTAACAACTGCAATTTTTAATTTTTCCAAAAACACACTACTCTATCATTTTTCTGGGACTTTGCACATGCAGCTTCTTAGGTCTAAAAGAGCCCTCAAGTTCTCTGCCTGCAAAACACATCAAGTTCTCTGCCTTCAAAATTCCTGAAGATTATTTGATTCTCCAAGGCAGAACAAGGTAGCCCTCCCTCTTTGTTTTTTGTGCACATATATTTTACTACTTATCTCATGTTTAAAATTCTGTTCGTGTAAAGCTTCAATTCTCTGCACTGTAGACATTTTGAAGGTTGAGACTGTCCCCTTTCATCCATAATGCCTGATGCAGAGCAAGCACTCAGAAATGCTTGTTGAGTATGTAGTAGTATATTTTTAAAATGCTGCCTTTCTGCATGTGCTTCTTGTGTTGCAACAGTACTCATCAGATTCCTTGGACTTTTTAAGAGAAACCAGTTGGAGTTGCTGTCTGTCCTTACCATTTTAATCTCTGCACTTATTTTAATATTTCTTTTTCTCCAATTTATTTATAATGTTATATTCATTTTTACTTCTCAACTAATATTACAAAAGTTTGATTCCATCCTCTACATTTTTCTTTTGACAAAGGTATTATATAGTTTTCTGCTTAAGTTATCACACAATTTAACAAAACACATGTACAACATTTGTGTGTGTTTGGGTATATGTATGTATAACATGTGTGTTACCTAAATAACTTTTTGGGAAATTAGGTACAAGAAAGAAATAAGTTGCAAAAAATGAATACAAATGAAGAATTTTCTTATCATGAACACAAAGTCTTCACGAAAATGGTTTCTCTGCACATAGTGAACATATGAAGCCTTCTGAAGATAATTTTTCTACTATTCTTTCAATAGTAGAATTCTTTCTCGTCAATTATTCTTTCAATGACAATTAGAGACTGCTCAAAATATGCATATACAATTAGGAATTTTACCAAAATAAAGATGAAAACACTCAAATGATTAATAGTGAACTCAATAATGGCCTGTGGAACTACTTGCATGGTTTCATCTATAAATGTATTTTACATAATTCATTTTACACTATTTTGCTCTGGAGCTATCAAAGTTGTTATAGGAGAACACTGAGTGTGGCTACTGGTAACTAAGAATTAACATGAGAATCTACTGGCTGTGGTGGGTCACACGTGTACTCCTAGCACTTTGAGAGGTTGAGGCAGATGAATGGCTTAAGCTCAGGAGTTCAAGACTAACCTGGGCAACAAGGTGAAACCCCGTCTCTATCGAAAAGACAAAAAATTAGCTGGGTGTGGTGGCATGCACCTGTAGTCCCAGCTACATGGGAGGCTGAGGTGGGAGGATTGTTTGAGCCCTGGAGGTGGAGGTTGCAGTGAGCCGAGATCACGCCACTGCACTCTAGCCTAGGTGACAGAGTGAGACCTCAACCCCCTCCCCCTAAAAAAAATTAACATGAGAAGCTTCTTCTGTGGAAACGCATTGAGAACACTGTTTTGTATGCTGAATAATGAGGTGCTCCGTGTCTGTAGGAAGGTAAAGTATTTTCTCTTTTTCTGGGCTCATCTGATGAAATCATAATATGAAAACTTGAGAAAATATAATCCAAAAACACAAGGGAATAAAAATAATAATGAATGATGTTTACATAAAAAATTCTTTTGCATACAATGACATTATGACTACTAAACTCACACAAAAAATAATCCAGAGAAGAATCACTGCATTTTGTTTTTCTAACCATATATATATTAGCACAGAATCAGAGATAAAATAATATTGACTTGTTTAATCCTAGGATTGTTTATTTAATGACATTTCTAGGCAAGTTATATTTGATAGAGGAAAAACTAGTACTTTCATAGTATATAGGAGATACAGTTGTAGTTTCTGCTATTGTGAGGATCTCAGAAGAAAATTTGAGAATGCAATTCTAATTGCCTACATCGGAGTGATAGCTTCCTATCTCAAACCAGGTTTTCATTTTAAAAATGAACAAAACTATTTACTACACTAAAAAAAAATTAAAAGAATTTTGCTAACCTTTAGGAGGTGTGTAGTTTCCTACATAGTGTTTCCATGGGAATTAAGTGAAATAAACAATTTAACATTTTTGAAAAATTTTTTATCATAAAGAAGGTTTTTATTATGCATGATATAAGATGCTTTTAAAAAGTACTATGTCATCTATATTTCTAACAGACATAAAATATTGAGAATGTTTTCATATTAGCTTGCCTGAAAAGCACAAAGTTATAAAAACATAAAATGTGAAGCGAAAGTAATACTGTAGGTTAGCTAATTTGTATGTGGATTTGAAGTAGCAATAATATCAGGAATGCGTAAAACTGCAAAATGCTAACAAGTGCTCCATGTGTTAAGAAGTGCTCTAATAAAATTAAGAACTAAAGTAGAATTGCTCAAATTTTAACTTTTACAACATTTTCTGAATTACGCCTATTTCCATTACATTTTATTTTCCTTAAGGTGAATATGTTTATGTTTTAAAATATTTTCTCAATGAAACAATGAAACCTCTTTCAAAGTGAAAACAATTGCACTTTGAAATTGCCAACCTACTTGTTATTTAACAAGGCAAACTCAGAATATTGACTATTTCTTTCATACCATGTTACATTTAAAAAATGATATCATTTGCCTTACTTATTTTATCAATATTGTCTGAATAGTAGTCAAGTTCACCTGTGTGTGCTGTAAAAAAAATTAGTCGAATTGTGTACTGTACTTTTTAACATTCAGCATAATTAAAATAAACTAATTGCATAGCATGATAAATTTTCTACTGGTTGAAATATTACTAAATACATGCTAACCAATTAAAAATTCATACTTGATTTCATAAGTACTTGTAATTATTTTAAATCAGCCAGTACATAATAGGCTAAAGGCAAGTTGGTCAGATCTAACTTGCATATCTTTACATACAAAAAGTCAGATGACTTTGGGCCGGGTATGGTGTCGCCTGTAATCTCAGCACTTTGGGAGGCCAAGGTGGGCGGATCACAAGATCAGGAGATCGAGACCATCCTGGCTAACACAGTGAAACCCCGTCTCTACTAAAAATACAAAAAAATTAGCTGGGCGTGGTGGCGGGCCCCTGCAGTCCCAGCTATGCGGGAGGCTGAGGCAGGAGAATGGCGTGAACCCAGGAGGCAGAGCTTGCAGTGAGCCGAGATGGCACCACTGCACTCCAGCCTAGGCAAAAGAGCCATACTCTGTCTCAAGAAAAAAGAAACAAAAAAAAAAAGTAAGAAGACTTTGAAATATGTGGATTCAAAATTGAGTATTATTTAATAAATTAAGGATTCAAAATTTTGAGTGGGACAAATGCAGAAATAGCATGTAAAAAGGTTATGCATATATGGGAGGTAGTTATCTAAAGAGAAACGAACAGAAAAAGACACTTCTAAAATTACATTTGCAATATATGCCTACAACAAAGAACTAATATCCAGAATCTACAAGGGACTCTAACAACTCAACAAGGAAAAATAAACAATCCCATTAAAATGTGGACAAAGGACAAGAACAAGTATTTCTCAAAAAAAGACCTGTAAGCAGCCAACAAACATAAAAAAATGCTCAATATCACTAATTATTAGAGAAATAAGAGCAATTGTTAATAACAGCAATTCTGACATGTGTAAGATGACGGTGTGGATGCAGAGAAAAGGGAATGCTTATACACCGTTGGTAGGAATGTAAATTAGTTCAACATTCAACCTCTATGGAAAACAGTACAGAGATTTCTCAAATAACTAAAAATAAAACTATTATTTGACTTATCAATCCCACTACTGAGTATCTACCCAAAGGAAAAGAAATCATTATATAAGACACCTTCACTCATATGTTTATTGTAGCACTATTCACAATAGCAAAGTCATGGAACTAACCTAAGTGTCCATCAATGGTTGATTGAATAAAGAAAATGTGGAACATATGTGACATGGAAGAAGATACAGCCACAAAAATGAATGAAACCATGTCCTCTCCAGCAACATGGATGGAGCTGGAGCCCCTGAAAAAGGCAGCGAAGAGTAAAGGCAGGAGGATGTAGAAGCAAACACGACAAACCAAATTGTTATAACTTATGCTCTTACTAAATATTCTCCATGATTTATGGAATTTCTATACAATGGTTTGAAAAGGCAATATGCCACAGGAAATCTATAACTAGATTGAAGAGAACTAAATATCAACTTCATAGCAATCTATCACATCGCATTCAAAACTGTACACCTCAGAAGGTGATCTAAGTAAGTAATTCTTAAGATTTGATGTGGTCAGAATCAATTTGCTATTAATGATTGTGTTGCCATAGACTAGATCATGTGCAGACTCACAGGAGGCATTGCATCTATTGAAGAATAAGGTTTTCAACTAGCAGAGTTCAAAGCAGCAAAGTGCTGGAATGACCCGTAGGCAGCAAACGGCTTTCCCTTTAACAACTAAGTTTACCTTGTGTTATACGTTCTACTTTTTTCCCTTCTATATTTTTTTCATTAGTCCACATTGTTTTGTCACATTTTATGTTATTTTATTATTATTTTTTTTGAGACAGAGTCTTGCTCTGTCGCCCAGGCTGGAGTGCAGTGGCGCGATCTTGGCTCACTGCAAGCTTTGCCTCCTGGGTTCAGGCGATTCTCCTGCCTCTGCTTCGCAAGTAGCTGGGACTACAGGCACGCACTACCACGCCTGGCTAATTTTTTTATTTTTAGTAGAGATGGGGTTTCACCACGTTGGCCAGGATGGTGTTGATCTCCTGACTTCGTGATCTGCCCGCGTTAGCCTCTCAAAGTGCTGAGATAACAGGCGTGATCCACCGCGCCCAGACTTTTTTTTCTTTTTACTTTTTACTACGAAGAGTGGGGGCCAGGAAGCTCTCCAGATTGTGTGTCCAAGATCTTCTTCCCGGGCTCCCAACACTGTCTTCTCCACCCACGGTATGCTAAGTATTGGGGCAGAAATGGTGAGGGAAAGACATGGTCTGCTCTTACCCAGTTTGCAGTGTAATAGTAGAGTTTTACATTATTCAAATAACAAGTTAAACCGTGATAAGTGCTGTGCGGAGAAGATTCAGGGAAATAAGAGAACATTTAACAGAGAATAGGAAAGATGACATTGTAATAGTTACAGATATAAAGTAATATAAAACAGCTCTCAGTTTTGCAAACAATCCTGTATCTTAATGCCTTGTCTTTCTCTCTGTTCATTCTACGTTCTCTTCATAGGTAAGTTTCTTAAAATTTCTCTTGTCCTTTTTATCGGAGTATCAGTCATTCTCTCTTCATGATTTTGAAAATTTCTCCTTTTATGATATTCCAACAAGACCCAGCTATGCCTACCTCTTTTATAGCTTGATCGAGGAGGGACTATGGGCTTGAGAGTTGAGCAGATGTATGATTGAAGCCATTTTAGCCACTTCACAATTGATGGTGTTTTACAAAATTTCTAAGTGTTTTGAGCCTCTGTTTTTTTTTTTTTTTTGTTAAACAACAAAGTTCTCAGTCTTTGAAAGATTTGAGTTAAATGTCTACAGGCTTCATTAGAGAGGGAATATGACTGTAGAGAAAGATGTCTAACACATCTGTAAGATGATTAAATTAATATAGCTCCATAATAGGGTACCTATTAAATGCTGAGTTGGTCAGCTGAGAATAGAAAAAAAAAATCTCAGAAATATTTAAAGCATGGAAATCCAAGTAAGTACGCAGAACAGGGAAATTTAATGAATTTTTAGTATTCTAGACCCATTTTAGCCCATGCTATTAAAAATTCTATTCATTTACTTTTTCTTTTGCTGATTTTATGCTTAAAAAGTACCAGTTTGTCTACAGGGAAATAATAGGCTGTTCCTCTGGCTGTATTTATTAAACTTGGTTAACACAGCTTCATCTTTTCAGAGACAAATCTGTTCCAAATGTTTAATTTTTAAATTATTCATTTACCCAATAAATCCTTGTCAAGTGCCCACTGTGTGCCAAGGTACTAGATTTTTCACTGGGTATTCAGTAGTGATAAGAACAGAACTGGTTCCTGCCTTCATAGAACGTTTACTTTAGTAGAAGAGATAGATATTTTAAAATAAACACACAATAGTATATAATTACAAAACATGATAATTAGGGACAGTCAAAAGCAGATTCTAACCTATAAGCAAGAAGGGATCGCCTGCATTGTGGTAAAATGATGAGTATAATGAGGCCTGTTGGAGAAAACCACCAGCCTTTATCTGACCTATGTTTCTGCATTAGTTTTACCATTTTATTTAATTTCATAAATATCCCCATCACAGGTCAATGAGAAGATCAAATGTGCATAAGCCAACATTGCGATCCAACTGCAATCTGACATTGCAGGTATTCAATAAATGTCAGTCTCTTTCTATATTCCTTCTCCAAATTATTCCAATTCTGATTTTAAAGGAATATTTTCCTTCTATTGCTTAACAAATGATTGTGTTAGCAAATAGCAGAAGTATGAATTTGTAGTTGGAAACAGAAAGCAGAAAAAATGAGTCATTATTTTCTACTTAGATTTATAGGCAGTTGATCACTCATATATGGCACATACATACTTTTTTTTTGTTAGAATTATATTATGAGACAGTTGTAAGAATAACGACATATCACACAGTAGGTAATCAAGTCAAAATTATTGAATGAAATATCTCATAACTTGCAATAAAGAAACTCCACTGACAATTTATGGTAAAATTCAGATATTAAAACATATTTGAATAAAATGGGGAGAGTTTATAATTTTCAGTTCATCACAGAATAAAAACCTGCCATCTGTAAAGATATTTCCACATTTAATAATCTTAGTGATGTTCTTTGTTCTTATAAAAAATGGAAGAGTAATAAAAGAAATAAATTACTAAGCTAGTAAGTTATGCCACTATAATGAATGAAAATGGAATTATCTTGTTGAGTTGAGGATCAATATTATTTATTACCAGATGCTCTACTGATAAAGCTGATAATGTAATAATCATGGAAGTAAAATTCACCGGCAGTTTCACATGTTTTCATCTCTCCTCATACATTTAATTTATTGTAGCTTTACCTGATATACCACCTTCTCAATATAGGCAAAGTCCATGGGACATATTTTTTACTACAACTTTAATGCAACTAAATCCCACCATTATACAAAATCTATAGAGCATACAAAGTAGAAGAAAATCACTATGATAAGAAATAAAATAGACTACCTGAGAAAACCATTTTAAGTGTTTCATATTGCTATATGAATATGTTATGTCTCCATCTTACTCTTCTCCTTTTAGCAACCTATAACAGCTTTCTGTTCCTCTTCCCTATGATCTGGATTTGACCAATTCGCTCCTGTGTCCAGGTTGATCTTGCTCCCACATATATCTTATACAACTCTCACACTCTCGTTTCTCTCTAAACTCATTCTTTCTTTCTGACTTTCTAATGATGACAGGTTTCTGCATCTTAGAATTAATTCAAGTTTGTCCATTACAGAGCAACAATTGTCTTTTTCAAAAAATCCTTTCTCAGCCAAACTCTTCAAACTGCAGCTTATATACTCTCTCGAATATTAATCAATACTTCTTTTCTTAACACTCTGAAAGGTGGCTTATTGACCTACCATTCTATCAAAATGGAACCTTCTAAGAGCAATATGCAGGTCAAATTCCAAGACCTTCTCTCAGACCCCAGCTTGGTTAACTGGCAGCAGTATTTGCCTCTGGAGATCATTTTTCCTAGAAGTCTCTTCCCCCCTTACCTATTAGAGCCCCCTGCAGTTTTTATTTAGGTTCTTGAGCTTCTCCTCTCTTACTCTCCTTTTCATTAGCCAGTTGATGGTTTCAAATATTGACTGTTTTCTATTATGTTAATTACTCCAAAATTTTTGCCTTAAGTCCTTGTCTTGCTTGCTCCAAAATTCTTATAGTCTGTATTATTTTAGTACTTCAAAATGTGTCACTGGTCCTTAAGTATTTCACAAATTGAGTTCACTGTCATCTTCCTTTCCAGTTTTGGTCCTGCTTCTCACTTTCTTATATACAACAATATAACCACAACCTCCCCATCACTCATACTTGAAACTCTGGCAGAGTCTGGTTTATTTTTCTTCATTACTCCTTTATCTCATCAAATGCCAAATCCCATGAATTCTGCTCCTACATTTGCTATCATAGCTGTTTCCACATCACCATTCCTACTATTACTGACCAGCTCCTACTCTTCTGACATCTCCACCTGACCAAAGAAATAGCCTCTGAAGAGGCCTCCTGCCTTGCATTCTCTCCTTTTGTCACATCACTGGCACACAGCCATCAGACCAATTATTCTAGAAAATTCAGATTAAAACTCCTATGTTCAAATGCATTCCAAATAAAATCCAAGATCCTTATATCCACATGACCATTCATGAACTGACTCCAATGCATATTTACAATTTTTTTCCTGGTACTGTCTCACATATCAAATATCAGGCAAGCTGAATTCCTATTTGATCACATCTTGTACTTTCATTCCTACTGCCTAGCTTATCATATTGTATTAATTCTGAAAGCCTTGTCCTCATCTCTGTAGTTTCATTCACTACCTATCTTTCAAGGTCTAGCTCAGTGTTATTTCTACACAAAGACTTCTATGCTTGAGTTATCATTTATGGAATGATTACTATATGCTAAGCACACATAGCTCTATGTGTGTTAATTATTTCACATCAAACTGACAACCACCCTTAGTTTTAAATGGGATATAGAGTCTCAGAGGATAAGTAACTTGTCCATGGTCTCACAAATAGTAAATGATGGTAAACCTGGGGTTCCAACTAAAACTTTCTGACTCTGGCTAACCATTGTACCTTGCCCTCAACTTCATGCCCTTTGTAAGACCTTGCACTTGATGTGTTCATCTCTTATTATGTTTTTCACTGTGTACCTCATTTAATAGTTTTCAATTTGAATGTCACATTTGCTAATCACTTGATGGGCGATCTCTGGAAAATTCATGGTGCCTTTAGGTAGTAAATGGTTACTTAATAAATGTCTGTGCCTTCATAGATGACTATATAGTTCCCTTATGAGAAAATTTAGTATGTCATTCTGCTCTTAACTTTATCACATCTAATATCTTCTGACCAAGTGTCAAGGTCTTCAGTAATCTGTAGTTTTAAAATTAGATGGAGATGTATTTTTTAGGGCATTATTTTTCATGATGCCTCAACATTATCCTGTTATTCTAATTAGGTTCAACTACAATCTTTCAAACAATGCTCACTGCCACCTCTGTTCTTTGCTGCCAATGTTTCTTTTTCAGGAATGTCTTCTATCTCTTCCCAAGTTATAACTTATTCTTCTTTCAAGGTTCAGCCCAAAAATACTTACAGATGTCTTCTAGAGGTAAAGTAATGTTCTATCAATTAAAATTTTGATGAGAATGATATTATTATGTGTATAGGTTATTCAGTGTCAAATCTCCCCAGAATCTAGAATTCCTGCAGAGGTTCATGTCTTATACTGCAAAGCTCTAAGAACACTATTAAACACATGGTAGATACTTTAAACTAATGGCAGTGGGTCCTGTGAACTAAGATTATTCTCATATAAGGTACATTAGAGAAGTTACTTTATTATCATAATAAATTGGTTAAAATGAGCACTTTAAAAACAACTTTTTCACATACTATGTGGGTCTATTCTAAGAAGCTGTTCCTATCATTTCAACCAAAAAAATCCAAGACAATTTATTCAGTTACAATTTAGAATTGGCCTACAAAATAATAATATAATGGGCTGGGTGGTTAAGAGGGATTTTCTTAGTGAATATTGAGATAATGATTTTCCCTAGTGCTTACTTTTTAAGATCGTAAAAGCATTCCAATTTACATCTTATGTGATCTTGTTTGATCCACATGAGTTATATTTGGTGAGGACATAGAAATGCATTCACCAACTGCATATAAAATATGTGTGCAATACTTTGTCATAAGAATTTAACTTTTAATGGAGGTACACACTGCTTCAAATAGGCTAAAACATGCACTATATAAAAAATCTTTACATTTGACTTTGTAATATTATCCTTTCTACACTTTGCATTGAACTATCAATTCAAACAAAACAGTGAAACTGCCTTTTAAAACATGAGCTCTCAAGGAGGCAGAGCATCACCTACTGTTCCTGTGGTTTACTAGCCCCAGCTTGGTCCCTTTTTATACTCCTACTGCTCCAAACTGAGAAACAGACAACCACAGATATACAGGCCCAAAGGGTGGAACCAGGTATAAATAATCCTGTTTGTCTTGTTTTTCCTAAAAATGTATTCCTTTTAGTTCTATCAGTGGAAGAAAAAACATCATAGCCACTTTATCATGGTATGTTTTTAAACAATCAGAGTAAGAATCAATACACTTCTGAAGGGAACATTTGTCTAAGCCAATTGATCAGATGTGCCTTTGATAAACCCAGAATTTCCCAAAGAAAATCAAAGTTTGGTTCACTGGGAAGGTGGAGAGATAAGAAAGAATTTCAGGCACATACATTTCTGTGATGGTCTCTGGAAGATTTGTGGGGATCTCAGTGAGACCTTTCCCACGACAGTCTACGATATTGTTGCTACAGGTACAGGCGGCAGGGCAGTGCAAAACGCTACAAGAAGGAGCCATAAATGACTGGTGACCTAAAAAAGAAATAAACAGAAATTATATTTTTCCTCCTGAATATCATAATTGTGAAACATACAAACTTAGCCCAAGTAACAAAGCATTTCACATAAATAAATCTCTTTAAATACATGATCATAAGATGGTCCTATATTTCTAAAATATATTTTAGGAGGCATGCATTTATATATTCAGATCAATAAAGCAAATGAGAGGAAGTAAATGAGATTCTAAAAACTGATCATAATACTGCTAATTTTTAAAACTATTGTGAGAAAAGCTACATTCAGTTTCAAGTCAGAATTACATTCAAAACTATTCTAATTTCCAAAACCCCAGCAACTTCAGACTAATTTATATTCATTCCTAATAAGCTTAAATAGAGCTTGATCTTTATCAAATTCATGTGGCTTTATGTACTTTGTAGTTTCTTTTAAAAATAAAACAAAACAGTAATACTTCCATCAGAAGATAACTGTTGCTCAAATTAAATAATCATATGCCAATAAATGTGGAGAAAAATTAGATAATCCAGAATGTGATGTCTTGATAGGTTCAAAATTATCAATTTCTCTGAAATGATAATAATAATTTGTATAAAGTAATTTTATTGTTAATAAAAAATGATTCTCTTGGGGGCTTCGAGTAATTTAAAATTTTAGTATAAGTAGCTCCCTTTCTGTATGTACTTTTATCACTCAATATTTGGAACAATTTTTAAATGAGACATTAATGGTTGAAAGGTGAGCAACAGAGTATCAGCACAGTTGTACTAAATAAGCATCTGGAAATGCACGGTTTCTGGAAGACAGTGGGGACAGCCCTTTCCAACCTGCCGGGAAAGGGCCCTAGTGGTGGTGATGTGCCAGGAAGAGGCTGCAAGCCAGCTGCTAATCCTATCCCTCTAAACAAGCTCTCAAACTACAAAAATATCCTCAGTCTAAAAAAGAAATGTGAACTTGCCTTCTTCCTCATCTAGAAAACAGAAAGGAAAAAGTGAAGAGAGAAAAAAGTGGTTAGTAACGAACTGTTAGTCATTTCATTATTTAATTTTTTAAAAAAGCAATCAGACATATTGAGAACATTCCATGATCGTACACAAAAATTTTGCTTAGGTTATAAAACATGTGAAAAAATACATACAGGGTCTAAAATATAACCATTTAAAAGCATCAAGTACTAGTCATGTCTCCCTACCCCGCCTTTAAAAATCTGTGAACTACTTTTGATGCATTATATGTTTCTTAAAATTTTGTTTTGTTGTATTTTGAACAGATACTTCTGAAGCTGAAGCAGAACCAACCCTATCTATATATAAACAAGATACTATGTATCACTATGTGTGTGTGTGCGCACGCATGTGTGTGTATGTAATCAAACCACCTCCGTTGAGATCCTTGGACTCAACTATATAAACTTCGGCAAGGTTATTCTTTTTCACAGCATTTGAATCTCCAAATATAGAGATATTACATTTCTCATACAGTTGTTATGAGGGAGGTGAAGTGAAGTAAATATATGTGAAATACTTAGGTTGGTGCTTAAGCATATTAAAAAACTCAGTAATCAATTAGCTATTGATTGATATTAGACACAGCCTATGTCTTATTTATTTATTTTATTTATTTTTTGAGGCGGAGTCTCGCTCTGTCGCCCAGGCTGGAGTGCAGTGCTGTGACCTCGGCTCACTGCAAGCTCCGCCTCCCGGGTTCACGCCATTCTCCTGCCTCAGCCTCCCGAGTAGCTGGGACTACAGGTGCCCGCCACCACGCCCAGCTAATTTTTTGTACTTTTAGTAGAGACCGGGTTTCACCGTGTTAGCCAGGATGGTCTCGATCTCCTGACCTCATGATCCGCCCACCTCGGCCTCCCAAAGTGCTGGGATTACAGGTGTGAGCCACCATGCCGGGCCTAGATATATATATATATATATATATATTTTTTTTTTTTTTTTTTTGAGATGGAGTTTCTCTGTTATCACCCATGCTGGAGTGCACTGGTGTGATCTCAGCTAACCACAATCTCCACCTCCCAGATTCAAGTGATTCTCCTGTATCTGGGAGATACAGCCTTCCAAGTATCTGGGATTACAGGCATGCACCAGCACGCCCAGCTAATTTTTATAATTTTAGTAAGAACGGGGTTTTGCCATGTTGGCCAGGCTGGCTTGGAACTCCTGACCTCTGGTGATCCGCCCGCCTCTGCCTCCCAAAATGCTGGGATTACACGCGTGGGCCATGGTGCCTGATCCTATGTCTTATTTTTGATTTCAGATTGTTTTTATTAAAGCTGGTCATTTAATATTTGTTTTAAGTAAAACTGAACCATTAGTATACATGTATGCATGGAAAGTATTTTGTTACTTTGCAACTATGGCTGAATTGCTCTTTGAATTTCTTAGCAGGGATCTAGGATTAGCTAATCATTTTTGTTTTCAATTGTTAACATAAAAGTAGCTATAAATCATTATGTAATGGGAAAATAAAAAATCACAAGTAGAGCCATCATTTAGCGATTTTCCATATTTCCCCTGGAGTGGAAACTGAAAAGTGTTTTAGCATAATCTAGATACAAGTAACCAGTACTTGCCAACCGATATAGTAAGGTCTCAGAACATATTTTCACTGGAAAAGAGGATCTCCGTAGAGTGATTAGTGCACAATTGCACATTAGTGAACAACACTGAAACCTTTGAGGCATGCAGCCCTCACATTCTGTTACGTAACGGGATACAATAAACACAATAACATCATTCTTCTTTCTCCCTTACCACTGCAGACAAATTCTCGTTTTTGAACCTCAGCTACATTATGACCTCTCAGGTGGGAGGGGCCCATACACTGAGTGTACAGACCAACCCGGGGCCTTTGGCGAAGCCAGTCGGAGAGCCAGGCCAGGTGGCAGTCACAATACAGGTTGTTTGAATGGAGTCGACTAAATGAGAAAAAAAAGAAGTGTAAAGCAAGAAAACAGAAAGTTGTCATTTCATTAATAATATATACCTTTATTTCTTAACATAGAAGTAAAGCTAAGCAGATTCCAATATAATTATTTTTCCTAAAAATTAAACTAATGTACAATCACAGAATCAAGTCTCTCTTCATTTAGTCTGAACTGAGCAATTTATAGAAGCTTGGATATGTCCATAAAATTATGTTTTAAATGAACATATTTCACTTATGTTCATTTAAAAGAGGAAAGAGAAAAAAATAAGTCCAATGCAAATTGCTCCACAGTTCCAACATCCCGAGAGCCAATAGGGATGGGGTGGGAGAGTGGGGAGACTGGGCGAGGGGCAAGTTAGTAAAAGTTGTGGCTCCCAGTTTGAAATATCAATAAGTCCCGCCATTATGAGTCTCTATAGAAACCACTTGTAAAACCTTTTCAGCAGGTCACTTGCATTTTTTGCTGAACAAGACAGAATAATAATTCAATATAAAACACTTTTTTCACATCCTTATTCTGATTTCCTTCTTTTGTTGTTTAATCACAGAAAAGGGATTAGCTCCTTTGGCTCCTGGAGACCTATCCTCAAAGAGCAGCGACTGAAATTAAAAGGCACAAATGGCTGGGAGTGAAGGAATTAAGTGAGTGGCTCTGTGTTGGCAGGATCCACACAAGATCATGGATTGCTTCCAAGTGGCAAATTGCACTTCTCCATTAATAAAATATCAGACAAATGTATCCACTAAATTAGGTAAATGACTTCAAACTGGCTTTTCTGTTTTCTCAAACTAAAGAAAAGGACATCCAAAGCTATAAATCAAAGCACTATTCCCAGAACCATCTATGACACAGTAATACCATTTTAGTCCTTTTAAGCTGATGTGTTCAATTCTAACCCAATAACAGTAATGGATATTAAAACATGGAACTCAGTCCAGAAAGATAATTAGACCATAAAAATGGAATTTTTAAGTAGCGATGATACTGTAGAATAATGACCCAACCAAAGCAAAGGAATTTAAAGTTAAGTGACTGCTTTGCATTCTCCTTGAGCTTGTAGATAAGGAACACAATTCTTTGCTTCGAAACTAGAAGGCGTACCACAGAACAAAAAGCTACATTTTGGGAAAGATGGGTGTCCTCTGGCTCGGTTTGCTTGGAAGTTGAAGTTCTGTCCTTTGGAAGCCACAGAGGCACACATTCCATATCCTTGTACTCTAAATATTTCCATCTAAACCAAGCACATTACAAAAATTCTAATTATGTGTGCACAAACTTGAAACGAGAAAAGAATGTAAAAATTGAAAAACCTGATTAGTAAGACAGACTCATGAATTTCTACAGGAAAATAAGGGACACTGTCAAAAAAATTCAGATGAATGTTTTTACAATTTCGTTGGCTTTGTTTTTGCAAAGACTGAAAGCTTGATCAATTTCTTTTTTAAAAAAAATGCCTGAAGTTAATGGGAAATTATAGTTTTGAGTGAATTGGGCTGTTAATTCAGTCAGATTAGTCTCATTCTGATAGCCCCAAGAATACAGAATTTAGCTATGTCTGTATACTTGTAGAATTCCTTTATTTTGCTAAATAATATTCCAAGGAAATTATAATGATGTGTTATTACACACAGAGTTAGATTTCAGTAAGAAAAAAATGACATTAAAATTGGTATTTCCTAGTTCATTAAAAAGCTGGTAATTCAAAATTTGTATTACAAAAAGAAAATTAATGTTTTCTAGTTACAAGCTATCAGAAAATGAGGAATATTTTGAAAATCTAAATAAAATATATTTACCCAACTTAAAAACCCTTTTTTTCCCAAGAAGTCTGATGCTTTGGTTTTGTTTCCAATCATGTCCTACATGTTATATGTAATATACTTTTTTTAGGTCAAGGTGATTCTGAAATTCAGTTCAAATGAGATTTACCTCTGAAATTCCATAACTTAAAGTCCACCCTGCGCTTTAAGGATTTTAAAGCCTACTCTGGGCTTTAAGGATTACTTTTTCTTCAAGAGAAAAGAAATAGCTATAGTCAATACTTTATTAGACCAAAAATATCCTAATGTCCATCTGTAACCCCAAAAAAGATACTTTTAAATATAAGTGCTGACACAACCTTAATTATAGAAGGACTAGAGGGTGATGCTATAATTTCACGTTATAAGGAATGTTGGAGAACCAGTTTAGCTTTATTAGGTCTGCTTGCAGTACAGCAATAAAATCATAAAGATTTCCCATTTATCATTTCTGACAGCCAATCAAGGAGTCTTTCATTTCTTAATGAAATGTGACCTCCACAATAGCTCAAAGTAAATGTTTTTTTTTTTTAACTCCAAAGTTCCCATAATGCATATCATTTAAAAGAAATCTTTCCAGTTTCCAGAATAATAGCTCATTCCCACAAATATCATATCTAGTCTTTTCCCAAGTTGGGTTTTCCTTGTCTACCTTGTAAGCTAGTGGTCCCATCCTTTGCTTACTGAATATGTTATTTAAGGGGAAGCTTTAATTGATTAATATGACCTTTACATATATTGTGACTACTTACAAAGTCCTAAGTTTAGGCATATGGTTGAAACTTGCCACAGAAAGTCTAGTAATGTTGTTATTGTTGAGAGTGCTGTAGAATTAAAAAGAAAAGTTAGAATTTTTAGATACAAAATTGATTGATCATTTTACATACTAACACAGAGAAAATGTCTTGTACTATGCTTATGCAGGACAGCTACCTGGTAGAGATGACACAGAGAATACACTACTCTATAGACAAGTTGATAAATAATTTTCATAATTTAACGTTACTGTACATTTTGTTTTATTCAACATTTACTACAAATTTATGGCTTCATTCATAGCATGTTTGACTATTCACATTCTACTTTATGTACCTTGTGCATGCATGTCTATTTATGATATTGGTTAAGAAATAAACACAGGATAGTTACAGTTGGCAAATATGCCCAATTACATTTCCGTAGAGTGGCATTATGTGTAATTAGTGTCCATGAGTCAATAAGCGCATTTGAATTAATATTCTCTTACTGAATTCTCATAGCAACAATACAGAATCATTCTTGTCAGGCCTTGGAACAGAGTCCTGATAACTATTATTTACCGCAGACATTAGCCACTGCTGTAATTTGAGTGGAGACAGCTATATCTATATCTGGTACTTGTATCATGTGGGGATGAAGTAACTTGCTGTAGCACCATGTTAAAAGATTAATCCATTCTAATGGTTTTTAGTTGCAGTAGCATATATTGGCCTTTGTTTACTGCTGTGTGGCAGCAATCATGGTTTCTTGAGGTAGCAGATTCAGGAATATGTATGGTGAAGAGAGTTATGGTGAAAATAAATGTCATCCTTACTTTTCCCACAATGCAACATTATTAGTTTTATTATTATTATTATTGATTATTTCTACTTCTACTACTACTCATTCATTCATCAAATATTTCCTGAATGGCTATTATTTTATGGTAACATGGAGTATTATAAAAATAAATCAGACATAAATCCTGTCCTAAAATAGCATACAGTCCAGCTGGGGAGATGAATTGGACAAATTACAAAAACTAGTTAGGCTAAGACATGAGCTTTCTTCATCCTTCAGAAAAATCTGGTTGTGATAAGAAAGTGGTAGAAGTTATCCCAGGGGTATACAAGTAAAATGTGGACATGGAAAGCAATTCTAAGACTGGGAGAGACTGAAGGTACACATTGAGGTGGTGACTAAAGAAGGCAAGTTCCTCTGAAGGAGGCAGGAGAAAGCATCAATGGTCCTGGTGGATGAAGTTGATATTGGACAAGGGTTTGAACGAGAGGTTGCAAGTTCACTGTAGGGCCTGAGCAGAGAACAGAAATGAGAGAAGCAGGCCACGTGCAAAAATATACAATGATGGGCAAGAAAGATGGAAGAAAGCAGTTGGGGATGGTGAAGAATATGGTAAGCTAGCAATGATAGTCTCTCTTGTGGCAGATAATGTCCAGCTCCAATGGACTATTGACCTGCTGTAAGGGAGGGATGTCAAACAATCAGATTTTCCAAGGGAAGTTAGAAATAAAAAGTTTTAGATCTTTCTAATGTTTAAATAGTGGCAACTAATTAAAATATTTCAAACAGTCTGTAGACTACTTATGTTTGAGCTACACAAAATATATTTTTGAGGCCACTTTGGGCCAGTTGGTGGCTCTGGTTATCAATGGTGCATTCAGAAGTCAAGGGAATGACAAAAACTTTTCGGTAAAACATGGCATGTCAGCTACAGACCTAGATCATGCATGGACCCTCTTTACTACCTTGTTTTGCAATGTATTGAATTATATAAGAACTATTCTAAGTGATTTGAATTAAGTCACAAAAACTAAACCACTTTATGGGGGACCTACAGAGCACTGGATTTGTTGGCTCAGTTTATCTAAAAGCTTTTAGCATTTTCCTATGTGCAGGTGAAATGAGATGTCTTTTTCAAATGCCATTAAAATATATCCTGATGTTTGAATGCAAAGGTTAAACTTCTCAATGGGATTTGCTTTCAGATGATCCCTTTTCCCATCTTCAAAATTTATACTGAATTAATATGGCTAAAATCTTTATAGTATACAGTATTCTGAAATATGAATTTGGGAATAAATTGTTTTAAGTACTTCACACGGAGAAGACATGCATTAATTTTGAACTATAGTTTCTTCTATCTCCGTACAAAGGAAAATTTTCATTGAGTGCCAAAGACTTCAGTTATCAATTTGAAATCTTTTCTCAGAATGTTAGTTCACATAATGCAACTAAAGGAAGACATTATCTTAGTATTTTATTCAGTACTGATGCTGGAAAGAAGTACTGATACTGATACCCAATGTCTGAAAAATATGCAGAACCAACAAAATTATTTTAAAAATTAATAATAAATATAAGTGTTAAGTATGATTACTTGTATATGTTACCGCTATGGTCAACTTCTATTCTGAAATAATGGAAACTTATATATTGTACTTATTTAGTTGTGAATATTTTCTCCCATGTGTAAGTCTACTTCTGTCTTCAACTTCAAGATTTTCTTTGTAATGAGTAAATATTCTAATACAAAAGACATCTTGATGTATAAATATTAGCCTGTATAATCATGGAGCACCTCTCACACTTATATCTTGATTTAGTCATCTTACTCCCTTACCACCATGCATATCGCTTGGCAGATAGTTTGGTATTTAGTGGATACGAATCACTATGATTAAATTAAATTAAATTATGTCCATTCTGTGAAAAAGAAAAACAAACATGTAAAAGCAGCAATTGAAGGGATATATATCATTTCTGAGTCCAGTGTCCAAAGAAAGGGAAAATATTGATCAAGATTTAGTTTCCAATGTTATTTTTGAGACAGTATCTAAATATTAAGAAAATAAGCAGTTAGCTCTAAATCCTACAAATCAGAATCTGACAATAAACCAGTTCTCCATGAATGTGCAAGTGTTAAACTGCTTCCTTGCTTTCATCTACCTTAGATTTTCACTTGACTTCTTGGACTCTATTCACTCTTTGTACACTCATATATATCCTAATTTAATACACTTTCATCAATGACTGAGGGCGATTACCTCAATTTCTCCCATCTAGCTTCAGTATAGCCATACATTCACAAATGGTTCAAAGAATAAAATTTTAAAAAATCTAAAACCCTTGGAATCTGAAATTTAAGGCAATGTGTACGTTAATGTTCCTTCATTATTTCCACATAAGTCAGTACATCCTAAAGAGTCACAAATGGTAAAAATAAGCAAAACAGACAAGTCATCTTTCTAGAACCCTTCTTAATGCAAACTCTCTTAAGCTCTTGACCAAACATTTATAATAGGTAAACTTTTGTTGTATTTCACAATTGATGTGGGCTTCATAAATTCTCGTCTTTTCAGTGGTCCAATTTTGGCTCATTTATCAACTAATTTTTCTAAGGGTTGTTTAAAGTATGAGGATTGAAAAAAAAACATTTAAAGTAATGTCTGCTCAACTTTATAAAATTTTAATATAAAATATTTCAATATTTTTAGAAGAAATTTACATTGTCTTCTATCATATGCTAATTTTTATTATTTCTTCAACAAATAAACTCTGACCAATATATACTTCTTTAAGATGTATATATTAAGGTCCTCAAAAGAGTTTCCAAGATTTTGGATTTCTATTTTAATTCCATGAACCATAAAACGTCACCCTTTGGTGTGTTTCCTCATTTTTGCTAAAGTCATTTTTTAGATATTTTGATTAATCATGACAATCAAAATGTATGAGATGACTGTGTTTTCATAAACGTACTGCCTCTGATGACAACGATATTAGTTTATAGAAAATAAGCAAATGTAGTTATTGTATTTGTGGGTAAAAGATTTCAGTGCCTAGCACAGTGTTCATTCCACCTTATAAAATATACACAGTAGGTATTCAATACATTTATGTGTATATATACATATATTGAATAAATACACTGAATAACTACATATTTAAAAATAATTTAAGTTTTTTGAAAACTTAATAACAAGGTAGTTTACAGGATTCAATTCATCCAAGATAGTCAGTAAACTGCATAAAATGATTGGTATCATTCATATTTCTAGTTAGGAACATTGGTTTAATAATACATTTTTCGCTTGATCAGCTCTGTCTGATTAACTCTTGTGGTAGTCTCTTCATCGATGAATTTTAGTGACACTGACTATGGTTTTGCCATGAGACCACTACTATGAAATCATTCTAGTTATTCTGACTCTGAGATACCATCAGTGAGCTTTGTATATTAAAAATGGTTCTGGTAAACAATTTAAATAGTGGTCTTAAAGCTAAAATGTATATGATAAGCACTTTGAATATTTTTCCGATAGAAACTTAGACCATTATCAATAGAAACAAAGGTGGCCTCTCCTGTAGTTAGAGAGTAGTCTATATTTTTATATTTCACATTTTATCCCAATCAATTCATTCATACATACATATCTTTTAAAATAATTAATAACTCATTACACTACACAGCTGGGAATTCTATTTTCTTGAAATTAAAACCAAAACCACATAAAAATACTGATAAAATAAGCCATTCTAGCTGAAAGATTAATTTATTTTCAGAATTATATTCCATTCCTGAAACTAGATTTATAAAGTAATGAATCCATTTTTTGTTGGGAAGAGGAAGGATTTTATGATTTCTCGATAACTTTTAACAAATTGACTAAAAACACACTCACATTTAATTCAATTTTAGATTTCTGACTAAATTTGTCAAGGATGAAATAAGGCAGAGAAAAATATTTTAATTTGTGGAGGAATTGTAAGTGTATTTAAAAAGCTACAAATGTGGATTTTGGCTGAAAAAATTCAAAAAAGTGTATAGGCGGCATATGATGCTTTAGTAACTACAGTTTTCATTAAAATTTGTAATTTCATTAAAATTAATAAGTCATTGACCAATAGAGGTTACTTAGTTGCCTCTAACCAATTTTGTCAGTCATGTCTACCCAGCGAGAAAAGAAGGTTGCCCATTATAATTCAAGTCTGTATGTTGTACGTTACAAAGTCAGTAGTGAAGACTTGAAAATGGATCTAATGGGTGGTTTATTAACCTTAGGAAGCAGATTTCAAAGTATTCTTACAAAAATAATGTTAAATCACCTGGTTAAAAATTTTATTTTTTTAATGAGAAACTGTGTTTCTATTGCCTAACAACGACAAATTATTCCAAGATATCAGCTACTAAGAGGGTTTTTTATGTTATTTTTCCTATAAAGTTGATTTTACCTCAATATTTAGCAATGATAAATTCTATGAATCTTATAAAACTATTTATACGAACATTTGAGTGATCTTAGACAATTTTACCTAACATACAGATATGGTACGCAAGGTTTTGCACACACGCATTTAGACTCTTCCCTGTATTCACCATGAATTATTTAAGGTATCTCTTGAGAGACTATTTTGACAACAGGTTTTAAGCTAGCAGATAAGCTTCCACATTTGTCCTGTCCAGACACAAAGCCCCCATTAAAAGAGTAAGAGAAATAGCAGTACTTACAGCACTTCCAGGTCCCGGAGAGCCCTGAATGCCCCATCTTCAATACAGCTGATCTGGTTGTAATCCAGTTGCCTGTTAAATAGATTATGGAAATCTATGTAGAAGGGATGGACAGTAGCTGGGGTAGGTGATGGGAAGTTTCCTGAAGGGTCTATGATACCCTGGACACACTCACTGAAGTGCCCTCACAAACACACTCATCTGCTTACGAATGTCATAAGCCATTCTAGCCTCTATGCCGCCACTGAAATCTCTTTTTGTTCTGAACTGTCTGTGCAAATAGCAGCCCTTGGAAAGCTCCAGTAAATAATAACTGCACCTTATATTAAATGCCATAGGAATGCAATTTCATTACATCAAGAAAAGCTATCCATTAAGAGCTTTCAGCGTCATCTTGCTGAAACAATTTCATTAAGGTAAAGGACTGTAAATCACTTAATGTCACATGCACCCCCTCAGTGACCTAACAGAATCCATTTATCAGAGAAGCCCAGCTGCATGTTAATTTCACTATCCTTGGCATGAAAGAGCAACATTACTTTTAGGTTTCCTTCTTTTAAAAGCAGTTTTCCTTCAAGAACTCCAAATCGAAAAAGGGAACTGATGTCCCATATAGCTTGCTCTTATTCCCAACCAGAAATACACTTTAGAAAGCTAGTAATTGTTCTATATTAAATGTCACTATTCTAGTAATTCACATTCTTTATCATTATATGTAAATACTCTGCATTGTAAATACAGCATACTTTTGAATTAAGGAACTTCCAGAATTATATCGCTCTCCAGAAGATAGGTTTTAAAGTATTAAATAACAATTTTGCTTTTTAAAATGATGCTAATTTTGGTTAAAGCCACTAAGAAACATATACTGCAGGCACACCATAAAAACACTACATGTTTCTATGGTAAAAAGCCTAAAAGCTGTATCAGCTAAATTCTAAATAATGCATCATTGAAGTAAATGAATCTTCCTCAATATCTTAAGCACTTGTTAAAATTCATAGTACAAAAAAAGAATGCTCCAAACTTGGTTATGTCTGCTTTTCCTGCTGCTTGTTGTGGAATTAAAATTTCCTTGTTCGTATTGAGCCTTCTACTTGGTTGAAGTTAACAGTGGAGTACTATATTGTATCTGTACTACACTTTTTTTTTTTCCCCCAAACAAGCAGTTGTTGTTTAAATATAGTAGCTTGAATGTTAGAGATGTTATTATTTCAGTTAAAAAAGTATTTTAACGTTTCACTTGAGATAGAAACAAAAT
Organism: Macaca fascicularis; assembly: GCF_037993035.2. Classification (NCBI taxonomy): domain Eukaryota; kingdom Metazoa; phylum Chordata; class Mammalia; order Primates; family Cercopithecidae; genus Macaca; species Macaca fascicularis. Next base: position 19,622,631 of record NC_088379.1, on the reverse strand, counting down.
GTTTCACGGAAGAGGCGAGTTTTCAGCTCTGCAGGCACTGGGTGAGAGAATGTGGATGAACAGGAGTAAGATTATGATCATAATACAGATGTATCCTGTCCTTGTTTCAAGTTCAGCATTCACTGAAAGGGCTAATTCATATCTGAGGTCTGTTCGTAAAGAACTGTTTGAACATTTCTACAAAATAGTGGTTACTCTCACAAGACTACTGAATAAAGGTGCAATGATTTAAGCCAGTGACTTTCAGAGGGGCCTCTTCAAGTTCCTCACTTTAGAAATTATGTATATAGACAATGTCTCATGAAATATACATCTCATTTGTAAGAAGATCTCTAGGGGACACAATCATACACAAGGCTACCTTGATGTCATGCAAATGGTACAATTTAGGACATGCAATATTAACAAAGGTGCGCCCCAAGGAAGATACAATTTTATTGCTTGTATAAGCTTAATTTATAAAACTTAAGGTTTTCCCCAAATCATAGCTAACATCCATGCTACTACAATAGCCTAAATCATTTCTACTTATTAAGACGTAATGCAGAAGTATTTTATTTTCTAAGAAGACATTTAAAGTCTCATGATGTAATATGGCTGCTGTGGTTCCAAGAAAACACTTACATTCTTGAGTACTTTTAATTTTTATAGATTAAATTCATTTAACAATTAAGTTAACAGCCTTTTTATTTTAAAGTGCTATATATATATATATATATCTACACTACTATTCTCTAACCTCTTGAACAATTTATCAAAGCCATTTAAATTAGTACAATGGCATAAAGTGTTACCCCTGACACACTACAAAAGAGAAATTGTTTCCAGACAAATTGGCAAAATCTTTTAATGCTATCAAATTTGCCTAATGCAGTCTCCAGGTTAATCTGTAAAAGGGTGAGCTGTATGTTTGCCCATATCTTATTATCTTTAGCTGTCAATGTATAAATCAATGCTGACACAGCTTCTTCTAAATCATGCACACGATACACAAAGGGGAACCTCCAGCATGCCAGAAAGCACTCAAGCAAACCTTGTCCTACAAGGACTGGAAGGCCGACAACTTTCCTTACAGGAGCAGAAGTTGAGATGCTGCTGGAAACTTTGGTAATTTCACTGTTCTTTAAGATTGCTCATGGTTACATGCTTCTTCATATTCTTAACAGAAATCTAAGCCCTTATTGGTGCTAAACCATTAAGAATATTTGGTTTCCATAGGACTGATGTTTTCTTTAAAAGTTCTCTGAATACTGTTGTATGAGTCCACATATTTCCTGAACATGAAGGTATTTCATGAAGTTACTCATATGAAAGGACAATCCAAGTTAAACAAGTGAATAATTCTTACATTAATCTGTCAATTTCGTGATATTCAAAGGAAGGTTTACACAAAGTGTTGTGCTCGTATGACTGCTCATGAGAAAATCTCTCCCAACAGACCTCCATTTGTCTGTATGTGGTTCAAGATAAACAGTGTCAAAACTACGCAACAATGTAATTTATTTCAGGGTTTCTGGACTACTTAGCCCCACTCTTTGTTTTGCCCTGCTCATTCCCTTCTCCACTACCTTTCAAGCCCTGCCTACTTCTGGCTTCTGTAAACAGGAAAGGATCTGTTCTCTGCCATACCTTTAGTGACAGGCTGGCCTTCTTTAGATGTGATTTCCAATTGTGCCATGAAATTATTCTGAATTAAGAAAATAACAAGGAGACTTTTTCACTTCTCCAAAAAAATTATGCTTCAACTATTCACTAAGACATAGTGTCAATTTGCAGATCATTAAAGAGATTTGGATGTTAAGGGCAGAAGTATCATAAGTGGTTTTTTTCAGACCTTCGGCTGACCTAACTTAGCACATACTTTTGTGTCTTCATCTCCCTTATTTCCTGACTCCAATCTTCCCTTTGGCTTCTATTCAAATTCCAAATTGCCTTTCTATGCAATCCTTTGCTGTCCAAGTGTGTACATTTGTGTTTTGAAGAACTGCTTTAATCTTATGGAAATGATGGGGTTAAGAAGAATAATATTCATGATCTTGGCCGGGAACGGTGGCTCACGCCTACAATCCCAGCACTATAGGAGGCCGAGGCGGGTGGATCACCCAAGGTCAGGATTTCGAGACCAGCCTGGCCAACATGGTGAACTCCATCTCTATTAAAAATACAAAAATTAGCCAGGCGTGGTGGTGGGCACCTGTAATCCCAGCTACTAGGGAGGAGGCAGGAGAATCGCTTGAACCCAGGAGGTGGAGGTTGCAGTGAGCCAAAATCGCACCTTGTGACATTGCACTCCTACCTGGGCAACAAGAGCAAAACTCCATGTCTTAAAAAGAAAAAAAGAAGAATATTCATGATCTCTCAATATTAACATTCTTTGATTTTTTTTTTTGATGGTAGGACGTATATCTTTGACACCCTAGAATAACTCTAGATAGTCCATTTTGATTTTTACCAGCACTGGTAAATGTAGTCTTACATAATGCAGTGTGTCGATGGACTCCATACATTAAGAGATACCACTCTATGCCTCAGGTGCAAAAAGTTCTGAAGCTCATCTGATTTTCTTTAATACTAAAAATAATTTGTCCTAGTTTCAAATTTTGATTTATTCTGGGTATGGGGGACAATATACAATCTTGCTAAATATAAATTTTACAAATAGGTATATTAAATGACAAAACGGTTAAACATTTGTTTACTTGGCATCCTAAAACAGTTAGAGATGCTAGTCCATCATTTAGGTTTTCTTAAAGAATTTCCTGCTTTATTCTTTTAAAATATGGATATCATACTGCATCTGAATTACATATACAACACTTAGATTAATAACATATATAAAACTGCAATAATTTCAATCAGTGTGTTCCTACCCATAGCAAATTCATGTTTTACTGCAGCATCCAAGTTATAAGTTCTCATAACTAATAGGTTTTTTGGTAAGAATTAGATGACACATAAAATGTACTTAACTGTAACAATGTAGAACATAGCAATCTTTAATAATTTCTAAGCCAATCAGGATCTCTCAATGTCTCAACAAAATTATTATAACTATGCTCCAATTTTGTATTGTTTTGTTTCATTTAAGGTGCTAGAAATAGTTTACTTCATGTTCATATTATTATTGTAAGATAGCAAACTCCAAAACTATAGTTGACTTAAGACACATCAAAATGGCTAAAATCAATATGAAGGAATAACAATTTTTCACTATTGTCAAGAAACGAAATAAAACATATAAACCACATGGGAGAAAAGAATAAAAAAGCTCTACATATATGAGTGTGGTCTCTTCTCCTTCTTCCTATATATGTATAAACTTCAAGTCAATACAAATGTCTATATATACCAATATTTATGCCAATCATGGCTCTTAAAGAGTAGCCCCAGATACAAATTATGATATAGATTATAAGAAAAATAAAAATCGATCCATATACATGTACATCCTTGACATAAGTTTCAGCAACTATATCCTTTATCTCTGCATAAAAGCAGATCAGTATTAACTTGAAAACTGGTAAAGAAAGCAATTAAGGTAAGGACCATGCTGAGGACCCCAAAGTAATTTACATTATATGAGAATTTAATCCTTTTAAATCTTTCAGGCAACAATTTGCTATTCTCATAGGAATAAAGAATCTCAGTTTTTATAGGAATAGCCTATGGTATAAAGTTATGTAAGTTTGTCAATTTGGGGGGAAGAAGCAACAGATAGCAGTTGTAGAGATGGGGGGCGGGGATCCTGTTTTAACATCATTTGAGGGAAGGACAACTAAACTGACGTTAAGTCCTAGGAATTGTAAGTAAACTAATCAAAAGTGGTAGAAACTGAAAATGATAATAATAATTGCTAACATTTAATGAATTCATAGCGTATAGCAGGGTCTGTAGATACGTCATCTCATTATTCCTCATGATAACTTGGGAAGGAGAAATTAGCATCATCTGGATTTTGAGACTGTGAGGCTTACTGAAGTTCAGTAAGTTATACATGGCAGATAGCAAACAGTCTGTGAAGTTTTCATTGGAATGGAGATGCATGTGTTGCCAGAACTCCCTCTCAATACATAGTGGGTCAGGAAAAAGACTCAGGAGCTTTTTGTTCTCCAAATGGGGGTTTCAGCTAAATCAGTGATGACTATGGAAGAGACCAGCACAGGAAAAGTACTCTAGAATGTTAGAAAAGACAGAGACTATTCTAGGCTGATGTAGTCATGAAATAAAGGGGGAAAAAAACCCCCCAAAAACCTTAGATCCTTAAAAAATGGATACAATCTAATTAGACAGAAAATAAAGTGGGTATTTCCTATGGAGGTAATGGGTCTATCAAAGAATAGTTGTGAGCAGAGGCACTACAATGTTCACAGTGAATGTCTGCAATAAAGAGGCCATTCTGGCTTGAGCAAAGAGATTCTGTACAGATTGAAGGGAAGAAGGGGCTAGGAGCCTGGGTCAAAGTCAGGATATTAGGACCAGTCAGAATGACTAAAGAGACTGGATGTTACAGCATTTAATAATCATCTCCGCTCTTTCACGAAAGAATCTGTAATTCTCATAGATACTGTAGAACTAGGCAACATTCTGCCTAGTTCTAGAGTTCCTGTATCTAGGATACTTATAGATACTATAGAACTGGCAACATTATGCCCTATGCCCAGGGTTTTGCCATAGTGTCTATAACAAAGGCACTTTAAAACAACTTTTTAAATAAACTGAATACTTTTAAACCGTGTAGTAATGGGATAATAAACAATACTTTATGAAAAAAATCTGGCAACCTTGTTAAAATTATCTAATGAGAATATAAACTAGAGGTCATAATTCAATTAGCAGGCTATTACATGAGTTCAGGGGTCACAAAGTGTGCTCAGTGTTAAAGATGCAAAAAATCAAAGGTCCATTCTGTCTTATGAGATGATATAGCAGCCACGGCACGATTATGCCAATTCATATTTTGTAAATATGTGAATTGAATTCCCAATTACTGAAACAGACTGTCTTGTGTTTTGTGTTATTTTGTTTTGTTCTAGAAAGGATTTATGAAGAAATATTGTTAGATTACATTTTTACATGACAAAATGCATTATTGAAGAAAAACTGCTGAAAGCACTCTGAAGACAAAGCAAAATGCAAACATGGAGAAGTTATTGGTAGCAAACTTCATCATAGTTGTTGGGGATTATCACAATTCATTGTGCTTTCAGAGGGAGTGCAACCAGGCAAAATACAGGACCATGGACAGTTCCCATAGTACTGATGGGGACTTCTGCTGAGCTACTAATTTTTCTTTTATATATGAATGCCTGAGACAACCCCTTTTTATTTAGGTACATAGGAAATGAAGGTAAGTTTCATTTCAGAAAGGCAATAAAAGACCTTACCTTCATTTACTATCTATCTAAGTAAAAAGCCCTCCCTACAGGTTTGTTCAGAAGGTTCTATACCACACTGAAGACCTATTTAAGAGTAAGGATAGCAATCCCTGTGGATGAGAAACCAACCTACCATTTACAGTCTCTTCAGCTTCAGGTTTACTGAAAATACTCTAGGAAGGAGCTAGGGGCATGGATATTTACAGTTTCGATCTGATACCAACGGATTTGAAATAAAATCCAATGAATTAAACAGAAAAACTAACAGATTAAAGAAGACATTTTGCAATTATGATTTAACTTACATGACAAACCTAATGAGGTCTTGCATTTGCCTGGTAAAATTTACAAACCCTCTTTTCTCTGTTTGTTACATACTGATTCTATATCAAGTGAGCAACCCTTGCTCTCTTATCATTAGGAATTATGTAGATGACAGTGAAAACTAGAAAAGAGATATTTAAAGTGAGAAAAAAATTTAAAATATGATGAAATATGTAAGTATCTCTGTGTATCTGGGATAGAACTGTGAGTTTTCCTTCTATGGGTTCTAATGGATCCATAGATACAAAACTTGAAAATGACAGAGTTCCAACAGAAAAACAAAATTTCTAACTGATGTAAATAGCTCTGTAACAAAACATAGATGAACTGTCTCTATCCTGTTTGCCAAATCGTTTTATGTTAATAAATAATGTATTCCAAATTGGGCGACTTCTTTCCTAAAATGTCAGAGGAATATATATATTTATTGTCCAAATGATATTTTTGCTTACCTAAAGAGAATCATGCTGAATCATCCTGTGACTCAAAACCTTGTCTAAAAAGTAATGCATGTACAAAAAAGAATACAAATATTTTCCCCAACATATTTTTTACCAAGAAGCACTTTGTTTCTGGAAAAGGATTATAAGACTCATAACAGACATGGGGTTAATGGAATTGAGATAATGCAAGCAAGTTGGAAAGAGATATATTTATTTATGAAGAAAGAATAGTAAAGTTTCATTGGAATAGAGGATGCACTTTGTGGATGTATTGCAAAATTAAAGAAGCAAAAAGCAGGGGTGGTTTATTTCACATAGTACATTTAAAATACATCCTATTTGAATTTAATTAATTTAAGTAATCATACTGAACTCACTAAAAAACTAATGGTAAAGTAAATTAGATTTTGTTTTGTGATGTGACTAAAAACTAGTGATCTAGGTAATTTTAAAGTTTATATATTTGTACCTTTTTTCTTTAATCTTAGAATAACTATAAGAATGTTTTATCATAAAAACAAAAGACTTTTGAAATATTCTGGTACTTACTAAGTACTATAAATTCTTCAAGAATAAGCTCATAATTCTTGGCAGTAAAGTGAGATTTAATTTTAATATTTTTCTAAATTATCAATTAATGGAAATGCCTAATAGATACTTGAAAACAAATCAGTGGCACAATTGTAACATGATCCTGCTCAAGATTTGTTTAGAAGGCAGCAAAGGCTTTACTGCATCAGTATTAAGGCTTTTTAAATATATATACATATTTCTAAAGAAAATTTTCATAAATATTGGTTTTATTTTGGTAAAGCATCAGTTGATAATGATATGCTATCAATACTTTAGTTGATATTTGGTTTGGGACTTTAAAAACACAAATGTAAATCGTAATTATAAACATTATAATTCAGCTGATATTTTCATATGATCTTGTTATTCTCATAGCATACCTCACTGTCTAAAATGTCAGGGGAAAAAGTAGCTTAAATTGTGGCTGGAGAAAATAAGGTAGCAAAATAAAATGTAAAAAAATTTAATCCAGTTAAGAAATGAATAGAGAGAAGCAAAAAAGTTATGAGAAGTCCTCCCTGGAGATGTTTAAGAGCAAGATAAATGTCCATCTGTTTAGAATAGTTTCAGTGTGGCTTGCCTGGAGGAAGGGGAATGAGATCTGCTAATCTGCAAAATTTCCACAGCATCAATTCTGTATTGTTGGGATACCGCCTTGAGCATATTTAGACAATCCACAAGATTAAAGCAAATGCTTTTAGTGAAAATCTTGTGAACGCTGGAATTTGCTCTAAGTCCTGAATGTGGTAAATCCCATAAACCTGTTACAGTGCATCAGACTGGGCTTTTACATAGTGCTTTACAAAATATGGCCTGAGCAACTTCCTTTTTCTCTTTTACTCTCTGAATAACTCTGAACAGTAGCCACGATGGCACCACGCAGGGTTTTTCAACTTGTAAATGGACATACTAGAATGATACATGGGATGAAGTACTGTACCTTCTTCTTACACCAAATACTAATAATATTAATAATGCTAATATTAATGGAAATTTATTGAGTCACGATGATGATTTATGTTCACCAGTTTCATAATAATAGGAATTAAAATTTACCCTCCATTTTAATAAATTTTACCAGATAGCCTTCCTAAGTTTTAGTGATAAAACTAAACTTCATACAAACCCCATGAGATTGGAACTTTTTTTTGAACAATGTAGTTTGAACTATTTTTTAATTCTAGAAAATGCCTTTTAATGTAAAATTTTTATAATATTGCAGCTGTGATCCTAATTCATAAAATAAACCTATACATTCATTGTGATATTTGAATATTTCCCTCATTGTCTTTCACATTGTTACATGGAAGGCAATGAGAACAGTGGGAATAAATTGTTCTTTTGATCAACATCATTCATCATCCACATAGTTTCTGAAGCCCCTTTCTTCTGTAGAAACATAAGCTTCCAAAGTTGAAATAACGTAGATGCCACAATACTCAGCTCCCCCCATATTCAGATCTCTATAATTCTTACCACTGCTGCTATTCAGGATACATACTGCTTTGCCTTTAAAAAACAGGGATGACCAGGTGCGTAATCCCAGCACTTTGTGAAGCCAACACGAATGGATCATTTGAGGTCAGGAGTTCAACACCAGCCTGGCCAACATGGTGAAACCCCATCTCTACTAAAAATACAAAAATTATCCAGGTGTGGTTGCAGGCACCTGTAATTCTAGCTACTCAGAAGGTTGAGGTGGGAGAACTGCTTGAACCTGGGAGGGAGAGGTTGCAGTGAGCCAAGATTGTGCCACCGCACTCCAGCCTGGGTGACAGAGTAAGATTCTGTCTCAAAAAAAAAACAAAAAAAAAACCAAAAAAAACCAAAATCTGGGCTTGGGCACATTCCATCACTTACATTACGCGCGCGCACACACACACACACACACACACACACACACACACAGAGTGCACTGCACTATGGTTTTACTCTTCTAATCTAACCATTCCCTGATAACTTCAAGTGATATTTTTCTCTTTCCTAGCACCTACAGCCCTTAATATCTTGTTCAAAAATCAAGGTCTTGTGTATATTCATTTAGTACTTTCTAGTATATTTTCTTTTTTCACTTTGTAACTTCATGTCAAAATGACCCATAAAAGAATAGTCATATGTAGTCAATATTGCTAATCCCTTCATGTTATACTTTCCTGTCTCTCCTTACAATGCATTTTTCAGGGTTAACTTTTAGCATTTGATTTGTCAAATACTTGCAAATGAAATACTGTATTTTCATAGCATTTTACTGTTTTGAAAGGTCTTTCATACATCTTCTTTCCCTAATAACCATACCAAACCCAAATAACTATTGTTTACTTTATAAAAGTAAAAACTGGCCAGGCACGGTGGCTCACACCTGTAATCCCAGCACTTTGGGAGGCCAAGGAGGGTGGATCACCCGAGGTCAGGAGTTCGAGACCAGCCTGACCAACATGATGAAATCTCATCTCTACTAAATACAAAAAATTAGCCAGGCATGGTGGTGGGTGCCTATAATCCCAGCTCCGGCAGGAGAATCGCTTGAACCCGGGAGGCGGAAGTTGCAGTGAGCTGAGATTGCACCACTGCACTCCAGCCTGGGTGACAGAGCGAGACACCATCTCAAAAAAAAAGAGTAAAAACTAAGGCTTAATGAAGTTGACTAATTTGCTCATACTTGCAAGTCCAAAAAATAACAAAATGTTCTGAGACTCCAGTCTTAAGCTCATCTAACCACATTAATAATTTAAAAAACTCATCTAAGTGCATAAATGATAATAAAAAATCTTTACATTTTGAGAAAAAATTATGCCTGTGTTGGAGAAAAGATTTGAAAACTTTGCTAAATCAACATCCCATTAGATAGAACACTGACTAGCCTCTGTTATCTCTAAACTTTTAAAATCATATGTTTTAAGGATAAATACAAAATATATAAAGAAGAATACCATCATGAGTGGTCCCTACTTCCATGCGTATCCTTAAATGTGGGAGGAGAGCCACTTGTTTACTTGGATTCCCTGAATATCTTTACTAAGAAGATTAAAAGCCACCTGTTTTAAGGAATTAGAGGTAATACTATTGTAAGATTGCAAATAGCATTACTAAGGGAGGGTCAACTGTAGCTATTGCCGTAGTTTTACAGCTAAGTGAAGGCAACTTAAGTAAGTGTACATAGGAATTCCTGCACACTGTTCTGGCCAGGTAGATTTGAACACCACGTATCATTGAGTCCGCCTGAAGACTTCCCAAAGCCCTAACTAGCAAAGGTAAAAGGAAAGCAAATAAAATTGTATTAAATTGAGCACCATAAAAACCTACAGCCGTGGTTTTAATGGCTTTATACATTTATACCTTAGAAGCTTGTAGTTTTCTGTCTTTACCTGTACATTTAGAAAGTACAAGTTTAAAAAAATCATTTACATTAAGGAGAAGACATAGAGGCCAAAATCTGTGGCTTTATAAACAGTTGTCTTCTTTGACAAGGGAAAACATCTGTCTTACTTTTGCTATTGAAAAAAAAAGGGCATCAGATCCAACCATGGAGAATTCTGAATATAAGTTAATTCTTGAAAAAGTGCCTGCCCTGTTTATTACTAGCTAAGAAATATTAAATTCCTGACAGTTAATCTCAGTACACAGGGGCTTTTCTCCCTTATATTCCAAACTAACGTAAAAGCTAAGAAAAACATTTATGTCCTAGGATTCATAGTCTATCGAAAACCATTGTTTTTAGAAGCTAATATAGCAGTTTAAAATTTAGAGAGAGATAGATTGATGTTATGATTGTCAATGAGATCTTAAATCTGATACGTACCTTTAGAAATATAGGCACTTTAAAAAATGCTTATAATTGAAACACCAGACTAAAGATTTATCAAAGGAAAATACAGAAATTCACTTTTAGTTTTTTAAAGGATGCTATAAATATATTCTTTCATGAGGATATGAAGGAAAATGTAAGAAAAACATTCACACAAAGGGGAATACATAATTTTGTCTTTCTCATGCTTTTGGTATTTAATGAAAAGGGTGATCTTAAAACTCTGGAAAAAGTTGTAGCTCTAGGCTACAGGTGTCTCTAAGAAGAAAATATTATCACTATTTCCAGAAAAGAATAGTCTATATTCTCATAGTACTTCTAGTAATCTTGAAAACAGAACATGGCAGAACTGGCCCAACAATAAAACTAACAGTTTTATTTCTAATAAACACCAACAGCAACTAAAAACATAGTTACTAAAGTAAGCTGACAGAAAAAGTGGGGAAAAAAATTATAAATATCTGTGAATCAAATCACTTCACAGCTTTCAAAAGATTAATCACAAGGATTAAAGAATGAATTTAATGATGACTTGTTTCCAGACATCTTCTAAATGAGCATCTCGTCAAACAGCTTGTGAAAACAATTGTCAATTTACTGTTACAAGGTCTCCTTTCTGACACTTTATTTAATATAAACTTGACTTTGAAAATAGATAGTAACTTAAAACACTATACATTTAAAAATATATACTTACAAATTTTTAATGTCAACTGCCCCACGGAAAGCTTTTCTTGGGATTGCCTGAATTTGGTTTTCACTGAGATCACTAAAAAAAACAACAACAAAAAGGATCACGTTAGAGAATATTATTTAAAGATTATTTTAATCCAAATGTTTGAGAAGTTATAGGATACCGGAAAGAAAAAGAAAACCCTAAAGGATCATAATTACATCCATAGCATTATATGCAGTTTCTAATATAAATATTTTACATTTCTAATATAAATTAAAAAGTTGGAATAATGGCTTCTTGAAGTATGCTTCTAGATCTTTAGTTTTATAAGAAACTATAAAATACGGTACTCATAAATTGAAGAGTCACTCCGTATCTGTGTAACAAAAGCATTTCTTTAAAGAATAGTAAATTGTTCATAATTCAGTTTCAAGGGATTCTGAGGTTTTAGTAGTTTATATTTCTCCAACACCCCTGGTGTAACTTATAAAGTATATAAGAAAGCAGCCTCCTTAATTTCCCAGAGTGGAGTGGGTAAAAACTGATAAAACCTGGACAGTATGATTAAGTTTTCATAGTACTTCTAGTAATCTTGAAAATGGAACATGGCAGAACCGGCCCAACAATAAAACCTACAGTTTATGCATAAAATATTAATAGCAGGTTGATATAAAACCTTCTTTAAATAATTCTATTATAATCATAAACATAGACTGTCTATATTTGCATTCTAATTTAATTGAGAAATACGTTTTAATCACTGAACAAAGCACTCTGAGCTGGAAAGAGCAGTTTGTAAAAATCACTCATCTCATGAAAGGGATCATTATTTTTCCTTCAGAGAATTCCAACGCCAATTCTATAAGCTCACATAGTATTATTAGCCTTAACGAGTAGAATATAAATATGCATTCAAGAAATGTCAATGAAAGCAGAAAATTCTCATCTAGTTTTAAGTAACATTACCACATAGTAGAGTTGAAATATCAAACAAAATGAATTATTACAGCAACAATGATGGCATCAAAATTATCTTTAAAATTCTAGGATAACTGATGCTCACAAAGAAATACGAAGCTACTAACCACAGGTGCATAGCAGATGAAAACAGAGCCATTTTCCAATATGAGGAGGCATATTGGACAGATTCATCCACATCCTCTCCCCCACTGCTGCTTATGATCTGAGTTTCTTGTTCATACACTTGTAGTCGCACAAGAGAGAGAGAGAGAGAACTGGCAGATACAGAGATTTAGTGTGTGGTCTTGACCTTATTAGCACCAAGTTTTAAGCAACGAAGATTTGCATTTATAACTCAATATCCTCAGTGTTCAAATAAAAAAAGTTTGCTAAGAAATTCGTAAAATATATACTAGTCTATCTAAAGAGGAAAAGTCTATAGCACAACAAATTATTTCAAACGATAAATTTACAAAATGTGCTTATGTAAGAGTTAAGGCAGCCATCCACTTCCTTAGTGATGTAGCCTGTTACTGTTTTCAATAGTTTCAGTATATCCCTAAGAGTAATAATCCTTCATTTCCTTAAAAATTGCTTATTTCTCCAATTTGCCATTGATTTAGGCTTTCTTCCTTTGCTTAATTACATCAAGTTAAGAATATTTAACAATATATATTTAAAAGCCTTGATGACAGAAACAGTGTTCAGAGAAAGCAACAGAACAAAGAGAAAGCAGAGAGATATAGGAGACATGAAAATAAGTAATAAGAAATGAGGAGGAAAACATTGCATTCAAGAAAATTTGAATCTGTTTACAATGCCTCCTGAAAACTATTTAGTAGTGTTTCTACTGTTATATCTTCACCAATTCCATGTTTTCTAATTGCTTATAATTTTCCACTTCAAAGACTAACAAAAATGCCTTTAAGAGTGCATAGATGAATAAAAATGGCAGAAGTGTTTGCTCCAGACTTTGCCTGCTCCTAGGCTCTGCAGCCTTCCCCTTCCCAACAGCTGGGGCTATGTCATTCCCCACCTATAGCTTCAGTTCTGCTCAGTCCTTATGCATGGTTTTGTCTTAGAGTAACGGAAGTAGACAGGGCTGGCAGAAAGTCAGGGAGAGGGATTTTAGGTGGTTTGTAGGAAAAAACAGTGAAATGCACAGTCAGAATGCCATTCCTTCTAAATTTGATTTTAGTCCTTCAAATTACCTTGACAGAATCCTAGGGCATCAAATATCTAAATCCTGCTGATAGAATTTTTTTTTGTTTTGCAAAAGTGTGAGTGGCTTGCTCAGAGCCTCCTTATTCTCTTAAGGCTAATGGTTTATGTGTGGCTGTCCCCTGAGTAGATGGCTCCACAGGTCACACTATGGGGTCTCAGTTCTGATGCCAAGGAATAATTATGGATCCCAGACTCTTTCAGTTAAGTGGGCCATGTGCACCCACAGCAGGAGGAAGAAACTAACACATTTTTAGTACCTACTACATGCAATAGTTGCTTTTTAAGCAGAAATTATTACCTTAAACTCTATTTCCTTTATTCCTCATAACCACCTTGTAAAATACATACTGTTTCTTGGTTATACAGGAAAGGAAACTGAGCTTCAGAGATGTTAGGTGTTCGTGCTAAACAATGAGACAAATTGTTAAAATAAGTATGTGGAAAATATAGGTAAATATTTAGCGAAGATTTAGGGATTTCTAAAGATGATTTCAGAAATCTCAGTATGTCCTTCCTATAGTCTGGAATTTAGAAGGCTTTTTTTCCCTAACTCATCCTAGACTCTGACTTATTGTCATTTGCAAAATGATGTATTAGACTACGTTTGAACAATGATCTATATTTTGTACATATAGTCAACTGAAGGCTAGCAGTTATCTCAGTCCAACATATTGTTATTTAATATCTACTCTACGTTGCAAGGGCTACTGAGTTGGGTAAGGCCAATTTCCTGTCTTCAGGAATTTTCAAATTGAGTGAAGATGAGGCGAATAGCCAAACAGAAGGAGGAATACAGTGAATTCCAAAAAAAAAAAAAAATATTGAGAGTCAAAAAAGCAAGAAAGCACTTGGAATAAGAAAAAAAAAGATCATGTGAATGTGTCAACATATAAAAGCAGGTGGACAGGGGCAGAATAGCAAAAACCAGGGCATGCAAAAAGTACACTCTGTACTTTTGATGCCAGTAGTTTACAGTCTGGTATCCTAAGAGGGTACAACATATGCAGTGGAATAACAGGAGAAGGGGTGGAAAGGACAAATCAATGGTGTGCTGAGACATTACTGACAGCAGTGTATTGTTCTGTGAATTGTGTGGAATGAGCAAAATGAGTCAGAACTACTGAGTCAGTGGATGGAGATGCCGAGGGAGGAGTCTGTAATTATATCACTAGGTAATAGAGTGTAACAGTGTGTTTCAGAGGAAGAAAATGGCTTGACTGGAGTTGATTTTTTGGAAGACTAATCTGGAAATTGAGTTTCAGACTTTTTCATACCAACTGGGGAATGCATCCTTATTTCAGCAGACAATGGTGTGGAGAGGAAGGTGATAGTCGGGAGGAGGACACGGGTTCTTCCTTAGATTAACTAAACTGGCTATGGAATTTAGGACAGATACATGGGGTCAAAGGTTCAAATTTAGTTATATTGAATTTGGAAGTCTAGATAAAGACTTATACGACAGCCGGGAAAAGACAGTGAGAACCTAAAGCAACCATCAACCATCAATTAATTCAATGCTTCCTTACTCTGGGACAGTCAGTGCATGAGACATATCCATACTATAAACAGAAAAAATAGAGAAGACCAAGAGTGATATTAGGGATGCATGAAGAACCAAAACTTAGACGTGCATTGCATGTGAAGATGGATTAGGTAAGGGACAGAGACGTCACAGAGGTCACTTTGAACTTAGATGAGAGGACCAGTAACGAAGTTGGGAAATCAAAAGGGCAATTTGGAGTGCGAATTATGAGAATGGTTTTGAAAATTCTTTAAATCTAGTTGGAGAGATGTGATATACATATATAGATACATAGATAGATATGTATATACACATACATATGCATCACAGTTTGAGGACAATGAAAATTGTTTATGGTAAGCAAATTGTAAGTGGTATCTGAGAAAGATAATCAAGGAGACAGACCAAAGAAGGAACAGTCATTGGCAGCTTGGTTGACCCAGGCCACCTTCCAAATAAAATGAGATCTTATGTGAAACTTGTTTAAAACTGATTAAGCTTGGTAATTCTCAACCTTCAGTGCTGGGGGAAGAGGTGGGACGTGGTGGGTGGCAGGAATGGAACGAGGGAGGCAGCTTGTCAGAGCAATTGAGAACATTGACTTCAGGGCCAGATTAGCTGAGATTAAATTCTAGCTCTACCATTTATTAGTCATGTGACCTTGGGTCACAGTGCTTACCATCACTGTGCCTTAGTTTCTTCATCCCTATTTCATAGGATTGTTAGGTGGATTCAATGAGTTCATACTTTTAAATTGTTCAAAAATGACTTGGCACATAGTAGGGACTACAGAGGTGATTTATTCCACTTGGAGACTCTTTTATGTGCTCCTAGGTATACCTGCTAAATTCCCCAAAGATCACTGTAGTTGATGTGAGACATTTCTGATGGGAGTGTACTGTTCTGTGAACTGTGTGGAATGAGCAAAATGAGTCAGAACTACTGAGTCAGTGGGATGGAGGAGTTTGTAATTATATCACTAGCTAATAGAGTGTAAAAATGTGTTTCAGAGGAAGGAAATGGCTTGATTGGGGTTGATTTTTTAGGAAGATTAATCTGGAAATTGAGTTTCAGAGCAGGCAGGGAAAATGGGCAGAGAACCGTTATCAGGCAGTGTGTCAGAGAGTCAGTGGGTCTCCAGTGAAGTAGGCGATGTTTTTAGAGAACACTACGTAATAAAGTTAGGAGTTAGCATCTGGTGCAAATGTAAAATCTTCAATGGAAGTTAACATGGGTGTCTTCTCAGGGAGCGCTTACAGCCATTCAAGTTTGCTGAGTAAGCAAGTAACAATGGAAAAAGTGTTTGGAAAAGAGGAGCATGCTAACAATGCGCAGGATATTGGGGAGTTAGGACTGAAGACAAGAAAACTAGGTTAGTTTTGTTAAGAGGATACTGCAAATGCTCAGGCATGATACTATGGAATTTTCCAAAGATATTAAAAATATTGAGCACCTTAAACTTGAAAACCTGGTTTGTTCATTTTTTAAGATCACAGAGAAATGAGGGGAGCTGGAAAGACTTCCCCATTCTGAAGCTCATCCCAAAGAAAAGATATAAAGAAGGGTGAATGTAAGCATTTTCAAATAGGAAAGGTATTAATTCCTGGTATTTGACCAATTGGAAAGATACAGGCCTCCCAGAGCCAAGTCTGAAAAGTGTCTTACTGGCCAGTTATGAAACCATGGAGATTCCCATTTTAGACCCTCCCCCTTCTACTATATCCAATTCATTCCCAAAAGCACCCCAGCACTGTCCCCAGTCAAGTCCCTTTCTCCATTCTCCAATGCCATGGTCACTGGTAGAAACTTCGTCAACACTCTTCATCGATGACTGAGACTCCAAACTGATCTCCCTGCTTTGACTTATGATTCCTTCCAAGGCATCTCCCACACTGGTACCAGAATTGTATTTCCAAATTTGAGTTTATGTCAAAACACATCTTCCTGAAGTCTTCTCATCTCAGTTAAGAACACACCATCCATACCAACATTCAGACCAAAAACTCTCGAGTTCTCACTGACATATCACAGTCTTCTACAATCTCCATCCAAACCACTAGCAAATCCTCTCAGCTCTATTTTCAAAATACATCCAGAATCTGACCTACTGGCACCTCTAGTCCCCTGACTGCACCTACCATCTCATCTTGTCTGAGTTACCTAATAGTCTCCCAACCATCTCTTTGCTTCTGCCCTTGCCTTCCTAGAGCCACATCTAGTCACATCTCTGATGAAAACTACAGATATCTTGCCTCATTACAAAGAAAGCTCAAAGTGTCATAAAGGTTTACAAATCCCCCCCCCCAAAAAAAAACAATCTAGTCAGCACACCCTTTTTGACCTTATCTATTTTTACCCTTCCTTTCACCCTCTCTATTTCAGTCACATTGGCCTCCTTAGAGTTACCTGCAAACTCTCATTCTCTTACTTCAGGACCTTCCTTGATACCTGCTGTGACTCTCTTTCCACCTCATTCTTTCACTCATGAATTTCATGCTCTTAATTCACCTTTTATATGATCTTCCAAATCGTTCAGCTTTTGCACATTCTCTTTTTGCCTCAAGCACCTACTTCCTATCACCATGAGATGGAGAATTAAACATTGTTCAAGATGCAGACCAACTCCTCAGCTGAGCCTAGTGCTAAAATCTCCATAACCCTTGATGCTGTGCAAAGTACTAGGCCTCTCTCTCCATTTGCGTATCTGTAAGATGAACTCATATAAATATATCTTAGAATTGTTTTCCATAATTACAGATAAGGTTTGTATTAACAACATAAATTAGTATTTGCATCATTAGATAATAAGATTATTACATAATTATTTTCATTATTGGGGAGTCCCTTGTTCCCTCTTTTGAACTCTTAAGGTGACTTATGCTGTTATTTCATATAATTCTGTTATTTAAGTTGACATTTTTAGGTTTCACATACAAGTGAGATCATGTGGAATTTGTCTTTCTGTACCTGGCCTATTTCACTTAACATGATGTCCTCCAGGTTCTAAAAAAGTTGATCTCATAAAAGTAGAGGTTAAAATGGTGCCTACCTGATCTCATAGAAGTAGAGGGTAAAATGGTACCTACCAGTGGCTGGGGCGGTTAAGGTGAAGTGGGTTGGGGAAATGTTGGTTAAATAATATATATTTACAATTACATAGGAGGAATGAGTTCCAGAGATCCACTGTACAGCAGGGTGACTATAGTTAATGACAATATATCATATTCTTGACAAA
Organism: Macaca fascicularis; assembly: GCF_037993035.2. NCBI lineage: Eukaryota > Metazoa > Chordata > Mammalia > Primates > Cercopithecidae > Macaca > Macaca fascicularis. Next base: position 19,604,494 of record NC_088379.1, on the reverse strand, counting down.
CGCTAAGAGAGTGGATAAGGTTCTCAGTACAGAAATGATGACTATGTGAGGAAGTGATTTGTTAATCAGCTGATTTAAATATTCCACAATGTATACATACTTCAAGACATCATGTTTGCAATGAATATCTACAAATTTATGTTAATGTTTAAAATAAATTTGAAAAAAATAGTTTTAATTGAATTCCTTTCCTAAATAACTTTCTCTCCTGTTAGACAATATGATAAACAAAGGCAGGGATGTTAATTCATATTATTTCTGCAGAATTACTGGCATGTGGTAGTACACCATTGCCAAATGTTTGCGCAAGGGAGACATGGAAAGAAAAAGAAAAAAATCATGGCGAGGCGCAGTGGCTCACACCTGTATCTTAGCACTTTGGGAGGCCTGAGGTCAGGAGTTTGAGACCAGCCTGGCCAACATGGTGAGAACCCGTCTCTACTAAAAATACAAAAATTAGCTGGTCATGGTGGTGAGCACTTGTAATCTCAGCTACTCGGGAGGCTGAGGCAGGAGAATCACTTGAACCCAGGGGGGTGGGTGGAGGTTGCAGTGAGCCAAAATTGTGCCACTGCACCCCAGCCTGGGTGACAGAGCAAGACTCCATCTCAAAAAAAAAAAAAAAAAATTACAAAACTTGGCAACTTGCAGGATGTAAGACAAGGGAGACTTCTGTGAAGTAGGTCTATGGTTTGAAGCCTGATAAGTAACAAAATCTGGCATTATAGACATAACCAGGGGAAATGAGGAAAGAAAACTGGACTTCTGAGAGGACTTTTAAACATAATGGTATCGAGGCAACACAGGAGAGGAGAATGGCAACGTTTTATAAAATGTTGGAGATAAGAGACTACAGCTCAATAAAGGGATCAGAGACAGAAACACAGATTAAAGTCTTTGTATCATGGTGGGAACTGAACTACACGCTGCATACACAAATCTCCTTTCAGGTGATATACATCAACACATTTCCGATTTGCAGGTTATTATCCCCAAGAAACTTATGCTTGGTTTACTCAAGATTTTAATATTTGCAAGTGAGAAAGTAAGCTGTGGTCTTTTCTCACCCTCACTCCTATTTTCTCATTCATGTATTCAAAAGCATTTATTGATAGCATAAAATCTGATGTGATCATTGCTTTATGATAATTCTGTTTCTTTCAGGGTATGTTTTTATCACCACCTTGACTGCTGCTTCTCGATTTATATGCGTCTCTTCTACATACGTCTTTCCTCTTGCAAATCTTAATAAAATTTGATATGGAATAAGTACTTTGGGCATTCTTTGTTGGATGTATGAATGAGTTCTTTTTAGGGATTATTGGGGCTGTTCCTCCACCAAAATTTTTTTTTTCTCCCACTGGAAACCCTCAGGAACTTCTAGTTCTCAGCAACTGAAGTTTTGTTGAACACAGTAATAATAATCTCTTTCATCTAATCTCTAATATGTCTTGATCCCAGCACTTCTTGCTGTTAAAAAAAAGTGTCAATAACTTACTGACAATAACTGTAAAATTCCACAGATGGAAGTGTGAAAAAGTATGCACTTTAGAACTGATAAAATAAGGTAATACTCAAAGTTAACATTTATTGAGCAACTACTAACTTCCAGGGAATACACTTTATTGTTTCTATAACCAAGTCAGGATGTATTCTCTTATTTTTATTTTGGAGATGAGGAACTGGGGTTTGGAGAGGTTACATTATTTACCTGTGGTCATACAGCTAGTAAGCAGTGGAGCTGGGATTTGAACTTGCTCTGTTGTTTCTCAAACCTCCTATTCTCAAGCACTGCTATCTTGTTTCTTACAGGAGGTGGCTTCTATAGAGGTCTGGCTCTCTGGTATTACAGTTCAATCACCCTGGACCTGTGGTTTCAAAATGTTATTTGAAGATCACCCATAAAAAATATCTAGGGACATTGTTTTAAAAAACAGACTTCTGAGCACCACTCCAGACATATTAGGCGGAATTGCTAGGGAAGAGGTCCAGGAATCTATATTTTTAACAAGTTTGCCTGGTAACTGTTAATGCCCATGGTCTTCGAACCCCATGTTAGTAACCCATTGGAACTCCTCTGATAAATGGTACCTTCTAGCTTTTTTTTTGTTTGTTTGTTTACAAACATGGCATTTGTTTATTTGCATCTAGTTGGAAGTTGCAAATGCCAACAGAAAATAAAAACTAGGAAGCCCCATTAAAGCCAAGAAAAGTGTATACACTCTCTTGACAAAGGAGAGAGCTGGATGAGAAAGTCCACTATTTTATAACATGAAATTTACCATTTCATCTACTTTGAAGTGTACAGTTCGCTGGTGTTAAGTACATTCACACTGCTGTGTGACCATCAAAGCCGTTCTTTTTAAGAGGTCACTCTAAAACCTCTTTTTTGCCTAATGTGTACTGGGACCGGTCTGGAACAGATAAGTTTGAAAAGAAATCCTTGGCTCCACTCCACAAAAATTAAAACAGGTGATCAAGTGATCTTAGTCAAGTTACTGAGATTCTTTGACTCATGTTTCATTTTCTCTAACTAGGAAAAATAATACCAACCACTGCCGCGTCATGGTTCCCATGAAGATCAAATGCTCCGATCTATTCCTTGTGAAGGTATGAAGTGCTTCATCAGAGCACACAAAGGCACTGGCCCGTCTTACTTTCTGCACTTCCATTCATTCAATTTAGCTCACTTCGAGAATTATTTACGAAGGCAGTATGGGCCGAATACACTTAGAAATGAAAAGATAAAAATAGCATAGTCCCTGCTCTCAAGAAGTTCAGATCCAGAAAGGAAAAGTAGGTAAAGTGATCATTATGCCACTGCACTGATTAAAATAAAAATCAGTAAGAAAATATAGAAAGTCCTGAAATAATAAAGGAGGAAATGTACTCTGTTATTGCTTGAAGTACTGTGGATGGCAGATGATCATCAAAAATGACTTGCAATAGAGTTTAAGTTTATATATACAATATCTTTAGTATCTACACATTTTTTCTTGCCAAGGCTTTGCTTCTCTCTCTGCTTGGAATATTCACATGATGTCCTTTAATTGGTTAATCCTCCTACTCATCCTTTGGGGCGGGGCTTGAACATTCTCTTTTGTAGCACTTTTCTTTGAAATGTGTTAACACTGGAGTAGTTTTCCTTCCTTGCACCCTGATAGAATAATATACTCAATTGATAGCATACTGGATTGTAATCATTAGCTTCCTTGTTGACATATCCCATGAGAGTTGAAATTTCCCTAGGGACAGTGAAAACGTCAACATTGTATCCTCCGTGCCTGATGCAATGCCTGGTTGTGGTCAATAAAACATGAAATTAAAATGCCCATCAATGATTAGAAAATTGGTATTATAATTATGGACATTACAATTCTCAAGAAAATTATTTAGCAGGTACTTGATGTCTTTCTTAGGGAATATTATATGAAAATGTCATCTGATACTCTGGCAAGTTAAAACAATGATGACTTGCTCTTTGGTTCCCTAAGATATGGTAGAGATATTTTTTTTTCATGATCCAAATGTCTTTAATGAAATCAGGTAAGACAAAGGTGAAGTCAAAGTTGTGTTAACATAAGTTAATATAAGTACCATGAATTTTAAGTGGTAAACAGTCTTTGAAAGCTTTTATTCAGCCTAAACTATAGTCTCAGTCTCAGTCTCAACTGATGGACTTAAAAATTCTTTAATTCTCTCAATACTGTGTCCAGGGATATGTGTGAGTTTCATATTGAGTCAAAATAGTATAGATAATAACCAGGAAATAATCATTTCCTGAATACCTGAGTCCATGACTTTGTGTCAGGAATTGCATTACTCATTTATGAAGACGCATAAAAAATGTGATCCTATTTTTCTCATCAAAATGACTGCAATATACTGAGGAAGATCAGCCACGCATATGTGAGTAAAGAGCAGACATCAACTCATGATGACATGCATGGAATACATGTGTAAATAAAATAATGGGATTTAACAATAGTGAGGTGGCATGCAAATCAGGAAATGCTTTTGAAAGAGGAGGGCATTAAGCTGGCTCTTAGGGACAGTGATAGGGATGGTCTGGTAAGAAGAAAGGGACAATTATTTCTAAAAAGGAGACCACAATGGAAAGAAGAGACAAAGGTACGTTATGGGTGACATCACTGGGGATGAGGGCTAAGAAAATAGTGTTTGCTGTATTTAACAATTAGAAGGAAAAAAAGAGGTTGTGTTGGGATTCTGAAACACTGACTAGAGGACTAAGAAGTTTTCAGTTAATCTCAAAAAGAGCAAAAAATTAAGAGAACCCTTCTTTCTTTTTTTTTAATTATTATTATACTTTAAGTTCTAGGGTACATGTGCATAACGTGCAGGTTTGTTACATATGTATACTTGTGCCATGTTGGTGTGCTGCACCTATCAACTCGTCAGCACCCATCAACTCATCATTTACATCAGGTAAAACTCCCAATGCCATTCCTCCCCCCTCCCCCCTCCCCATGATAGGCCCCGGTGTGTGATGTTCCCCTTTCCGAGTCCAAGTGATCTCACTGAGAACCCTTCTTTCACAAGACCTATTGTAACAAGGGATGTAGGAATCTTTGTGCAGGAACAACTAGAGCACGACATCTAATTGTTTGAGAACAGCAAGCCTTGTTGTTTTCTGTCACCTGAACACAGGTTTTTCACGTCAATGTACATACTAAATTCTGACTTTGTAAAAGTGGTCTATAAATATAGCCAATCACTATGACTTCCTTCTAGAATTTACAGACTTCAACTAAAATATGATTCTTGATCATGAAAAAAAATGCCTAGAAATAAAGACTTCATAAATAAAACTGTAAAACATCAAATCTTCACCAAAAAATGGCCCAGAGGCAGAAAATTATTGCAAATGACTTTAACACTTTTATTGAGATATAATTAACATACCAAAAGTTTACCCGTGTAAACTATACAATTCAATAATTTTTTAGATTATTTATGGAGTTGTGCAATCATCACCATAATCTTAGGACATTTTCATTACCCCCCAAAAAACTGTGTACTCATTAGCAGCTCTCCCTTTTCTAACCCCCCAGGTTGTAGCATGTATCTGTACTCCATTTATATTTATTGCTCAATAATATTCCATTGTATAAATATAACATATTTTTGTTTATCTATTTCTTGGCTGATGAAGGCAGCAGACTCTGTGAGGCAATTTTAAAATCAATAACTATCTCTGCTGGGGACTAGTATATTTACTATTCTCTTTGGTTCCTTTGCAGCACTTTTGTATTTGGTCTAATATTTCTTAGTGTAATAAGAGTCCATTTATTAGAGCATGGCTATCAACGAATGCCTACTGCTTTGGATGTCTCAACCCTCTTTAGATACTATACTTCTCTTAGAAGTCTTGTCTGTTCTGGTTCACCTCTAGACTTTAGATTGTATTGTTCTTCCCTTAATTCTACCTCCATATACCCACAACAGCTCTGCAATGCATGATACATTCTTTTGATCATGCTAGCAGAATTTGAACAGACTATAGGAACACCTTTTAATTTGTTTTGAATTTGAGATGAAACTGTTTTCAAAAATGGGAACTGATATATTTTCCTGCCATGTCTATCACCACATATGTGTATCCATGCTAATAACAGAGCTGAATGTACATATTCCATAATATAAAATATATATATCCTAAATATGTATGTATTTGTATATGTACACATGAAAGACAAGAAGTGGAGTGGGGAATAGAGAGACAGAGAAAAAGAGCATTTTTTTTTTGTAATTGGCATGTCTTTGCTTCTTATTTATTCTAAAGATTTTTAAAAGGTAGAATGTAATGGTGTTGAAATACTGCATCAGCTTTTAACAAGAGCCAATACTGCAATGCTGCTATTTTATTGCCCACAACGTATGGTTTCCAGTTGGGTATCCCATTAACCTTAGAGTGCAATGATATAATTTTAATTATATAAATTGAAACAGCAATGTATAATACCTATATCACTGTAAAAATGGATTCACTTTATGTGAAACTGTCTAAACTATGTTTCACTGTGAAGCAATAAATTTGCTTTAGATGGCAAACCGGCCTGTAAATTTAATTACTGGTAATTTTATTTTCCTCCATGATTTAACCTCTCTTAGAGTCTGACCGAGAAATATCATAAATCTGTACTTCCATGGAGTACTTTGGAAACTACTGAGTAATGATAAATGTTTGCCAGATTTTAACTTTAGAAAAGCAAAGAAACATAAATGTGGATGGTAAATGAGTACGCCAACTTGTAAATATCATTACAGATTAAATTCCTAATTTGATTAAAAGTATATTTACTTAATGAAACTCTTTTTGTTCCTATATCCAAGTAAATAATATATATCAGGGAAAAGAATTATTTTCATGTATTTAAAGATCCTAGTAACTGAGTATGTGTCAGAAAAAAATGAGTTTCACATAAAAGAGATATTTGCATTCGTTCAAGAGAAAGACTAGTTACACGTAGTACAGTCTTGCATAGAATAATCAGGTATCACACAGGTTATGCAGCATGAAACTCATGGAAGACTGCGGAGAGGATTGAAGGTGTGGGAGGAGTGCTCACCATCAATGCTTTCTATCCTTTAGAATTCCCTACAGGGAAGCTATTTCTAAAAAGGTAAAGGGGGGAAGCACGGTTACGAAGGGTGGAAATTAGTACCTTTCAATGTTAATTCAATGTGACTTAAGATCGTGTGCCTTCGTGTGAACAAAGAGGAGACTACAGTGTGGGTTTCAGATCCATGTCACTCAACCCAGAGTGCCTGAATCCACATCTGGCTCTGCCATTTACTGGTTTTCTGGGTAAGCCATTCAACCTCTCTGTACCTCCACCTCTTCATCTGTAAAATGGGCATAATAAAACTGCCTACCTCATGCTCGACTAGAGCTTGTGCAATGCTTGGTGAAGTGCTCAGCATAGAATAAGCACCTGATAGATGTGAGACTTGCCAAGCCTGTGTGCAATACTGTATATTTCTGTTTGCTCCCTCTACTTTGGGGATAACTTGAGGACTGGACTTTTGCTTTAATTACGTGAGAGTTTCATCCCCGATGTGTCATTTATTAGTGTTATGACCTTGAGCTGGTTTTTCTTTCTCTTTTAAACTTCTCTAAGCTTCAATTTCCTAATCTATAAATTAAGACTAACATTTAGAACACATTTCATAGGGCTGCTGGGAAAATTATTTGAGATATTAAGCACAGGGCCTTCCACATATTAATAACATTCAATGAATGTTACACATTACCATTTTAATGTAGAAATGCATACCAACAAATAAGGTTTTGGGAGATGCATTACAATTTAGGTAAAATTTTACATACCAATTATATCTATCAAAGTACAATTTAAGATAAAATAGAAAACCCTTTTTCACAGTTAAACATAGTATTTGTGAATTATATTGATGTCATTATCAATAAATACTTTAAACAATCCCGGTAAGCACTGAGCTATTTTAAGATACATCTTAAATTCAGAAAATTTAAATCCATCATATACAGTTTCTGAATTACAAAGAAGGATAATAGGTTCAAAACCCATATCCGGATGTATCATAATGTTCTGAATGTAAAAAGTCATTTTACAATTTTTGAAAGGCAATCTTAGGCTAATCTTTCCACAAAATGCACAAACCACCCTTGATTATGCAACTAGCAGATATTTTGAGGGAACTGAAGTCACATTCTCATGATATCGCAATTTCTGAACTGTATGTAAAAGAGAGTTGGGCACAGATACAAAAGCTGAAAGGCAACTTCTGGTTTTAAATGTGGTGGGCTATCGTGGGTGGGCCCTCAAGAATGGAGGTCTTGGGGGTGAGCACCGGCAACTCCAGCATCTCTGAGCTCTGTCAGCAGAAAGGTTCCTGCAGCAGCAGAGAGTGCTTCTCAATGCAGGCTGCCTGCTCTCCCAAGCACACCACCTTGATGGGCAGAAAGAAAATGGCCGAAGCACAGACAGCATTCAACACAATACGGAAAATCAAAGAAATGGCTGAGAGCTGTGTTGGAGTAAGAAAGAAAGAGAGGGGTTTCTTTCCATACCCAGGCCATATCCTAGGAAACAAAGATGAAAGAGAGAGAGAGAGAGAGAGAAAGGGTGATGGGGAGAAAAGGGGACTAAGTAAGAGAGGAAAGGAATAAGAGGAAAAAAGACAGCAGATGCAGAACATACAACAAAGAACAACTTGTGCAAAAGAAGGAAGAATAAGAGGACGGTTTTTAAAGCAGAGAGTTTTGAAACTGTCCATTTGATTTCTCTGATAAAATCGGTAGGAAGGTGCTTCTACTCTCAGACATTTTAAATTGCTTTACACCTATTATTCATTTAATATTCACAACACTAAGAAGAAGTAATTGATATCTCCAACACACAGACAAGGAAACGGAAGCTTAGAAAGATGAACACATTTGCCCCAAGCATTTAATAAGTATAGGGAGATACCAGTAGACAGAACAAAGTCCCTGCCCTCAGGAAGCTAAACATAAAATGACACAGGCTGGATTTGCTCTGGCTTAAAAAGATACTTGGTGTTTGAATGAGAAGAAAGTACAAATCCTTTGAATATGCACATTTAACACACCAGCCCTATTTATCCACTCTGCACAATTGTTTCTTTATCTTGTGGAACAAAAAGTTTTGCAATTAAGACATCTCATTAACTCTACCTTGACCGTGTCAGATCATAGGATTTCAATGAGACAAAATTAACTTTAACATTGTTAATGTAACTCAAATGCTTTGGTTGTTTTGCCAGCTGTCAATGGGTATTTTAACTCATCATACTTCTACTGAATCTCTTTTAATAATGTATGTCATAGCACTTCACAATATAAGTTGGTGGAGAACTGCATTCCAGCACCACCAACCCTTCCACTTGCTTGAAACTCAATTTAGATGCCAGAATAAACCCAGACACAGTTTTGCTGCGTAAGTCAATCTCCTACCCACCAAATCAATTCTGCCCAACTACTGTTCCAAAAAGGCACTTAAATCAATTTGCTACGAACGTACTGCATAAAATGATAAATGCACAAATTCTACTTAGCCATTCTACACTGATAATTAGCCCCAGTAGAGTCAAGGCTCACATTTGAACAGAGTTCTCTGTCTCAGTATATCTTTTTGAGGGTATTCACTGATGAAATAACTTCCACACATACGCTATGTGTACATTAGTAGGAAATTAACCACCAACATATGAATACATTTCATTTTATAAGGTTTTGGAAAATTTTGTTATCTTAAAAGAATTCAATGTAGCCTCTTCTGACTTACACTATTCCTTTTAGCTGCATTAGCTGGAACGAAGGAGACATCCTTTAAGGAATTAGTAGGAACTGACTGAAATTTGAAGGAAAAAGAAATCAGTGGATTAATTCCAAAGAAGTCATAACATTAACATTGGGGAGGGAAATGTAAAGTTTTTATTTACCCCCCCATGGAAAATGTTACATTGGTCACATCGCTAAGTGTGACTGAGTGACAGCTACTGACAGTGGAATGAACTTTAGGAAGGTGTAACGGAGATGATGCTGAGAGAGCATCAGAGCTGGAACCAGGACAACAGTGACCTCTGTCCCTGGCTAGGGCTTCTGGGTGACTTATAATATTGAAGAAAAATAAAACCCTTAGTGGAGGTTTACAAACAATGTGTCTGTATACACACCCACAAACCTGCATATTATAAAATTCTTATCCTTCTGCTTTGACTGAATTTGCATATTGTCGTTTGTTGTAAGATAGATTATCCTGAGCTACATACTAGGGTCTCCTTTTTCCTTTTCCTTTGTTACTCAAGTTAAATTTTCATCCTAAACATGGATTCAGATGCTCAGACCGACTAGATCTTAACTGTGAAGTACCACAACATAACTTTCATTGTGTTACATACAAAGGGATATAACTCCAAACCAAATGTTGGATTTACACTATGGCTTTTCCAAATACAGCTAATGAATGAATACCTTATGCAATTCTTCATAGCATTTTGACTCACAGAAAAGCTGTCTAAAATTGGAAGAGGGTAGAAGGATATACTATTTGTATTATCTGCATAGTTAAAAACAGTGTACACAGTTGGACTGAAGTTTTCCTTCATCAGACATATTGCTAGGTAAAGTTTCTCGGTAGAGTAGATCTTTAAAAATAAGATATAGTCTCGTCTATTTGATGTAGGCACGTGTTCTCTGACAGAATGTAAGGGTCCCTTCTACTTCAATGGTAATCATGGATTTGTTTGTTCTGATATTAAAGTTATATACCATTGGAAATGCAATGGAATGCAAAAAAGTGGAATAAAAGTGGAATAAAATATAAAAGTGGAATATAAAGTGGAATAAAATGGAATGGAACTGCAAATATCTATAATATGACAAAATACAAAATTCCAATATAAGAAAAACTGTTTTTAATGTCCCAATAAAACAATGCAGCCCCAAGCCATAGGGCACCCACATGGTTAAGGTAGTTGGAATAGGATTTAATATTAATTCTTGTCGCAGCATTAGAGAGGATATGCAACACTGTTCTCATTTTACTATGGAGAGACAGAAATGTACTTGATTCTCTAATGGTTGTCTGGAGATAAAAGAAGCATCATCAAAATACCATGAAGATTCAAAGTTACTCAATTATATTTTGATCAAGTTCAGAATGTTATCAAAGGTAATTTTCCTTTAGGAAACTGAGTTAATGACACTGAAAAAAAGAACGCACGTTCTTACTTACTAACTACACTCTCGGCAAGTTAGATATTTTAAATCATGTTTTCAGTAATCTGGGGAAAAAAAAACCACTGAGCTGTCAATCTTGAAATCACTGCAGTGGATTACACATTGTATTTTAATTTTCTTTGCAACAGTTATAAATCGAATAGTTTCAATAGTATTATTTTTTAATGTAAGTACTCTAGCTTTCATACCTCTTGAGTTTTCCCCATAAAGTTTCTAATTATCAGTTAATTTTAATTCCTCAACAGTCTAATTAATACTTATACTGTTGATGCTCTATTTCTTTTAAGAAAATCAAAATAAAAAAATGTTTTTTTCAGTTGGGTGTGGTGGCTCACGCCTGTAATCCCAGCACTTTGAGAGGCCGAGGTGGGCAGATCATGAGGTCAGGAGTTTGAGACCAGCCTGACCAACACGGTGAAACCCCATCTCTACTAAAAACACAAAAATTAGCCGGGTGTGGTGGTGTGCGCCTGTAATCCCAGCTGCTCAGGAGGCTGGAGGCAGGAGAATTGCTTGAACCCGGGAGGCAGAGGTTGCAGTGAGTCGAGATTGCACCACTGCTCTCCAGCCTATGCAACAGAGTGAGACTCCCTCACAAACAAAACAAAACAGAACAAAAAACTGTTTTTTTTTCTGTCAATTAGATGACAATGGAATAGAACAAAACCAATACATTGTCTCCAGTTTTTAAATAATCTAACTCAATCAAAACATTCAATAATTTCCCATGGGCGAAGTGTCCCCATAAGTAAAACATAGTAAGCATAAGTGGAAAAATGAAACTAGGTTTCCAAATAATCCTACCTGGATTTCTTCCAGTCCCTGAGCATATAACTATTACTATTTTCAGAGTAAAAATCATCACTTTAATTGAAAACAGTTGATTTAATTGTTTTTAATTGGTAGTAGTATAATTATTTATCTAATAATATTGAAATATTAGTACAACAAAAAATTAATTTTCAAGAAAAGCAATGAACATTCATAATTCAATAGAAAAAAATGTAAGTCCCTCTAGAAATGGTTGGAATATTTTTTCCTGTCACTCCCGAAGTAGAAGTAACTTTTAAAAATAATACTTCGGGGCCAGGCACGGTGACCCACGCCTGTAATCCCAGCACTTTGGGAGTCTGAGGCGGGCAGATCACGAGGTCAAGAGATCGAGACCATCCTGGCCAACATGGTGTAACCCTGTCTCTACTAAAAATACAAAAATTAGCTGGGTGTGGTGGTGCGTGCCTGTAATCCCAGCTACTCAGTAGGCTGAGGTAGGAGAATCACTTGAACCCGGGAGGCAGAGGTTGCAGTGAGCCAAGATCACACCACTGCACTCCAGCCCGGCAACAGAGCAAGACCCCGTCTCACAAAATAAAATAAATAAAAAATAATAATAATACTTTGGGAGCAGCTGTGGTGGCTCATGCCTGTAATCCCTGCACTTTGGGAGGCTGAGGTGGGCAGATCACCTGAGGTCGGGAATTTAAGACCAATCTGTCCAACGTGGCAAAACCCCATCTCTACTAAAAATATAAAAATTAGCTGGGTGTAGTGGTTCATGCCTGTAATCTCAGCCAGTCGGGAGGCTAAGGCACAAGAATCACTTGAACCTGGAAGCTGAATTTGCAGTGAGCCAAGATCGCGCCACTGCACTCCAGCCTGGGCGACAGAGCGAGGCTCTGTCTCCAAAAAAAATAAATTCATAAATAATAATAATATTACTTTGGGATGCTTTACATTACCATTGGGCCATATAAAAGTGCAGGCTTTTAAAGAAACAATCAGTATATTTAGTACCTTTAAACTGGGGCATTATTAGCATTTCAATATGAGTTAATATCTCGAAGGATTAGGAAATAAATATATTTCTTAAGTGTTTCAGAAAGACAATGAACAACAGTTAGGTAGATAGAGATAGACTGACACATGGAATTTTTGAGCTCCAAGTATTACCATGTAGATACAGGCTTGGTACAACCTAGCCTATGAAATATCCATTTTTTGTAACCAATCTTTTCTCTTTCTTCAGATTCACTTTCCACATTTTTCTACTGAGGAAAATCTGTGAATTCTTCTAATACTACTTTTCTTTCCTTTCTTCCTCCTCAAATGTCCAATGAGTAAAGTAGCTGAAAAACTCCAATGATTTTCAATGTATTGCTAACACAAAGCAATTACTTTTGCATTCATCGACTGTTTTCATGTGTGCACTTGTGTGTGTCCACGTGTGTAAGAGAAAGAGACAGTGGCTCTTTTAGGTTTTACTTTTTTTCTGAAAGCTCAACCTAGCCAGGCCTTGACAAACACAGACACTATGGACGCCGAGCTCTTCCGCTCCATCCCTCTCCTGCAGACAGGCTGCAGGTCTCCTGACCTTCTCAAACAGTTTGCAACCCTTTTCCTTAACATGAAACACAGGCTACAGCCTGCTCCTATGATAACTTCTTACCTTTTAACTTCATCATCTTCTTCTTATATCAAAAAAAGGTGTTAAAATTCAAAGGAGAGCAATGTTAGAATAAGTGTAACCTTGAACAGCCTTTTGACAATGGCCTTTTTTGAATAAAGCTAGTCCTGCTATTATAACTCAGGGCGTCCCTCATGACTGATCACTGCAGAGCCCACAGAGATCCTCCGCCTCCTCTAGCAAGGCAGTTGCATCTATCTGCCTGATCCTTGTCTCTTGCTCACCAGCCTCAGGAATTCCTCACTGTCTGCCCTGGTCCTCACAGATCCTGCTTCCTTCCCATCTGACAAAGAAAACCGTTAGGCTTGAAAGTTGTTGCCAAGAGATTTAGGGTTTTTCACTATTAATTGCCTGAGGAAGCCAGAATCTTACGGATAATGTGTGACTAACGAGGAAGAGGGCTGATGTTTTCTGTCCAAAGGATGGCCTGCTGAAGAACCTCTGTCCCTTCTGCAAGGTACTCCCTCGAGGCAAGCGTTGATCAGGATCACTCTACTGTGACATTTCTATCCTGCTCACAATCCACATATAGCACGGATTCCTAGACTTTTGCCTTTTGCTTTCTCTGCTGCCTTTGTTCAGTGAAAATACTAACAATAAATCGGATCCCAAACAAAAACATAATTTCATTTCATTCATAAACACATAATATCATTTACATGATCTCATTTGCTACAACACAGAGAAGTTGGGGTACATGGGATTTTCTGAACATCTATTTTGATGGAGTTTCCTATTATCTGTCTATACATAGAGTTAATAGTTAATAAGGTGAAGAGCTGGTCTTGAACTCAGGATTGCAATATTCTGTACCTAAAACTTAGTCAATTATTTGGAACAGAGAGATATGCAGAGGGGTGTTCTGATATAGCTATTTATTTTTCAGTGATGCATATTTTCCTTTATTTCTCCTTAATTTGCAGTTTTGATATTGCCCAGTCTGTGGTTTTCAACACTGCCTGACTCATTCTGATAGTAAGGAAACAGACATCTGAAAGGTTAGTCTGAAATACTGATTTTTGGCTTTTCTTGGCTACAGACACTAGAAAATCTGGATATAATTCCAAACACTTTCTCTAAGCTTCCCCTACGATTGCTGCTTCTCTCTTTCTTCTACAGCATCTGTCATTTAAAAAGTGGTGATTTCTCAGACTTACTCCCCATTTTTATGTGGAAGTGGTGTCCAGGCCGGATGGGAACCATGTAACATCACACTGAGCTGATCCTTTCCTTACCGCAAAGTAGAGATAATATGGTCTCCCATGGTAAAAGAGAAGAAACCGAGCTCATGGCCGAGATCTGTGGTTAATAATTCTCAGCTTCCCTCTTCAACAGCTTGCCTCCAGAGACAAACTGCCTTAAGTGGGCAAACCACTGAGAACATTCCCATCTGACAACTGTCTTCGAAGAAGGGTCAAAGGAATTAACCCGTAGTTAAGAGGGCAAGGGTGTGCTTAAGTACTTTAAGCACACAGACAGTTGTTGTGCACAGTGATGGGAGCAGCTGGTTTTTATCTCTGATGGAGAATGAACAAGAGGAAATGAACAGCACTTCGGTAGGAAGGATGACTTTTAGGCAAGAAGGAAGAAGCCTCAGTAACATGTATTATGCATCCACTGTGGCCAGGGCTTTGTATACTTTGTCTCTTTTAGCCCACTTGACATTCTCAGGAACTCAAGGAAACCACAGTTAAGAGAGTCCCTTCATTTGTCCTAAGTTGCAGATGTAGTAATTGGTAAAACTTGTTTTTGAGCTTAATGTTATAGAATCAAAAAGTCCTTTCCGCTACCGCAATGGTTCTTAGATTTTAAGAGAAGAAAAGAGAGCTTAGAACCCCTTGGATACTCATGAAATCTGTGGACCCTTTCTTGGAAAAATATACATGCACATACCCACAAGATCAGATACGTGCTTTTATCTGCTTCCTAAAGTAGAGAAGCTTAATAGATTCTCTGTACTAAAATGTGCTGGGGATCAAGAAATAACAGCAAAAACTGAGTCTGATTACAGCATAAAAGCAATACCCTGAAGCAGAAATGACGTCTAACAAAGAGGAGGTGGGTCTAATTCTCGTTCAGTTTTCTGACCCTCTATATATGCTTTTAAACATCTTCTTTAATGAGCATCAATATAGAGTTTGTATTTGTGAAAAATTCATTTGATTTTTAAAGATTACTTAAGATTCTTTTTAAATGGATCCAAATTCATAAAATAATGAATTCTTGAAAATATAATGCTTATATAAGAAACATCTCCATTTAAGGTAACATATTAATATAAAAATAAGAGTGGAAAGAGTAGTCTCCAAGCACATTGAATTACTGAAGTGGAAAGCAATTTATCATTTCAATAGCAGATAATTTAATAACAGGGTTGGGTGCAGAGCTCTCTGAATTAATGGTCAGGAGAGGGGTGAGGGGAATGGCAGAAACTGACATGATTCTTAGCAGGACAGGACTGATCAGTGCAGCTAGGGCTCAACTCAATCACCCCATTGCAGCTCCATTTGATGCATGAGATAATGAGAAGACATCTTATGTGTACAAATAAAGGGTCTGATATTATTATAAATACAAAGAAAGTATGGGTTAGGCTTTCTAGACAGAATGCAATTAAGTCGCAAAGTATGTAACAGAGACAAAGGCATTGGGTAGCACATGCAGAGATCAGCAGCCCTGCAGTATTGGAGAAAGCTTCCTGGAATAGGTGGATCTGACAATTAAATGGTGTTGCAATGCAGCGGGGGGGTAGAGGTGGAGAATTGTGAAACTGGCAGGCCAAGAAAACTCTAAAGAATTTTTATCTTAAAATGGAATTTCAAAGCAAGCACTATGTTTCTAAAAGAAAGTTATAAAAATGACAGTGGCAATAGCAAGGATTTATTGCACTGATACTGCACTGGGCGATCCACTGCTGCATTACTACTAATTCTAAAACGAATACTGTGATACGGTCAAAACGTTCTCTATTTACAGTTGATGAACCTTCCCAAGTTACTGCTTTTGACAGGATTCTAACATAGGTTTGTGTGACTCCTAAGCCTAGAGACAAGGAATTTCACTTATTAGGAAACCTGTCACAACGACAGTAAAACCCACAAGAGAGCTACACCTGAATATCAATTAAGTTGAGTTTTGTTTTGTTTTGTTTTTGTTTTGTTTTTTTAAGAACCAACCTTTAGCAAAACAGGAGAATACAAATAAAACAAGATGACATTCTTACACATTAGGGTGTTCACTTTCAGCTGGGCCCCAATAATTCTCCTTAAATGAACCTGTTTTTATCCGTTTTCATTTGCCACAATGGCAAGTGGTGGCAATGTTACTTTATCATTCTTTTCAAGAGTCCCAATCTATGCTTAGCCTCGAGTCTAGGAAAGTTAAGTCTGTCTTCTCAACTCAGAAAATGGAAACCCCCTAGGCAGGAGCCTTTCCTTCCTTCCACCTCTTTACTGGTATCTATAATATCCACAGTAATCTTTGTCCCAGGTACCCTCCTCTCCAAGGATAACACCCTTTGGGTGCACATTAATACAGACCCCTTCCAGCATTTAACTTGTGTTTCCTTTCTCCTTTCTAGTCAAATGGTATTGTACCTGCCAAATCAGTAGACTTTTCAATCCAGCATCTGTCATTTTGACTCCTTTGTCCTCCTGAAATCTCTGGCTGTGTCTCCTGGTTCTCATGCTGAGTGATCCATTTCAATCTAACATCTTGTTCCTCTTCTCCAGGGAAATTATTACATGATGAGGCTCTTCAGTGGTTATTAAGTTATCTCATTTACTTTCAAGGCTATAGTTACGCTCAAACATTCCAGAAAAATTTCTAAAATAAATACTTCCAGCACCTAAGACTGCTTGGTACTTAGTAAGCGCTTAATTCATACTAGCTAATCATTGTTATGAAGCCATTCCTGGTCTAGTTCCAAATTACTTTATTTTTATTTTTTATTTTTAGATTCTCTCCCCTGCTAATAGCTGATGACTTGATACTTCAGCTGTGCTTCAATAAACTTGTGATGAATGAATGAATGACTAATAAACTCAAATGCCTTGAGCTAAAAGTTATCTGCTTGGGCCAAAATGAATTTAAAGTTTATGAGAAAATGTATCATTTCCATGCCTTGTCCCCTAAAGCACCAATCCTTTGAACTTTTAGTCCTCAAGGTTTTGTCCCAGAGAAATATTGTAAGCCTGTGCCTGTTCCAAGAAGGTAGCTATCTCTCATGTGGAAAGAAATTAAATCCAATGTGCTTGTGTCTGCGCACAGTAAAATGTAAGTCAAAATTCCAGTAGCCTTTTCATGAGACCAAAGTGAATCCTTTGTGCCCTACCCCACACTTCATCTTTCAATAAAAGACTTTCTAATCACCAAAGCTGTGCATATGCACGCACAAATAATGGGAACAGTATATGTTGAAAATGTCACTGCATTCCCTGATATATTGCCCTAAAGAACTTGGAGATTTCCCAGGCATGATATGACCTATGAGAAACAAAATTCTATTCAGTTCTAAGATTTGTATTCATGTGACTTATTCTAGTCACTTTTAAACTATTAGAAAAAGGGGGAAAAAGCCCTTTTCTATTCACCACGAAATAGCAAAATTTTCCCTTTCATTTATTTTACTTAGTCATCTTCCTCATCTGAAAAACTTTCAATCTAAAACACATCTAAACACTCCGTAGAAACACAATAAGTAGACGTGAAACTGTAGCCTTTCAATTGAAAGGAAAATTCCACAGAGTTTGCTGGCAGTACAGCAAGGTCTCCCAGTCTTTCCTCTTTCCTCTCAAGGTAAATCTCATCACTGAACATGGAAACTCTGCTCCAGTCCACATCCTCTCCAACTCATCCTCCACGTGACTCACTGAGAGTAACTTTTTAATACACAAATGTGGTCACCACATTCCTATACTGCTTTCGAAGCTTTCAAAGTCTACAAAATATCATTTCGCTCCTTTCTGAGTTTCACATCATAGCTTCCTCCTTGTTCCATAACCTTCATAAAATTGGTCCCCCTTTCTAAATGCACTCTGCCTCCCTCATGTGGCAAGGAGACTTTGTACACACTCCCTTGCCTGCCTGCCCACCACTGCAATCTCTGTTCTCCATTGGTGGAGAAAGAGAAACTCACCAAGATCTCATTCGAATCCAGTTTGCCTTTCCCCAACCTTTTTCCTCTCCCACCCTCAACTATAACATTTATATTTTTCTTTCTGTTCTCATGCAGCAATCTATTCATACCTTGATTAAATATTTTTTTGTTGTAGCTACCATATTGTTTTATTAAAATTACTTTTAAAAAATATGTGTTGGGCTCTCTTATGAGGCTAAATTTTGCATAGGTCATGATGATTACACAGATAATGTTTTTTTCCCCAGTAAAAGTACTTTATAGACCTTATAGAGTGAGAATAAAATGGTTAAAGTATAAAGTTCTGGGCTGCTGTATAGTAGATGGAATGTTTGATAATCCACAAGGGAATGATCATAGTCTAACTTGTGAGCAGGTAGGACCCATGTTTACAAAGACTTTCTACGGCTTGGAAGTGACTGTTTCTGAGCAAATCCCAAGGGCTATCACAGCCTTAACTCAGAAAGACAGAAAGGGTGCTGACTATGGGTACGTGTTTGCATACTGTGTGTATGTGTATGTATTTTTGCAAGTGCAGGCTGGATCTGGGATGGGGGGGATACAGACAGAGAGAGAGAGAGACAGTGAGAGAGAGACTGGATAGGGGAACATGTTCCTCAGCTTACTGCAGTCATTATTTTGCAGCAAATCCACATTGGGGGCAAGCAAGCTTATCTAGAAAAACTGTTAGATATAGTGAAACTGTGTAGTTGAATCAAATTTAAGTAGGAGATTGAAAATTTTTTGCCAGTGCCATAAAGATTTGATGTTAAGAAAACAGTAACCTGTGCCAGGAGCACGAAATGTATGAGCTTAAAGAAAGTATCAGTGAATGATATAAAATCCAGGTTGTAAAAAAAGAGAATGTCAACTAAACCAGGACCCAGCAGTCCCCTTTTGCCACAGTGACCACATGTTTTCACGAGTTCCTGGTTGAGGGAGGATTTAAAGTCAGTATTAAAAGCACATTGTGTATTACTTAAAAGTTTGCTGTTATTTATTTATTTTTATTTTTTGGAGGCTTTGGCCATTTTCAATTAACCCCATTGTGGCTCTGAATAAAAAGTCTTGGTAACAGAAAGATATTTCAGTAAAGCTAGGGTTATAGTTTTAATTGCAGTGGAAAATCTTGTACCGAGAATGTAAATAAAGGCCAAAATGTTTTGTAAAGGCCTGGTCATCAGTGTTTGTGCATAACTTCTCAACAGACGAGTCTCTTAAAAATTATGCCCAACACACTCGCAAATGTTAAAACAACAATTAAATGCATTCTAGTTGGATATTTAAGAAATGGAATCTATTGACATCTTACAAATAAATCCAATACATATCAAATAATAAAGGTTACAAAAGAAACTTCCAGAATTTTAAAATTACTACAATTCCACACTGATCTGAGAAAATGGCAACTTCAAATTCAAAGGTAATTTTGTGTAAACAATGTCATTAAACAGATGAGATCATTTCAGCAAATTTTGAGCTGTCCCATATTTATTCATTGTGTTGTTTTCTACGGCCCTGTATCTCAGCATTGCTTTTTTTTTTTTTTTTTTTTTTTAAGGCTGTATATATCAGCTGAAGTTCAGAATATACTATGCTATTTACAGACCTGCAGCAGTCAACATCTGTAGAAAGGATTCAGAAATTGATTTAAAGTCTGCAACATAAGCATATCCAATCCTAATAGTACACAAGACCATATATCTTCTTTGAGAGACTGACACATGGTCCCCACTCTGACTGGTGATAATGCATCCCTGCCAAGCCCAGATGTAGTTTCAACTCCAGGGAAATGCAACGTAATGATGAATTGGTATAACCCAATCATGCTAACATTTGTATTTGGAAACCCTACAGTGTAGTACCGACAACATTTTTTTTATTTCCCCTAACCATGTTTCTTTAAGTACATCAAGATGTTCTGCCAGGATGACAAGCATATGATCAAATTAAATGGTATATAAAGATAGGGCAGACTGCTTTCCAAAGCAAAATTTCATAGTTGGAACTTTTAACAATTAATTGCACTTCTGGCAACCCCACTGAAATTTAAATTAAATGGTATAACTATTTCATTAGAAGGCTTTGGCAAAATAAGCCTAATAGATGGAAAACTTTATATAATTAAAAATGGCAAGTGATCCGCTTTCTGTGTGCGTTTAAGTCAATAGGTCTTAACTCTATGATGTCTTTTTCTCCTGCTATGTGGTGAGTTCCTCAAGGGCAGGAGCTGAACTCTATAATCTATGGTTCTTAACAGAGTTCATGGCACAAAGCAGGCACTTAATATATATTACTAAATCTTTGTATGGGTTCAAATATTAGTAGATTGTGAGTTTTAGAATCCAAGTTTGAATCAAAGGCCTGCCATTAATGAAATCAATGGCTATTATAAATGGAATTGTTCTTCCCTCGCACCTCCCAATTCACATCACTTGACTTGCTCTCCTCAATATCTCCTTATTTAAATGGGTCTTTGCAGAAGTCTTCAAGTTAAAACAGGGTCATTAGGGTGGGCCTTAATCCGATATTATCAGTGTCCTTATAAAATGGGATAATTCAGGCACAGAGTCAGAGACCACAGAGAGAACATCATATGAAGATGAAGGCAGAAATTGACATTATTTTTCTATGAGCCAAGGAAGACCACAGATTGCTGGTAAACCACCAGCAGCTAAGAGACAGGCATGGGACAGAGTCTTCCTTCAAGCCCTCAGAAGGAGACAACCCTGTGGACACCTTGATCTTGGATTTCAGACTCCAGAACTGTGAGACAATAAATGTCTTTAAGTTACAAAGCTTATTGTGCTTTGTTATGGAAGCTCTAGCAAACTAATGCAATGGCCTAGAACAAGGCATTTCACCTCTATGTGTCTTACATGTAAGATATAATTAATACTTCAGTATTGTGTTTAACACATGGTAAATGTTCAATGAAAGTTTCCTGAAAATGATAAAGGAAATAATAACTCATCCAATAAATATTTATTAAGTACATTTTACGTGCAAAGCCCTGCTCAATTTTCTGGGGAAACAGCTGTTAAAACTTGCCCTTAGAGAGCTAACATTCTAATGAGAGAAGAGAGACAACGGCAGATAAGTAAACAGTATAGTATGTCAGACAACAAGAAACTATGGAGAGAAATAAAGCAGGGAAGGTGAATATGAAGTAAGGGGTCAAAGGAATATAATTTTATATAGGCGTGTCAACAGTGGTGACATCTGGAGAAAGGCACATAAACCACATTAAGTAAGTAGCACATTGCCTAGGGAAGAATATTCTAGACAGCACAAATGGCCAGTGCAAAGGCCCCAGGGTGGAAATATTCCTGACATGTTGTGATAACAGAAAAGGGGCAAGTGTCGTTGAACAGAGAGATCAGAATGTTAACAGCAGGAAATGAAATCAGAGAGGGAAGTCACGGAGACTGTGGGAGCCAAGATTAAGCTAGGGGCTGGTGTTGGAGCCAGTAGGCTGCTTGGAGGCTGACATGGTTTGGCTGTGTCCCCACCCAAATCTCATCTTGTAGCTCCCATAATTCCCATGCGTTGTGAGAGGAAGCTAGTGGGAGATGGCTGAATCGTGGGAGTGGGTCTTTCCCATACTGTTTTCATGATTCTGAATGGGTCTCATGAGATCTGATGGTTTTAAAAATGAGAATTTCTCCATACAAGCTCTCTCTTTGCCTGCGGCCATTCACTTAAGATATGACTTACTCCTCCTTGCCTTCTGCCACGATTGTGAGGCCTCCCCAGCCATGTGGAGCTGTAAGTCCAATAAACCTTTCTTTTGTAAATTGCCCAGTGTTGGGTATGTCTTTATCAGCAGCATGAAAATGGACTAATACAGAGGCAACTGCAAAGTATGAGCAGAGAGGTAACATGGTCTACCTTATGTTTTAAACAGGATTACCTTGGATACTGTTTGGAGAATCACAAGAAGGGAGGTAAAGTGGAAGTAGAAAGACCAGATAAGAGAGTATTCCAGAACTGGGGTGAGTGCTTAGGTAGCTTGAATCAGGCAATGGAGATGTTGAGAAGTGATATGATACTGGATATACTATGAATTTAGAGTATTCAGGACTAGCTTCAGGACTGGACATGCGGTATGAGGTAAAGAGGGGAGTCAAGGATGACTCTTAGTTTTTACTTTTTTTTTTGAGATAGAGTCTCACTCTGTCACCCAGGCTGGAGTGCGGTGGCACGATCTCAGCTCACTGCAAGCTCTGCCTCTCAGGTTCATGCCATTCTCCTGCCTCAGCCTCCCGAGTAGCTGGGACTACAGGTGCCCGCCACCATGCCTGGGTAATTTTTTTTGTATTTTTTAGTAGAGACGGGGTTTCACCATGTTAGCCAGGATGGTCTCGATCTCCTGACCTCGTGATCCACCCACCTCGGTCTCCCAAAGTGCTGGGATTACAGGCGTGAGCCACCGCCCCGGACTACTTTGGGTTTTTTTAAGTTGAGGTCTCACTCTGTCACTCAGGCTGGGATGCAGTGGTATGATCATGGCTCACTGCAGCCTCTACCTTCCTGGCTTAGGGGATCCTCCCACCCCAGCTTCTCTGGATGCTGGGACCACAGAGGCACACATCGACACGCAGATAATTTTTAATGTTTTGTAGAGACAGGGTCTCCCTATGTTGCCCAGGCTGGTCTCAAACCCCTGGGCTCAAGTGATCCTTAGGCCTTGGCCTCCTAACGTGTTAAGAATACAGGTGTGAGCCACTGCATCTGGCCTGACTTCCTAGTTTCTTGACTTCAGCAAGGAGAAGATGACATTCATGAGAAGGAAAATTTGCAGGAGAAGCCAGCTTGGGAGACGGCACCAGAAATTCAGTTTCGCACATGTTAAGATGGAGATTCTGCCTAGCAGACATCCAAATGGAGATGCGGGGGCGGCAGTGGTATATGAGTCTGGATTTTACAGAGCAGGTCCTGACTAAAGATAAATTTGGGAGTCATTACAGAATTAAAAAACCAAGAAATTATATGAGATCACTAAGTGAATGAGACAAAATGCTTACATTTATTAAGTGCTTACTGCATTCCAAGCCATTTTCTAAATGCTTTACATATGTTATCTCATTAATCCTTGTAACTAACTCTGCGGTGATTCAATAGTTTGCATTTTCCATTCCCTCTCATTTTTAGACTTTGCCTAGTTTTACAAAGGAGGCTGTTACTCATCAATTTAAGTGTTGTTGATCATGACCAAAAGAGAGCAACAAAATTATTTTGACCCTAAATCAAAGGTCAGCAAACTTTTTCTGAAAAGGGCCAGACGGTAAATTTGTTAGGCTTTGCGGGCCGTATCTTTTGTAGCAATTTCTCTACTCCATGGCTGTGCCTTGAAAGCAGTCATCAACTACTCACGAAAAAATTACTGTGGCTGTGTTCCAATTTAACTTTATTTACCAATCCAGGAAAAGGCAGGATTTCACTTTAGGCTACAGTTTGTAGACCTCGATCTAAATGTGTGATTTGAATTAATTTGATGTTTTATATTGATAAAATCAGAAGACAAATAACCTAAAAAGTGCAATATTTTCCAGTAAGCAATCCACTCTGGGTAATAAGTTTTGATGCTTGCAGACTGCATATTACAGTGGTCTTAAAATGAAGAGCATCCTGAAATCTAGGAAATTCCGGAAAACACAAGGCCTGGTGGGATCATTCCAGATTTTCCATACCTTAGAGGCCTAGCCATGGAAATATGGTAGAAGGAAGGGGGCTAGGTACATGTACTGAGGCACTGTTTGCCTAACAAGCATACAGTTTTTACTTAGATTGTATGTGTAAAGAGGTAGTGTGACTTTGGGGAAGCTACTGCATATTTTGTGCAGGGGAGGGTCATCTTATTATTTTGATTCTTAATTCTTTACTCTGGAAAATAATTATTTCTGATAATCTACTTAACTGAAGTCTTACAACATCAGGACTTTTGTCTTCTGGATGCTTACTATATTCAAGAAGATTCCAAGGTAACAAAATTGACTAACTTCAACTGAGTGAGTTACACTTTGTAAGAAGCATGGCACATACCCTGGTACAAAGCAGGCACTCAGTAAACATCAGCTCATTCAGCCACTCATTCAAAAACTATCTTGTACTCAAGTCTTTAATTGACTCTATAATTCAGATCTCTATAAATCCTTACATGTACTCATAGTCATCCCACAAATGCAAGTTACATTTATCTGGTTGACTTTTCACGACAGGATAAAGTTAACATTTAGCCTGACCTTCTAGGCATGCCACAATCCATTTTTACCTATTTGCTTATACCTATGACTTCATTTGGAATGCTCTGATCCAGTTAGAGCCAACACCCTATTATTCTTCAAATAAAAACTTTCTAGAAAAATTTCTTAAGATTTTATTCATGTTCTTTTCATATGGAATTTCCTTAGCCTGCACTAAATGAAATTTCCTGTCCATTACTAAATGAAGGCATGTCTGCTTTTTCCAGAACCAATTCAGTGTGGCCCTTCTCAACCGCTCCAGTCCATGATGTTTAGTCCCTTCTCTAAAATCTTACAGCACTATCCTTTGAACTACACTCATTTAATTACAAATTTTTTAACACTCAACTCGAAAGCCTTAAGCATGTATTCTCTTAGCCATACTCATTTCATTATTAAATTGTGCTGTGTTACTAAACTGCAAACTCCTTGAAGTCCAACACCACATGTTTTTAATTTTTCTCCCAGTGGAGTTAAGGACAGTGCCTTGAATGCAGGGGATCAATCAGTATCTGCTGTGTGCAAGGACCACTGGTTGTCATACCAACTAGAAATTGTAGCCACCTACACTCCAGAGAGCATTTAAAATCCTTTCCCTAGGAAAAGCCTGCCCATACACACTTTCTCACAACTGAGTGAAATAATGAATGAATGATCTCAGGAATTTAGTCCAAGAAAATAAGGAGCAATGTTGCCACACATTTTTATGAGGAAAAAAACCTTTTTATTTTAATAAACGTATAGAACAAGTTAAATGTCCACTAATAGAAGATAGGATATATATATATATTACAGTTTAGGACCATCGGACAGTAACTAAATTAATAATTCTATAAATAATGAATAATATGGAAATATGCTTATGGTACAGTGGTAAGCAAATATGTGGAAGACAATTCTATATGCCATATGTTCTCAATTTTTAGAATTTAGATAACTTTGACATGCACCTTGCTTCCATACACTTCTTTCCATTTCAACCATCACTCCTCTTGGTCAGGTCTTATCACATTTCCCCTGGGCTACCATATTAGCTTTCTAAACAGACTTCCTAGTTCCAAATTGTTTCTTCAAATCTCTACAATTCAGCCCCCAATTAAAGCATCTACCTACATTTCCATTTATATCTTGCCAGTTTCCATCCATCTATGATCCAATCCAACCATTTACTGAAAATACTTCCCGCTGTCTTCATATCCCTCAACATTTTCCCAGGGCTTCTGCTCATCCACCTCTAGTCATAAGACTCTTTTCTTGTCTTAATGGTGAAGCGCAGTTTTCTTAAAACACTACAAAAGCCATTCCTTCCTCTTTTCCTTTTTCTTAGACAGAGTTTCGCTCTTGTCACCCAGGCTGGAGTGCAGTGGTGTGATCTCGGCTCACCACAAACTCTGCCTCCTGGGTTCAAGCAATTCTCCTGCCTCAGCCTCTGGAGTAGCTGGGATTACAGGCATGTGCCACCATGCTCAGCTAACTTTGTACTTTGAGTAGAGACGGGGTTTCTCCATGTTGGTCAGGCTGGTCTCGAACTCCCGATCTCAGGTGATCCGCCCGCCTCTGCCTCCCAAAGTGCTGGGATTACACGTGTGAGCCACTGCACCTGGCCTCCTTCTTCATTTTCATATTTCACTTCTTCCCACTCCCTGCATGCATCCCAACCTGTGCTGTGTCATTCCCTTTAAGGTCAGTATCTGCCTTCCCCTGACAGCCATTCCCTGGAGGTCAGAAACACTGTTATTCATATTAGTATTTCTCCAAGTGCAAAACATGAAGCTTTATCCACAAGGGAGTCTAGAACCTTTTAATTCAATTGAAATTATAGATAAGCATATTTTAAGTTCTGAGTCTTCAAAGTGAAGCTTAAAAAAAAAAACTCTTTCTAAAACCATCTATTAATAGAAAGATTTGGGGGGTCAGAATTAGTCATTTAGGGAACTTGACCCTCTAAACATATGTATCACTCACAGTAAATAAAGATGAGTACCTATAACTTAAAATCCACGATAGTATATAGAGCATGTTTGAAGTAATCACAAAGAGGCAGATAAATTACAGATAAATTGCAAAGACGGTTCTGCAAACAGAGGGAAAGCCGGAGTTAAAAACTCACTGGCTGGTTGGGCACCTTTGTTCAGGGAGTAACTTGCCCAACCATAGGACATGGCCCTGAATTACTATTCCCTTTTTAAGAGGGTAGTTTCAAACTGTTTCCTAAAACTAAACCCTGGTCTCAGGATACAATGGCAAAAAATAGCTTCGTATATTTACAGAAGGAAAATAACATGACATTTTATTGTGACATGAAAAGAATATGCAATGTATCCTGTCCAACACTGTGCAGCCTACCATTCTAAATGGGAGACAGGAATATAAACACAGCACACTCTGGGAATCTGAAAACATATATCTGGGCTTCTTTATTTAAGTTAATCATTATGTCATATGTTAACAATATGTTATTATAGGGTTTAATTGCTTGTGTGTCTAACAAGTTCTCTTGTCAGTTAACCTTTCACCCATAGATAGATAATGAAAGGCCACCTCTGTTGTGTCGCTGTGTAGTTCATTAGGCAGAAACGCCGACTGTTTCCTCTACCAGTCTTAAGTCAACACAGTGCCTATCCCAAGCCAAAGGCATTCTAACAGCTTCTGGTGGCTTTCATCTGGCTGGTGGTTGCTGTAAGATTCAGAAGCTAGCTAAATAAAGTATGTGATATCCACATACACACACACAGTCTGAAGATATATTTTTTTCTAGCATTCCTTTGGAAGCATACCTTAAACTCACAGATAGCAACAGTACAGTTGACAGCACTAGTTTTTAGGAAGTGGAGGAGGAAGTGTGAGAATGCAATGTGGCTATGAAGAAAAAAAAATCATCTTTGTGAATTTTTAAAATTCAAATGATTCTTCTTAAGCATATTCTACCACAGTGAAAACTGTGCAAATCACTTAAGTACTTTAATTAAGCAAAGAACACACCCCTCACATTTCTGTTTTCAAGATTTATTTTTGCAATTAAGGTAATGAATCTATTCAAGACAATTTCAGTTTTTTAAGAGTTCTCCTAATTGTATAATTTTTTCCAGCTTGTAAAATGCCTGATAAGAGCTCTTCAGATTTTCCAAAACATTCCTCTTACATCACGTTGTGAGACATACTCTGAAGGCAGCATTTATGCACTTGGAACAGGATACTCAGGGTCCAGGAACAACACCTATTAACTCTAAAATTAAGTAAGTCACTTTGCTTCACACCTCTGGTGGCCAAGTATTTAAAAAAAAAGAAAAAAGGCAAACAGTCTGCAGCTATGAATGAAGGCTCAGGAGTCCTTTCATAATATTCCAGTTGATTGTGGTCCTTGTTGAGAGGTCTTACCTCATTTCCCACACATTTTCTGACCTATTTTGTCTGCCTTTTCTCAGAAGGATTTTTCTTGCTTCACTGTGGACTAAGCAGTAAACTAATTATCTTGTTCAAATCCCTTTGTAACGCCCCTAATCCTATTAGTTATAAGAATGTCTGAATACTGATTGCAAACCTTTTTTTTTTTTTTCTTTCTGTCTTTTTAAAGAGAGAGACAGAAAGAGAGAAACGTCCAGTGGTTTTGTCCTAGAGGATGGGGAGGGGTTGCAGTGAGCAGCTATAGCCAGTTCACTGAAGGCAAAGGCAGTTCTGCCCAGCCAAAATTGCAGCCACCTCACAGACAGAAAAATTTCTCTCCTGCATTCCTTCCTTCCTTCCTTCCTTCATTCACTCATGTTCTGTGTCTGTCTGAGTCTGTCTCTCTCTCTCTCACACACACACACAGAGATGTACTTACACACACACACACACACACACACACACACACACAGAGATTTAGTTATCATTTATATCAATTGGAATGTCTTACAATAATCACGTTCCAAACACTCCTACTCACAGTAGAGCATGCGGAACCCTGGTCCCAGCCAGAGTTCAACTTCACTTTCCTCCTATTATCAGGGACATTTTAATGAAGAGGGTGACGTTATTGCAAGAAGTCAAATAAGCCATATGAAGTAGAGGAAATGAACAAATGTTACGGTGGACCTTGACCAACCCTTCCAGTCTTAACTTCTTTTCTTCAAAGAACTCTCACAAGTCTTGTTAAAGCACTCTCCCTCTGCCTCTGCAGAAGATGCCAAGACCACTGCCTCCTGCCATCTATGACTGAGGGAACTTTAATCACTTTTCCTTTTTTGTTCCCACTGGGGAAGGAGCCAGACTGCAGCGAAAGGCTTGCAGTCAGAGTCGATGTTAAAGAGCATGAAATTTATCTGACTTCCATAAAAGACGCGTTTAGCCCTTCCATTCCTGCTTTTGCCAGGCGGGCTGCTCTGGGGATAGCTGCTCTGTCTTAAAAAAACAAAAACAAAAACAAAAAAACCCACAAAGACTTGCTTTACATATAGAGGCACAATATTACTTCTTAGCATCCAATTTTCCCAGTCCACCTCGCCTGCCTACTCCATCCCCTTCCAAAACAGTCTATGTTCTTGACATGTAAAGTCAACTTTTTACAATTAGTAAAAGTGTCTCCTTATTGCATTATTTTTTTCTGATAGTAAAAGAAGGTATTGTTTTAGAAAGGACCTTGAAGAAGATATGATTTGAGAGAGGAAAACCCATTCGTTAACATTATTTCTGGGACCTGAGAAAACTTACAAACATGGGGAAAGTGTAGATTCCTTAGATCCGATCTCAGGCTGCCAACATAACACGGTTCAAATACTAAGTGCTTCTATTTTGATCTATCGCCATCTTTAGCAACCAAACAGTCTGTTAAGACACAGAAAGTTGGGTTTCTTCTGGACAGTTAGTTGACATACAAGAAAAGAGTTAGTGAGTGTCAAGTGTGTCTGTCGATGGTATAGATGTACATGTGGATCTCAACGTAGAGCCCGTGGTAAAAAGGAAGTGTGTATCACTCCTGGGATACACATGGCCTGCTGCTCTAAGGAAAGTAAAGGCCTAAAGAAAGTGTCATGTCCTTGTTAGCAGTAAACTGTAATGAGAATATGAGGCCCCGTGGGCGGGAGCATGAGCAAGTTGTATGGTACTTATACAATGTGTTATTGAATGCAGAAATGATTCTAGGTAGTTGAAGGAAATGTGTTTTATACAACAGGATACATAAATAAATAGGTAAGTAACTTGTGGTGAAGGTTAAGTTAAGGATTATTCATTCACAGTAAGTCTTGTCCCAAGTAAGAGGTGAACTATAAATTTAGTTGTGTTCTTGGCAAAGAGAAAAGATGTTCTGTCTTCGATATTAAAACATACCAGCTATCCAGGAAAAACACACTTTTTTCCCTGACACTGCAGTAGAGAGTGCATCTGCCTGAGAGGCCACATGAGAAAACAGTGCATAATGTCCTCAAAAACATTTCTACATAAATACAAGAGTAGATGTCTCAGCAGCATCTTAGAATATCCCTCAAGAAAGTCAAGGGCATAATAGCAAGTGACGATGCTAGGACCAAATTCACATAGCTGAGTATGAGCCTGCAACTCCAATGGTCTAGCTTGTAAGATATACCCTAAATCTGAAAATTATTAACGTAATATACGACAGTACAGAACATGTGTAAAGAAACAAGAAAAAAAGAATTTAAAAAAGTATGCTAATCTAAAAATAGTAATTCTTACAATGTACTTCCCAGACTGCTTAGTCTGTGTTTCTTTCAGTACGATACAGCCAACATCTTATGTTCTGTATAATTGTAAAAAACTCATATAAACTTTTCCTGGTTGGTTTAATTTTAGTTTTTCTTCAAAGGCACTAAATAAAAATATAATCTGTTATCCTCATTTATTTAGAATATGATAGATGGATTTTAATACTCTCCACTGATGTCCACTGCCAGCAGATGAAATCCAAGCATGGCCTAAAGAGATCGACTAGAGCTGGTCCCTCTTCACCCTTCAGCTTCATTTCTTGCTACTCTCTTCTTCACTCATTGCTATTTCTGTTACTCAGAAACAACAATATAAATTTATGGCACAGGGATTTTCCATTTCCTGATTTCTCTCGCTCTCAAATGCAGTTGATTCTTTGCTCCTTCTCTGCATTTGGGATTCAGCCGAAATATTCATTTCTCAAAGAGGCTGTCTCTGATCCTCCTGTCTAAAATAGCTCTCCCCTTTTCCCACTCCATCCCATAACCCTCTTTTATTTACTTCCTGTTAATGTTATCTGAAATGATCTCATTTGCTTCTCAAAAATTTATTCATGTATGTAATGATTACTTCTAGGTTCTGCACCATCAAATGTAAGTGCCAGGAAGACAGAAAACTTTTTGCTTCATTTATGTCAATAACTGTGAAATAGAATAGGCTCCTTCATAAATATTTGCTGAAAATAAGAATGAACTAAATTTTCCATGAGAAAAGACAGTGTCTTTCCAAATATAGAATAATGACTTAAATTACCATCCACATTTTAACATTTAGAAAAATTGGGATTGCATAGGAAACTTCATGGAAACATATGAAAAAAAATAATTTCTGCCTTGATTAGGAAACAAGCAGAGGAACCAATAAACTCCCACCGAAAACCAGTCTTTAAATGATATAAAATTACTTTCCGTCTATTTTGAAAAGCACCTCTGTGTGCCCAGGATATGTCCACAAACTTCATGTGTTTAAGAGGCAGCCTGATCCCCATGAAGCAGCTTCAAAAGAATGTCAAAGTCAAAACATCCATCTGTGCCATAGAGGACCTGACAGCTCATAACAAAACCACAGCAAATGGACTGACTTCCTAAGACACAAAGCTCCGTGAATATGGAGGAAAAGTGATGTGATTTGCTAGCCAGCAGCTCTCAGGCCACAGCCCCTCCTAATCCCCAATTGATACTGACAACTGCAGTGACCAGGGCTAAAGTGGACTTCAACTGGTGAGCAGGATAGATGCCACTTTAGCATGTCAGCAATTTCCCATTTAAAATTAATACTGTACAAATGCCCTTCCATTAGCAGAGTCAAATTATAGTCCTGGAAGCTCTTGTTTAATGGAGAAAAGGATGCAGAATACTACAGAAGTCAGGCCAGAACCCAATGGAAAGTCTAGCTGTTAGATGGAAGGAGAGATGATCCAAGAATTGTAAAATACTGTATTTTCTATTGTGGCCACTTAGGGGCACTCAAAGGCCTAGATATCACTTTTTGAGTCCATATTATAGAACCCAACATTTTTAGTGTGAAACAGCAAACAATATGTAATAAATATATCTCAGCATATTTTCCTAGTGAGTATCAGTTCTCCTCACATGAATACAACTAAGTTTTCTTAGTTAACAATAATGAAAAACTTCAAAACACATTTTGAGGAAGAGAAAAGCAAGTAAGTGACTACCATGAGTTAAGATAGTATTTTCCCCTAGGTAAACAACAGTGGATATGACAGTTTAAAAGGCACCAGGGGACTCATGTGGCATGACGGCAGGGCTCCATCTCACCCTGAGTGGCAGGTATGCAGGCATTTCCTTTATTCTGTATATTTATGTGGGATATTCTGTGTACATGTGTGTGTGCTCTGCAAAATAGTAATTACTTCTGATCACGGTTACATTTTACAATCTGAACTTTAAAAATACATACTAAAAATAAATTTGAATCCAAGAGCTCTAAGTACAGAGATCAAACATATGACATTAAGAGTCAAACATGGGTTTAAATCTACTTCTTTTACTCCCTGTGAGACTTAGTCCTCAGCTTTCTCTTTGCTGTGAACGACTATGAACGTGCAGACTTTGCATTGTTGTACTGTGAATGAGATGAGTGAGAAGTAATTAGCACAATATGGATCATGGGGTAGCAATTCAAAATGGGTTTTCTTCTCTTCCAAGTCCTTCAAGTTTGTAATTTAGGTCAGAAGACTTAGAAATGAAGAGAGGCACAGTAAAAAGTATAGAGAACAATTGATTAAGAGACATGAATTTCAATAACATTCTATATGTAGTTGGGGAAAAAAGAATTGGAGAGAAAAAGCAATAATCTATTCATAGTATCTAATCATTACTGGGAAGTTTTTAGAAGACTATTACCAGTAGTGATTATCACCCATTGTTAGAAAGGTTAAAAAAAAAAAAAAAAGAAAAGAAAAGAAAAAGAAAAAGAAAAGAAAAGAAGAGAAAAGAAAAGAAAAGAAAAGAAAACAATGCAAATTCACAGCTTTCCCTGGCTTTCCCGGGGTGGCTTCACTTCACTTGTTCAAAGACACCAACAATGTTGGAAAAAATGAGAGCTCCTACAAGAACACTGGCCTGCAGCTGTTATTAATTAACTTTGGACACAAAATACCATACTCATAAGCACATCACGTAGATAGGTTTTTAAAACACAGCCATATGCTTTCAACTTTTAGAATCTATAATGACAAATTTTTCACCACATATTTTTGATTCTCTGGATGTACAGACTCATTGTGTAAGAATATAATTTTTCCTATGACCTTTGAAAATGAAAAAAAAATGGGTCCTAATCGGTTACAGGACATGTATATGTACATTAACAGAGACACATACTCTTAATGTTTTATATTAAAATACTGACATTAATATCCTTTTCCTGAAGGAACACCACCCAAGGAGGTAGCATGGTTTAGTAGAACCTGTGATGTTATTAAAACTAAAAGCTATTGGTTCAGGCCGGATCACAATCATTTACAGGCTGTGGATTCTCAGGGAAAATCTCTGCTTTCTTTAAGCCTGTCTGTGCCTTTCAATTGAGGGTTGAAATCTGCTTATCTTGCAGATTTTCTAAGGATGGAGATAAAATAAACATCCTTCTTAAGCTCGTGACAGCTATACCAAAAATGTTACATAGTGTTTGGTTAAAGCTTAGACTATAGAGGGCAGGTAAGATTCAGATTCTGGAGTGCCTCTACCTGGGCTCTACTCCTAACTCCTAAATTTACCAGTTCTGAGACCCTGGGCAATTTACCTGCCTCTCTGTAACTGTTGATTTCTCTGGGAAAAACAATGAAATCTTCCCCAGACAGTTGTTTTGGGGTTTAAATGAAATAATATAAGTCTGGCCCATATGCACTGCTTATCATTGTATTTTTTATCATCATTATCAAATAACAGGTAATCTTTTTATTATGCACCAGTAGCTTTTCAGCCAAGTATTATTTCCTGCTCTCTAGAGCCCAGTTCTTGTTTCTTAAGTTACGGTTTAAGGTTCTCCCTCTTTTTCTTTTCCTCTTCAATCAATTTCCAAAATCTGAAGCTACTTTAAATACATGTTCCTTACAATTTTAGTTATCACCAGCATGCAAATGGCCCTACCCGTCAAACTCTAGATCCTTTCTCATTAATACCATCTTACTCAGTGCATCTTTCCAGGTCATCTCTGATTGGACAATACACTGCCAAATCTAGTGAAATATGATTATTTTGCAAAACTGTTTTTCCTCTACCATCTTTTCTGACACAAAATTCCCTGTTTTCTAAAGAATCTGATTCCCCAGTCTCTCCATTCATTCTTTTGCTAGCTTTGAATCTGTCTTTGTATACATCATTTATAAATCTTCCCCATCTATGTGGCCTCCTACACAGTGAAGGTTGTACTCAACTCTGTGCTCATCTGCCAGCAGTCCTGGTGACATCTTTTCCTTCCCTACTGCCTCCGCATCCCAGGTTTGGAGCTGCTTTGTTCAAGCATGTGTTGGTTAAGCCGAAGTCAGCTGCCATGGGTTAGGCACCACACCACACACTGAGAATGCAATGGTGAAGACGGCAGCATCCCTGCTCTCAAGAAGCTCACAATACATAAAGGCACACTGAGCAAAACACTCATTCACACACTAGTCTAACAGGAAAAAAATCACAGGTTTCCAGAGAAGCTCCTAAGGTGACAGCAAATCCCAAACTGAATTGTCAGGGATAGTACAGAAGAGTCTTGAAAAACTCATGGTCATACAAAGGATTGGGGTAGGAGGGAGAGGCAGGCAGAGAAAGGGACATATGAAAAAGCATGGACTCTGCAGTTCAGTGTAGCTGCAAATAACGCTACACTGGAGTTTTCTCCATTTACTACTTTAAGTTTTCAGCAAAGGTACCACTTTCTCATGTAAAGTGTTCATATAAAATCTGTTAACTTTTTGGATATTTGAAAGACTCTAAAGCATTTCTTAGGGGCTTAAAATTGAACTCACTAAAAGGAATTTCTATGTATTGAGAGTGGCTTTTCCCTTTACAAACTGACTTATGGACAGGAAGATTTAGAAAATAATATTTTTAGAAAGTAATTTCCAGCAAGTTAAAATTGTATCTAATCAATATGACATTTCTTTAAACGGGATCCTTGTTCTCTACAGTAGATATACACCACACACATGTATAGACTTATTTTTTCTGAGACTATTTCATTCATATAAATAATAGCCATTAAAAACTTGGAAGGTATTTATAGAAAAAAAGACTTGTTGAAAGTTCAGGAGAAATGGACAATGTTTTTTTGTTTTTGTTTGTTTGTTTTTGTTTTTTTTTTGGATGGTGTCTCGCTCTATCTCCCAGGCTAGAATGCGGACCATGAGTTTTTTAAAAATGACATTTAAAAAATATTAAACAAAACAATAACAGTAGCTCTGCAAAAATACAACAAAATAGAACAAAGCATAAAACTTTGTGAAAAAATTAAAACTTATTGTTTAAATACAAAGTCATTCATTTAAAAAAATAAGGTTTGCCTGTATCCACAAAGTCTGAAGGTCAAAAACAATCCAGAAATTGCTAGAGCTAAACTAAAACTTCATGAGCACTCATAATAAACTTCAAACACTGTTTAAAACATACCAAAAGTTCAGGGAAAATAAGCAAATGCCATCCTTTGGGAAAAAGACAAGGGTTTTCATGAGACAAATTATGCCTTATCAATCAACTGAAATATTTAGAAAGAATAAATATGTAAACCAAAAATATATAGACATATTTTATTTGGACTTGCAAATCTGACATTAGTAAAGTCTCATTCATTGTTACTTTAAAATTTGAGTTACCATGGTACTGAGGTGGATTGATAAATACAGAAATATCTACTAAGGGATATCTAGAGATGAAAACAAAAGGTAATGAACACCTGGTAAATCTCTGCAAGCAAAGGGGGCCTCTCACAGAATGTTAACAAATGCTTCTATGACTATTTATAAAAATATACAAATGCCCCAAAGCAGATGTGCCCATTGACTTTGTTTCTTAGTGACACACTTGGCATTAAAACAAATTCAACTAGAAAACAGAGCTCTATGGAATCATGCTAAATTTCTGTATTTTGTCAAATCTAAGTATTTTAATAAAATTAGATGACAAAAAATGATATGTGTGTTCTCTGAACAAATGGATACTACAGTATTTGAGGAAAACCCATACATGTGAAATTTTATTGTATGAGATGTTATAACACGCCTGCTATTTTTGAAGCTTATGGAAAAATTCACGGGCTTTTTGCATCGTTTGAACTTCTTAACGTATTTTCTCAAATTACTTTAAACATTTTTTCTACACTAGAATTTTATTCTGGAATTCCATAGGTAGTCTTATGGGTAAGTAATCTAATTCAGAAGGAAGGCCTGTCAGAGAACAATAAAACGTTGTCATTTTCATGAAGTTAAGGTGCTTTGAAATGGACAAGCAAGTTTTATCCATTTTTTATGGCTAGTTTGTACTAACTTGATCAATTTAACATTCCTGGAAGGTGGCAGTAGTTGATGGAAAAGTGTGCCAACGAAAATATTAGTTCCGTGTATGTTCTATGCCAACTCTGAGTAACATGATAATGAACAAATGGTTTCATTTACACATTTAATTTACTAATTTTATGAAGCAATCTAAAATATTCCCTTTTCCAGAAGAATCAATCTTTAAAAGTAAACCAATGAAGAGACAGATTGCCAATAGATTCTTTAACCATATAAAATTCATATATCAAGTTGATCACATGAGCCAAAATTACATTCCTTTAAGGAAACACATGTAATGCAAAGTGATACTTAAAACTCAAACATTTAAATGAACTCCTAATCATCCATTCTTAGTGGTGTAAACACAGAGTAAGCTTAGAATTTTCCTTACTCATAAAGATAATTTTAACATATAACATTTATATTTGCATTACATTTATAAGTTCTACCTTCAATATTTGATTCCTTCATTTGGTATACAAATGTTCACTGTCTGTCCCTTAAATGCCAATCATAGTACTGAAGGTTTAAGAGAGAGATCCCATGTGAAATTGTGAGAATCAAAGGCAGACCTCTTGTGGCCAGTGAGAATTCTACCACTTCTCCATTTGTAATCAGAAGCACTCTCTTCTTCCACCTTGAAATATAATTTAAATCCTAAATGACAAATTTGTGCAAACATGTTAAACTTGGTATTTCTCAAATTCTAATTTAGTCACACTAAAATTATAAATTATAATTTATAGTTTGCTAAATTGTAAATTATAGTATACTTTTAAAAAAATTCTTTACTTTGGTAACTATTCAGGGATGTTGCAGAAAATGTAAATAATGAGCATTTGAATTATGTTCACTAAGGGTATCTATTTAAATCTTTCTATTGTCCTAAGTCTCCTTTTCTGGGTTTTAAATATGCCTCCTTTATCTCAATTAAGTTGGTTTTCCAGAAATTAAACAAAATAAGATCATCCGCAATCTCAATGTTTCCCCTGTGTCTGTAAGTGGATTTACTTTGGTTGTACTCTAAAAATTTGGGTCTAGTATATGCAAACTGTGAGTCATTCCTCTGGGAGAAGGCATGAAAGAAACATGGGGGTAAACCAGATGACAGAAGCATAATAGAGATTTGGATAATGATGTCTTAGAAAGCATAAAGAAACATAAGGAACAAGAAATAAAGGCAAGTGAATAGGTTAAACATACATTTTCTAACCACCTCCTCCCACCCCCCACCACAATAAGTAATTTTAAAAAGATTGGCTAAAGTTAAAAGTGCCATGTGGAAAAAAAATCAGAATGACATTGAGTATTCTGCACATCCATTTCACTCCGACCTCCTATTTCCATTCTCATTTTTCATCCTTCTTTGCTTCATGGATGCTGGCCTCCTTTCTGTTTCTCAAAAATCCTATCTTGTTGCTGCCTCAGATCTCCCATAGGTAAAGTCACCTTTATGGTGGTCTGGCTGTATCTCATTCAGGCCACTGTGCAAACGTCTTCTCAGAGGCCTGCCCTGATCAGCCCATCTGAAAGAGCCTCTCATGCCCCCTTCTGCCCACTGCCTCTCATTACACTAAAGCAATCTTAATTATTTCGGTATTTACCTGTTAACATTAGGATGTAAGCTTCCTGGAAGCATGGACTGTGTCTGATCTGTCCACACTGATGACCTGTATTGCACCATTTGAAATTGTCAGCTTTTTTTGGTCAATCAAAATGATCAAATATTGGCAGTTTCCTATGGCTTAGATGAATATTCTTGTGCATGAAACTGACTAAAAATATATGACTAATGAAAAGTTCCTCCACTAATTTTCACTTTAACATGTATTTCTTTTCCCCCAAATAGCCAAAGACAGATGAGGGACTATGCCCATGATAAATATTCCAGCTATGTTAATTCATGCCTGGATTAATTATGATCTCATCTTGACCTCTCTACTAAAAGTCAGACTAATTAGAAAATATTTTTGTTTTTATAGCATACTATCTATAATTCGTGTTGACAATGCATGCAATTTGCAATCTTTTTGTGATACAGATATATCAATATGTAAATTTGAGTCATCTCATTGAGATGACAATTAAAATGTATCATGCAGTGTGAACTTGGATCAAGGAAGAACAAAAAGGAGCCAAGAAATGAACTCTGAAATCTACTTGCTAGTGACAGAGCATTGGGCCAACAGCAACACGTTGTGGAGGTATTCTGTCCAGGCATCCATTAGAACAATGCGGAAACAATTCCTGTAGATCTCTAATAAGCATAGGCCGAATTTTCTGACAAAAATGAACAAAAAACCAAAGCATAGATCTGAAAAATAGTCTTGCATGGGCATGCATAGGTGCTGTCAAATGGAGAAAGGGAAGAAGGAGGGAGGCAAAGAAAACATTCCATTAAGAATTACAAAATGCTTGGAGTCTCTTGACATCAGAGCTGGATTTCATAGGCTATGTTAGTGAACTGCAAGACTTATCAGCTGCCCACAGGATCCCTCTCATCTCATTACATTGTAAAAATACATCTATTTATATTTTTTCTTAATCTTTTGGGGGCTGGGGAGAAGGGAATATTGATGCTTCCAAAACAAATCTCTACAAAATACAAAAGAAATGATTTACAATGCATTTTAAATGGCTTTGTAAGAAAATCTGATCCATGCTTTTAAAAAAGTTCATCGTTAAATTTAAAGCTTTCCTTCTAACTCCTTCGTATGTTGCTCCTTTTAATGTCAACAGGAAATCAACAATGAAGAAGAGACATATGGTGAAGGGAGGGACAGAGGAACTCATCGTGAATCAGCTCTCTTCACTGCAGGCAAGAAATGAAAAGTTTATATTTTTAAATGTTACTACAAAATGTTCCACTGGCAAGCCTGGGAATTCTAAGTGGCATGTAAAGATCAGACTAAAGTCACTTTCAGATATACCTGGGATTTGAAAGCTGTGTCTGACTTCTTGGAAAAGGCAAGAGTCTGATACATATTTTTAAATAATGACATCCTTCATCTTTCTCCAAATCTTTCATAAAATTTAGGAAACTAAAGGTCATCCCCATTTTAATATCTGGGCTAAAATGCTGACACTGCTAATTACCTTTTCTTTTAATTCCCTCTATTCTACTTCCAGGTATCAGTTTTAGAAAATCAAGAATGGTGTTTTAACTTGCTAGGGATGCCATCAGAAAATACCAAAGACTGGGTGGCTTTAAGAACAGACATTTATTGTCTCATAGTTCTGGAGGCTAAGAAGTCCAAGTTTAGGATGCCAGCATGATCCGTTTCTGGCAAGGGCTTTCTTCTTGGCTTTCTTCTTGCTGTATCCTCACACAGCAGACAGAAAGAACAAGCTCTCTGGTGTCTCCTCTTATAAAGACATTGATCCCATCATGAGAGCCCCCGGCCATTACTTCATCTGAATCAAATTGCTTCTCAAGCACCCCACCTCTAAATACCATTGCATTGGAGGTTAGGGCACCAACATTTGAATCTCTTCCTCTGTTTTTTCCTCCCTTTTTTCTTTCTCTCCCTCTCTTTCTCTCTCCTTTTCCTTCCCTCCTTTCTTCACTTCTTTTTCTGTAAATTTCTTATTAATCTGTCTTAGTTTCCACATCTTTAATCTATGGCCCCTAGTTCCTAGGGTTCCACAAGGATAAAATTAGGCAATGTTTGTAAAACATTTGACACCTAATATTGATTAAATAAATAATAGATACTATTTTCAGGTAAAGTTGAAGGACCATGAGGGCACAACTTAGTGTCTGGCATAGTAACTGGCATACAAAGTGTTGTATCAATATTTGTTGAATGAATTAATAATGAAAGACTAATCACTTGGAAAAGGAAGCCTAGTGAGTGCTTCTGTAAGTACAGCATGATTCTCAAAGGCTTCTTGGAACTAAACATCTGCCTCAATCCAACAGCACCAAGTTAGACTGTGGGTCAGTCATGTACTCATAGTTGTAGTATGTGGACAGAGAAGATCCTATCCAAAACCTATTGCTAATAATGTATGCATTAGAAGTGAGGAAAGTGGAGTTGAACTTGGGCAGTTATTTAAGAAGACAGTGCAATGAACTATGAGTCTAAAGAAGGATGAGTAGGGAATGATTTAGATATTAGAGACAGTGGTTATCATTTATTGTTGAAATCTACCATTTGAAGTGCCTGGTTTGGCCCTATTTTATTTCAAGAAACCATATAGACAGCTGCACAGAACCCCCATGAGCCATGTTTATGTACCACATTGAGTTACTTTAAACCTGTGACTTTTTCTAGGACCAAAAGAAAGGGTAGACGAAGGCGCAAGGAAATCTCTGAAAGCTAGGACTTATCCTACGATATAGAAAACTGTGTGAAGGGTACAAAACACACCATCATCAATCTCCTGTTCTTAATACTTAACTTTAATACAAGTTGTAATCGCAATGCAACCACCATTTTTGAACTTCTACTCTATAACAGTCACTGTGTATATTCATTTTACAATACACACACACTCATGCACATGCATGAGCACACACTCACACACACACACTGCTTAATCCTTACCCTTAACAGGAACACAGCCAGGTATATGCCATCTTCCCCATTTTAAAGGTGGGAAAATTGAATATCAGAGAGGTTATGTCAATTGCTTTAGGAAACACAGCAGCAAAGAGAAAATCTGAGGTTGCTGACCAGTGTGTTCTAGATCTGAAATCACTTTTCTATTCTCCTTTCTCCCGAGAACAACTGGAGAAGCACATGGGAGTGTTCAGTTTCTCTGAGTGACTTGTCACATTAATTCAGGTAGAAACAATTAGTAAGAGTAGTAAGTAAATCATTAAAGTAAATAATTATATAGTTTTAGACATATATAAGCATACATACATATATGTGTGTACATGTGTGTAAGCACATTCTTTATTAAAATAATTTAAATGTATAAAAATTATAAGATATGAAATCACACATATACAAACGAATTATGGGGATTCTTGTGACATTTATTGGCTTTCAACAGTTGACTTGTTTTCTAGATACTGTAGAAGTATTTGTTTTCTAAGACACCACTGCAAGAGTTACTGTATTGCACTATTTACAAATGTTTTGAAATTAAAAGTGTGTATTAACTACTTCCTTACAAGGTGAAGCAACATTGTGAGTCACAATGGTGCCATCTACTGGGAAACTGGTGAACTATGAAAATAGAGAAAATGGTATACATTTAAGGGAAACAGAAAGTAACGTACTCTGATAGCCTGTTCATCCAAAAATTCCAATAATTAGTTTTTTTCTGTGGGGCAGGGGATGAGAGTTAATGGATAGAGTTAATGTGCTGGAAAGCAAACAGTTCACACCATAATCCTGTCACATTTGTTTTCTCTAATTTGACATCATTTGTGTATGTGTATGTGTGTGTTATTTTCCCTATTTACTTGAGCCAGAAATAAAAGAAAATGACTTTTCAGTAATTAAAAACAAATTTCAATATGTGATAGCTTAGAGTTGTTCTTAATCCTAATATGCAGTTACTTCTCCCAAGAAATTCCCAGGTATTTTAAAAAGTCTTTGATGTCTTACTTTGCACAACATATGCTATTGGGTTTGAGTTAGTAAACCCGATAGCATTTCTCAGGTTTTCACTGTGGGTTGTCAGGCTTTCACTGTGGGTTGTCAAAGACTCTTATGACACCTTTTTATCAAACGCAATTAAATATTCATTGTATCCCATAGTAGATCTATTGGCTGCCCTCAGTATAACTAGGCTTTTGGAATTAGAATAATACTAAAATGTTTCATTACTAACAACAGCCCAAGTGAAAGAAGCGTGATCCTGTCAGGTAAGTAGTTTTTAAATTTTTATTTGTTTGGCCTCCTATGTACAGAGTCATTCATCCCCATGCCAGTTCAACTGATATTTACGGTCAGACCCCACTACGTATCAAACATTAAGACAGAAAATGCCTCTGCGTCTTCCAGTGGTACGCTCTAGTACAGGAGAGACACGACAACCCCTTAAGATCATTTCATAGAGTGGAAAGTGCTGAAAATTTAACAAGGTGAAAGACAGTTATGGGCTACAGTGGAGCATGGTAGGAACACATGTGCTGTTTAGGATGTGAGTGATTATAAAGGCCATAAGAAGAAGTGATTTTTATACACGACAAAGGGACAAGGAGGAGGTGGCTATGTGAACAAAGGGCAAGACTAGTTAAGATTGCGGGAAGCAACCTGTAATCCCAGCACTTCGGGAGGCCGAGGCAGGCAGATTATGAGCTCAAGAGATCGAGACCATCCTGGCCAACATGGTGAAAGCCCATCTCTACTAAAAGTACAAAAATTAGCTGGGCGTGGTGGCATGCACCTATAGTCCCAGCTACTCGGGAGGCTGAAACAGGGGAATCGCTTGAACCCGGGAGGCAGAGTTTGCAGTGAGCTGAGATCATGCCACTGTACTCCAGCCTGATGACAGAGAAAGACTGCATCTCAAAAATAAAAATAAAAAAAAGATTGCTGGAAGCAGGCATATACAGTCCTGAAGTAGGAGCTAGCTGGACTTATCAGAAGAAGACAGTTCTCCAGTCACACTGACAGAGGAAGACAGGGGTGGGAAATACATTAGCAGAGAAAGCTGGAGCCCTATCTCCAAAGCATGAGACTATGGCTAAAAATAAATCAACAAACAAAGAAACACTAAGTAAGGAAGAAGGGGATTAGGATGAGTCAGACAATACATGCAGTAGGCCCTCATATATAATTTTATTTAATTTCCATGATCACCATACATGCTGATCTCCTCTCCCAATTCTAGAGACAAGGTAATGAAGGATGAGGTCAAGTAACTTTCTCAATACTTCCTGACTAGTAAAGAGGAAAGCTCACATTTGAAGTTAAGGCTTCAATCTCTTTCCATTTGTTCCTGTGGTCACATTTAAACATGTCACACTTGAGTAAAAAAAAAAAAAGATTTGATAGCAGTTTTAGAAGATTGGCACAGAGGAATTTCCTGTGGCTGGAAGAACATAGAAGGCAAGTCAGATATACTCAAGATCAGGCTTAACTTGTTTAACTGAACAGGGACATTTTTCCAATTGAGTCTAATGTGAGTTGAATGAAGAACTGAATGAAAGACTTGTTGAGCAGGAATTGTAGTTTTCCTCTTTTTGTGGGAACAATTTAGCTCATTCTTAAATTTCGTAATTGTTTTCAAGCTTATGTTCAACTTCATTAATGGGATTTATAGTCTTTTAAAAAGCACACCAGAGTAAGCACTGTTAAAACAAATAATCATCTAACATTAGTTTTAACTTTGAAAGTTAAAGGGCAGGAGTTGATACAATTTTTTTTCATTTAAAAATATCTGAAATAGAGCATTATTCTCAGTATCTCAGAATCATTATATAAAAGAGGGTATTATGGATTAAATTGTGTCCCCCCCCAAATTCGTATGTTGAAGTTCTCACCTCCAGTGTGAATGTATTTGGTGACAGGACCTTTAAGGAGGTAACTACATTAAATGAGATAATAAGAAGTGAGATAATAAGTATGTAGCCTTAATCCAACAGGAATGGTATAGAGTACTTGCACAGAGCAAAGGCCATGGGAGGACACAGCAAGAAAACAGCCATGTGCGAGGCAAAGTGAGGAATTCGATGTCAAACCAAATCTGCTGGTGCCTTGAAGTTGGATTTCCAGTCTCCAGAACTATGAGAAAATAAATGCTGTTCTTGAAGCTTCCCTGTCTGTGGTATTTTGCTATGGTAGCCCTAGTGGACTAATACAGAAAGGATGACGATAATAGATTTAAGAGTGGCATTTTCAACATACAAATATCATGTGTATTCATTTTCCAAAGATTTATACACATAAAGTTAGAGTTTAGGAAATAAATGCCTCAACAATGGCCAGGATATATTGTAAAATTGGTTGATTCTAATACTGTGTCATCACTAACTGAGTATCTATTATGTTCTTGGAACTGAGGATAAGAATTTAATAAGTC
The DNA here is from genome assembly GCF_037993035.2 of Macaca fascicularis. Classification (NCBI taxonomy): domain Eukaryota; kingdom Metazoa; phylum Chordata; class Mammalia; order Primates; family Cercopithecidae; genus Macaca; species Macaca fascicularis. The sequence goes on along the minus strand of NC_088379.1, from coordinate 19,560,187 downwards.
AAAGACCCTGCTCACAAACTATTTATAATCTACCAGTCTGGAACATAATTTTATGTATCTCTGATACATATAACAAAAATTATGTTAAAAATGTTAAATCTCTTTGAGCTTCAGTTTCCTCATCTATAAAATGGGAATAGAGAATCACTCTACATATGAATTACTAAGGTTCAAGCTTTCATGCTCTCTGGAAAGAGTGTACTGACCCTGCTCTCAGCCGAAACATAGTGATAGCTACAATAAAGCTGTGGTAAAGCAGCCTGGAACTTTCAGATAAATAGGTTTATTTACAAATCGTCTTATGGATCTCAACCTATTAATAAAGCTTCTGTAATTATTTCTATGTGAAGAATTAAATTTGGTAATATTGAAAAAATTAGTTAAGTGATCAAAATTGTATCTGCTATAATTATAATAACTGAAACATTTTAACATTAAATATTCAATTCTCCAAGCTGTACCTCCCAGCATTGTAAATATTTATAAAGACTTTTTTTTTTTTTTTTTTTTTTTGAGATGAAGTCTCCCTCTGTCGCCCAGGCTGGAGTGCAGTGGTGCAGTCACTGCAAGCTCCGCCTCCCGGGTTCACACCATTCTCCTGCCTCAGCCTCCTGGGTAGCTAGGACTACAGGCGCCCGCCACCACGCCTGGGTAATTTTTTGTATTTTTAGTAGAGACGAGGTTTCACCATGTTAGCCAGGATGGTCTCGATCTCCTGACCTCATGATCTGCCTGCCTCATCCTCCCAAAGTGCTGAGATTACAGGCGCGAGCCACCATGCCCGGCCAGTATAAAGACTTTCTATTATCTCAAACAAAATATTTCCTTCTTCCACTGAACACTTATATAAATACATTTTTATATTTACTTTCTCTGAAAATATCTAAACTTTATTATATCTATCCTTGATCAATGCTATATTGCCATAATCACTTAAAATAGAATTCATTCCACAAGTACAAAGAATGTTACCTATAGTCTGCGTTATTAAAAAGAACTTCTTTAGTACAAAAAATGTATTCATTGTTCATGCACAAAGTATTCAGTCAAAATTCATTAATCTTTGAGATCTACTGAACACCATTACTGAGCAAAAATATGCATAAATGGAGTTCAATAAGTAGAGGAGAGGAAAAAATAGAATAAAAATATTTAAATAAATACTGGCTGAAAACTTCCAACATTTGATGAAAAGTATAAATCTATACATCCAAGAAACTCAACAAACTCCAAGTAAGATGAAATCAATGAAGTCCACACACAGACCCATCATAGCCAATCTGCTGAAAGACAAAGGCAAGGAGAGGCTCTTGAAAGCAGTAAGAAAAAAGAGACCATCATTCACAGGGGATCTTCAAGAAGATTAATAATTTACTTCTCATCCAAAACCATCGAGGTCAGAAGGCAATGAAATAACATATTTGAAATTCTTCAAGGGTGGGAGGGAAGATGTCATCCAAGGATTCCACATTCAGAAAATACTATCCTCCAAAACACTGAGGGAGAAGCTTGAATATTTCCATATTTAACAAAACAAAAAAATTAAAAAAAAAAAGCCTGAAAAAAGTTGTTGCTGGCAGATGTGCCATAAGAGAAATACTATAAGGAGTCATTCAGGATGAAATAAAAAGACACTAGCGGGTAATTCAAATCCACATAAAAAATAGAGAGGTAACAGTATAGGTAAATATAAAAGATAGTATAAATATATTTTCACAACTTTTTTTCATCTAATTTAAAAAACAACTGCATAAAACAACAGTTATAAGTTGCCTTGTTAGGCCTATGATGGGTAAGGATGCAATCTGTATGACAATGACAGCATAAAGTAGCTAGGGGGACACAAGCTGTATTCGAACAGGTTTTGTATATAAATGAAATCAAGTTGGTATTGAATTTAACAAACCCAATTATTATAAATGAAGATGTTAATTGTAATCTGCAGGGCAGAAGCTAGATAATCAAACAAAACAAAATAAACAAATATAAAAGCACATTACATAACAAGGGAATTAAAACTGCACCTTAGAAAATACATATTTTACATTAGAAAAGACTGTCTGGAAGCAGTAAGAGAGAAAAACACATAAAACATACGGAAAACAAATTCAAATAGCAAAACATGACAAATTAAATCCTAATTTGTCAGTAATTAAATGGACCAAATATGACTTTACTAAGTAAAGTACATGTATTAAATACTGAAATTAAAAGGCAGAGCTTCACAGAATGGAAAAACAAAACAAAAACATGATATACCTAGATGCCATCTAAAGATACTGACTTCAAATTCAATAACACAAATAGATTGAAAATAAAAGGATGGAAAAATATCTGTTGTGTAAACAGTACCCATAGAAGAGGTGGAGTTATTTACACTAGTAATAGGAAAAAAACTGTTCATAGAAAAGGAAAAGTATATTTTATAATTAGAAAATGATCAATATGTTAGGCAGACATGAAAATCATTAACATGGCACGTAAAAACAGAGCTCCAAAATAAAAAGCAAAAGTGGCCAAACTTGAAATGAGAGATAAACAATTTACGAATAATAGTTGGAGACTTCAAAGCCAACTTTCAACTATGAATGGAACACCTGGACAGAAAATCAGTACCAAAATAGAAACTCAAACAACACTATAAATCAACTAGACCTAACATACATCTATAGGATACTTTACCCAACAACAATGAAAATACACATTAATTCCATATGCATCTGGAACATCTCCGGAACAAATCTCAATTTAAAAGAATTGAAATAATATTGAAGTATGTTATTTTAAGACAATGAAATAAAATTAGAAATAAATAGCAAAGGAAAATTTGGGAAATTCACAAATATGTGAAATTCAACAACATACTTAAATAAGCAATGACTTAAGGGAAGAGAACAAAAGAAAATCATGTAATACTTTAAGGTGAATGAAAACAAAATCATAGCACAGAAAGCAAAATACTAGATGCAGCACTTAGAAAAAAAGTAAATAAATGGAAAACATCCATTTTCAGGAATCAGGAGATTTACTATTATTACAATACCAATACTACTCAAACTGATTTACAGTTTCAATATAATCACTATCAAAGTGTAAACTAACATTTTTGCAGAAATTGACAGTCTTAATCTTAAAGTCCATATGTAAATTCAAAAGACCCAGAATGGACAAAACAAACTTGAAAAAGAAGAAGAAAGTGACAGTACAGAAATAAGCCCTTACATTCATGATTGACTGATTTTCCTAAAGGTCCCAAGACAATTCCATAGAAAAATAGTTGTCTTTTAACAATGATTGCTAATAGGCTGAAGATTTCTTTTTGGGGTTATGGAAAATATGTTAAAATCAGATAGTGGCGATGATTACATAACTCTATGAAAATATAAAATCACTAAATTGTCAAGTTAAAAGCATGATTTTTATGTTATATGAATTCTATCTCAATAGAGCTTTTATTTAAAAAATTATTAGTAATAAGGTAACTTATCAGGCCCCAAATAGCTGAAATAAGATGATGCTTGCATTACAAAATAGTATTTGTCTATCTACTCTGTTACTTTACAGTATAAATATGAAAGATTTTATCACAGCATACAAAACAATTAATTTGGATTTTCTTTCATATTAAATCAGGGGTTCTGATACAGGTTGAGGATAAAAATAAAATATGCAGTAAATTGTTGTTGGAAAAACCATTTCTCTCATAAGATGATTAATTTACACTAAACTACACTTAATGAGTTAAGAGAATAAATCAATCATATAACAAATATTGCATTTTATTCAGCTGTACATCAAACCTAATGTATAGCAGAGGTGAGAATCAAGAGTCAGTAAATTTGTTCTTCATAAAAACATCTAAATATCAAGAACGTGAGCATTCTTTTTTTTTTTTAAAATTAACCAAGCTGAAAATGACCATTTTTTTGATCATCTTTCAAGAGTTAAACATAAATGCATACATATAAGTATGTGTGCATCCCTGGGTTTGGCCATGGCACAAACTGGGTCTGAATCATAATAACCCTGAAAATATTGTCTTTTGAAGCCCATATCCAAAATAATATAAAATTAAAGAATATTAATAATAGTTTCTCACAACTCTCAGTTGAATGAAAGAACATTAACGATGGTTCCTCACAATTCTCCGTTTGCAGTACGGTAGCTCTTTGCCTTCTCACACTCTCCTCTTATGCGGCTGTCCTCCCTTCCCCACTCTCCTGCATTGGCAAGGAAGTGCACACAGAAGAGTTTTCAAACTCCTTGTGTCAACATGACATACTAAAACCAAACATCTTAAAACATACTGGCTCAATCCACCCTGCCTTTGCCTTTTTCCAGCTTTGCCTTATCAGAGATGAGCACCTACCCTGTGCCAGATGCTTTAAATTCTAATGTAGTATAAAGAGCATGGATTTTGTAGTAAGATTCACCTGGGTTGTCTTGAAGCTCTTCCACAGACTAATATGTAAATGACCTAAAACAAGTCACTTTATCTTACTGAGCTGAAGTTTCTTTGACTATAAAATGAATACAATCATACTTATTTCCTAGTAAGACACAAAGCCTGAAATGCACCAAGATTCTAGAGTGTCAGTTTAGAGTTTTGGATGACAGCAAGGACCCAGAAGCCAGACTCCGTGGCTTTGAATTCCAGCTCCAAACCTTACAAACTGTGGGCGTTTTGCCAAGTTATTAATCTCTCTAGTGCAATGTCCTCATCTATATACTGGGAAGATAAGTGGACCTATCTTATAAGTTGGTTACCATTGTTAAATGAAACAATATGCTTGGTGCATATAAGTGTTATCTACTAATATTGCTAGTGAATTAAAGGTACATAGAAGCTGAATGCTGTGCCTCGACAACTGTGTCTGGGCATACAAAAAATGAGGAAGCCAGTGCTTCAAAACATCAGGCTTTTTCACAAAAAGGATAAAATACCTAGGAATACAGTTAACAAGGGAAGTGAAGGACTTCTTCAAAGAGAACTACAAACCACTGCTCAAAGAAATCAGAGATGACAACAAACAAACAAACAAACAAACATTCCATGCTCATGGATAGGAAGAATCAATATCGTGAAAATGGCCATACTTCCAAAAGCGATTTATAGATTCAATGCTATTCCTATTAAACTACCATTGACATTCTTTACAGAATTTAAAAAAATACTTTAAAATTCATACAGAACCAATAAAAGAGCCCTATAGTCACAATAATCCTAAGCAAAAAGAATAAAGCTGGAGGCATCACGCTACCCTGCTTCAAATTATACAAGGCTATAGTAACCAAAACAGCACGATACTGGTATAAGAACAGACTCCAAGTCCAAGGGAACAGAATAGAGAAACCAGAAATAAGACTGCACACCTACAACCATCTGATCTTTAACAAACCTGACAAAAACAAGCAATGGGGAAAGAATTCCCCATTTAATAAATGGCATTGGGAGAGCTGACTAGCCATATGCAGAAAATTGAAACTGGACCCCTTTCTTACACCACATACAAAAATAAACTCAAGATGGATTAAACACTTAAATGTGGGCCAGGCACAGTGGCTCACACCTGTAATCCCAGCACTTTGAGAGGCCGAGGCAGGTGGATCACCTAAGGTCAGGAGTTCGAGACCAGCCTGGCCAAAACGGTGAAACCCCATCTCTACTAACAATACAAAAAAAAAAAAAAATTAGCTGGGCATGGTGGCAGGCACCTGTAATAACAGCTACATGGGAGGCTGAGGCAGTAGACTCGCTTGAATCCGGGAGGCGGAGGTTGCAGTGAACCAAGATTGTGCTACTGCACTCCAGCCTGGGCGACAGAGCGAGACTGTCTAAAAAAAAAAAAAAAAGAAGAAGAAAAGAAAAGAAAAAAACCCAAGACTTAAATGTGAAACACAAAACTATAAAAACCCTAAAAGAAAATCTAGGCAATACCATTTGGGACACAGGCACAGACAAAGATTTCAAGACGAAGATGCCAAAAGCAATTGCAACAGAAGCAAAACTTGACAAATGGGATCTAATTCAACTCAAGAGCTTCTGCACAGCAAAATAAACTATCATCAGAGTGAACAGACCACCTACTCAACGGGAGAAATTTTCTGCAATCCATTCATCTGACAATGGTCTAATACCCAGCATCTACAAATAACTTAAAAAAACTTACAAGAATAAAACAACCCCATTAAAAAGTGGGCAAAGGACATGAACAGATACTTCACAAAAGAAGACATACATGTGGCCAACAAACATGAAAAAAATCTCAACATCACTGATCATTAGAGAAATGCAAATCAGAACCACAATGAGATACCATCTCACACCAGTAAAAATAGCTATTATTAAAAAGTTAAAAACCACAGGTGCTGGCAAGGTTGTGGAGGAAAAGGAATGGTTTTACACTGTTGACGGGAATGTAAACTAGTTCAATCATTGTGGAAGACAGTGTGGTAATTCCTCAAAAACCTAGAGGCCGGCCGGGCATGGTGGCTCATGCCTGTAATACCAGCAATCTGGGAGGCCAAGGCAGGCGGATCACGAGGTCAAGAGATCGAGGCCATCCTGGTCAACATGGTGAAACCCCATCTCTATTAAAAATATAAAAATTAGCTGGGCGTAGGGGCAGGTGCCTGTAGTCCCAGCTACTCGGGAGGCTGAGGCAGGAGAATCACCTGAACCTGGGAGGCAGAGGTTGCACTGAGCAGAGATCACGCCATTGCACTTCAGCCTGGGTGACAGAGTGAGACGCCATCTCAAAACAAACAAACAAACAAACAAACAAAACAAACAAAAAAACAACCTAGAAGCAGAAACACCATTTGACCCAGAAATCCCATGACTGGGTATATACTCAAAGGAATATAAATCATTCTATTATACAGATACATGCACATGTACGTTCACTGCAGCCATATTCACACTAACAAAGACATGGAATCAACCTAAATGCCCATCAACGATAGACTGGATAAAGAAAATGTGGTGCATACACACCATGGAATACTATGCAGTCATAAAAGGGAATGAGACCATGTCATTTTAGGGACATGGATGCAGCTAGAAGCTATTATCCTCAGCAAACTAACACAGGAACAGAAAACCAAATACTGCATGTTCTCATTTATAAGTGGGAGGTGAATGAGGAGAACACGGTAGGGAACAACACACACAGGGGCCTGCTGTAGGGCGAGAAGTGAGAGGAAGGAGAGCATCAGGAAGACCAGCTAATGGATACTGGGCTTAATATCTAGATGATGGGATGACCTGTGCAGCAAACCACCACGGCATTTGTGTAACCAACCTGCACATCCTGCACATGGTACCCCTGAACTTAAATGAAAAGTTGGAAATTAAAAGGAAAAACATGGCAGCTTTCATGAGCTGCAGTCTCTGATGGGCTTTAGCAGATCTGTGGTACTACAGAAATTATGTGCAAATGTATACGAGCACAAGCGCATATAGGAGGTGGGGATGGGAGAAGAAGCCCCAGGAGCTGTTAATTTAGAAGCAGATGGTATTCTTTCTTTCCATTTACATATTGTCTAGGACAAAGCGTCTGTATAAGAAAACTGTCACTTAAATAATTATAGAGCAACACCATGAGCCACAGCGAAGCAAACTCTGTTCTGTTCCAAATTTTTCTTGGTTCCTCCAAGCAGCTGAGTCATTCTGTCCCCTAGGCTTCTCAGACTGCAGCTCACTCATCATTTACTCAAGGACTATTAGAGCGATAGAAGCTGGGTTTCCACAGTGAGTGAGAGAGAGAGAAATGGCCTTGATCCCAAAGTAACTTATGATCTGGAGGTAAAAAAATAAATAAAAAATAAGCATAGAATCACACACAAAAAAGGAAGGTTATCTGAGCACAGCAGAGGGTCAAACTGAAATTTTGTCCTGCAGGAGAAAGGGGATCAGGGATGACTTTGGGTTGAGTTCTGGGCATAGTAGAGCCAAGGAACTCTCAACCTTTCACCTAGAACAAAAAATCAAAATGTGCAAAATCCTAGGGTTCAAACAGACAATTTAACGGAAGATCAAGGTCTGAGAAGGGGTTTGGCATGAGCTTAGGGGCTGTGGTTTACATTCTTCTGGTGGAATAACTACATTTTTATATAAATGTTTTTATCACAGTATTATAATCTCAGCTTCTTTCTCATTTGGTTATGAGTCCTTGGAGCTAGATGCCTGATGGTCTGGATATTGCATGCCCAGCTAATTGCTGAGATGAAAAAGCTGTTTAATAAGCCTCTGTTAAACAAATGAGTAAAACCCATTAATATTAAGCATACAACTCACTGTATTTTGTATGGAACGTTATAATTTACTTACATTTATCACTATTTTGATGCAGGTGGAGATAACAATAGTTGCTGATAACCACGGTTCTCGCATTTTTTCTCTGCTTTCCTATATGGGTTCCCCTATCGCAGCATCCGCTTGAAAAGACTTGGTTATCTTGAGCGCTGCCAATCAACATGTTTTGTTTTATTTTTGCTTTTGATCACAGAATAGGCCTTTCACAGTGCAGTAGATATTATCTTTGGTCCTTGGCTTTCTTCCACTATGCAAATTTTTGATTGGACACTTAGGGGCTTGAACTTTCCAAAAAATGTTTTAGTTTTCCTCAGCTACTTCCACATCCAGAATTCAATCAAAAGCCTGAGACATCTCATATTTTACTGAAATCACTTCCAGTAGCTTAACTCAAACAAAAAAAAAGATAGGCAGACAGAGATTTCACATTATATCCCTTGGCCTTCTGAAGATACTTTTATGTTCCTGCCAATTGAGTTTGCTGACGTTGTGCCGGCTTGTTTGGGACTAAGCTACTGAGACTCCAAAGTCAAGTTCCTCACAAATGCCTGCCAAGTAGCAATGCTGAAGGAGGGTAGCTGAAGACACGGCAGAGCCAGGGAGGGGGAAGATATCATTTGGTTAAGTCAAGGAGAAATAACAAAAGGCAGGCTTTCTAGAACATTCGTTAGTCTAGTTTTGTTCTTCATGAACTGAAAAATAATTATTTTTCCCAGATTATACTGACTGGTGTTTCTGTTTCTAGTATAATTATCAAAAGAGCTGTTTTAAATAAGTTGCTTAGAGACTGTGTTGAATTTTAGAACAGTGTAATATATAAACCTAAAAGTGTACAAATCATACATATACAGCTCAATGAAGCTTAACAAAATGAACTCATCTATGTTTTTGCAGCAAGAAAACAAAACATTCCTAGCAACTCCCTCTCCTATAACTCTTTTCAGTCATTTATCTCCCTAAAAGAAAAAGCAACTTTGATGGTTATTATTGATTAGTTTTGCCAATTTTTGAACTTTATAGAAATGAAATTCATATAAATGAAGACATTTTGTGCCTGGATTTTTTGTTGTTGTTGTTCAACATTATGCTGGAAGACTTTGTGTTGCTGTAGGTAGCAATATTTGTTTGTTGTTGTATGGTAATCCATTGTTCGAATATTCTCCAATTTATTTTTTTGTATTTCATTGTTGATAGGACAGTTAGGTTGTTTCCATTTGGGCTTTAAACGATACCACCGTAATGAACATCCAGGACACATTGTTTGATACACAAACATTGATGCTTTTGTTGACTGTATACCTAGAAGTGGAATTGCTGGACCACAGGGAATGAGTAAGTTTAATTTTGCTATATACTACAAAACCGTTTTCCATCCTAATTGTACTGATTTATGCCCCCAGTGGCAATGTTTGAGAGTCCTCGTAGCTGTATGGTCTTTTCTAACACTGGTGCTGTCAGTTTATTTTATTTTTTAAGAAAGTTTTAATAGTCATAGTAATAGATAAGTGATGGTATGTCACTATGGTTTTAATTATCATTTTCCTGAAGAATAATAACGCTGGGCACTTTTTAATGTATTTATGAGCCATTTGTATATTCCCATTTTGAGTGCCTATTCAATAATTTGGTTCCTCTCTTTTGTTTTTATTGGGTTATTTGCTTTTTTCTTATTGATTTGTAAGAGGTTTTAAAGATATAGAATCTGTATGTAAATCTTTCAGTGGTTACATATATTACAAATACCTTCTCCCACTCCTATTTAGGAAATAGTATCGTTGATAAGTTTTTTAACTTTAATAAAGTTGAGTTTCTCAATCTTTTCATTTATAATTGATGTTTCATGTGCCTTGCCTTATCTAAAAAACAATAATGCCTAACCAAGGATTTGGAAACTATTCTATGATATCTCCAGGAAATGTTATTGTTTGGTCTTTCATCTTTCAACATTCAATCTACATGTAATTATTTTTTGTGTATGTCTGAGATAAAGAGGAAGATTCAGTTGTTTATGTGTGCAAATCTACTGACCTGGGACCATTATTGAGAACATAATAATTTCCTTAAGGCCGGGAAAGAGAGACTGCAGTATCATACAAGGGCTGAATCAGCTCAGAAGTGACAAACATCATATACTATTGTCCAGATCTAGTCACAGCGCCCAACTTCTTACTAATTCTAAGAAGACCAAGAACAGACAAGGTAATATTTGTGAATATTATGGTTGCTGTCATATTTTAAAAAGAAAAATTATTCTTCTATCATATGAATATGTACATTCTGAGTCATCTTATGTCCTAATATTGAGAATATTTTAAAAATTAAAGTAATTTTAAAATACCACATTCCTCTAAAAGAAAGAACCCAAATGGAGATTTTTTTAAAGAATTAGCCAAAAACAGAACTAATTTGCTACACTTGTTGGTTTCCAAATAACATCTATTATGGAAGCTTCATTATGGCCACCATGGACCACTGAGTACCAATACCACCTTGTATTTGGGTTAAATTTAATTACAATAGCCTTCATGTTTTCCTGTTGATAATCATGGATTTATAAAGGAGTGAAGAATGGCCAGACAAGCACAAAGATTATTATGTGCCAGACACTATGCTTTATACTCTCACACATCTTATTACTTAAATAACAATCATCAAAAGAAAAAAATTCCAACACTACCCTACACTATTGCAATTGCAAAATAAAAGTACATATATAATTTGCGGTGATGTTTCTGTCCTCCTATTTTTTAGTATAATATAAAACAACTCCCATAATACAAATTCTGTATTTTCACATTTTTTCCTAGATTTCAAAACTTTCTGAGAATTCTAAGAAATCTAGTAAGATGAGTATCTTACTTCAACAGTTTCACATAAATACGCTCCAAAGGGAAGCAGGACATACTCAGTGGTTGAAGAAAATTTCCTTATTTTCTTAAATTCCTAGTGGAGGGATTTAGAGTATGTGATATATTATTTAATGCTATATATATATAATAGGTAGTGTAGTGTATGTATTAAATCCTAATTATTATGCATCACAACCGCCAACCCAAGTAGATAGATGATAAACTTTTTTGGCCAAAGAAATCCTGTGTTTTTTTTTGTTTTTTTTTTTTTTTTTTTTTTTTTTTGAGACAGAGTCTCGCGCTGTGTCACCTAGGCTGGAGTGCAGTGGCGCAATCTCGGCTCACTGCAAGCTCCGCCTCCCAGGTTCACGCCATTCTCCTGCCTCAGCCTCCGAGTAGCTGGGACTACAGGCGCCCGCCACCACGCCCGGCTAGTTTTTTGTATTTTTAGTAGAGACGGGGTTTCACCATGTTAGCCAGGATGGTCTCGATCTCCTGACCTCGTGATCCACCCGCCTCGGCCTCCCAAAGTGCTGGGATTACAGGCTTGAGCCACCGCGCCCGGCCCGAAATCCTGTGTTTTATATATATTTTTAAATTCAGAGTGTCTAGCATCGAACATGTGCAAAGTTAGTAGAAGAAGAGCCTTTTTCTTCCTCACTTCAAAAATCACAGAATTATATACAAATAAAATAGTTTACAGAGGTTCATAAAAATGTCATAAATCGTATTCCAGAAAAAATACCAGTGTTTCACAATACTGTATTAATCGTAGACCCTTTAAATGCTATTTCTAGTCATCTGGACTCATAAGATCTTGTGAGGAAACTCTCAAATTCTTTACCAGATATGGTAATTGTTTTGTGGATATTAATTTTCTCCTATATAAATACAGATTCCAAGCTATTTAGAGCCTTTTCTACATTTGGGTATAATTTTGTAACTATACAGAAATGTGCTGTTTTGTTTAAATATGTAGGACAGACAAGGATTTCTAATAATTCTAGGTTTTCTGGGCAAGATTTCCCTTTGTTCATTCATTCATGCATTCATTTGTGAACTTTTTTGAGCACATGCCTTGCACCAGGTTTTGCACTGGATTATTAAGAAATATATGTAATAACTGCTAACACCCACTGAGCTGTTTCTATGTGCCAGGCACTCTTCCAAGAGCTTCCCTTATAGTAACACTCATTATCCAAAACTTAACGTTATGAAATTCAGAGAATTAAGCTGCTTGTCCAGGGTCACAAAGCAAGTGAGGGATAGAGCAGAGATTTGAATCAGAGATATCTTATTTCAGAACGAGAGTTTATAATCACTATGCTACTCTTCCTCTACTCTCAGGATAAGCAACAAATTGAACAGTGTTCTAGAAAATACGTGAGACTGTAACCTAGGGGATGTTTATTTCATAGCCTAGAATATCTGCTTAATACACTCAAGAATTTGCTAAGACATTATAGAAACTAGTAATAACTTATTTAAAAATGTAAAATGTATCATCATACTTCATTCATTATATTTAGATAGCATGTTCTCTGTTGTTGACTAAGAATGCACACACTAATGAAACGATGCAACTGAAAAATTGTAAAGGCTTCAAAATTTAATGACAAACTGTGCAAGTCCACATTTGGACACTGCTGCAGACAAATAATTCATCTTTATTGAGGAAACGTTGACACTTCATGTTTGTATGCGGCCCAATGAATCTATCTTCCAAACTTCCAACTTGCGGGTGTTTGCTTTTGTTTTGTTTTGTTTTGTTTTTAAGCCCAGTTAACAGTCATTAACTTGTCTTCAATGTCTTCATTGAATGAATCACAATTATAAAACAGAAAACTGCTCTACCATAGCAAATTAAAATTTTATGTAAGATCTGCACCTGCAAGGGGCCCTGACTATGACAAGTCTCTGGGAATCAAATGCTTTGCTAACAGAGCTTATTCATTTGTATCAAAAACACAGTTGACTCTTGCCTAATAGAGTCATTCCTTCTTTGCTAATTAAGACAGTACCAAATAAATAAATAAATAAATAAATAAGTAAGTTACTTATTCAGTCATGAGCACTGAATGCTCCCAGTAGGTAGTTTTTTCTCAATTCAATTTCCCCAATGGGACTAGAAGAGGAAATGAAACAACAAATTGTACTCCTGATGAACTAAGCAGAAGCTGTTATTCTACAGGGAGCCCTGCTAGGTCAATTAGTTCATCATGCTAACAGAATAGCAATCCAGCAACCAATGCCCCAGCAACGGAGGTTCAAAAAAGTGAAATTCAATGGCCTCTTGTAACACTGTCTCCAGTGAAAACTGCTGGGAATTGGTGTATGGTTTGCCAATGGTATATTTCAATATATGATACTGAGCGATGATTCATTGTAAGGCAAAATAAAAGCAGCATTGCCTTATTACATATCTAGATGCATATAGTTACAATCTAGATGTATTTTTCATTTGGTGACACTTGGATTTTCTGAATCAACTTAAAAATATGTACAACATAGCAATATTTTAAATTAATATGATTTCTATTTTCGAATTGCATCTGGATCCCAAAAGATTAAATAGAGCCAAACTTCATTTTCACAAACGCAACTATTTTAAATACATATTTAACAACCAACGAACTTTAGATCTAAATGTAATTTGATATGAATGATTATTAAGTGCACTATTACAATGAAAATAATTTAGATACATCTCTTGAGAAATTTGAGAATTTCATATAAACAGTATTGCTTATTTTTTTAAATAGCAGTATCATCTTAAAGCTATACACTATTTAGAGCTTACAAAATATACACTATTTAGAGCTTACAAAGTACTTCAACTTATATTACCTTATTAGGTATCTCAATATTTTGTTGTTTAATGCCAAAAAGGTAAAATCTCTATTAAAAAATCAAAATCCTTTACCATGCTTTAATTAAAAAAAGTTACCTTATTATCCCGTTATTTTTCCACATTTAAATACTCGAGGCAAATTGTGTAGGGTAGGAATTATGGGAAAATGTGATAAAGGAAACAAAAGCTGTATTAGTTGAGTAATGCAGATGTTAAAATTAACATCCCATGTTATTCATTGTACCTAGATAAATAAATTTTCTCCAGTATAACAACAATACTATAGTCCTTTCATTTCTTTAAGCTGAATAGGTAATATACTCAGTTAAATAACCGAATATAGATAGCTTACAAAGTACTTCAACAATAAATATAACAAACATGAAATTTTCGAGTGCTAGTGTTTTAAATAAGAAATGAATTTAGGCCAGGCGCGGTGGCTCAACCTGCAATCCCAGCACTTTGGGAGGCCGAGGCGGGTGGATCACGAGGTCAGGAGATCGAGACCATCCTGGCTAACACGGTAAAACCGTCTCTATTAAAAATACAAAAAATTAGCTGGGCGTGGTGGTGGGCGCCTGTAGTCCCAGCTACTCGGGAGGCTGAGGCAGAAGAATGGCGTGAACCCAGGAGGTGGAGCTTGCAGTAAGCCGAGACCGTGCCACTGCACTCCAGCCTGGGTGACAGAGTGAGACTCTGTCTCAAAAAAAAAACAAAAACAAAAACAAAACAAAACAACAACAACAAAAAAACCAATAAAAATAAAATAAATAAATAAGTAAGTAAATAAATAAATTTAGCTTTGTTTCTATTGTTTTTATTCCAACAAAAAAATAAAGCTAGTTGATGTAATTCAAGTTTCATGTAGATCAACTTTGTTTTTTTAATCTGGCTTAATAAATAATTGCCACTTAATTTTCTTAGGTGCACTGAAAACAACTGAATAATAGTGTTGGGGGAAGAGTAAGACTTAGGAGCCTTTTGAGCCTTTGGTTCAAATTTGGGTTCCATGTCTTCCCAGCTGAATGACTCTAGCATGGTACATATTCACTCTGCCCATACTTCCAGGACCATCTTCCTGTCTTTTCCTTTTATCTGCTCAGTTACCTTTAGGATACTTGTTCTTCCACTACCCTTAGAGGTTCAGAGTGTCCACACTTCCCACTATCCCTCTTTCTCCTAGAGCAAAGGAAGAATTCATATTCAAGGGTCACCAATCAAATGAGAAAATAAAACAAAACACTTTAAATAAAAATTAAAAAAAATTAAAAACAAATCTAAGTACTCTCTAAACTGCCATAAAACACTCTTTGATAAAATAATAATTTTTAAAAACTAAGATTTATTAAGTGTGATGCTCTAGGCACTGGGTAAATGCTTTCCCTGTATTAACTTGTTCAATGTTCACTACCAACCTGTGACAGTGTTATTCATTTCCCATTTTTGGATGAAAAATCGTGAGGTTAGGTAACTTAGTCAAGGTCTCACCATTTGGGATCATACACAGGCATTCATAACCTCTTCATTATGTCAGGTTGTAGAATGTAGTTTAGACTTGAGGTTGAAAGGGATCTTGTACTTCCCACTCTGAATCTAGGTCTTGGAACTCCCCACAGAGGTAAGTGAACCTACTCACCCAGCTGCATGGCTGAGCTTGCAGATTTGCTGGATGAAGGAGTCAGAGTCAGCATGTTTTGTGTCTGAAGAGCCCTCTCCACAAGCTCTGTCTCTCACAGAGAGACATGATGCATGAGATCATTCACCAAAGGTGGAGGAGAAGCAAATGAAGCACAAAGCAGGAGGCCAGGTAGTTAAAAAGGAAGAAGCCAAACTGGCTCTTGCTTTGGAGGTACAATATTTAAGCTTGCTAGCCAAACTTGTTTCAGCAAATGTCCAGCTCTGATCAACATGATTAATTATAGTTCTTCCCAAGAACTGAATGGAGAGACAACGTTCTTTCAAGACAGTGTCCTTGTGGTGATTGAGACATGATGAGATGGGAGAATCATTCACCTTTTACCAACAACTTAGACTTTATTCATTTCTATCAGGCTTTTCTGACTTCAATTCTAGCCTTAGTCAGAAGATGATGGATGAGGATAATGATGTCAAAGATGAAGACCAACCAACTTAGATTCAGTGGTTCATCACTGCAGCCGTATCTTTACCATTAACCTAAACTTGTTTATATTTTCAAGCTTTTGTTGCATATGCCCTGAATAGCTCCAACCCTAAATGGATACAAGTCATCTTAGCTTCCAAGTACTATGGAAAAATCTCAGAGTTGAGTTATATCTGTATAAAACTGATGAGTACCACCCTTGAGTGGGATATAGTAACACATGGCAATACACAGGTTTATCTGGAATTCTCAACTCTTCTCAAACTTCTGATCTCTTTCTTAGACATCTAAGCACCACATTCCCATGGATTCCTCTTTGGCTTCCTTTGTTAGTTCCTTCTTCTTTAACTGATCATTAAATGCCAGCATTCTTTAGGGCACTAGGTACTCTTAAGTGCTTTTCTTTGTTATTCCATATTCTTTCCTTCTCCATAACTCAATCCAGTTCTATGTCTTCAATTTCCATCTCTATGTTTATGACTCCTAGATTTACGTAGACAGTTCATAGCTTTCCTTTGCCTTCCAGAACCACATACCCATTTCAATAGTTTGCTCTAAGTTCTAGAGTAATCACAAACTAATGAAAACAAAATGTCTCATGCTCAACTTATGAACTCCCCTACAGCTAAGCCTACACCTCATCTTATATTTCATATCTCATTTGTGTAAACCAGAAACCTGGAAAATACAGTATACTCATCTCTTTTTCGACCTATCTATCACCACATTTTACCAATTACATCTTCTAGGGATTCCAACATCTATCTTCTTTTGTTCATTTCTATGGCTATCCTTCTATGCTAGGATGCTAAAAATCTCTGTTCTATATTACTAAATTGCCTCCGCATTTCTCCATACCCACTTTTACCATTCAATTAATCTTCCCTATATCATACTCTGACCATATCAGTCAGAGTAACCATCATAATAAAACTTATAGGATTTATACATACACTTATTGAGTCAAATTCACACAATAAAGTAGAAAGTCCCCCTCCATTAAAAGATACAAATCTAATAATGTCACCTTTATGATAGGAGGAGAATAATAACAAAACCAAAATGCTTTCGGGTACATAACTCACTATCCTTAACAGGAACTCTGGGTTATGAGATCATTCTCTTTTCCATCTCCTGCCTCACATCACACCTGTATTTCCCTTCAGTCAGCGCATTTATCTTTAATATCATTATCCTCATCCATCATCTTATGATGGATCTTCTGAACTTTCAGACACTCTTCTGCCTGAGACATTCCCTGGAACTTATCCTTCTCAGGTGGCTAAAACCTTCATTCTTTGATCTCAGTTTACTATAGCTCTTCAGTAAGGGTGGTTTTCGTGATAAAGTTCTAGGAGAGATACCCTCTTATATAGTGCAATATCACTGTAACTTTTTCCTTGTAGCCACTAATTGTTTGTTGTAACTCTTACCTACTAGACTGTGAGCTTTCTCAAGGCTGCATCTGCAATCATTTTAAGTATTAAGACCTTATTATAATGATTGATATGCTTTAGGTACTCAAGGAACAGTTGTTGACTGAGTCAATAAACAAAAATAGGGGAGAGATTAGATTCAAGTAATGCATATTCAATTATTGTTCCAATCACTTTACATATACTGACCTAATCAAAATTCACAAATACCTATGAAGTAGTTACCATTATTAACCCTATTATATAAATGCAGAAACTGAGGATCAGAGAGCTTATGGTTTGCCCAGAGACACATGGCTCCTAAATGACAAAGCCAGGATTGAAACCCTGACTGGTTCTAGACTTAAGACTGTGGTATAGGCACTTTTACTATAATATTATCTCAATTAAAATTCTTCTGTAACTTGAACAAAATATTTTTCTTATATAAATTATGATTTTGAAAAATTATATTATGCTACTCCTATTATTTTATAGCATAAAAGGATAAAGTTTAGTGCAACATTTGATATAAATAATACTTTTTAATAATTTTTTACCATATTGAATATTTTTTATATTAGTAGGCTCGTGTAAGCTGCTTGGCATGTTTTACAAGATTGCTTGAATACCACAAAGTATGCTTGTATCATCGTACACTTGTAGCACCTAAAACTAACCCTTTATTGAATGCTCTATGTTTTGAATTCAATGACAATCTTATATATATGGTTTTCATAGGTTAAATGTCCAATTAAATTGAAGTATAACTGAATGAATTTATAATATCATTAGAATTTTATATTGCCCAAAGGATAGATACTATTGATTGAGCTAAATACAGAGTTAAACTATATCACAGATGTTAAACAAAAATGTAATTAAACATTACAGGATTAATGGAAAGTATAATTGATAACTGACACTGGAATCCACACATAAGCAAATGAAATATACATTCAAACAGAAGAACTAAAACCTAGAATCAATATACACATGGATGGGATGTTTATTCCTACTAGTACTGGGGAGATAAAAACAATACATGACTGAGTAAAAATCAGAGCATGCAGTCTGGCAGCTAGAGGCGGAGTGTCAACAGGAAACCTGCGATGATGAGTCCAGCTGAAAGTACATAAAGCATCCTCCAGAATTCTGGCCATAAAGTTACTTCTAACTCCCCGATTTTCAGTGGTATTTGCAAACACTGATATCTCTGTTCTTTTTTTCAAACTCCAAATTCTGAACTCACTTGTAGCAACTGTGTCTATTTCTTGATGTCTCAGGACCCTTGAACCAGCTTCAGTCTGTGCTGTTAACACTCTGCTAAGACCACTGAAGCCAGCAAGGTCAAATCAAATGCAAAGAGTCTTTTCTTCATTTTGCCTCTGCAGAAAACCAAACCAAACAAATACAACTCTGATTTTTCTTGAAACATCTGCATCCTCTGTTGTTCCTTCAGGTCTTTCTATGCCCTCTCCTGGGTCCTCTTTGTTCTCTTGCTCAACCCTACTTTTCAGGGATCTCAGTTGTCTTTGCACTAACAACTCCACCATCACTTTGTCTGTTAAGAGCTTTCTTTCCTGAGCGCCACAATCTCACACCAGTACCTCATGCACCTGACTTCATGGGTATCTCACAGATGCCTCAAACATAACATATAAAAACGGAAATCATTCTCTACTCACTCAAGTCTGTTCTTTTTCCTGGAGACTGAAATGAGTAAGTGACTGATGTCCCAGTGGCACTGCACACCATGGGTACCATCTGTGACTCCTCCCTCTCTTTAGCATCACAGAAAGTTAGTTCTAGATCACATCTGGGATCATGTGTACAATTCCGACAACCACATGTGAGTAAAAAACAAACTTGAAACCGTGTGTGGCAGGAGAGTGGGTATATGGGAGCTCTCTGCACTTACTGTTCTATTTTTCTGTAAACTGCTCTAAAAAATAGTCTCTTAATTTAAAAAATTAAAACTTAGGAATAATCAGAGGATATTGTTGGCAACTGAAGATATTTAAAACTATATTATGTATAAAACAGGTATATATACCTGAAATGCTCATCTTGACAGAGAAGATTATGACAATTTATAACTGCCTTGCAAAATTGTAGAAGAAAAGGAAGATGTGTGCGGTTTACCCCATGAAAACAATGCAGCAGTCCCTGGAAGAAACTCCAGACAAGCAGCCTTCAGTTTCTTATGCAGAACAAACTAGTAGATAATCGGTTTTGAGAAGCAGTGAACTACTAAATCATTTATGCAACACAGCACTTTCAGGCTTAGGAAGTGCTTTGTAGTATCTGTTATCCTATTTAATTAGCATTAGAACTCTGTTCCTAGGTAGGACAAATACTGTTATCTTCACTTTATCAAAGGGAAACGAAGACAATGAGCCTTAGATTATTTGAGTGATTTTGTGAAAGTTCGTTAGGTAGGTCCCTGTACAAGAGCACTTGAATAATTCTTAATACACAGGGTGTCTTACCCACTAAACTTGTGATACTCTGGGGACTCCCACTGGCATGCAACAAGTCTTCAGAAAATATGAGTTTAACTAATAAATGAGTTAATTAATCACTTAATGCATACATCAAGTCAAGATTTAATTCCAGGCCTTTTAAATGTTAACAAAGAGTAATATATAATTAGATGACTAATATTATGGGAAATATATATGTAAATTAATCACTTAATGTTTCACATTTTGATTGAATGATCTTATGTATTTACCATGAGCAAAATTTATATAAACTTACAAATATATATATATAATTTACGCATTTATATACTAGGTGTATATATTTAATATGTATATCTTTATATTTAAATATTTAAATATATATGAGATTTGTTCTCATATACACAAGAACAAATAAAAAACCACATATGCATACACAAAGGGGTAAAAAAAAGAGATAAATAGGGGTGGTTTTGTCAGAGATACAATATACAAAATCCAGAAAAGAGAAAAAAGCAAAATTAATTCTGGGAGTACTTCAGTGAAGAGAACACTTAGAGGACCCTGAATTGGTCTTTCTCTAGCCCTGCCTCTCCCCTGAGGTATGAGAAAAAAAGATTAGGGTTTTAAAAGAAAGCTCTTTCACTTATCCATACTTATTTTGCAAATTATTAACCTTTCTCTTAATAACAACACCCAGAAACAGAATTATTATGAGGATTCTATGACAAGCATATGAAAAGAACCAAGCATAAAGCATTTCATCCAATTTTATAACTAGATGAGGGGTCTGTAGACAGCATGGCAATTCAGACAACAAAGTGATCAATCTTGTGGCAGTAGAGAAAAATATCTGAACATTAATAAGCTATATGATTACCATATCTTCTTTATTTTCATTTGTGCTTTCATTTATTCTTTTAAATGTATGAGAATAACTGAAAAAAGTGCTGGTGACAGTACCTTGCACATAATAAGGCCTACATAGTGTTTGTTAAATACATAAACACATACATTTATATGTAGACACATAAGCATTTATTAAATTCTACTGTGTTAAAAAATCAGAGATATAAAGGTAAAACAAAGCCATTATCCACTTTTGTTTTTGTTATTATATACTCTGTACCAAAATATTTCCAAGGTGTGCACCTGGATGACAGAATATAGTAATGAAATGTAGTTTGGGGGCGTACTTTTAAATATTTACTACTAATAGTATATTCTTGTGATCTTTTAAAAATATTATTTTACCTATATTAATTTTACATTTTAATGTTTAACATTAGTAAATAAAAATCATTGTCTAAGGTCTCTCAAAAATTTCAGCATCATATAATAAATTGCTTGAAAAAATGTGTGTCTTTGTTACTGTTAGTTTTCTTTTAAAATTGTCAATACTTGTGGTTTTTTTTTTTAATTTATTTATTATTATTATACTTTAAGTTGTAGGGTACATGTGCATAACGTGCAGGTTTGTTACATATGTATACTTGTGCCATGTTGGTGTGCTGCACCCATCAACTCGTCATTTACATCAGGTATAACTCCCAATGCAATCCCTCCCCCCTCCCCCCTCCCCATGATAGGCCCCTGTGTGTGATGTTCCCCTTCCTGAGTCCAAGTGATCTCATTGTTCAGTTCCCACCTATGAGTGAGAACATGCGGTGTTTGGTTTTCTGTTCTTGTGATAGTTTGCTAAGAATGATGGTTTCCAGCTGCATCCATGTCCCTACAAAGGACACAAACTCATCCTTTTTGATGGCTGCATAGTATTCCATGGTGTATATGTGCCACATTTTCTTAATCCAATCTGTCACTGATGGACATTTGGGTTGATTCCAAGTCTTTGCTATTGTGAATAGTGCTGCAATAAACATACGTGTGCATGTGTCTTTATAGCAGCATGATTTATAATCCTTTGGGTATATACCCAGTAATGGGATGGCTGGGTCATATGGTACCTACAAAGAACTCAAACAAATTTACAAGAAAAAAACAAACAACCCCATCAAAAAGTGGGCAAAGGATATGAACAGACATTTCTCAAAAGAAGACATTCATACAGCCAACAGACACATGAAAAAATGCTCATCATCACTGGCCATCAGAGAAATGCAAATCAAAACCACAATGAGATACCATCTCACACCAGTTAGAATGGCAATCATTAAAAAGTCAGGAAACAACAGGTGCTGGAGAGGATGTGGATAAATAGGAACACTTTTACACTGTTGGTGGGATTGTAAACTAGTTCAACCATTATGGAAAACAGTATGGCGATTCCTCAAGGATCTAGAACTAGATGTACCATATGGAACCAAAAAAGAGCCCGCATCTCCAAGACAATCCTAAGTCAAAAGAACAAAGCTGGAGGCATCACGCTACCTGACTTCCAACTATACTACAAGGCTACAGTAACCAAAACAGCATGGTACTGGTACCAAAACAGAGATATAGACCAATGGAACAGAACAGAGTCCTCAGAAATAATACCACACATCTACAGCCATCTGATCTTTGACAAACCTGAGAGAAACAAGAAATGGGGAAAGGATTCCCTATTTCATAAATGGTGCTGGGAAAATTGGCTAGCCATAAGTAGAAAGCTGAAACTGGATCCTTTCCTTACTCCTTATACGAAAATTAATTCAAGATGGATTAGAGACTTAAATGTTAGACCTAATACCATAAAAATCCTAGAGGAAAACCTAGGTAGTACCATTCAGGACATAGGCATGGGCAAAGACTTCATGTCTAAAACACCAAAAGCAACGGCAGCAAAAGCCAAAATTGACAAATGGGATCTCATTAAACTAAAGAGCTTCTGCACAGCAAAAGAAACTACCATCAGAGTGAACAGGCAACCTACAGAATGGGAGAAAATTTTTGCAATCTACTCATCTGACAAAGGGCTAATATCCAGAATACTTGTGTTTTAATGAAGGTATAAGTTAGGGTTAGCTTATAACATTAGTATTTTTAACAAAAATTGGTCTATATGAAATCAGTCGAGTGGTTTAAATTAAAAAAAAATGATCTGTTTTAAGAGCTAGCATTTAGCTATTTATAAATGTAATGGATTTTATTTTCATTTTGCCCAGTGCTTTTTTGGTATAGTATTTATTTGCATTTCAGCCAATGATGCTATGATTATTTAAACTGACCAGGAAAAAGAATTAAATAATAGGTCTCCTCCATACTGTTGCTGGAACACTCTTCAAAAACGGTAAATTAGATCACATCATATACCTCCTGAAGAAAATATCTCAATGGTCCCTAATCCTATTGAATAAAATCCATATCCTTTGTTCCAGGCCCTCAATCAGGTTCCTGCCTATGCATTTGAACCTTCAGCAACTCTGCCCCCTGCACGTACCTGACGAAACAGCCATCTGAAGAAGTTAATTTCCCTAAACACTTTCCTTTCCATCCTCCAAATCTCTGTGTGTATTCCTCCTTATGCTGGGAGAGGGCAACAAAGCTCTGTTCATCCTTCACATCTCAGCCCAGGATTTACCTTCTAATTCTGTCATATAGCAAAACACCCACTCACGAATGCTTAATGTTTAGAAGATATAGAGAAATCATAATGATGTAATTAAAATGGCCATATGTGGATGGTCATCTATTTAAGGTAAAACTATTTCCATCTTGTTTATCTTAGAGTAAAAGATGTTTGGGACAGGTGTACGGAAAAAAATAAAAAGCAATTATTTCTACCAGAGACTCTGAATCATCATGGCTTACTGTCCAAAAAAGCCAGTCACCACCACCAACAACAAAGCCCTGTGATTATTTTTTCATAACCAGCTGTGCACTATTGAGATACATAAAGAAAAAGAAATTACTCTGTTCAAGATTACTGCCATCAGCTACTATAGTATTAGACCTCAGTGTTTTATTTACAGAACTCCCTACGGATAAATGATAGAATGGCATAATGAGTATACAAATGTCTTTTCAAGAATAGATTTTGAAAGCTATTTTTATAAAAATGCCTTCTGGCAGAATTATCTAAATGCACAGTGCAGTGTGCTAACAGTCAGGAGGGACAGTAACACAGAATGGCTTTGTTGGCTTCTAATTGATTCAATCCTGAGTAGCATGAAAAAGGTAGAAGGTAAAGTACTTTAGGAAGGTTTGGATCTCTCGCTCCATGAGGTCCTACAGTTGGAAGAATAGCAGGATACAGTGTAGAGTCGTCTTCTATTTAGAAAAAAAAAATCCCTTTTGAATAGACAAGATTAGTAGGTTGCTTGGAGAGGTATAATGCTTCGGATCACACCCATGGGGGTAAAATCTTATCATTTTGAAATGGTAACCTAACAAAGACTCTAAACAAGGATTTTATATAAATTCACATTTAAGGGAAACTTTTAAATAAAGTTCCATACATATTTCTAAGTAAAGACTGAGAGACACATTTTTTAAATGACAAAATGATACCCTGTAAGCTTATGCTATACCAATTTTCAAAACTTTGTTTTCCTTTACTAAGTAGCTATATATTTTCAAACTTCTTTCTCATGTTTTTGTTCACTGAAAACCCTTTTTACCTGCCTGATTTTAATTCAAGGATCACGAATACACCATCTGAAGTAGTCAAATGATGGCGGTTCTCACACTTCCTAGTTCAGCCACCAAATATTCTTTTATTGTGTGATTGAGGCTCATGCTAATGTAACTAAGTCATCATAATTATAATAAAATAATACCACCATGGCCATCTTTTATTAAGTCATGCTGTGCAAAGACAATCTGCATACAGATCCAACCACAACAGGACGTGATTGATTCAGCACTGCTGGCTATCCCAATAAAGAATGCTGCCCTCGGTCTCTGTGGTCACCAGTACAGCCAGTGTTAATGCACGTGGCTCGCAAGGCAAAACAACCAATGCAGTTCAGCTTGACAAGCCATGAATTTTCAGTAATGAGCATAAGCTTTCAAAGTCTATAAAATGACAACAGCTTCATCCTCTTATGTAGGAAGCTCTTGCAGAAAGAAAAGTATGAAAGAAGGGGCAAGATGAAAGCATGCCAGCCTGAATTATAGTGTCTGGAAAGCTCATAACTTATAGGGCTTAGTCATGAATTTTCCATTCCTAGGTACACATGCGCATACTATATGCAGTGGAGTCAGGTGAACCTCAAAATAAGCCTGGTGTTTTTTCTAAATCAACCAAGAGGGTGAACATATGATAAAAATCAATTAGTCAAGGTTTTAAAGATGTTAAAGATTTCTAAGATTCAAGAGCAAAAATTATTTACTGAAAAAAGCTCACTAGCAACAAGTGATAATACTAGCACCTGTCAGAAGATAACCACATTATCATATTTGGAGAATCCTTCCCACTGGCTCCAGATCCCATTCCCAAGGGTCAAGATTCTGGGGGGAATGGGGGGGAGAACAGAAATGTAATTAGGCTTCTATTTGCTGCTTCATAGGCTCTCGAAATGGAAGAGGTCAGAAGAAATCCAAACAGTATCAGCAAGAAAGTTCTCATATGTATCTTTAAGTATCATACAGTTATGAGCCATACAAAGATATCTCAGTCAATAATGGATTGCATATACAATGATGGTCCTATAAGATTATAATGGACCTGAAAAATTCCTGTCACCTCGGGATGTGGTAGTCATTGTGGTGTCTTAGTGCAATGCATTATTTAAGTGTCTGTGGTGATGCTGGTGTAAACAAACCTACTGTGCCACCAGTGATATAAAAATCTAGCACCTGAAATTATGTACCTACAGTATATAATATTTAATAATAAATGACTAGGTTATTGGTTCATATACTTACTCTACTGTTTATCATTATTTTAGCATGTACTCCTACTAATAAAAAAAGTTAACTGTAACACGGCCTTAGGCAGGTTCTTCAGGAGGTACTCTAGAAGAAGGCATTGTTATCCTAGGAGATGACAGCTCTTTGTGTGTTACTGCTTCTGAAGACCTTCCAGCTGGACAAAATATGGGGTGAGAAGACAGTGATATTGATGGTCCTGTGTAGGGCTAGACTAATGTATGTGTTTGTATTGTAGTTTTTTTTTTTTTTTTTTTTTTTTTTTTTTTTTTTTTTTTTTTTTTGAGACGGAGTCTCGCTCTGTCGCCCAGGAGGGAGTGCAGTGGCCGGATCTCAGCTCACTGCAAGCTCCGCCTCCCGGGTTTACGCCATTCTCCTGCCTCAGCCTCCCGAGTAGCTGGGACTACAGGCGCCCGCCACCTCGCCCGGCTAGTTTTTTTTTTTGTATTTTTTAGTAGAGACGGGGTTTCACCGTGCTAGCCAGGATGGTCTCGATCTCCTGACCTCGTGATCCGCCCGTCTCGGCCTCCCAAAGTGCTGGGATTACAGGCTTGAGCCACTGCGCCCGGCCTGTATTGTAGTTTTTAACAAAATTTTTAAAAGTTAAAAAAATCTTAAAAATAGAAAAGCACTTATAAAGACAAAGATAGAAAGAAAGAAAAATATTTTGTACAGCTGTACAATGTGCTTGTGTTTTCAGCTATGTTGTTTTGAGTCAAAAATTTTAAATGGTTAAAAAGTTTGTAAAGTAAAAGTTACAGTAGGCTAGAGCTTATTATTGCAGAAAAATAACTGTAACTAAATTCAGTGGAGCCTAAGTATATAATATGTATACAGTCTACAGCAGTGTACAGTAATGTCCTAGGCCTTCACATTCATTCAGCACTCACTCATTGAATAAACGATGCAACTTCCAGTGCTGCAAGCTTCATTTATGGCAAGCACCCTATACAGGTGTAGCTTTTTATTTTTTTTAGATGTTTTACACCATGTTTTCACTGTACATTTTCTATATTTTGGTATGTTCAGATACACAAATACTTACCATTGTGTTAAAATTGCCTACAGTATTCTATATAGTGGCATGCTGTACCGGTTTGAAGCCTAGGAGCAATAGGCTATTCCATATAGCCTAGGTGTAGCATAGGCTATTCCATCTAGTTTTGTGTAAGTACCCTCTATGATGTTACACAATGACAAAATCACCTAGTGATGCATTTCTCAGAATGTATCTCCATCGTTAAGTGTCATATTACTGTATATAAAAATCTCTCATGCTAACAACTGGCATACTATTAATTTCTCCTGAAAAGCACAGGTATATTACCCTCCACTGAACTGATAAGTAATCTCTGGTACCACTGAGAACTCCACATTCTTCTCTCACCTAGTACCTGGTTTCTTCCTCTGGAAGACAGCATGCTAGTACTATCAATGATACCACTTTTGTGGATTTTTTTTTTTCAAAAGAAGACTAAGTTGTCTTCAAAACAAAGAAAAGAACCATATAGATTTCAAAGCATCTTTACTGAGTCTATCTTTTTAAATAATCTCATTTAGAAACTTCTTCTGACAACATGAGTCAAGTTAGGAACTATCAGAACCTACAACTCAGAAAGATAACCAAGTCGCTAATCATTTACTCAAATATTCCACCATCCACTATTGTATAGCTGAATCAGAAATCATGCTAAAACATGTTTTTAACCAGGCACTTCAAAGTATTCACATTTTCAACAATATGCTTTCAACAAATGAACTGTGTCATAAAAATTTCAGCTTAAGTCTAAATGGATCAGCCACAAAGGCAATTTATCTGTTAAACAATGCAGTCAGCTTCTGTAAAGAAGGCACTTTCTATGCCAAATATGATCTTTCCACAGTTGAATAACACTTGGTGCAGTGAAATTACTGGCAGTCTTCTCGGCGGTTTCTGTTTGTGTGTATTTCCCTGACTGTTGTATCTCCATCTCACACACTTTGCCAGTCCTTCAGAACAGTTATTTCATGCATCAGGAATACCAAGATGCTTTTGAGATGGGTTATGTGCATTGTGGCTGATGCACTTTTAAGAACTACCAGGTTATCACCCACCAGAGAAGCCTGGAGAACCACATACATTATTTTGCAATGAGTTCTGAAATTTACATAGGTAAAAGGATTTACCCCGACAATTCTAACAGGTTTTACAAAAAGGTTCTTTAGAGTCAAATAGATATTTATGATAAAAGCAACTTCTCTGCATACTCCCCTGAGGCATAGTGTGTTTTCTATCTTTAAGTGGGTTATTATTATTTATGGGCACTGTAAAATTATAATTCTGGAAAAAATTATGTAAGATTATGCATTCAGGTACTTTGTGTATTTTTTCCAATAAACTTGAAATTTAACTTGAAAGCAATCATGAACTTTCAAAGAATTTCATAGCATACAATTAGGTAATGAATTTCGGTAATTTACAAGGAAGTAAAAAACCAAAGGTACTGTTTTATGGTATTTGGGGAAGAGTCTAATTGTCTTAGTATATATTTAAAAAAAAATAAGATTTTTTTTAAATGCTGAAAATAATAAGTTTGAAAAATAATGTGTTGATATTTTCTTTTACATTTAATCATACTCCTTTTAATAAATTTTAATCTTAAAATGCCAATTAAAGTAGCACTACTTCTAAATGAAGAATAGAACAAAAACGTAAACTAGTCATTCTTCAATGCAGTGGGCCTACAGTGCCATAGGAACTTTATGATGTATTTTTCAAAAGACGTTTCAACTCAAACTACTAGTGGTTTTAGGAACTCAATCCATGCCCCAGAACCCCTCTGTCAGAAAATATCAAAGCCTATACAGCTTGCATCCTAATGCTATCTCCGTATTATTTTTCCTATCGTCCACTGCAAAGCATCAGTCTTGAAAATTCTGTGATAGTACTTGCCTCACCCATGTTTGTAATTTATATTTTAAGATGCTTATTGGTGAAGGCAAGATCAATAGTGCCAATTATTCAATGCACTGCAATTTTTTTCATGTTACTTATATACAATATTTTACATTTCCATCAGACATCTGACTTTGCATTTAATTAGAATAGTGAGGTTACATTTTAGAATAATGTATTCTGATGCAGCAAGACTTGTCTGGCCTATAAAAGTGATCCAAGTCTCTAGCAGATAAATATATTGGAGTTACATGTACACATTCTTTCTTGATAGGGACTATGATCAAAGAAGTCTGGAGACACCTGGGGAGTTCTGAATTTTAACTTCTTATGGAGCAAAACCTCATTTATCAGACTCCACAAAGCTAGCTGAGATTCTTAGATGCAAAGAATAGAAATCTGGGTAATGTAAGCAAGGAGAGTATTTATTGGAAGATCGGAAAACCAAGGTCACAAGCAAATAAGAACCAAGAGAAGATACGTGTTTTGTCAAAAATCAGACATTAATACATGTCTGGCAAGAGAGCCTCCATTGCTAATGAGAACTGACATTGCTGCCTCCGGTATCTGGGTGTTTCTACAGCTATCACAACTACTAGAATAAACTCTCATCTGTACCTCTTTCTTCACATCTGCTCCTCATTCAAAATACCAGTAGGAATATGTAATTGGCTACAAATAAGTCTTATGCTCAACTGTAGTTGCTAAAGCTTCAAAAAAGTGAGTGTCTGGCCCTTCCATTTTTGTTTTGGAAACTATAATAGGAAAAACCAGATTATTCTGTAGCCAAAAAACACTCTCAAAATCTCGGTGGTTTAAAAAAAACACCACACAACAACAATTTAATTTCTCACTCACTTTAAAAGTCCCATTATACATTAGCTGGGAACTCTGCCACATGTTGTCTTCACTCCAGAAGAGATAGCCACTCTATCTAGTTACCATGTCAGAGAGAACAACTCCTGGTGTAGCAGTTCTCAAAGTGGAGTCTGGGAATTCTTGGATATCTGCAAGTTCAAAACTATATTCATAATAATATTTAGATGTTATTTGCTTGTTTTGTTGCATTTTTATAATGATATATTAATTCTTCTTTAATAATAATTACAATAATATATTGATAATAATACCCTTAAATAATTACAATAACATATTAGTGATGATAATACCTCTAATGGCAATTTACAGTCATAAACTCAAAGAAATAATCTCATTTGATTATCATATACTTGAGAAATAAATAGCAATGTTTACTCACCACAAATACCTATTAACTTTATGGATAACAAGACTAAGAACAGATATTTAAGCACAAACTACAGTGAACTATGCATTTTTAAACTCTGATTTTGTTCATATCTGCATTACATATATACATATATACATTTTGACATATATTTTTTGACGTGTGTGTGTGTGTGTGTGTGTGTGTATATATTTTTTCCCCCCGAGACGGAGTCTCACTCTGTCACCTAGGCTGGAGTTCAGGAGCATGATCTCCACTCACTGCAATCTCCGCCTCCTGGGTTCAAGTGAGTCTCCTCACTCAGCCTCCCAAATAGTTGGGACTACAGGCACACGCCACCAAGCCTGGTTAATTTTTGTATTTGTAGTACAGATGGAGTAAATTTGCCATGTCGCCCGGGCTGGTCTGAAGCTCCTGACCACAGGTGTTCCACCTGCCTCGGCCTCCCAAAGTGCTGGGATTACAGGCATGCGCCACCATGCCTGGCCGTATCTCCCTAATATTTTTAATGCTGCTCCTCTTCGTGCTAATTCACTTCTCCCTTTAAGCTTGGTTTTTCAGTCTATAACCTAACCATGTTTTAAAATTTAGCTCAAGTCACTGACTTTCCTTGGCTTATTTGCTCTTATTTGTGAGTTTTGCAAATTCTTTATATATTCTGGATACAAGTCTTTTATCAAATATAAGATATGCAAATATTGTATTGTAGTCTGTGGCTTAAATTTTAACAATGTCATTCAAAGAGTAGAAGTTTTAAATGTTAATCAAGTCCAATGTTTCAGTTTAGATTTTTAGAATTGTGCTTTTGATAACATATTTAAGAAAACTTTGCATTGTCTTTTCACCAGCAAATATGATGTTCTATGTCGGGTTTTCATAGATATCATATTATCAGTTTTAGGAAATTCCCTTCACTTCCTAGTTTCATGAAGATTTTTATAAAGGAGGGATTTGGGGTTTTGTCAAATGCTTTTTCTACGTGTATAGAGATGAACATGTGTTTTTTTGTTTTTTAGTTTATTAATATAAGTTATTATACATTACTTGCTTTATTATACATTGCTTGGGTAGAAGTGGCTTAAAACAACACATCTTTCTTATATTACAACCCTGTAGATCCAGGGTTGAAATCAGGGTGTCAGTAAAGCTGCACACCCTACTGGAGGCATAGGGGAGAACCCACTTCTAGGCCCATCCAGGTTGTTGGCAGAATTCAGTTATACGTGGGTCTAGGACGGAGGTCTTCATTGTCTTGCTGGTATCAGCTGGGGGCCACCCTTTGCTCTCAGAGGCCTCTCTTTTTGTTGTCCATGGTCCTCCATCTGGGGACCAGCACTGGCTGGCCAAGTTCCTCTCATGTTACCATATCTCTTTGGCCTCTTTTGCTGCTGCACCTAGTATTTTCCTATGATACTTTCTCCATTCGCTTTCTAATTAACACACAGTGGAGTTTTCCAGAGGTTTCATGACATTGAGATATTTCAAGATTGAATGCAGAAGCTGATATGAAAATCTAGCTGTCTTCTTTTTAGTTAAAAATTAAGATTTCCAAAAATGGTAAACAATGCTATTCTTTTCAATGTTTTTTGATAACGTAATTATTTTTATATAAATATGTTACTGATGTTGATATGGAATGGGTTTATTTTACTCTTTTAAATAATTTAATAAATATTTTTATAATTTCTGTTTTAAGTTCCAATACAATTAATATCAATAGATACAACTACCGTAAACGACATCCTTTTAGAATCCTCAAAAATGTTTAACAGTGTAAAGGAGTCCTGAGAACAACAATAAAGGTTAAGTAGTGCTCTAGCGGGTCTCATACCACCACTCGCTAATCCAGCTGGAAAAATCCCATCACTGCTGTTCACATCTCACTGACCCACAGCAGTCATAGGCTCACCCTACCAGAAGGCGGTCAGGTAATTCCGTCCTGTAAGACAGAGAGCTGGAAATACCAAGAAAACAGCATTGATAACCACTGCTGAAGCCACAACCCGCCTCTACCACCACGACTCTTACTGAGAGGAATCCCCCAAAGGAAATGGGTATAAGAGGCTGAGAAGTTAAAATTATAATAAAAGCTCACCACATACCCCATGGTTCGTGGCAGCATGTTTCATTATTTAGAAAATGCTACAATTCCATTCTTCCAGTTAGAACAAAAACCGTCTGCATATAAGAGAAGTCATCATGTATCACATAGCTATTTGTTCCTTGTAGGTTATAAATCACAGATTATTCTCTTAAAC
Organism: Macaca fascicularis; assembly: GCF_037993035.2. NCBI lineage: Eukaryota > Metazoa > Chordata > Mammalia > Primates > Cercopithecidae > Macaca > Macaca fascicularis. The sequence continues at coordinate 19,527,918 of NC_088379.1, read as the reverse complement.
ATTTATATTTTCCCATTTCTAGAGTATGCCTTGAAATCAGTCTGTCCCAATATCTGTGCTAAGGAGAGACTGGACTGTATGACACATATAAATAGCTCTCAATAAATCGGTGGTTGAGGACTGAAGAACAGAATTTCAGTATGTTTTGAAAAAACAAAAAGTGAGGCTTGCACATTGTACTTCTATTTGGTGTTACTGCAGAATCATCATGATCCATATTTCAACAAGTCTAATTCAATTTGCAGGGCGTCACAAATGCTGCTCAATGAAGGAATATTTTCTGAGTTATTTTTGTTTAAGATAGTTTAAGAAGATACAATATGTCACTGTCACACAAACACAACCCTTTATTAAAGAAGCATTTTTAGCATAATTAATATTTTATGTCTTAGATGAAGCCATAAACATTGTATTGTAAAGTTACTGAAGAGTAATACCTGTGGGAAATTATTGTTAATTCTCACTGCTGTCAATTCTCTTACCTCCTTTTAATTGGCTAGTTTTAATCTGCTCTTTGTGGGAAAATCAGATCATTCAGCTTAATATAATTACATGCAAAAAGAGTCAACAAGCTCTAAGTAAGGCCCAAATTATTCTCCTATGAGTCAAATGCATGAGCTTTCATATACTTATACAAACACCATACACATTATGGCATTTATTTTGGGGGGAAGTGAAAATATGTTTTGTTTAATTGTTTTCTTCACATCCTGGACTTTGGCCATTATAGCTAGTTGAAATTAAGTATATGTAGTTTCTAGATAAGTTATATTTTACTAAATTTGGGAAGATACATCGTTCAATTATCAAATAAGAGAATTACAAAAGCAACCACAAGTAGACAAACAGTAATAAGCAAAATTTGCAGAAGAAACATGAAATAAAGAAACTGTATGGTTTTATTTCTCCTAAGATGAAAACTGTGTTCATTTTCTTCTTTCGATCTACAAAATGAACACCCATATTTCAGAAGCACAGTTCTATGACAAGAATCACAGGAATTATAATCAGAGATCCTGAATTTTAATTGAGAAGTTCCTAAGTGCCTGGTATGTGCTCTTGGGTTTGCAAACAGCAACCCTCTCTCACCTAATACTTCTTAAGATCCTGAAGTGAAAGGCAACAGACTTTATTTCACAAATGAAATAAACCGAGGCTCAGCAAGTGAAGCTGCAGATATGACTGCAAAACCTGTACAAGTAATTGCTCACTGTCCTCCACTGCCTTTCCTTTAACATGTGGCAAGCTCTCTGACCTTGGCCAAGCTATACAACTTTTGAAGACAACACTGATATATTCACATCTCCCTCAATCCACACATTAATTTCATAATGAATTCATTTAACAAATATTTACTGAACATCTACCAAGACGAGCTCACTGTGCAAAGAACTGAAAATACACAACTGTTAAAGAAAATTTATAATATCTGTTAAAGGAATTAGATGAAATAATTCACAAATAGTTTGTAGATTATAAAATGCTAGTATGTTTCCATGTTTGCTCATCTGCCATTTGATTTTAGTTAGAACTGTGTAGACCAGGGACGACTGTTGGCCCCAAACAACCCCAACCCTGGCAAAGGTGATCTAATCCAAGAACTCTCCCCAGTGAGGTCCTCTATATCACAGTGACTTACTTAGTCAAGCAAATCTGGTCTCAGTGAGTTAAGACTGTCAGATACCCAAGAAGAGATCCTCAGAAAGTAGGAGCAGGAAGAGCAGACAGCCCGGCAGAATGACTGTAAGGATTTTGGAAGTTCTTTTGCATTCTGAATGGCATTCCAATTTTTGATGCCATCTATCTTGCACCCATGAAAATGTTTTGCTTGCTTGCTCCCATGGCCAGAATGTGTCTCAGGCCTTTGAGTCTTTCAGCTTACATATTTTAACTTACTTTCAAAACCATAAAGCATATACATATGAATTGTCACCACCAGTATAATTACTGACAAGTGCTGCTGCTTGGCCTGATTTCATTAAATAGCAAAAGATTTAAATTTTTGGCGAGTATGTGCTAATCTCCTTATGTGGCTATATTCCAGGATTATCTTTCAACGGTTCCTTTCTAAAATAATATTAAGCTCTTTTCTTGGTTTGCTTTAATCCATTTAACAGCCCACAACTCTGAACCAATTAGTGAGAAATATTCTTAGTGACACAACTGTCAGTATAATTGTTAAGATTTATCTGAAGATAGATTCTTATATCTTATTTTTAGTCAGTTTTCCTGAGGTATACTTTATGAGCAGTAAAATTAATGAATTTTAAGTTTACAAGTCCTGTAATCACTAGAACTGTCATAATGCAGAATGCTTCTTTCACCCCAAAATTTTCCATTGTGTCTGTTTGCTCTAATCTCTCTCCAACCCTTGATCCATGACCACCAGGGATTTGTTTTCTATCATCATAATTTTGATTTTCCTGGAATATTATATACATGAAAATGCAGCATGGGGCCTTTAGCATCTAGCTTCTTTCACATGACACTTTTGAGAGTTATCTGTATTGATAATTGCATTTTATTAATTGCTGAGCAGTATTCAATTGTACATGCATATCACATTTGCCTACCACAGCAAAAAGCTAATGAACAATTGAGTTCTTTTCTGGGTTTTGACTATTTTTTTTTTGTTTAAAAAGCTGCTCTGAATATTTGCATATAAGCCTTGGTGTGAATAAAAATTTCCTTTCTGTTGGGAAAACACTTAAGAATAGTAACACTGGCTGGGTGTGGTGGATCATGCCAGTAATCCTAGCACTTTGGGAGGACGAGGTGGGTGGATCACTTAAGGTCAGGAGTTTGAGACCAGGCTGGCCAACATGGTGAAACCTCATCTCTATCAAAAATACTAAAAAAATTAGTTGGGCACGGTGGCAAGCGCCTGTAATCTCAGCTACACTGGAGGCTGAGGCAGGAGAATCGCTTGAACCCGGGAGATGGAGGTTGCAGTGAGCCGAGATCATGCCACTGTACTACAGTCTGGGCAACAGTGTGAGGCTCTGGCAAAAAAAAAAAAAAAAAAAAGAATAGTAACACTGGTCATATGGGAAGTATAAGTTTCATTTGATAAGACACTGCTGAAATGTCTTCCAGTATAAATGAACCATTTTTGCATTCCCCTTAGTGATATGTGAGAGTTCCAGTTGTTTCACATGGTTGCCAACCCTGGGGATTGGAAGTCTTTTTAAGTTTAGCCATTCAAGTGTGTGCTTAGTGGTATCTCACTGCATTTTTAACTTTCATTTTCCTAGTGAGTAATATGTTAAGCATACTTTCAGGTGTTTGTTTCTATCCCCTTTGGTGAAATATGTTTTCAAATATTTTGCCCACGGGTTTGTTGAGTCATTTATCTTTTTATCATTGAGTTCAAACAGTTCTTTACATATTCTGAACAAAATTCCTTTATCAGATATGTATTTTTAAAATACTTCCTCCCAGTCTGTGGCTTTTGTTTTACTGTGTCTTTTGGAGAGGAAAAATGTTTAATGTTTCTGCTTTCTGTGTTATATTTAAGAAATATTTGTATAACCAAAGTTAAGATTTTCTTCCATTATATCTACTAGAAATTGCATGGTTTTAGCTACCCATATTTGCATAGGGTGTGACATTAGAATCAAGGTTTATTTTTCAGATGTGGATGGCAATTATTCAACATCATTTCAAAAGTTTATTATTTCCTTATTTAATTACTTTGGTAATTTCTTGAAAATTGACTAACCATATACGTGGGGGGTCTATTTCTTGACTCTCTTTTCTATTCCACTAATCTATGTCTACCTTATGCCAAAGCCACACTGTGCAGAGTACTGCAGCTTAACATTAAGTCTTAAAATCAGTTTTGTACATCCTCCAACTTTATTCTATTTTTTTTCAAATTACTTTGGCCATTCAAATTTTTATTTCATCTCCATATCAATTTTATACTTGGTTTGTCAATTTCCACAGAAAAACTTATGGAAATTTTGAGTGGCAGTGCATTGAATCTACAGATCACTTGTAATACTGCACAGAAGTGATACAGTATTAACATTGAGTCTTCCAACTCATAGCATGCTACATTTTTCTGTTTATTTGAAACTTTTCTAACCTTTCTCAGCAATGCTGTTTTCAGTGTTCACACTGAATATATATCCTATTACATTTATGTGTATATATTTCATATTTTCTGATCCTACTGTCAGTGGTGATTTTTAATTTTTAATTACCAATTGTACATTGCTAGTACACAAAAATATATATTTTATACATTAGTCTTGCATACTGCGAACTTGGTAAACCCACTTGTAGGTCTAAGTAGATTTTGGGTAATTCCTCAAGATTTTCTACAAAAACAGTCATGTTAGAAGGCTCTACTGCTTCTTTTTCAAGCTGTATCATTTATTTAAATACTTATTAGGCAGACTAGGATATCTGGAAAAACGATAGACAGGAGTGCACATCCTTCTCTTCTTTCTGAACTTGGAGGAAAAGCATTTCACCATATTGGAGGATGTTAACTACAAGTTTTTCAATAACACCCTTTGTCAGTTTGCAGAAGTTCCCTTCAATTTCTAGTTTGCTCAGAACTTTGACCATGGATGGGTCCTAAATTTGGTCAAATACTTTTTCCTTTTGAAAAAAAAAAGTTAATATGTTGAATTTCAATGCTTGATTTTTCAAATCTTAAAGCCAACCTTGCATTTTTGGGATAAATCCTATTTGGTCATGATGTATCACATTTTTTATGTATTGATATACTGATTTATTAAATTTTTAAAAAGGGGTTTTATATTTATGTATACATAAATACAGTTTAATACATATATATTATGTATTAAGGATACTGGTCTGGAGTTTTATGTTTTTGTAATGAATTTTTCTGATTTTTGTAACATAAAATATATTGGGAAGTATTCTCTCCTCTTCTATTTTCTAAAAAAATCTGTGTAGACTTGACATTATACTTTCTTTAAATGTTAGCAGAATTCACCAATGAAGATATACAGCCTTGAAGTTTGTTTGCTCATCATTTGTTAGTTTTGTTAGTTTGTTTGGTGGAAAGATTTTAAACTATGAAATTTCTTTAATCAATATGGGTTATACTACATGCTATCTATTTTGGAAAATTGGGATTTCTAACAAGAGCAAGGTATCAGGAAAAGTAAATAGCATATTTCTAAATAATCATCCACGGATCAGAGAAGACACGAAAAAAGCGAAATCAGAAGTTTTTCAAACTGAACATGAAAATGAAAATACATCAAAGTTTGTAAAATACAGTTAAAGCTGTGTTGACCAAGAAATTTAATTAATAGTCACTCCATTGTCTTTTGGCTTGTATAGTTTCTGACAAGAAATCTGCTATTCTTATCTTTATTATTCTGTATGATATGTGCATTGGTTTCTCCACCTGCTTTTAAAATATTGTCTTCATCACTGATTTTCAGCAACTTTATTTATTTATTTATTTATTTTTGAGACAGTGTTTCACTCTTGTCACCCAAGCTGGAGCCCAATGGCGCAATCTCAGTTCACTGCAACTTCCATGTCCCGGGTTCAAGTGATTCTCCTGCATCAGCCTCCCAAGTAGCTAAGATTACAGGCATCACCACCACTCCCAGCTATTTTTTGTATTTTTAGTAGAGATGGGTTTTCACTATGTTGGCCAGGCTGGTCTTGAACTCCTGACCTCAGGTGATCCACTTGCCTGGGCCTCCCAAAGTGCTGGGATAACAGGAGTGAGTCACCATACCCAGCCAGCAATTTTATCTTGATGTGCTTTGGTTATGGTTTTCTTCGTGTTTCTTCTGTTTCATGTTCCTTCTGTTTCGTATTCATTGAGTTTATTAGTTTGGGGGTTTGTAATTGTCAATACATTTCGAAAAAATTTTTACACGTATTTTATTAAATATTTTTCTGCGTGTCCCCCTTATTTCCTGGAACCTCAACTACATGTATGATATGCCACCATAATATCTTCCCACAGAAGATACTTTGTTCATTTTCTTTTCAGTACTTTTTCTCTGCTTCATTTTTGCTTATTTTCTAGTGCAATGTCTTCAAGGCACTAACTTTTTCTTCTAAAGTGTTATCTATTACTGCTCACATACAGTGTAGTCTTAGTTATTATGTATTTTTCATCTGTTGAGCCTGACTTGCATCTTTTCTTAACTTTCATTTTTCTCCTCATCATGCTCATGTTTTCCTCCATGTCCTACATGAAGCGTATAATTACAATACCTAATTACCATCTTCGTCTCTTATTCTTCTATTCAGTGGCATCTGAGACTTTTTCTATTGATTACTTCTCCTGTTTATGAGTCTTATTTCCTGCTTCCTTGCATGTTTAGTAATTTTTTTATTGCATGTAAGATACTGCAATTTGTACAATGTTGGTTTTGGGACTTTTGGTTTATCCTTTCAAATATTATAGGACTATATTCTGATATACAAGGAAGTAATTTGGATTTGTTTATTCATTTTGAGAAACGTTTATAAGTTTTGTTAAGGAAAATCCAGAAGAGCATTTGATCTGGGGATAATTTGGCCATACTACTGAGGTAATGATTTTCTGAGGACTCTACTCGCTGTCTTGCATAAAAGGGTTTTGTCCTATTTCTGGTAGGAACAAAGTCATTCTCTTCCTGCATGAACTCTTGAAGTTGCTCTACATACTCCTTTACATTGATTAATTCCCTCGTCTTACCTAGTTTCATCACAGTCAAGCATAGATCAATAATCTACCAAACGCTTCACTGAACCCCCCTGCAGTGTTCCAGAGCTGTCTCTAGGGAGTTTCTTCCTCTCTGCTATTTTACCTTTCAAATTTCAGCTGCCTTGTTCTCCCTGAACTTTGAAGTCTGTCTCTTCTACTTACAAACACTACACCTCTGTTTGGGCTCCCCTTCCCCGCACTGTTTTGAAATTCCTTCCAAATAGTAAGCTTGGGGAGTCACAGAGCTCACCTTGTTTCCCTTATTTTTTCTCTCATAAATCTCTCTCCTGTCCTTCCTATTATTGTTCAATCTCTGAAACTATTGTTTCATATATTTTCATTAATTTTCTAGTTAAAGTAGGAGAGTAAATCCCATTCCTGTCATTCTATCACAGTTGGAAGTCTTTCAAATACCAACCACTCAAAATAGTCAAAGGCAGGTCTGTGTCAGTAAAGAACACACATTCACAGTGGCTAGTTTCTATTGCTGATGGAAATTATAACTGGAAGATCAGATATTTAAATTGCTACCAAAGAAACTGAAATCAGCATCAATATTTATGTGTTGTATTAAGATGATCCATCAAGTGCTCACACTTACTATCATTAGTAGTTGGGTAAGGTGACATATAGTCTCTAATGTAACATAAAATAAAGTACATAATATCATCTGTAAAGTTTTCTTGTCAAAAGTGTTAAAATAAATATCAAGTTATTTTTAATAACCTTTACTAATTTTAGAGCAGTTTATGTTCATTACAGAGTTCTCATATACCTCCCTGCCCCCACATGTGCAGAGCTGCTTATACCATCAATATCCCCATGCAGAGTAGTACCTTTATTTTTTATTACAACTGATGAGTCTATGTCAACACATATCACTATCACCCAAAGCCCACAGTTTACATTAGGAATCACTTTTAGTGTTGTGCATTCTATGGGTTTAGATGCATTTACAGTAACATGCATCCATCATTATTTAGTATCATACAAAATAGTTTCACTGGCCTAAAACCCCTCTGTACTCTGTCAGAGAGTTGGAATCATACAGTATGTAGCCTTTTCAGATTAACTTCTTTCACTTACTAATATGCACTTAAGGTCCCTCCACGTCTTTCCACGGTTTCACAGTTCATTTCTCTTTAGCACTGAATAATATTCCATTGCTTACATGTATCCCAGTTCATTTATTCATTTACATACTGAAGGGTAACTTAGTTGCTTCCAAGATTTGGCAATTATGCATAAAGCTCCTCAAACATATGTATGCAGGTGATTGTGTAGTATGAGTTTTCAACTTGTTTGAGTAAATACCAAGGCACAGAGGTGTTTAACTTAGTAAGAAACTGGCAAACTGTCTTCCAAAGTGGGCATTATCACATATTTAGATTAACCTTCCAGTTACTGAAAATACAGGTGATCAAATGGTTCATGAAATAAATGTGTAGATGAATCAAAGAGGGTACAATATTAGCAACTACTGATTTTATGTGATAACTACATAGGTGATACATTCTTCCAATATTCTGAAGAATATGAAAGAGTATGTCTGATTATTTTCCTAATTAAAAAAAGCTCAAAATCTTCTGAAGCTCCATGAGCAATCCTTATGGCATCTACATATAAACTAAGCCCTTATTTGTGCATCAAAAGGATAAATAGTCATTTACTAGTAAAGCACCACTATCCAAAGAAATACGTAAACTGTAATCATGTTGTTAAGTTAGCAACAAGGAATGTCATATCCTGTTTACATGCTGATAGATTTCGTGGCTCCTCAATTAAAGAATATATTACTTTTTTCTATCATGTGAAACTTGCAAATATATGGTACTAAACAGTGCTACCTTTTGTAAAACTGATTTTTATAACTCACTTTTATCATTTAGGAAATTCTGAGAAAAGTGTATAGTCACTGGGACACAGCTTCCAAAATAAATTATTCTGCCTTTTCCAACGATAAATAATTAATTTGCAAATTATAAATGAATCTCTGCATTTCAGTATAATAATAAGTATCACAGTGACACTATATCCATACAGGTTGGGTGCAGGGACTGATCAAAATCTGTTCACCACATTATTAGGTCACAAGAACAACTTTCTAAACCTACCATTATTGTGATAATTGTTTTCAATATAGTTTTTCCTTATTCTTCATTTTTAAAATAATGTTACAAACTATGGATATAAATTCCAGGCACAACTTTTGCCACTCGTTGTACGAATTTTTAGCATTACAGATACCACACCTATTAGATAAGTGCAGGCCTAAGGGGAGCAGTCTGAGAAACCAAACACCTCCCTCAAATGAAAGAAACTGAGAGTTGGGGAACTGTCCTGCCTACTTGGACTTAAACCCCTTCTGTAGTGAGAAATTCACTCCCTCAATGTAAGCAGCTGTTACATTTTAGGTTTCCATTGTTACAAAGTTTCTCTGTGGGAGGACATACAAGCCCAGAGGGGCTGAATAAGTTTATGTTGGAACTGCCATATGCAATCAACACCAAAATCCAGGTGGTCCAATTCCAAATGAGTATGAGCTCTTTATTTGTCTCCTATGGAGTCCTACTTATAACTCTGCCTGTCAGGGGAGGATAGGGCTTCTGATTATTAGTTTATAATACTGATAATACCTCCTGTTTTTAATTCTTAGAAGTATTTCCATCATTTCAGGCAAGTCCATATACTTCTATATTGTTAGAGGTTTTGTTCATTTAATTTTAATCTTGATGCATTCACTTTCAGTGGGTTTCTTTCAATTGTACCTGAGAGAATATAATACATTCATATATACAAACTGTAAAATTAAATTTTGATAACATTTTTCTATTTGAGAATGATTTAGACATTTAATACCAATTTTCTCAAGAATTGGCATTTTATTCATATTTGTGAATACTGTTAATATGTTCTATTGGCATTTTATTCAAATTTGTTAATATTGTTAATATGTTCCATTTGTTTCTTTTTATCTTTTTTATTTTATTCAGTCATTTAGCACATATATCCTGAGAAATTAGATAGGCTATAGTATTGAATACTCCCTCTTGTTTTTTTTTTTTGTTTTTTTTTTTACCTTTTTTTAAACTTTTTTTTAATTATACTTTAAGTTCTAGGGTACGTATGCACAAGGTGCAGGTTTGTTACACAGGTATACAAGTGCCATGTTGGTTTGCTGCACCCGTTAACTCGTCATTTACATTAGGTATTTCTCTTAAAGCTATCCCTTCCCCAGCCCCCCACTCTAAGACAGGCCCCGGTGTGTGATGTTCCCCACCCTGTGTCCTAGTGTTCTCATTGTTCAATTCCCACCTATGAGTGAGAACACGCAGTGTTTGCTTTTCTGTCCTTGTGATAGTTTTCTGAGAATGATGGTTTCCAGCTTCATCCATGTCCCTGCAAAGGACATGAACTCATCCTTTTTTATGGCTGCACAGGAATACTCCCTCTTCTTACAGAGTTTATAGTCAAGTAAAGAACATGCATATGTGAAGATAAGGTCTCTTGAAGGGGATAATGGGGAAGAAAATCATTTCACCCATATTTTTAACCATCATGCAAATAGGCAGTAGAAAAATAAACTGATGCACGAACAGGGAGATTTCAGCATCGTCACAACATTAAAAGTCAAGCTGAATATTTGAGTAACTGAAAGATACATCAAAACTTCGAATTTTGAAGTCACACTTTCTACAACAGAATTATCTCATATTAAAAAAATATAGAATGGTGGTTCTCAAAGTGATTTCCAGGGTCATCGAGGGTTCACTGAGATACTTTTCAACGGGCCCCTATAGTTAGAACCATTTTTGTGACAATATTGAAATGTCATTTGCCTTTTTCATTCTCAATCTCTCATGACTATACAGTGGAGTTCCCAGAGGTTCCATGTTGTGTGATATTACAACAGTTTGAATATAGTAGAAGCAGAGAGAAGAATCCAAGTGTCTTGTAAGAAGCCAGACACTTAAGAGATTTGTTAAAAAAAAAAAAAAAAAAAAAAAAAAAAAAAAAAGTTATTCTTCTCATTGTTTTTTGTTTTGAAAAATTGGTTTTTTAATAGATATGTTATTTATGTTAACATATAATGGGTCTATTGTTTTTGAATAAATTCCTAAATAAATCTCTAAATGTACTGCTTAAATTTATAATGCTAAATTTGGCATCTATACTGCACATAATCACAAGCTCATGGTGGTCCCTTACAAGTTCTAAGAATATAAAGGGATCCTGATGCTTCAACATTTGAAGAACAGTGATACAAAATATTTTTTAAATGACAGCATGTAGCACATTTTTATGTATGACACTGTCCCTTTTTTTTCCCTCAGACATCTACAAAGTATAAAATTACACTCTAAAATTAGATCCTTTGATGGGTTAATATGCAGATGTTACTGTAATGACCAGGTCATTAAAATTTTTAAAATATCAACTGATGAAATTTAAAGGGCCCTAAAGGAACATAGAAGTTAACACTTTCAATTTATGATGAGAAAACCAAGGTCAAGACCGATTAAATGGTTTGCCATAAATCAAATTTTTAGTTAATGCAAAACTAAATCCAGAGCCTGGTTCTACTAGCCCTTGCACTTCAAGTGATATGACTTAGATAAAATACTCTTTATTCATAATCAACAAAATTATCATATTAAGATATTTTCAAGTATAAACTATTTTCAGGCCTCTATTTATAAACCAGAAAAAACAAAATCATAGATTTTAAGCAACAGGTGTACATATTCCTTGCTATAGGAAATCTGCATGTTTTACTGATTCATCAGTCCTCCATTGTACCATTTCTGCAATTATTTACAGTGAGACAGCAGAACTTCATGAACAAAACTCCTCAAAAAGACTGATGATACCCTTCTTCCTTCAACAATTATTCAATGGATGACTGTGTGCCCTACTTTTAACCCACTTATAATCTGAACATTAAAAACATAATAACCAAGATGATAATGTCTAGATCACTAAGCTAAAAATTTTAAAAACCATACTAATTGTGACTAATTATATAAAATCCACTTATACACATACACACATGCCATGTACAATTAATTAATGTTTCTTCATAGTTCACTGCTCCATTCTTTCTAACTAGAATTTCAATGAGGTTATAAAGAAGAAACAAAAGCAATAATAAAAAAGGCTAAATATTAAATCTAACAACTGTCGTGATGTTGACAGGTTTCAACTCTGTGACTTATTGACATTGTGGTTTTTAGAGTTATCAGAAAAAATGATCAATATATTGAGTGAACATAAATCTTTAATAAGTTTATATTGCCACAGCAAAGAAACCATGCATTAATTTCTTCAGAGTATTATTATAACAACATGTAGTAGCAAACTGAAGCTGCATTTCCTGTTTACCGCTGCCAAAGAAACAGGAAAACAAGTGACAAAGCAGTAAACAGGGACAAAAGGAGGGGAAAGAAAGGAAAGGAGAAAGGGAAGAGAAGGAGAGAGGAGGAAAAAGACTACAGACTAGAAAAATTGGAAGAAGGGACAAGAAGAAAGTAGAAGGAATGAGCTGTGAGATCACAATTAGCAAAAGACTCAACTTATCAGATAGACGGACCGCAGGAAACTATCGACTCTCAGGCAATAAAGAAAGGTCTGGACTGCTTAAAGCAGGCCATTTAAATGCCAAAGGGCAGAAATGACAATCTAGATAAAAAGTCCAAACACATAAAGCAGTAAGGGTAAAACTGAAAGCAAAAGATTAAAGAACAATTTTACTTCATGTATTCATTAAGAAGTCTTTCTCTTCACACAAATAATCAGCAGGCCAGGAGAAAGTAACTCAATAAATTTCTATTATTAAGCCATGCACTTCATAGTTCTTTGATACAGCAATCCTCGCAAACACATAGAAGGACTCTCTTCGTACCTGGTGTTCATTCCTCCAGGCACCCTGCATGTGTCATCGCATATAATTCTCCCTGTACCTTCATCAAGTAGGCATTATTCTAAACTCCACTTTAGCACAAATGGGGAAAATGAGGCACAGGGAAGTGATGCTAATGACTTACACTCCAAAAGTGGCCGAGCCAAGAGTCAGAGTGTGTTAGTTTAGCCACTACACACACTGTCTATCACAGATGACAGCAATTTCTAAGAGACAAAATATCACCAGGTTCTGCTACTACATCTTCCTTCTACAAGCTGCTCACTGTTCCTCTCACTGAAAACCTTCTTTCCCCCTATGATTCCAAGCTACTCCTGCTTCTCATTTAGCCTTCCCTGGGATGGACTGTGCCTCTTCCATGTGCTACACCAGAGAAACACCACATAGTACTGTCATCGCTCTTGAACGGTATGTTTCTACCAGCAGATTCTGAGCTCCCTGGGGAATATGAAATTGGGTCTCACTTAGTCATTTATATATTTGTGGTCCCTAGAAGTGAGCTTAGCACATCAAAAGGACTCAATACATATTTATCAAGTGAGTAAATTAATGCTAAGGGAAGCCCCAAGGAATTTTGTAGAAACCAACTTTATTAAACACTAACACATATACATGTGCCTATTAAAAACACACACTGTGTGTAATTTATATATAAATATATTTAATATGATAGGATAGAGAAAATTTTAGTAGGATTTACACCAAGAATATAATATTGGTCACCATTAAACTTATGAGTTAAACTTGTATGTGAAAATGGAAGCATTTTAATCTCTTTAAAATTTCCTTCAAAGCAAATAGAAATTATTTTATAAACCATTTCATACATTATTGAGTTAGGTATTTCAAAAATTGAGATTCATGTTACCTATAATTGTAAATTGAAATACGGAGAAATTGATCTACTAGAAGTCAAAAATACAGTTTAAACAAAGTGAAAAAGCAGTTTTCTTCAGCATGATAATAGCAGCAGAATAAGGTGATGTTTTTCTTCCAATAAGTTCTAAGCTGCCAAACTAATTTTGATTATAAATTCCCTAACAACTCTGAAATGCCATGGGGAAGTGAGAGGTCAAAGTCAGATGTGTAAGTTGAAAGAAGTGACTGGAGATTAGAAACGCTGCTTCACATATAAATATAATGACATTTAGCATCTAACTCCTATGATTTCTAAATAACTGAGTAGGCAATGAGAAAATAATATGTTCATAAATGTAAACACGCTCACAACATGATGCTCATATCTGTTGGTTTCTTTAAAGGCAACTTCTCTCCATTAGGTTTATTAAATATGATATTTATTCCTTTGTAAACATACTTATAACAAAAAATGGTGTGTAAGAAGAGAGAAATTAAAGGTCTTTTCAAGCCCTAGAGACAAATATAATACCACCCAAATCAATACACTTGCTTTCAATTTTGTTATGATGCTCGAAGCTGTGAGTGGGCTTAAAAGTCACCTTGTCTATGTTTTGCTTTCTCTTATCTGGTTATTTCTAGAATTCATATGCAAAATTGGAAGAGCAAGAGCAAAGAAACCAACAAAGATCATAAAAATGGAAAACACGGCCCTTCCCAGCATGAAAGTCAGAATTTAGCAGGATCCATGCTATAGAACACAGTAAAAGATATAAATTATAAAGACAATTTACAAACAGGACAAAGTTAATTTCGGAAGTTAGAGAATTAACAATAGATAACATAAAATCATTTCTTTTTAATAAAAAGTCAAAAAACAGGTTTTATTAAACAGTATTTTACCTTTTCTCTTTGGGTTTCTTTTCCTCACTTTAGTTTTTTGTAAAATTTAAGGTGATAAAAAAAAGTCCAATAATCACACCTCTAGAGATCACAGGCTCACAAAGCAGACAAGACTAGTTTGGAAGCCATGTTCTGCCCTTTCCGCACCACTTAATATCAGGTAAATTCCTCTCAAAATAATTGCTTCCTCACCTGTGAAATGGAAATAAAATTAACCCACCTCTAAGACTGGTCTGAAGAATCACATGAAATCAAGGCTTCAAAACCAACTCGCATAATGTGTAATAATTATAAAGAGTACCCAGCAAATATAAGACTCTAAAAGTGGGTGAAGAATAAGAAAGACAAGAGAACCCTCTCATCCACCTGCAGCAACAGAATGATGTAAATAATGCTGGATAAATGGAATCTCTCTTTTTGTTAAAAACATATTGCACAGAATAGTCCTAAAAAGCAGTTAGTCACAGTCCATCAAGTTCTTCCTATAACATTCCTATTTCTTTGGAGTTCTTCCTTGTCATTAAAATAGGTAAAGGGATTATCACCAAATTAAAAAAAATACAAGAGTACAATATTTTTGGCTGACTCTCTCTATATTTCCATACATATGGAAAACAGACCAATAGCATTAATTATTCGTGCAGTAGGCAAAATAATTCTTACATTCTTACACATCTCCTTTTGACCAGGTATAATGGTGGTTATCAGTGATGATCACAGTGGGTTTTTCAATCTCAGGTGACACAAATAACCACGCACTGTGTGAGAGGACCACAAATGCAGTCTGCGTGAGCTGCAATGGGAACTTAGGCACAGGGAGCCTGAAAAAGTGGGGGCTTCAGATAGAATCATCCTAGCAACTGTTGAAGAAAAGATGGGAGTGGAGAGCAGAGCTGCCCCTAGGACAACTCCATGTGCTTTAAAGATTTAAAGAAAGATAGTCCTTCTTCAATATGATTACAGGAACATGTTTTAATATACCGATTCTATTGGAGAAACATGATTTACTGTTTTGTTGAAATAATACACAACACTCAAATGAATGTGTGAATGTGAGTGGGTGTGTTTGTGGTGGGGTGGTATCTGAGTCTGTATGAGGATGTGCATTTGTGTAAGTCTGTGTGAGTATCAAGGCCAGTGTGTGTTAGGGTATGAGTGACTGTGTGAGAACATGTGCATGTGTGACTATGAGAATGTGTGTTGCTGCATTAGTGTAAGTGTGTAGAGGGATCTTTACAAGGTCCAGGTAACATCTGAATGGTGCCCCTTAGATGTGGTGTTCTTGTGCACTCCCAAACCCACAAAACCATAAGTGGCTCTCCCAAGGAGTGACCCAACTAGAGACAGGAAGAAGAAATAAACCATGCCACCCCCTAATGAAGATAACCTTTATCAGCAGTGGCAATCTGTTGAAAGGAAGGGGATACGATGATCAATTCAAGACATTTCTGAAAGAGAATGCACAATGATGCCTAGTGCTTTGGCCACTAAGTGAAGTTGAGAATGGGCAAGCATAGGATAATAAATATCGTATTATCAGGCATACATTTTCTCCAAAGCTTAAAAACTACCCATGGGATTTGGGACTTCCTCTGTTTTACAGGAAAATGTATAGCTAGAAACGTTGGCTGTTCCAGATAACAAAGTTAATGGATGATGAAATTGGTGTTTGAATTCAGACCAGTCCACTTCCAAATCAATACTTATAGTCACTTCCCCATAGCCATTTACCAAGGTCAAGGATTTGGGAAATGGAGAATGATTTGAGGAGAAAGATAAAGAATCAGTAAATTTCCTTTCACACCTGCCAAGTTTGAAATGTCCATGAGGATCTAAAGGGATTCCAGTATTGGAGTCTCTGCCTCACTTACAGGCTAAGGCTGAAATTTCTGACTCAGCAAATAGTGTTGCTGGTTTCAGGCATGTATTCCGCTATTTAGATAAATGTGCACCATGAGTGCAGAGAAGAAAGAGCATTTATTCTAAAGCATTGGATGTTTCTCCTTAAGAGCACTTCCTACACACTCTCTGTTTAATCAGAGGCATCGGCTGCCTTAGGGAGGATTTGAATTAGTAGACCAGAAAGACAAGGAAAAAGATAATCAAATGAAATATTCAATTTTCAAAACAGAATTTTTGAGTCTACTTCAGCCAATCTTTGTGGAAGGGGAAAGAAGTTTTCTACATTTTGAAAGCTCCCTTTCACACATCAAGCAGGAAACCTGGCTACTCAGATCATCTGGTTTTAGTGGCAGATATGATGTAAGGTAGGCGGTTCTCAAACTTTGTCAGATCACAAATCACCTGAAGAGCTTGCTAAAATGCAGCTTGCTTGGGCCTCTCCTTCTGACAATCTTATTCAGTTGGTCTGGGGTAGAGACCAAGTATTTTCATTTTTAACAAGTTCTCATATGATGCGGAGTTGCTGGTACAGAAAACACTTCAAGAATCATTCACATAAGGAAAGTTTTTTCCAGATACTAAGCCTTTCAAGGAAAGAAGAAAGGGGATTTGCAAGGGAGAAAGGTAGCTAGAAAATGATACACGAGTTTCTAAGAAGATATCAAAGACCTTCAGGCAAGAGGGTGGAAACCTAAAACACAGAAACTTCAAATACCCCCAGATATGGCAAGCAATAGACAGGCTAAGATAGGGTTGGTCCCCTGCTACCTGTGTACATACAGCATGATGCCAAAGCAGTGACACAGGAGAGGGATGTGGAGGTCCCTAGACAGTGATTCTGTCTGCCCTGAGTTTGTGTGCAGGAGACCCAATGGTTCCTGTGTGCTCTGGAAAAGATGAAACATGCCAAGAGGAAGGACAAACAAAGAACGGACAATCCAAGGACTCAGAGAGATCAGGGGCTGGCAAACCTTTTCTGTAAGGCGCCTGAGAGTAAATATTTTAGACTTTGCAGGACATACAGTCTTTGTTGCAACTACTCACAACTGCTGTTGTAGAAGGAAAACTGACAGCCTTAGCCACAAGCTAAATGGCTGGATTTAGCACGCAGCTGCTGGGTTTTGCTTGTATGCTGTAGTTTACCGACCCCTGCTATGGAAATCTCAAAAACCAGAGGAAAAGGAACTTCCGCCTCAACAGCATGTATGAGCCTTACAACCCCGTAATGGCCAGACCTCGGTGGGCAAGAACACAAGATACCAGGCAGCTATATCCCAGAGGACATCAATGAGGACAGAGACAGCACACAAACCAGAAGGAACTCCCTCTCTCATCATGAGAACATGGGAATTCAGCCCTGCTCCCTGGACCATCTTGGGAAAGAAAGAGAAAGGAATGTGGACTCACTTAGAGAAAAACATTCCTCACATGAAATATGAACTTTAAATTGACTGAGGATTTAGTCAACTGCAATTGAATTCCTCTGAAATACAACAATAAAAACCAGAAGTAGTGGCTGAAATAGCTTAACTTAGCAAAGTTGTTTTCTGTCTCCATCATTGAGGACAGGGCCTTGTTATTGATAAATAAAGCAGAACAGTACTTTTTGTATGTCTGAGTGTGATGTGTAAATATCAACCCCATTTCAGGAGAGAAGAAATATCATTCCTGTCATCCTGTAAGTGCACAGGGTCCTGAAAAAATTAAAGTCAGGATATACAATACTTCCTCAGAGCAAATGATGTCAAAAGTAGAGGTTGCCTTAATTCCTCATATTTACTGCTTTCAGAGCACCTGTTAAACTTTATCATGAGCATTCTTTACTTTTTCAAATTCTCACCACTACATTGAGAGTCTAAATTACAGGAATTACTTAGAATGAATTTTTTTCCGATTCCTGCACAGAGTAGGTATTCAAATTTTTTGCTGAGTTTATGTAATTTTTACATGACTACAATTAAACTTGCTGCTAGGAAACCTCCTCATTAACCTCTTCATCTACTTTAAGAGTCACAATGTAGAAAGATCTTTGTGGTTTATCACACACACATATAATTATTTTCAATTATCTTTAACAAAAAAAGTTGTGTTTAGAAATTTCTCTTTCCAGAGGGCTACTGAGAACTTTCATCTGAGTCAGTCTGTTAAATGACTAGTCTTAGAAATTCTTTTGCATCTCCACTTCCCATTCTTTCTCTCTCCTCTCTCTTTTTTTTTTTTTTGCTATCTTGTGACACTATTTCAAAAACCAGGAAAACTAATACAGAGTTGGATTATATAAGTAATTTCAGCTTAGGTAAAGGGTTCCATTAAAAGTTTCTCAGCTCCAAGAATCATGTTTACAGAACATAAAGCACAGGCACAATTTGTCTAGCAAGACTTCTTATTGTACACAACTATTGAGTTTCAAGAACAGAAAAAAAGAGAGAAAGTGAGAATGAGAGAGGTGTTATCTCTCTTTCTTTGCAAACCAATCAATCTTCAAAAGGAAAGGAAAGGGACCTCTCTCTTCCAAGGAAGGCTGACTGAAATGAGCCCCAAGCCCTATTACCCCTGTAAGAATGAACTGAATGGATCCCGCCTCAGGGAGCTTTGCCTGCCAGAATCAACCTGCTTCCTGCAGAGATAATGAGGAGGTGCAGCAGTGAAAAAGAGGCAACCATCCTCAAAGCCCATTCTCTCCTCACCCCAAACACTGATGGCAAAGATAGGGGCCAAGGTCAGGGACCTATCAGAAGCCTTCAGTGAACTGAGTTATTCCAGGCAGATGGAAGAAAGCCAGGAGAAATAAATGCTAAAATCTTTCACTTCAGAACTTTTCTGAATCAGTCAAGATGACAGCAGAGAACTAGTATGTCCAAATATAAACATTTTATTTGAAGTTATTTGCTTATGCTTAGGATATTTTCTGAGAGACTTAAAAATATATCAAATGTCTCCATAAATGGTTTAAAATAAATGAGGCTAAATATATGAATTCATTTTCTTAAGCTTCTTATATCCATACACTGAAACTGAAAACACACTATATAGTTTCATATGCTTTAAAAAGACAAAAGGTTCCCCAAATATACTTTACTTACAAACTATGTATCCCCCATTTGTTAATTTTTATCAGCTTAAGATGTTCTCTAAGAACAGAGAGAAGCATCTCAATAATTGTCACTAAAACTATGAAGCACCATGCAATTAATGCCTTATCACCGAGTAAGCAAGCAACAACTATTTTCTGAAGGAGCAATGGCAGATGCATTTTCTGAATATGCATTTTGTACCGCATTTCCTTTTTTTTTGTAATTTGAACAATGTATCCACTGTGGATTTATATAAATTTAAAACATAAAACAGCTGGGTACAGTGGTTCATGCCTGTAATCTCAACCCTTTGGGAAGGTGAAGCAGGAAGACCACTTGAACCCAGGAGTTAGAGAGCAGCCTGGGCAACAGAGTAAGACACTGTGTCTATAAAAATATCAGAAAATTAGCCAGGGGTGGTGATGCGTGCCTGTAGTCCCAGCTATTTGGGAAGCTGAGGGTGGCAGATCACTTGAGCCCAGGAGGTCGAGGCTGCAGTGAGCTGTGATCATACCACTGCACTGAAGCCTGGGCAACAGAGTGAGACCCTATTTCAAAAATTAAAAAAACAAAAACAAAAACAAACAACTAAAATATCACTGCATGATCTGAATACAGCTCATAAAACACTAAACACTGCTGTTTTCTTCTTTTGCTTATAGGCCAGCTCAGTTCTTCCCCTCTCCCATTTATCCATTCACTTCCTCATATCCCTACTGAGCTCCTATGACTTCGATAGAGATAGGCACATGCAATGAATGATGACAGGCACAATGAGATCTGGGATAAGTGCTTATTATTTTGCATTCCTAGAATTTTCTCCCAATGTCACAAATGGTTTGGGTGAGATTGTCAATTACACTGCCTCATCTACTTCTGAGCAACTAGAATGGACCTATTCATAGCCAATCTTACTATTCTATTCTCCTCCATGGTAGGATTGCTCAAAAAACGGAAATGTTGTCAACCAAGGCTAATCATATTCCTTTCAGAAACGTCTGATATATGCATTTTGTAGAAAGAGGAACTCCTTGACTCTGGCATGAGAAGTCAGGTAAGCTAAGAGCTGTGAATGTCTATCATTTGTACGTTGTACAAAGTGTTGAGAACCTGTTTCAGAATGAGCAAAATAGCGGGATATAGAATAAAGAGTAGGAGAAAGAGAGGAAGAAAAAGAAGGACAAAGAGTAGAGAGGAGCAATAAGAGAGGGAGGAAGCATGGATGAGATTTAGAATGACGAGAGGCACAGGAGTTAACACTGAGCATATCATTTCAGCTTCTGCTTCCAGACATGCCTGAAGCCAGTGATTCCCTGGACTTCCATGTTAAGTGAACCAACAAATTACAGGATAAACTAATTAGCATAATTTTTTGACGCCTGTCACTGAAAGATTCCTAATTCATAGCACAATTTCTGACCTCAGTGTTAAGACACAGCTACATAAAGCTAATGACAGTCATTCTGCTTTTTATTATGAAGGTTAAAAATGATATCCCATAGGAAAATACAAAGAGCAGCTCATAGGAGCTCAGTCAGAACTGGAGAAAGTGGACAGCCTCTACACAAGATGTGGATGAACACACATAAAGGATAAGACAAAGGGCATTTCAAGTGGAGGGATGCGTGCAAGTGAAAAGCAGCGTGGCAGGCACTGTTCTTTCACTGGCGTGGCAGGCACTGTTCTTTCACTGGCCCAGTCCCCACTTGCATTCCTTTCTCTCTGAGCCACCTTCCAAGTAAGGACAGCCATGACTGGGTGTTGGCCAATGAGATGTGAAACAAAGACTGCTGTCGTCAGCCTCTGAGAAAGCTTGTCATTTCCTGAAAAAAAGAAAGAAGTGACAGGAGGGTGGGGGGAAGGACAGGACAATCGAGTACAGCCCTTTACTCATGCCCCGTTCCACATCTCTCTTTTCCTTGCCTGGAACATGGCAGAGAGTTGAAGGTGCAGCAGCCTTCAACTGAGGCTTCAACTATCATGAGGACAAATGTTCACATAGTAAAGATGATACGGCTGAGAGGGAGAGGATCTTGGGTCCTTAAAAGCGTCCCTAAGGAGTTACACTACCCCTGAACTGGCTGCCTACCTGTGGACTTCTTCTTATAGAAACACCAACAGCAGGCTTGTATGTTCTGTTACATGAATCATTCTTAACTGATACGGGAATGTTAGAAATAACAGCATGTGTGATGAAAAACTGGAACTGACAACCAGCAGTTCAACACTTTTATGTTCAAATGTCTGCCCTGAATAGCTGAGACCTGCGCTGAAACTTTGAAGTACTTGGAGAACGAGCACACTCAAAATAACACAGAGTTTAGGCAACTGGGGGGCATGAAGCAGTGAGTTGAATCTGGAAAGAGATTGAGACTAGACTGGATAATCTGGAAAATCATGCCGAGGAGTATGATTTTATTTGGTACAGTGCATCTGAAATGTTTCATCTGTGAAGATAAGACATGTTACAATCATGAGTCCATTGAGTCAATTGATAAGAGTAAAAAGAGCCTTCAAAAATCCTCTATACATTAGTATGCAAACCAACAGGAACTTCACAGTATACTACAATTAATATTGGTTTCGTGACCTTCTAGTGCCTTTAATTTACCTCCAAAGTTTTATTTTAAAAGTTAAGAATATTTAGGTTTAAAATTCAAAGCCTGTAATTAGATTAGTTATTAGATCACTGAAAACACCCGGATTTTCACAGAAACTCTTTGCAAATATGTGAATGAGACAAAAGATGGATCAAGTTTTTCTAAAAATAACGTTCAGAGCAGGAAAATGACTTACATGAAAAAAACTTTAAGTATAATGACACCATATGGCAGTTAAGGTATTAAGCATAAAAATTTTGGAGTTAATGAAAAGTAAGAACTAGAAAACAAACTATTAGAGTATGGTTACTGGCTTACTTTTAAGTTAATACATTTTATTTGACATTTTTAGATTTTATCATTCTTAATTATCTGTTAAAATGTTAAAATGGGCAGCTCAGCTTTCTTTTTCTCTTTGCAGCAGAGAGCTAATGGGTGAACTGTCCAGCTATCCTGAAATGAGGCCCTTTTTCAATTACTTGAACCATTATTGAAATTAATGCTTACCCTTTCATATGTGCAGGCAGAAAGGATGCAGAAAGCTGTCTTTGTGGATGCATTATTCCATTTCCAAACACTCCACAGGGCACAAATGCTCCATCCCAGTATTTCTCTAAGTGTAAAGTCTGCTTTTCAGAATAAATCATTTGCACACAAGCCGGCAGGCATAATACTCTGATGGACAAGAGCAAAGACCAACTTTCCCTTCCTCGTTCCTTTTAAGTAGAAAAATCAATTGTAGATGGCCTTTCTGATTTGATATTTTTTGACATATATACAAGAAAATAACTTTTCCTATTGCTGACTTAAAATAGAAACTTAGAAACATTGCTTGAAAACACGTTTGCAATTTTTTAAGCAGGAGCAGTTTTTCCACACCTCCCACAATTTACAGCAATCCTTTTGAAGACAGAAATACTTCCATTTATTACAAATTTTATTCTACAATGCCCTGTTCTTTTATAAATAGTTGCAGGAAAATATATGCTGTCTAGATTTTATAGATCAAATTTTACATTTAAATATTTCACTTCTGGATCCTTTTGGAAGCAAAATGATTTTTTTATTCATAACCTTGATTCCCAAAGCTTTTAAATCTACATAGGAAGTATATATGTTTCTTCCTAGATTTCTCTTTTGGTGGGGAGGAAGGGGGTCTTCCTGGAATTAATTTTATTGACTGCAGTTTTAAAAAATATTATTGTTATCATCAACTTCCCTCACATTTCCAGAAAATTCTGATTAGAAATACATAGCTGTGTTGTAAGAATTTACCCAAACTGAATGCCCAATGGAAAACAGGTGTTCCTACTTTTACATTACCAAGGGAGAGAAGTGAAACCTAAAGACAGAAACAATATTAAGCAAACATAGATGTACATTCTCTTCTGCTTATTCTCCTGCTCTGCAGAAATAATTATGGTAATGCAGAAACACTACTATAGTTTATCTCTGTAGATTAATGGAACATACCTTTGTTTTATTTTGTTTTCAAAATGGCATTCTGGCTTAATCTTATTTTTATTTTTTGCTGTACATGTTATATATCACACACTTGTTTCAAATTAAGACAAGGGCATAAATCACAAATATTTGTATTCTCTAATTTTAATGTCAGATTGTTTAGTCTATATTACTTGTTCATGAGATTCACTATAAATTCCCCATTTAAAACAATATATATTTTTAATTCGGTATATGAAGCAAAATCCAGTTCCAGTATTTATTGTTATTCAGTTGCTTTTATTATCATGGTTCAATAAGCCATGAGTGCTCTTATTGTTTCAGTCTCAGAAGGTGTACTTAACCTACAGACCCAGTCCCAAAGCAGTTTTTAAACATTAAAATTCCTTTTAAAAAAAAAAATTTCATTCCTCTTAGAAAATAAATTTTAAAGGAAACATTTTAATATTAAGAAAAATAAAACAGCCAATATTTAAGTTCTAGAACAGGAGTATTTGGCTAAAATATATTAATTTATAAAAGGTAAACAACAAAGCAAAGCCTCTGAGATTAGGATGAAGCAATACCTTCAAGAATAACCTTCAGGAAAAATACATGTTTATGCGTTTAATATAGTTTTAACATAAAAACCTTACTTTTTAAGTGAATAAACATATTTATGCGAGCTAAAAAGAAGATACTTAAAAAAATACAAAAAAGTAAAACAGCACAGAATATAAAATTATATAAACACAAATATTTAATTAAATAAATAATATAAAATTAATGTTTATATTAATACAAATATCCATTTAACTGAACGCATGCAACCCAGACCAAAATTGTAACAATTCATAAAGCTGCTTGGAAAATCAGTCCATGAAAAACAAGCTGTCCCTTTGCTTTCCCCCACAGTCCATAGAACCAGCGAAAAGTTTACAAACTGAGAGCTCGCCTCTTCCAAGGTACCCTTGTCAGGTTCCCTTGAGATTTTGCTGCTCTGTGTTCCTGTTACGAAGCTCTCTCCTCTGCCTTCACCCACCCTCTGCTCCCCAACTGACTCGAAGCCCCAATCAAAAGTTACTAACTAGGCAAACAGCACCATCCTTGATAAAATGGTTTAAATCTCCCAGAGAAACCAGTATGTCCTTTGTCCTGGGCACTCTCACCTACCTCAGGGAAAAGGTCATCCCGCGCAGGAGAGGAGGACAAGATGGAGCAGAAGGGAAAGCATGGGCTACTTAGGCTGTCCCTTGGAAAGTACTTTTCACCAAGAGAACTTGGCCATATTTTGAAAATTCTTTCTTAATACAGTGTAGCAAAATGAGCAGGAAACATCATGAATGGTGTATTGTGAATTAAGGTTGAAAATAATTTTAAACATTTTTGAATTTAAACTTTCTGAATATGATTGTTAAAAAAATATTTAGGATATATTTAGAGAAACTCATTGGGCTGTACACCCAGAAAAAGTGAATGCTTTTTATGTAAATTGTACATCAATAAACCTGAATGTTTTCTTTGGAAGAGAAAAAAGAAATAAAAATTAAAAATAAAATATATTTAGATATACCTAGCATTTCTTATGCAAAACTGTTTTATGTTGTAGAATCTTTAAAAGTATTAGCTACTTTAAAAATTCAACATGCCATTTTAATGTTACACATTATAACATTACGTAGAAAGTAGCTAATTACATTCAATCAGGAAAGGCCAACATATTAGGTTTGTATAAAAGTAATTGTGGTTTTTGTCATTACTTTTAATTGAAAGTAATGCACCAACCTGTATTTAATGCACTGATACCTCACCACTAACATTTTGTAAGTTTGGATTTAATGCTACTGTTAACATTAATGAAGTGATGTGTACAATCTCAAGAGAGATCCTGAAATCTAATATTTTAAATATGCTGTCCTCCAATTTTAGCTTTATTTTTTATTAGTACTACAAGTTTTAGTTATTTACAGCTAAAAAAGTTCCTTGATGGATGGGTGGATGGGTGGATGGGTGGATGGATGGATAGGAGGCAGAGCAAGAGGAGGGAAAAGCTCTAATAATAAAACCCAATATATGAAATGAATATACCTCAAGTGAATCTGGTTGAAGAAGATACGAAATTCTCTAAGAAATTTCTAGAGATCTTTAGGATATCATTTGAAAACCACTCACCTAAGGAGCGTTAATATTAGTTAAAAATATATACATCCTAAGGTTTTTAAAAACTTCTGTAAAACTAAGAACGTCCTATAAGGTAAATTAAATACTAAATATTGAACACGCTGATTATAATTTGTTAATCAGCTCTGATTAGCATTTATTGAGAGATATGGTTGATGTATAATAAAAATATGGATTCATTTCTACCCCTCAATTTGTTTGTTTGCAAAACAAGGGTGACGGCTCACAGAGTGAGTTCACAGGGTGTCGCAGGTTGACTTTAAAAATTAAATGAATTCATACATGTAACATGGGTAGAGCACTGACTGGCACCTAGTAAGCTCTCAATGGTATCTCTTTTTTAAAACAATCATCTCTTACAACTATTATTGCTTCTGAAAGAATAGTATGTACCATGCACAGTTTTTCATAAATGTTATTAAGAAATCTAATTCAGCCACCCCACAGATCCTGTTTTTAATTTAATCACATATTTTTTAATGTAATTTACACAATTTTCACAATTTTAATTTACATAATTTAAAAAATGTTACTGAATTTTTCTACTATTGAGTCACTCTATGCTTCCTATAAAGTAAAAAATGAAATCAAAGTTATTGCTCTTAATGAATCACAGTACAAAGAAAACTGATTTACTAAGTAACCTGTTAAAAGAAAGGTTTATATCTATAAGTTGGATTCCTGAGGCTCTTCTCATATTTAAAACCCTCTTGCATTTGTCTAGATGAAATGAGGTCATGAAACCATTTAGAAGTTCCTAGGGGAAGATCTAGCCAAAATGACAAATGACTTATCTCTCACTTTCAGAGACTTCTAAAACTCCCACTAACGGATAAGTGTTCCTCTATTCAGCTTTTTACAGGGCAGAAAGAAAATTAAAAAGGGACAGATAATAGGCATTCAGTTGACATCTGTTGAACTTTTTGGTTAATGGAATGACTTAATAGAGAGGAAAAGAGAGAATGTTTGGAAGTTTTCCTATCGTTATGTATCTTTCAGCGAAGATTAAAGTGTAGAGAGGGAGTGAGCAGAGTCCTGTCACATGACCCGAGCTGGAAGAGAAAATGAGGAATCCTTCATTTTCATTTTCATACCTAGGTACAATACCTTTTCTCCACTGTGCTGTTCACTGAATACTCTTTCTTCTCAACAACCGCATCATCTTCACATCTTCTCTAAAATGCATTGTCACTCTTGGGAAAAACCATTTCATTTCACTTCCCCATTCTATCAAGCCATCTCCCTCCCACCACAATAAATCTACTTCTTGCTTCAAGTCTTTATAGGTCTGTTAAACTTGAGGGTAGCGCTAACTTCCAGCAAACCTCAGAGCTGTCTTTCTCCTTACTGCCCCGACATTTGTGCTCATTCATTAAACAAAAACAAAAAAGCTTAATGCCTTGTGTGGCAGCCACTGGCCTTGTAAAAATTTTTAAAGTATAACAAAACGTACTGATTCAACATTTCTGAGCACCTCTTCTCTAGTCTTTATCTGCTTGGTTCAAGCCCTAAGCTTTGCTTACCTTGAGTCTAAGATCCCTAGACAAAGGTAATGGCATCCTAAGTCATGCTGCTAACTCTAATCTTGCTCCCTTTACTATGTCCTCTCCATTGGCACAAATGCAATCTTTTCAACATACGAATCTGAATATTATTTGTCTCTAATTTTTAAGTGCTTGGTAGATCTCTGTATTGAACAAAGTGGCATCTGAATACCTTCTCATGCCATGCAAAGCCCTTTTTAATCCTGGCTCATGGACCTAACCAGAAATCCCTCCCTACACACCGAAACACACCATTCTTTGGCCATGTGGAGCTGTTCACACATCCATCTGTTTTTTTTTTCACCAACTTCAGTTCCTTTCCTCCTTTCACTCCCTGGTGAATACATCCCTCCAGACCCCACTCAAAAGTCACCTCTGTAGTATAGCTTTTCAGGCTGCCATATTATACTCTGCCTTCATAATTGCCATAGTGGACTATAAAGACGTTTTATAAGTGAGATTGTGTTGGGTACCAGTTCCATGGTGGCAGAGACCATGTCCTAACTTATATTTAGAACTCTTACTGTGGGCTTGGCAAGGAACGATTCTCGAAGTTGGGATATTTTCCTGGTTTCTACTGAAATATCATTATACCTATCAATCCTACCTATTTCTGTTAAGAACCGAAAATGATTGTCCAAATTTTACAGAAACTTTGCATATAGTTGTTGTTGTTGTTTCACACGGTGAATATATTATTCTTCAGGACACTGTTGACTTGAACAATCCAAATCCCTGGCATCTTATGTTTATCTGCCCCTAAAGTGATTACTGTACATGTTATCAGAAATACTGTCTTTTTTGTCAGGCCGGGCACGGTGGCTCAAGCCTGTAATCCCAGCACTTTGGGAGGCCGAGGCGGGCGGATCACAAGGTCAGGAGATCGAGACCACAGTGAAACCCCGTCTCTACTAAAAATACAAAAAATTAGCCGGGCGCGGTGGCAGGCGCCTGTAGTCCCAGCTACTCAGGAGGCTGAGGCAGGAGAATGGCGTGAACCCAGGAGGCGGAGCTTGCAGTGAGCCGAGATCGTGCCACTGCACTCCAGCCTGGGCAACAGCGTGAGACTCCGTCTCAAAAAAAAAAAAAAAAAAGAAATACTGTCTTTTTTTTCACATTAATTAGAAGGGTAAATGTCCAGTGGGAAAGTATATTCACTGAAATTAGAAATGATTAAGACAACCCTGAGTTTAATTAACCTTAAGGTGCATGAGTTCGTCAAACTGTAAAACAGGAACAATGCTACCTAAATCATAGGGTGGTTCCTAGGATTAAGTGAGATAAAATATGTAAAGCACCTTAGAGACAGACTGTCTCACAGAGTAGACACCTGAATTTTTCCTTAATATTTTTCTTGATAATTTCTTCAAAATAACCATTTTAAGCTCATTGTGACACTCTACCTGCCTCACCAATTTTAATTTGCAAGAAAGTGAGACGCCGTGCCTGATGTGAGTGTGAACAGACTTCTATTCATTACTATCACTTTTGGCCCACAATTAATTAGTTTGCATTAAAAATACAGTGGATACATGAGTCAACATGCAGAAATATGTCTCTGCTTTATTCTTTTGCTTTGCTCCCAATAAGCTATGTAATAAAACCAGTCTGATCACTCTATGATGTCTAACATATAACTTACCTTAACTGAAAAATTTCTATCAGCAATTGACAAGCAGATCCAGTAATCTATCCTAAGGGACACATAGGCTTATAAAGTACAGAAGGAAAGAGAACATGAAGGGATAGGTCTGATTTTCTTGACCAATTATATAAGTTCTTAACGTTAAAAAACATTAATATATACAGTCAACCAACCACAGGTCCTATAGGCCTTTAAAGGGAATATTATAAAGAACCATAAAATGCATTTCTGTAACAATTAAAATCTACATATCATCTGAAGTAATTCCTTAAATAAATAAAGAAAAAGTATTTTAAAATTTTTGAATAAGCATGATGTTATCAATAAACTTTAACATCTAATAACCAATGTAGTCTATGTAATCTACCAATAAAGGGCTAGCAAAGTTTGTGTCCATAGCAATATTAATATTGTACAATTAAGATTTCTGAAAAATCAGAATTTTAAAATATATTGGGGGGAATAAAAGCTGTTAAGAGACCAAAGTCTAATAACTAATTTTAAGTAAGCCATATCTGATAATAGTATGCCTTTCAAACATCACTGAGTATGTCTTTCTTTTCATGTCATATATCACAAACCAGTAATTTCAAAGTACTTGTAACAAAAGAAAAAGACTGAGTACTACCTACTACCAATTTTTACATAATCTTTCTTTTAAAGCCAGTAATGATATATAGGTATTATGTAGTGGCATATATTTAACTCAAGCACAGTGATATAATATTCCCACCTTATACTCAAGAATTAGGAACTTGAACTAACTGCAGAAAAATTGCATATCTCTAATTTGTTATTTTTACTAAGTTATAATATGAAAAGAGAAAACAGCAGAGCCAAGTATAATCAACTGTATTGATATTATTAAACATCACATCCATTTTAGATTCTTAAAGCCTCTTAGGACTGACAAACAAATTTAACCAAGGAAAAAAGTGAGTAATAATAACATTCTGTTACCTAATAGTGGTACTTGCTTTAAAATTTGTTAAAAGCATTACAATTCCAAATCAAGGTATCTGACTTTGAAACCTCCCCCCAATTAAAGGAGTAATGGAAACATGATGTAACCTTGATGGGAACAGCACACAATTTCCAGGCTGAAAGACAGTGGTAGATGTTAATTTAAAATATTTCCCAAAAATATTACACATTATGAAATGCTTTGGTTTAACAAAACTTTAAATCAAATTCAATAGAGAAGACAAATTTTATTTGTTTTAGCTTGCAACAAATGCATATTTTTTTCAAAGTTTTTCTTTTGTTTTGTTTTAAACTTGCATGCCCTACAGACTGGGAAGCAATTTTTCTATTTTTTACATTTACAAGATCATTAGTTTACTAAGGAGATTTCAAAAAGAAACACCAGTGGCTGGAGTCCCTGAATCTTTAAGCCCTGGGCTGGGAGGTATGGAAAGTGGCCGGAGAGCTTTGCACTGAAGAAGGAGCGTTTCCAGGCAACCTTGCACAGTTGAGCAGCCACAAGCAACTGAAACAATGGCTAACACTGGCAGAGATCCATTAAAGGGGAGTCTGCAGAAATACACTGTGTGTCTATCCTTTTTCTAAGATTAACAAGAAGTCTAAATATGAGCAAGAGTAAATGATACAGAGAGAAATACTAGAGAAATAATCTCAGAAAAATAATCAATGTATTCTCTATGTTCTTTTAAATGGCTTTAAATGCACTGGACACTATTTCAGGAATATTAACCTATTTGTGTGAATAAAACATTCACTTTTTTCTTAGTTGTCAATCCACATTATGAATAGAGTGTGTTAGGCTACGTGTTACTATGCACCAATATCTAACTAGGTGATCTGATCTTGTACCACTGGTAACCTCAACTTTTGTGCCTGTCTTAGTTTGAAAATAGAAACACACTAAAATTAAAAATTGATGATACTTAAATAATACCATATTCTGGGATATTGGCTTGGGTGGAGAGGAAGGAATAGAGTAGAAGGTGGTTACATACAGCCTTTTATAGAATCACCTAGCCTCAAAATTCTAATGACCAGACTCCAAATTCTAAATAAATCCAATTTAAATAAATCTTCTTATGCTGGCTTTTGTTCTAATATTGATTATGCTTCATTTACTGACTTCAAGTTGGTGAATGGCATACCAAAATAAAATGTCCACTAAAAACAAAAACTGAATAATGAAAAGGTCTATACATCCTCATAATCATTTATCTTGTTTCCTATTTAACAATATTATATACAGCTGTATTTGATCTATGTATTTAAAATATATTTTTTATAATGCTAGGTCCTTAAAAGTCTCTATCCTATCAGTCAAATGTATGCGTCGGATTTCTAGATTGAATTATATTAGATGACCTAATAATAGTAGTAGTAGTAGCAGTAGCAGCAGTAGTAGTAAACTGCTATCTCTTTCTGTAGCCATTGAAGGAAAATTTTGAACAATCAGAGACATATAAAGACAATCTGATCATCAGATAATCGCATCACTTTCTTGCCTACTTCTAGGTAGAAATCAGTCTGAAAAGACCACCTAGACTATTAGAAACAAAGTAAAGTTTTGGTTTACTTAAAATTATGGATCATACAGTTTTCTTATAGTTGATAGTAGACTATAGTTAGGTATATCAAAGGTTTATATAATTAGATTTATCAAAGGTTTCATTTCATAAGTGCTTCACACAATGACCATCTGCATTTGCTAAGAAAAGTAGCATTTAAAATGTAAGCTTTCCTTAAGAAAATGTCTTTTTTTAAAAAAAAAATCTCATCTGTCCTGAATACACACCTTGCAATGGAAAACAATAAGCAGAATATTCTCTTGGAAAGAATTCTACAAACGGAAATGTGGGTTGTAATTAAACATGTTGTTTTCTCATTAAATGAAATAAAACTGGACTTTCTGTCATGCTCTAGCAAAGTCAGAAAACCCTCAAAGGCACAAATTGCCCCATTCAATGGCTCTACAGTAATCGAAATCTACAGAAGCAAGATCAATTTGCAAGCCATGGTCAAAGCCTTATCTGTTTACTAGTAGAGGAGGTGTTAAGCAGTATAATTTAATATTCATTCAGCCAGAAGAAATGCATTACACATTGAAGCTATGTGCAATGTTGATAATTACACACCTGTTGCCATGGTGATTTTAGAAGCTGCAGTGGATATAATTAAAATTCCAAACCAATAAAATCATGTTACCAAAACTTGATAACTTTAATCAACATGAAAATTAGGAAAACATAATTCAAATCATTTTAGGCAATAACTTAAAAATGAGGAAAGGTAAAAAATAAAAAGAAAAAGAAAGAACAGCTAAGATGGCACTTTTTTCTTGCCCTTGCTTTTCTCTTTCTCTCTCTCTCCCCCCCCCATACACACACACACACACACACACACAGGCTTGCCACACGTGTCCATTTTTTTTCAAAAGTTTTTTCTTCAAAATTCTCAAAGTAATTGTATTAATTCTGTTATCATATTGAAGCAGATGGTGACAATATATAATTAGATTTGGTAGGCTTTGCTCACTGAGATCAATTTCTATAGTTTCCTCTACTATTTAACCATTTAGATTGTTTGCAAACCCTACTTAATAAAGAGTAAAGACATTTATAGCATGCTGTGCTCATTCATGCAAAGATATAGTCAGTTTTTAAAAGCCATGCAAGGTACCTCCAAGACCTTTTCCAAGAACATGCCATAAAGAAAAGGTTTATGTATTTTTGTTTAAAACAGTCACCAAAACTTTGGAACATTTTTAGTGCCCTTAATAGTGTGCCTGGTGATTGCACAGTTGGATGAGAATTTTGTGCCCTTGGTCATCCAATCAGTTGAGGACCCAGATTAGGACTGTCAAATTGTGTCAGGACTTTGCAGTGAGTGCTCACTAGAGTGCCTTTAATCCTCCAAGGTTTTCTCAAATGTCACTGCCATCTGGAGGAGAAGAAGCTTCCCTGCTGGGCTCCACTGACCACAAATTACCTTCTAAAGAGAAAGACAACAATAGACAGCAGTTAATAAATATTTGATTTTTTTTTTCCAGAAAGGAAATGTATAAAAAAAAAAAAAGGAAAAAAAAAACCCCTACCTTTCCATCTTAATTTAGCATTAAATGCTTTAATGCAATATACAAAAATGACAAATTCATGCCTGCCTGGTAGTTAATTTGAGGGAAATTGCAAAAATTCCTTAAAATTTTTTAGCAAACTTTGAGAGGATACTTAAGTCACTGCTAACACAGCACTACTTTTTTTTTTTTTTTTTTTTTCAGTTTCCTCTGGTTTTAGAATAACGGATCATTTTATCCTACGCAATGAACATGATTACTTTTAAGTTATGGGAAGTATACATTATTATGCAGATCCCATCTCTTTCCAATGTTAAATGATCAGTGTTACCAAAAACTTAGTAAACTGAGATTAGAATAAGCTCAAGTTTATTGCAACATTTCTTCTAATCCCCACTGCAAGTTCTAAAAGAAATCTGGTTCTAGTTTCCTCATTTAAGGATATGACTATTATAATCCTCTTTTCTAAAGAAAGTCACTTCCTTGTTTGGCACAAAAAAGACTGGGAAATAGGAAACCAGCTGCATTGCCTCTTTTAAGGGATACTATCTGCAGCTGCATTCAGGATGCATAAGCCTCTAATGTCTTTACCTGTATTCTCCAAGTGCAAGAAAATTTCCTCATAATAGAGTTGTAAAATATTTTGAATACAGTGCAATAAATAATGCATGTGGTCTGTTCTACATAAAATAACTGCTTTTTAGTTTTTTAAAATAAATATTCTTCATTATTTGCACTAGCTCCTGCCTTTCTGTTTATGCAATTCATAAAGAATATTTGTATAACATGTCTGGATACAGTAAAAAGCTATATTATACCACAATTAAGTTTCGTACTACGGTCATTATACTTGCTTTTTTAGGGATGTATTTTGAAAGTATCTTCTTTAAGTTCAGAACAAAATAACTGAGTTATGCATAAATTCTATAATTTTCATCATGCTTTAAAATAAAGCTCCTTTTTTCCTGTGAAGTTAAAACTTCAATTTTCATGATGTTCTTATGTTTTACCCTTTATTCAGTGATAATTATCTGGCAGAAATATGTAATTCCACATCTGCTATGAATGCACACACAATCTGAATCAATACGAACCTGTTTTTCCTACTATATCACCTCTAGCTAAAAACCAGGCTCTAATCTAGAACAAAGGCAAGACTGATATATTCTGAGAACTCATCTGATGCTTCTCCCTGTCACACTGCTGCATTCAAATGGCATCTCCAGGTGATTATACAACAGATTTTATAAATGTGTGTAATCTATATTATTTTTTCTGTTTTACTGCAAATTTGTTCACTGAGTCAAATATTTCTTTCTTTTTTCTTTTTTTTTTTTTTTTTTTTTGACATGGAGTCTCACACAGTCTTCAGGCTGGATTGCAGCGATGCATTCTCCGCTCACTGCAACCTCCACCTCCTGGGTTCAAGCGATTCTACTGCCTCAGCCTCCCAAGTAGCTGGGACTATAGGTGCATGCCATCTCGCCCAGCTAAGTTTTGTATTTTTAGTAGAGACGGCGTTTCACCATGTTGGCCAGGATCGTCTCAATTGCCTGACCTCATTATCTGCCTGCCTCAGCCTCCGAAAGTGTTGGGATTACAGGCGTGAGCCACCGCTCCTGGCCTCAAATATTTCTTAAAAGATAAAACATCCAAAGTCTGCTATAAAGTTTAATATGCCTTTAGCACTAATAAATTTGAAGGTACAAGTTAATATTTTTCCGACAACTAAAATTTTAGGTAGTGTTTATCTAATTTGACATACTTATATGTAATAAATCTAGCCTTAGTGATTAATGTTTGTTAGGTATTAACAAACTCTTCTACTCTCTAACCTGTATTAATCTGGGTTGGAAAAAAATTAACTCTTGATAAACATCAGAGAATTGATGACAAAATATCAGTTAAAACATGAAGAAAAATGCACGAACTATATCTGTTATATTAAGAAAAAAATAAAAGGTGAGAAGAGGCTTTTATTCTGCACAATCAGCAGGAGTGACAGGTTCAACGGATGATGAATAGCGTTATGCATTGAGTTACAGTGATGATTTTAAGTTCAGTAAGTGACACATTAAGTACTGCTATAACACAAGAGTTCAATCAATCTTTAGAATGCTAAGAGAAAAATGACTGTACAAAAGAAAAATTGCATACATAGAGACATACAGCATTGACACTTTGCTAGCATAAACGGAGAATCTATTTAACAAGTAGCAGATATAATGTCATTCTCGCCCTATAAGAGAAATTCAAGTATGTGCTTGATTTAAAAACACCAACAGAACCCAGGAATATGACTGTCATATGCCAATCAAGAATAAATGATGAGACAAGAACTAAGAAAAGCTATCAACAGCTCCCATCAGAGAGAGAATCATCAAAACACAAAGTGCATTATCATTTATAGAACTCTGTAGACATTCATAATCATAAACAAACTGAGTTGCTCACGCAGGAGACTTTTTCAACACCCCATTAACACACTATTGTTTATGTGACATGATAGGTACTCAAACAGACAAAGACCAGGGCCTTCCTTTCATACTGTCCCTCTTCAGAGCTACCCAGGACTGCCCATCCACCCTTCCCACCTCCATGTGCCCATGCTTCCCCACTCACTGATCTTGTGCCTGGGTTGGTCAGTGTCCTCATCTTTGTGAGTGGAGGTTGTCACCTGGCAGTAATGATAACTGAGTAACCTGGGGAGCTGTCTGTGGTAGAGAGGGATCAGGGTGGGAATTTTCATGAGTGTAACTGCCCAGTGGGTTCTTCTTGCCCACTGCCCAGAAAGAGCCAATTTATGAAGACAGGGGAATTGCAATAGAAAAAGAGTTACTTTCTATGTCCTAATATATGATAATGTGCTATCTACACATCCATAGCCAAGCACTGTTTATGCCATTTATGAAACAGACTATAGGCCGGGTGTGGTGGCTCATGCCTATAATCCCAGAACTTTGGCAGGCTGAGGAGGGTGGATCACCTGAGGTCAGGAGTTTGAGACCAGGCTGGCCAACATGGCAAAACCCCATTTCTACTAAAAATACAAAAATTAGTCAGTCGTGTTGGTGGGAGCCTGAAATCCCAGCTACTCAGGAGGCTGAAGCAGGAGAATTGCTTGAACCCAGGAGGCGGAGGTTGTAGTGAGCCGAGATTGCGCCACTGCACTTCAGCCTGGGCAACACGGGTGAAACTCCATTAAAAGAAAGAAAGAAACAGACTGTATCAAACCTCAAAAACATATACAATGAAGTTGTGTGTTCTAGATCTACTGTGAACAATGGCCAATGCTGTACTAATACTTTTCAAATATTTTCTCTGCAGTATTAGAAGTTATTAAAAAGAGAATTTAATAGAAAGAATAAGCATTTTAATATTATATTGCTTTTATACATAAAAGTTGAAATTATTTAAATATTTAATATTTTGTAGAGATGGGGTCTTATTTGTTGCCCAAGCTGGTCTCAAACGCATGGCCTCAAGTGATCCTCCTGTTTTAGCCTTCCAAAGTGCTAGGATTACAGGCATGAGCTACCAAACCCAGCAATTTGAATATTTAAATAAAAAAATCTAACTAGTGTTTTCCTAGTAACTGAAAAATTGTTACTAGCTTCCACATTTTTATTTCAAAAATTAAATATTTCCATAATAATGATGTACTTAATATTTTCAATCCATTTATTTTCTGGATTTTAGGAAGAGATTAACAGATTATTCTGCAAAATAAGCAGAAATGATAGGCCCATCAGATGATGCAGGATCTTATGAGATGAGCCATAGTGATATGATAATATGAAGATGATTCACTATATCTCACACATGGACTGGAGAGATTGAAACATTATTAACTCCAGTAAAACAGAATTTGCTCATGCTTTGGGAAATCTACTGGTTCCAGACTACATATAAGTTATTTTTACAATTGGGTTGGAGGATATTTGTATCCAGCATTTACAAAAAAATAAAAGCAAGGAGAAAAGCGTAATCCCTGAGAAAATACTATATCAACTACTTTAAGAAAAAAAAAAAATCACTTCAGAATCAAAAGTATGCTCTCCTCAGTGCTTATTAATTAAGCTATGCTACAAATGATTAAGTTTTAAGGAACAAGGTTTAAACTTCAGAAGGTTTGCAATCTGAACAAAACGTACATGATGTTTACCTCTTAGTCATTTATGCCAATATCGGA
The DNA here is from genome assembly GCF_037993035.2 of Macaca fascicularis. NCBI lineage: Eukaryota > Metazoa > Chordata > Mammalia > Primates > Cercopithecidae > Macaca > Macaca fascicularis. The sequence goes on along the minus strand of NC_088379.1, from coordinate 19,490,905 downwards.
ACTATCCAGAGCTCAGGACAAAAATCACTCTTATTGCAAATGCGAATGCACACACAGAATGCAAATACTAGGATGAGTTGCTCCAATTAGAATATTACTTATACAGATTCAGATCAAAAAATAAAACAGTGCATTGTAAAGTTTTGTGGTAGTGGAGGAGATATATGTTATTATTCTCTTGAAGAGACAGGAAGACGCGTAGTACATGCCTACAGCACTATAAGCCATGATGCCAGAGCAATCATACCTTTGTGCTGAGATGCCTCACCAGCCTGGATCTCTTATCAGAACTGAACCCATAGAATCAACATTTTTTTCTACATCTCTACAAAGATGTCTAATAAGAAATTCAAATATAAAATTCCTAAGATCATGGTTCTCAATCTGTGCACAAAAGCAATTTGGGGAATTCATGGGGCTTTCATGATACTTTAACATTTTCAGGGAAACACAATGATACTGAACATTTATTGGAGTCCACATCAAAAACTAGCTTCAAGTACTTCACAGTTTCAGGAACTGCGGAGCTCACAGTACATTTCTTTCAATAACATCGTATCTTTATAAATCTGGGGTTTAGCGGTTACCATTAGAACAAAAAAGGGAACTACTGCATGAAAATCCATGCAGAACAGGAAATGAGGGTGACAGTGTCCAATCTCAGTCGAAGGGCAAGACGTTCTGTAGAGCCCAATAGGTGTGCACATCCTCATTAGGAAGTGATTGTGTTTATAAAAGATGGAAACAAAAATATTAATTTTCTTCAAGTCTTTATGTATTATTTTATCAAACAGCTACTTAATAGTAAGGATGTCAGTCTACAATGTTTGGAACTAACTGCCAAATAAACCAACTCTCAGGCATTTCTTTTGGACTGAGGGTACCATGAACATTTCCTTAGAAACCAAGAAAGTATGGAAACCTCTCGTCCACATCGACTTTCGGTATGTAATAGATATCCAATCACCTTTTTAGTTCAACACATTCACTTTCTCTTTGGGAATGACACAATTTCCACATTACCAGTCCAAGCACCTCAGATGGAGTTGACTCTGCTACTGATTCTAGGAAAAGGCAAAGTGGAGTCAGGCTAATTAGAACATCACAGTCTTCTCACCACAGTGATTTGTTTAGATTCAGAAGCAGCCATATGACTTAACTGGAACCAATGCAATGAGGCTTCTCACTGGGATTGCTGCGAAAGTGCCAAGTAATTTATTTCTGTAAAACTTGAACCTAGCAGGATGAACTCCCAGAGGTGCAGAAGGCCGCTGTGTGAAACCAGAATGAAACCAACAAAGGATATTTAAAGCTCAAGAGGTTGACACACGAACTCTTAATGACAGAGCACTTATATTCCAGTCACCTGGGATTACAGTTGCAATACTACATGCCACTACCTTCTTCTCCACTTGTCTAGTACAGTGGCTGTCATTAGAACTTGGCAGCTCATAGCCTTGCCCAACTAGAGGCATTGGCATCATCTGGAAACAGTAAAAATGTGGGTCGTAAAAATGTGGGTCAGGCCGGGCACAGTGGCTCATGCCTGTAATCCCAGCACTTTGGGTGGCCAAGGCAGACGGATTGCCTGAGGTCAGGAGTTTGAGACCAGCCCTGACTAGCATGGTGAAACCCCATCTCTACTAAAAATATATTTAAAAAAAAATTGGCCAGGCATGGTGGTACATGCCTGTAGTCCCAGCTACTCGGGAGGCTGAGGCAGGAGAATTGCTTCAACCCAGGAGGTGGAGGTTGCAATGAGCCAAGATCACACCACTGCACTCCAGCCTGGGCAACAGAGAGACTCCATCTCAAAATAAAACAAAACAAACAAACAAAAAACAAGAGTCTTAGGCCTGATCTAACCCCAATGTATCAGACTCAGCATTTTAACAAGTGATTTGGTTGCACACTGAATTATATAAACTTATGAATTAAAATTAAAAACTTTAGTCAAATATAAAAATAAATACATAAATAAATAAATGGTCACCACTGGTATGGTGTTGGTACACACCCTTGTTTTTCTTTTTTTAATTAGATTATACCAACAGCATCCAGAATTTTATCCAATGTTTAAATGGTAACAGTACCAGTGTTTTGTTTTGTTTTGTTTTCTTAAAACAAAGATTTGTTCATGAAACAATGATATTGCCTAAAATCCTTCCATGTCTTTCTAGTGTGTTAGAGAATAAAGTCAAAGCTCTTTATACACAGCATAAAAAGATGCTAGAGCCAAGTCCCTGGCTATCTACAAGCTTTACTTCTCTTCATTTCACCCTTTGCTTCTGTCGCATCTGCCGTATTCCACGATGTGTAGTTTTGAAAGGGTATCGTATCTGCTTCATCACTGCTCTCTCGCCTTCTATCTCAGTTGCCTAACTTGGCTTAAAAGAATGAGAGTTTAGCAAAATAGTAAATAGCATGGGCTTTTAGCTAAGCCTGATGTTTCTATGCATATAATTTATAAAAGGCATAACTCCTTAAGGATTCCTGACATATTGGCCACTCCAATCTGAATGAACTGATGGTGTTTTATATTCTGACTTATCTTTGGTGAAATACACTGATGCCTGTAACCCATTGCCCACTAAAAAATGCCACAGGACTAAGTAAGGTAAAGAAGGTAGTTTCTCCCTCACCACCACGCAATAGACTCATGAGATCAAACTGCATTGTATTCCCTAAATTTATACAAATAAAAAAAAGAATTCAGTCTTCTTAATTATGTACTAAAATATTTGGCAAAGTGAGTTACATAGCTGGAACAGTATATGGTATCATGAAAAGTCCTGGGATTCTAAGGTTGAATAGATGTGGGCTTAAGCCCTGACTCCTTTGCCTAACAGAGAAGCATCCCTGGGAAACAATCCCTCAGTGCTCCGTAAAATAGCAATAACATCTTGTTGACACATAAGTGCCAATCCGCTTCCTTTTCTTTACCATCCTCCATCTGGCTACTAATCTGACTAATTTTCTGACATTTTCCAAAGGATAATTGGTATCATCTGTGATGGTTAATACTGAGTGTCAACTTGATCGGATTGAAGGATGCAAAGTATTGTTCCTGGGTGTGCCTGTGAGGGTGTTGCCAAAGGAGATTAACATTTGAGTCACTGGACTGGGAGAGTCAGACCCACCCTCAATCCGGGTGGGTGCCATCTAATCAGGGGCCAGTGTGGCTAGGATAAAAGCAGCAGAAGAACCTAGCCTTCCAGTCTTCGTCCTTCTCCCATGCTGGATGCTTCCTGCCTTCGAACATCAGACTCCAAGTTCTTCAGCTTTAGGACTCTTGTACTTACACCAGTGGATAGCCAGGGGCTCTCAGGCCTTTGGCCACAGACTGAAGGCTGCACTGTTGGCTTCCCGACTTTTGAGGTTTTGGGACTTGGACTGATCCACCACTGGCTTCCTTGCGTCTCGACTTGTAGACAGCCTATCGTGGGACTTTACCTTGTGACCGTGTGAGTCACTTCTCCTTAATAAACTCCCCTTCATATATACATATATGCTATTAGTATTGCCCCTCCAGAGAACCCTAACACATCATCCAACACTATATCTGTTACAGCGTAATTTATTAATAGTCTTTCATATCTCAATAACTTCAGATTTTAATAGTGGTTCATAACCAGGAGCTATTTTGCCCCTCAGAGGATATTTGGCAATTTCTGGAGACATTTTTTATTGCTACAATTGAGGGATGCTACTGGTATCTAAACAGGACAGCTTCTCACATACAATAATTATTTGGTCCAAAATATCAAGAGTGGCCAGGTGTGATGGCTCATGCCTGTAATCTCAACACTTTGGGAGCCCAAGGCAGGTGGATAGCTTGAGCTCAGGAGTTGGAGACCAGCCTGGGCAACATAGGGAGGCCCCCTACAAAAATATTTTAAAATTTAGCAGGGCATGGTGGTGCATGCCTGTCATTCTAGCTACTTGGGAGGCTGAGATGGGAGAATTGCTTGAATCAGGGAGTTCGAGGCTGCAGTAGCCATGGTCATACCACTGCACTCCAGCCTGGGTGGCAGACAAAGACTCTGTCTCCAAAACAACAACAACAACAACAAAAATAAACAGTGCCTAAGTTGAGAAACTTTGATTACAAGGGCAAATGCAGAATTTGTCTACAGAAATCTTGCTTCTAGGTACTTCTTTTCAGGAAACTGGCTCCATGAAGACAGGAGAAACGGGGTCAAGAACAGTCACATAGAAATAAGTATTCCAGGCCAGGTGCGGTGGCTCACGCCTGTAATCCCAGCACTTTGGGAGGCCAAGGTGGGTGGATCACGAGGTCAGGAGATCGAAACCATTCCGACCAACCTGGTGCATCCCTGTCTCCACTAAAAATACAAAAATTAGTCAGGGGTGGTGGCATGCACCTGTAGCCTCAGCTACTCAACAGGCTGAGGCAGGAGAATTGAACCCAGGAGGCAGAGGTTGCAGTGAACCAAGATCACGCCACTGCACTCCAGCCAGGGTGACAGAGTGAGACTCGGTCTATAAAAAAAAAAAAGAGAGAGAGAGAGAGAAAGAAAGAAGTATTCTAGACCAGGAAAGAGCCAAAGGTTTTTAAAGTACCCATAGTGAATGGCAGGGTCTCTGCAGGGAAAAGTATGCAATAGGATGCTGGACCTGGACATTCAAGCTCTCGACCTTGGCAAAAATTCCTGTGCCCTAATTAAGGCATAAAGCCAAAGAGCCACAGATTTTCAAGGATCCAAGGAGATGTGGATAAAAACACATCAGCACAGACCAAGACAGACTAAAGAGAGAAGTCCTGCCATTCTTTTCTGAGTACTACCCAATATCCTCTATTCTTATAGGATTTTATTTTTGGGGAGGTATACCATAATGATTGAGATTTAATTCTTTACCTGCCTCATAGAATGCAAACTTAAAATCAAATTTAATTTGATTTAAGACATAAATATGTGTATTATTTCATAAAAATATTAGTTTAATTCTATCCACATAACTTATGTATTTTACAATCAATAATTAATGGTGGGTATCACCAATATAATCACTCCCAAAATTAATCTCAGTATATTTATAGAGCTCCTATTACATACATACACGTGGCAAGGTAAGCATTACAGAATCTAAAATTAACCATGTTCTCTTCCAAAAATGCATTATAGTAGAGAAGAAAAATATCTTTCATGTTTAAATGAAAGAAAAGTGCAGAAAAATAACATGAAAGATACTCTCATGAGAGAGAAAATGATTTTCAGAAGCTAGGGTTATCAGTAGTGTCTCTTAACCCACAGAGGTTAAAGGGAATTAGTATGATTAGAGGTTCTTGTATTTGACTAAGTGAAGTTCAACAGCGACCATTCAGAAAACAGTTCACCAGAGCGGACAGAGCAAAAGATTCCAGCGTGTCAAGGAGAGAGACAGAAAAAGGATACAAATCATGTGTGAAGAGTTGGGAAGTAAAAGGAAGGGAAAGAGAAAATGTTGACTACATATTCACTCTCCCTGCTTCAATTAGTAACAACAGATGGCTATTTCTTTCATTTAAAATCTTATATGCCCTGGCAACATCAAAATTTTTGCTAGAAATGTTTCAATGCAGGCAGAAAGAGAAAGAGAGAGAGAGAGAGTGAAACAGAGAGAGAGAGAGAGAGAGACAGAGAGAGAGAGAAACATCAAAATCTTGGAGAAGACCATGAAATTGTATATAATACCTAACAAAATTTCTCCAAGAATTCTTCCCAAATTGCTCTAATCAAAATGAATTCTCACTTCCCCAATCCCAGAGAAACTCATTTTCTCTTTATAGCACTCATATCATTGTCAACTTTATCAGAGGGGTATCTGTCTGATCAGGTGTCTGTCTACTCTCCTGGATTGTAAGCCATGTCAGCAAAAACACCACATTTCCCTTTATGGTTTCAACTATATTTAAAAGGATACTTTCTGGCCGGGCATGGTGGCTCACACTTGTAATCCCAGCACTTTGGGAGGCCAAGGTGGATGGATCACGAGGTCAGGAGATTGAGACCATCCTGGTTAATATGATGAAACTCCGACTCTAATAAAATACAAAAAATTAGCCAGGCATGGTGGTGGATGTCAGTAGTCCCAGCTATTCGAGTGGCTGAGGCAAGAGAATTGCTTGAACCCAGGAGGCAGAGGTTACAGTTAGCTGAGATCATGCCACTGCACTCCAGCCGGACAACAGAGCGAGACTCTGTCTCAAAAAAAAAAAAAAAAAAAAAAAAAAAAAAAGAGGATACTTTGCATGGACTAGGCCCTAAACAAACAATAATAGATTACTGAATGAATGTCAATTCAAAAAAGTTTTTTGTTTTTTTTTTAAGTTTTAAGGACTCATGTCAGTAATCCCAACACTTTGGGAGGCTGGAGAAGGAGGATAGCTTGAGCCCAGGAGTTTTAGACCAGCCTTAGCAACACAGTGAGATCTTGTCTCCACAAAAAAATAAATATAAAAATTAGCTTAGCATAGTGGTGCATGCCTGTAGCCCTAGCTACTCAGGAGGCTGAAGTGGGAAGATAGCTTAAACCCAGGAGGTTGAGGCTGCTGTGAGCCGTGATGCTGTCAGTGCTCTCCAGCCTGGCTGACAAAGTGAGACTTAATCTCAAGGAAAAAAAAAAAAGTTTTATGAAGACCTAAGTGATTATCAGCAACAGAGGGTTATGAAAGGATAAATAAACTGTGGTATACACACACAATGGAATACTATTTGTCCATAAAAAATGAAATCATGTCATTTGCAGCAACATGGATAAAAATGGAGATCATTATGTCAAGTGAAATAAGCCAGGGATAAAGAAAAATATTGTATGTTCTCATTAATATGTGGAAGCTAAAAATGTTGACCCCATGGAGGAATGGAGAGTGGAATGATAGATACCAGGGACTGGGAAGGGTGTATGAGTGGGTTGGGGGATGAAGAGAGAGGTTGGTTAATGGTTACAAACATACAATTGGATAGACAGAATAAATCCTAACCTTTGATAGAAGAGTAGAAGTGTTAGTAGCTAACAACAGTGTACTGAACTTTTAAAATAGCTAGAAGAGGCCGGGCGCGGTGGCTCAAGCCTGTAATCCCAGCACTTTGGGAGGCCGAGGCGGGCGGATCACAAGGTCAGGAGATCGAGACCACAGTGAAACCCCGTCTCTGCTAAAAATACAAAAAATTAGCCGGGCGCGGTGGCGGGCGCCTGTAGTCCCAGCTACTCAGGAGGCTGAGGCAGGAGAATGGCGGGAACCCGGGAGGCGGAGCTTGCAGTGAGCCGAGATCGCGCCACTGCACTCCAGCCTGGGCGACAGCGTGAGACTCCGTCTCAAAAAAAAAAAAAAAAAAAAAAAAAAAAATAGCTAGAAGAGAGGAACGGAAATGGACCCAAACAGTTAGGTGATGGATACCCTAAACACCCTGAATTGGTTATTATACATTCTATGCATGTAACAAAATTTCAGATGTATCTCAAAATATGTACAAGTATAATGCATCGAAAATAATGAAAACAGAAAGAATGAAAGAAAAAAAGAAAGAAAGAAATGAAAGAAAATGGAAGGAAGGAAGGAAGGAAGGAAGGAAGGAAGGAAGGAAGGAAGGAAGGATTGATTTATTAGTTTCCTGACTCATACATTTAGGCTTCTAATCATATACCACTATCCACAGCTAGTCAACTGTGCTGTTGCTTATGCCTGTATCTCTAGCACCTGGACTGACATTAGAACATGTATTTGTGCAAAAAAAAAAAAAAAAAAGAAAAGGGCTGATAGTCGATGAATGGCAGAATCAAATCGAATAACTATAAGATAACTATTTTAAGTGGTTAAAAAAGGAATAAATAAATCAGTATTTTTATTTTAAAGTAGCATATTCAAATTTAGATTCTAAATCCTAGATTAATTAGATTTATGCTAAAAGTTCTATCCTAGGTAATACTGTATTATGACATAAAGTTCAGATTTAGAAATAGCGTGAGTCAAATTCCACCTCTTCTCAAATGTAAAGCTATGAGAGATTCTGTATGGGAAAAATTATGTGGTAAAACCCTGTTAGCATATATGATGGGTTTTGATTATTGCAGATATCAACACTGAAATAAAAAACACTATAATTCATTTTTTCATTTTAGTATTTATCAATATATTGTCCGGAATTATTAGAAAATCTACTTTTATTTTTATTATTTTAATGTGTCTATTAGTAAAATCACCTATGAAATCTACATCATCAACCATATTTGGCATACAATGCTAAACAGATGTTGATATTATTTTATCCCACAGTGGAATATAAACTTAAGGGAAATCACTAATTTCCTAGAAATATGATTATTAGTAATACTAAATTATAAACTTGCTAAAAATTATGTCAAAATCTGCCCATTTATACAAAGAAATCTAGCAACTGAATTCAACTCACTGAACTAAACACAAAATATGTTTAATGACTTTTTTGCCCTAATATCATTATTAATAAATTCATCATAGAGTTTGACTACCAGAAAAGAACAAATTCTAGGACGTTAACCATCTAGACAAAAAATGCAATTCCATACAAAAATTATAACAACCTATTTGACAAATAGCAACTGAAACAGAATCTAAATTCAGCAAATTCATAAATGATTAGAGACTTAGAAGTAAAGGCACAAATCTACTTCATACCTAAAGAAGTTATCATTATTTTTAGTACTAAATGTGGGTAGGTAATACAGTTAGTTAATAGTGATTAATTCTCTAAAAACTTGTATCTGTCAATAATGAGTTAATTGGCTGTTTTGCTGATGTTCTTTTTCAACCTCACACAGTTTTAGGAGGGCAGGATGTTTATGGCAAAGCAGAGACCTGAAAACTTCCTCTAGACACAATTACTTCTGTCATATGATCAGACTCAGTGGTGTTCCACTAGATTAACTTGCAGACGGATTTCTCCACTCACTCCTGGCTGCCCCTGGTTCTTGTGGAAATAAGGAATGACAAATGCCTTGCGGAAATTTTCTTTCACTCTATTTGAAGACAAGTCTATTTAAAATGCCCTTGAAAATGTGTTTGGTAAACACTGAAAGTTACAGTAAACAAAACAATAGGTGGGGCTGCCTAAGCACCCTTAGTGGTTGCTTTACTGTCTGTGCAAGGAAAAATAAGGTGTTATGGTACAAACATTGACTCAGTATAATATCTCATCCAATTCTTTCTTACACAACAGAGGACACATTCTCCATGGGTACTGAAGGGGAGCGCAATTCCTTCAGCTCCCCTTTGAAAGTCTATGCTTCTGAGCAGAAGGCCAATGACCCCTTGCTCTTTATTTCAATAACTTTCAACACACACCCACAAAGTGCAAGGTCCTTAGCATCTGGGGTAATGGGGCAACTTGTTTTGAAGGCCCCTACACTGGCTATCTTTTTGGTCCATCCCCAGGCATCTGTATCTCTCTGTATTTGTTCATCTCACCTTCTTAGTAAGGCTTACTTAGCTATCTATTTGAAAATGAAACCAAGCACCCCTACCCTCTTCATTCCTTCTTTTTTTTTTCTTCCCATAGAACTTACCATGTTCTAATGTATTATAAAATTTATTACGTTACTGTTTTTTCTATCTCTTCTGGCCATAAATTAAACTCTATGAGGCAGGTATCGTGAATCATTTAGTTCATTAATATGTCCTAAACACCCAGAAGAGAAGTAGCACTACAAGGATTTTAATAAACATTTAATGAATGAACAAGATACATATACTCCCTTGGTTTAAAAGGATTATAATACATAAATTAAGAACGATCACACATAAATTAATATATCCAGGGATTTTTGTTTTTGTTTTTGTGGTTGTCATTTCTCCTTCTCTTCTCAAGGGTTAGAAGAATATTAAATAAAGAAGGAAGTATGGAAGGGAAAAACTTAGATTAAGAGAAAGAAAGGGTAGTAACTCAAAGAATATATCCTTGAGGGGATGAATACCCCATTTTCCAACATGTCCTTATTTCACATTTCATGCCTGTATCAAAACATCTCATGCATCCCATAAAAATATACACCTACTATGTTCCCACATAAATTTAAAACAGAAAAAAAAATTTAAAAATTTTAAAAAGAGAAAGAGAATAAAAGAGAAAAGGAAGTTTTGGAGAAGGCAAGATTGATGGGAAAAGTATTCAGATTACAGATAGAGGGGATTAGTAATGAACTCTGAACAAATTACTATACTTAATGGCAAGTAGAATGATCCTTAGATTAATTTGACAATGTGTCAGGTAGCATACTACAAAGACATACGATGATATACAATGTGGTAAAAACCTGAATGGTATTTCTGAAACTCAATTAGATTGTTTTTCTTTTTTTATCACACTGCTTTCCCTTTCTTTCAATGACTTGGTGTCTTTGGGATAGAAATCCAAGACCCTAGGAAAGTCTACAGGCCATTTCATGATCACACCTTGGCCTATCTTTAGATTAGAAACTCAGATCTTGTTAATGTCTTCAAAACAATCTATGCTTCAGCCACATCTAATCCCTTGTGTTACCTAGAAAGAGTAATGCCATTTCATACACTTCAAACTTGTGCCTGTTGTTATTCCTTCTGGGAATGTCCTTTACCCTAGAGTCCATATGAAAATCACATAGAAATTCATTTGCTAAAAGTCTCTTTAACCATTTCCTCTGAAGATTCCTCCAAACAACCCAAGCATTATTAGTACCATACCCTTTTGCTCCTGAAATCCTTGTTGCTGTGCCTTTCTTGATATTAAATTCTGAGCATCTGGAAAGCAGGGAGTGTGTTCAACTATTGTGTACACCCCTAACACTAAGATTGTTTCAGTCATACAGTGGCTTTTAACAAATATATGTGACCAAGTAGACTACTGAGAAATTGTAATCCTCCACCCCCTTATCCAAAAAAAAAAAAAAAAAAAAAATTAAATCAGGTTCAGTTATATTATCATGTTAAAGAGTTGTTTATTATCTTTACAATACTAGAAAATTTGTAATCCATACAGAATGTACAGTGTATATGATTTTTTTCTAAATGTTTAATCATTATCATTTCTCTCTCTCTCTCTCTTTTTTTTTTTTTTGAGAGGGTCTCACTTTGTCGCACAGGCTGGATTGCAGCAGTGAGATCATACCTCACCACAATCTCAAATTCCTGGGCTCAAGCAATCCTCCTGCCTCAGCTTTCCAAGTAGCTGGGACTATAGACATACGCTGCCATGCCTACCTAATTTTTATTCATTTTTGTTGAGATGGGATCTCTCTACATTGCCCGGGCTGGTCTCAAACTCCTCCTGCACTCAAGCGATCCTCCTGCCTGGGCCTCCCAAAGTGGTGGGATTCCTGGCATGAACAATTCTGCCCAGCCCATAGTAATGATTTATTAATTAAGGGAGCAAAAACAGATTGTTGGCATTTGTTTTCATAAGAAGAGATTGTGTATATAATAAAAGAACCCCTCCCTGCTGTCTCCCAGCAGTACATTCATTTTTTTCTTTTCTGAAAAATGTTCTGACAGTAGGCTCGTGAGCCCAATTTTCCTGAACATATGTAGTCATCATTCCCCAAATAAGCTTCACTGTTTGTGTCAAGAAACAAAGGTGAATCTGCCTTGCTGCATGGCTCCTTGCCCATTTCTGTTATTTACCGTCAGACTCCCCCAGAGTAAGATATGTAAATCATGTTAACATATACCTTCCATATTTCTGACTAAATGTGATGCTGGGAATACCCTGCTTCAAAGCTAACATCAAAGAATCATGTTCTGAATCTTTTAGGGATAGATGGTGTCAGCAGCTTAATTCAATCTAATATTATGAAAATAATTGTGCCATCAAAAAAGAAGTCATTCTGACCACTAATGTACCTATGGAATAAAACTGACAGTTGTAGGCTGCCTAGCACATGCCGCTGTTCAGCAACAGAGGTTTTAAAATACTTTCATCTTCTGTAATTCTAACACAAGGGAAGAGAAATCCTTATAAGAAACCCTGTCAGGATGTGACAACTTGAATGAGAACAGTTTAAAAATTTATGAGAGACTGAAAATGAATCATTTAAATATACCAAAAAATCTTTACTTATGAGTGATAGCCTTGAAAAATTATCTAATAATTCATCAAAAATGAACATCCCTTTTCAAATGAGTGACATTTTTCAGGTTTCCTTCCTTTTCCTTGGATTTACAACTAATTTTTAAAGCAGCTTTCAAGCAATTGCTGTGAACTTAGGATTTATTCCACAGAAAAATCTGGTGTATTTAGTGGCATCATTTTTTTTTCTTTTAAAACATAAATTGACTGGGACCTATAAATAGTGTTTTGGTTCTTCTTAACACACAAGAAGCAAAAGAAAAATCTCCAAGTTTTATCCCTTAAGAATATAGAAGCCATTTGCTACATGTTGACATCAACCTCTATGCTTCTTACTCAGTATGTATATATGAGCCTAAAACTATTTAGTAGCCCAATTTTGGCTTGGTTTATGTGAGGTGTCAGTATTGCCTTTTAGTACTAAGCTAGTCTAGAGAGACAATTGAATTAAACGTTAAGTTGTCTAAGTTTCGTCCTGACTCTATAACTATCTACCTAGTTCATCCAGTGTCAATTAATTAAGCTCTTTGTTATTTGACATGGTTTGGCTGTGTCCCCCATCAAATCTCATCTTAAATTCCCACATGTTGTGGGAGGGACCCAGTGGGAGGTAATTGAATCATGGGGGCAGGTCTTTCCTGTGCCGTTCTTGTGATAGTGAATACATCTCATGACATCTGATGGCTTTATAAGGTGGAGTTTCCCCACACAAGCTTTCTCTTTGCCTGCTGCCATCCATGTAAGATGTCACTTGCTCCTCCTTGCCTTCCACCATGATTGTGAGGCCTTCCCAGCCACGGGGAACTGTAAGTCCATTAAACCCTTTTTCCTGTATAAATTACCTAGTCTCAGGTATGTCTTTATCAGCAGAGTAAAAACAGATTAATACACTGCTTAACCTATCCTTTGCTAAAAAGTGATAAAAATATGTAACTACTCCCTATTGCAGTAATTTACTAAAAGAATTCTAATAAAATACTTTGAAAACTCTTATAAGAGGAATAGGAAGCAGTTAGACCCCTGAAGAAAAGCACAAAATTCTTAGCTGCATTATCAGGAGCCAAATCCAAACAAAAATTTTATCAGGCACTAAAAATGTTTAGAAAATCCTGTGGAATTCCCACATGGTCTCAACATTTTTTTACTTTAAAATGTTGCAAATGTGGTTCAAATGACCATGGTAATGACTGGGGAGGAAGGTGAGTGACTGAAAGGTTCATGGGCTGCAGACACTCCTCTCACACTTGGAACATATGCAAACTGGTGCTCAGTTGTGTCACTGTATATTCCGTGTCTTCACATTTTTTTTCTTTTTGTTTTCTTTATTATACTTTAAGTTCTAGGGTACATGTGCACAACGTGCAGGTTTGTTACATATGTATACATGTGCCATGTTGGTGTGCTGCATCCATTAATTCATCATCTACATTACGTATTTCTCTTATGCTATCCATCCCCCCTCCCCCAACCCCACGAGAGACCCCAGTGTGTGATGTTCCCCACCCTGTGTCCAAGTGTTCTCACTGTTCAATTCCCACCTATGAGTGAGAACATGTGGTATCTGGTTTTCTGTCCTTGTGATAGTTTGCTCAGAATGATGGTTTCCAGCTTCATCCATGTCCCTACAAAGGACATGAACTCATCCTTTTTTATGGCTACATAGTATTCCATGATGTATATGTGCCATATTTTCTTAATCCAGTCTCTCATTGATGGACATTTGGGTTGGTTCCAAGTCTTTGCTATTGCATGTCTTCACATTTTAAAGGAAAAACTAATTTCATCCCATTACAGTGGAAATTTGGGAAGGCTTCTCCTGGGAGAAGAGGTGGCTAGAAATGCAACAAAAAGACTGTGTTACTTTGATGAAGGTGCTTGTGCTATGTGCCCACTTTGATGTCCTAGAATGTCACCGTGGAATGGGAAGTTATACTGTATCACCCTGCACACCTGGAATACAACTTGGTAGGTTTTTGTCATGAAAATCCCTATCCTAGATATAACAAGAATAATATGTTGGTCGGCTAAACTCAGTTTTATACCTCTCTACATCTACCAGTTGTAACTAGCAGCACACGTGTTATGAAATTACCTAAAGGTATACCATCATGTAGGGCATGTATGTAGTTCCCCATAAATGGCAGTTATTATTATTCATTGCATATTATTATTAATGGTATTATGACTGGACTGTGAGTCCTTAAACAGTAATATTTCTCTGATTTTTCCATCTGATGGTTATAGCCCCATCTAAATATTCAAATCTACTTTTCTTTGAGACTAGGAGTACTTTAGCAGTTTTATCACTGCTCTCTAGTACACTCAGCCACAAACAACAAATGTTATTCCAACCTGAGATCTGATGACCCAGTGCTGGTTCTTTGACTCCTGAATTGTGTTTTAAGGAGCAATATTTCCATCTTGTGCTCCAACTTGAGAACAATTTTTTGGAAGGGTACACAGCTCCAATATTTCAACTCATATTTTTTTAACCCACCCTGTTATGTAATATAATCTCAATAACAACTATGGTCCTCTTTTACACATATCATCAAAAAAGTAATCAATTATATGGCATTATAACATTTTAAACATTCATTGAATAATAAGCCATGCCATTTCATTTCTACTTTATATTGATTTAACTTCTGTGGTTAAAACTACAGAGTATTGACACTGACTATGCACACTGGTGACTGTGTTTGTCTCCACCCTGCAGCTCCAGTCTCCATCCCATGTCCTGATTTGTACACCATAATTCTGACTCTGCAGATGAATCACTCAAGCTCCCTGATATGGTTTGGTTGTGTCCTCATTCAAATCTCATCTTGAATTGTAGCTCCCAAATTCCCACGTGTTTTGGGAAGGACCCAGTGGGAGCTAACTTTATCATGGTGGCCGGTCTTTCCTGTACTGTTCTCATGATAGCGAGTAAGTCTCACAAGATCTGATGGTTTTATAAAGAGTTCTCCTGCACAAGTTCTCTCTCTCTCTTTGTCTGCCACCATCCATGTAAGACATGACTTTGCTTCTCCTTGCCTTCTGCCATGATTGTGAGGCCTTGCTAACTATGTGGAACTGTGAATCAATTAAACCTCTTTCCTTTCTAAATCGCCCAGTCTTGGGTATGTTTTCATCAGCAGCGTGAAAACAGACTAAGACACTCCCCAGTCCTCTGCTTTCCAGTTTGGTCCATCCAGTGTGAGGTACTGGTGGGAGATCTCTGATAGCTTCTCGGTCGTGGATTCTTTCTGGCAGCGGCACCCCCATTCCTCCACACCAACTCTCACTGGGCTTCGGTAACACTGTGCTCTCTCTTTAGCCCTTTGGGAATACACAGAAAGAGCACCACTGCATATATCTAAGATGAAAGTTCTAGTATTTAATTTATTTAACTGGTGAAGACACTGCATGAGAGGATTCTGAGTTTATTTATTCAATCCCTGAAACATATGTATTAATTACTATATATATGAAAAGCCTTGCTTTATAGTGTGCTGGATTCTATGCCAAGACTTCACATGCATTACTTTTCTATTCTATGAGGTTTTATCATCCTAATTTTACACGTGAGGAAACTGAGGCTTCTAGAATTTTAGTTGATTTGCCACATTAGTAGTAATTAGTGTAATGAAGATTCAAACCCAGACAGTCTAATTCCTGGACCCCGTACTATGAAAAAATGAGGTACAAAGAGTATGAAGAAGAACACATGGAAGTATAAAGATAAATTCAACATGGAGTTTTTTTTACCTCAGGGAGTTACAATGAATTCAAGGAAGGTGATATTTTGTGGACAAAACAGAAATGATTTAGCTCTGAGTGTAGGATTATGTGCTTTGTCCTAACTGAGTTCATACCAATTAGGAAAGGAACCACTCAGTTAAGGGCAAATGTCTCTCCTAAACAATTTTAAAAATTAGTTTTATATTATACTTTATTGGCAACCTTTTAAAGTAGGTTTTGAGATAGCAGGGTGTGAAGGATTTCAGTTCTAGTTAACTGTTTCCATTGCTGTGTCATCTTCTTAGCTTGATGCAATCCCATCTGTCTATTTTGAAATCATGAACTTTTAAAACATAGTTTTAAAAGAGACGATACGAGGCATGCATACTCAACTGGGACAATGTCATCCTGAAGGAAGCAAACAGTTCTTGGGGGTGCAAAAGTCTTACATATTACCACGATTGTGGCCTCCAAAGTTCAATCCAGTGCAACATAATCATTTCCCTGAGTATTTAATTTCTCTAGTGAGGGATAACTGTATTTTCTCCCTAGAGATGAGATGATGATTTAAAAAATGATCTAAAGTAGAGACATAGGGAAAATATAATAAACAAATTACTAAATTCTCTCATTCACTTATCGAGGAGAACACGGTGAGCTTAGAAAAAAAATTGCTGAACAAGTACTTCAAAGCTACAACTAATTGCATCAATTGGCACCAATCTTTGCAGTACATACCTATTTCTTGTTATCTATTAGGCAACAATCCAAAGTAAATGCAATTGGCAAGCTATTTCTAACTAGTCCCTAATAAAGTTATCTTCTGAAACCATTTTTCATAATGCTTTCTCCTAAATAATTGCCACCTTTACACGTGAAATAAAAGCAATACAACATGGTATCCTTGACGTGTGTTATTTTTCAAAACAAATTAATAAAGGAACTGTCTATGGCTCAAAGCTTGAACCAAATAGTGAAAAATCAGTTTCTTGGCAAATTGAACTGGCTAAAGCATCTTTCTCTTTGTTCTGTGTGACAACAGGGGCCTATAGAGAAACATCTGTCAGTTAACAGATTTTAAAAACAAGCTAAATTCCTGGTTCAGAGTTATTCAGAACAAAGTAAGCAAGGAGGATTCTCAGCTGCTAGAATGTGACTGGCAAAGCAAATTGCAGAGTACTACAAAGTCAATCTGTTTTCATTGGAGGGAGAGGGAGAAACAAGGAGGTGAAACATAAGCATAATCATACAATGATTTAAAAAAAGAGTGCTTAAAGAATGATTCAAAGGCATATTCTGGATTAGCAGTAAGAAATCAAATTCTATCTTGAGGTTTATTTCACCCAAAGAAACTGATTGTTTAAAAATAGAGTGTGCTGACAACCAGAAAGTTAGCACAGATCCAAGTTCTCAGCTCACATAATAAAACATAAAAGGTGTCTCAGTCAATTATTAGTCCATTGAATTTTTTTCCCCCAGAAGAATTTAAAAGCACCCTATAAAGCTTTACGGCTTTCATTTCAATATGTATAAGGGTATTCTCCTCCAAATATGCTACTTTTTCTTGCAAATGAAAGGATAACTTCTAAAGCACAAAAAAACTTTTATCATTTGGTAACTCCAAACTGATAGTCTTAAATACACCAAAATTTTCAAGAAAATTAGGAGATAATATATGTTAAGAAATATTTCTGCAGAAAACATTATGTCCTATCTTTTAAGAATAGAAAATAATACTTACGTAAGACCTCTCTTTACACTAAGCTTTCCCCTTTCTGCCCCTAACATATGTCTCATAAAAACTTATGGCATGTCCAGAATGGTAAGGTAAGAACCACTTTGAAGTCCTTTACTCAAGAAAAGCAATGACAAATATGATCAAAATCAACTTTTTCAGAACTCTGAAAATTACAGTTATGCAACAATCTGAGGATAACTTATTCAAATAAAATAGCTAAATATCAATAAAAACAGCAAGGATTTTTTTGTTTTTGTTTTTGTTTCTTTTGAGAAGGAGTCTCACTTTGTTGCCCAGGCTGGAGTGCAGTGGCGTAACACTGGCTCACTGCAACTCAAGTTTCAAGTGATTCTCCTGCCTCAGCCTCCCAAATAGGTGGAATTACAGGTGCCTGCCACAACACCCAGCTAATTTTTGTATTTTTAGTAGAGACGGGGTTTCACCATGTTAGCCAGGCTGGTCTCAAACTCCTGACCTCAAGTGCTAGGATTACAGACTTCAGCCACCACACCTGGCCCTTTGTTTCATTTTAACTTGTCTATTACTACTCCCCTCTTTCCAGCTCCAGGGAAGGTTTGGAAATCAACTGGCTCATGATCCTGGTGTCTATGAAAAATAGTACTCCCCAAAGAACAGGAACAAAACATGGGTATCTGCTCTCTCCACTTCACTTGCACATTTTACTCAAAGTTCTGTTCTTGCCATGGCAACTAGGCAAAAGTGTGTGTGTGTGTGTGTGTGTGTGTGTGTGTGTGTGTGTGTGTGTATACACACACACATATATATGACATCTAGATTGGAAAGAAGTAACACTACTGCTATTTACAGATAAAAAATCTTGTACATAATAAATGCTAAAGGATATACGCACTTGCATGCACACACACACACACACACACACACACACACACAAACACATTTAGAATTGATAAATTCATTTAGCAAAGTTATAGAATACAAGAAATATATACAAAACTCAACTGTTTTTATATCCTAGCAATGAATAATCTGTAAGGAAATTAACACAGCAATTCTATTTGTTACAGCATTACAACTGAAATGCTTAGGAATAAATTTAACAAGAGAAGTGCAAGGCTTGTACACTGAAAATAAAACATTGTTCAAAGACATCAAAGAACAGTTAAATGGAAAGATATCCCATGTCTACAGATCAGAAGACTATATTTTTTTTTCTTTTTTTTTTTTTTTTGAGATGGAGTCTTGGTCTGTTGCCCAGGCTAGAGTGCAGTGGCACAATCCTGGCTCACTGCAACCTCCGCCTCCTCATTCTCCTGCCTCAGCCTCCTGAGTAGCTGAGATTACAGGCATATGCCACCATGCCCAGCTATTGTTTGCATTTTTTAAAATAGAAATGGGGTTTGGCTGTTGGCCAGGCTGGTCTCGAACTCCTGAGCTCAAGTGATTCACCTGCCTCAGCCTCCCAAAGTGCTGGGATTACAGGCGTGAGCCACCGCGCCCAGTAAGACAATATATTAAGATGGTAATATTCCCCAAATTGTTTGACTGATTCAATTCAATCCTGATCAAAATCCCAGCTCTCTTTTTTGTAAAAATTGACAAGTTCATCCTAAAATTCATATGGATATACAAGGGACTAAGAATATTTAAAACAATCATAGAAATGAAGAACAAGGTTAGAGGTCTCAGAGTTTCTCATTGCATGTTTACTACAAAGCTATAGCAATCAAGACAATATGTTATTAGCATAGGAATAGACACTTATCAATGGAATAGTATTGAGAATTCAGAAATAAACCCTTACATTTATGAGCAATTGATTTAACAAGCGTGCCAAGATAATTAAGTCAAGAAAGATAAATCTTTTCAACAAAGGGTGCTGGAATAACAATATCCATATGCAGATTAATAAAGCTGGATCCTACTTCCCAAGATATACATAAAAAAATTAACTCCAAAGGGATCATATGCCCAAATGTAGGAGCTAAAACTATATATTTTTTAGCAGATATACTGGAGTAAATCTTTGTGACCTTGGATTAGGGAATGGTTTCTTAGATATGGCACTAAAAGTACAAACAACAAATAAAAATGAATTTTATCTAAATTACAAACACCTGTGCTACAATTAGACATCAAAAAAGGGAAAAGAGCATGTAGAATGGGAAAAAAGTATTTGTAAATTAGATATTTCATATGGGACTATATTCACAATACATGAAGTACTCTTGTAGCTCAAAAATAAAAAGGCAAATAGTCCAATTGAAAACAATGAGTAAAAGATTTTCATAGGCATTTCTCCAAAAAAGACGAGCGAGTGGCCAATAAACACATGAAGAATGCTCAAGTTCATTTGAAGAATGCTCAAGTTCATTAGTGATTAGGAAAATACAATCAAAACCACAATGACATATCACTTCACACCCAGTAGGTCGGCTAAAATAAAAAAGACAACAAGAAGTGTTGAAAACAATGTGGATAAATTGAAACCCTCATACATTGTTGGCTAGATTGTAAATAGGCACAGCTTTTTTTTTTTTTTTTTTTTTTTTGAAAATGGACTGACAGTTCCTCAAAATGTTAACCATAGAGTTATTATGTGACCAAAAGCAATTCCACTTCTAGGTACATATACAAGATAATTGGAAACAATCTCTTCTACACAAAAGTTCAACATGAATGCTCATAGCAGCATAATTCACGACAGCTAAAAAGAGGAAACAACCCAAATGATCATTAACTGGTGAATGGATAAACAATGTAAGGTATATCCATGCAATTAAGTATTATTTTGCAGTAAAAAGGAATGACTTACCAATATATGCTAAACCATGAAAGAACATTGAAGATATATGCTAAGTGAAATAAGCCATTCACAAAACGCCACGTATTGTGCAATTTTAATGACATAAAGTATCCAGAATTGACAAACACATGGAGACCGAAAATGATTGCCAGGAGGAGTCAGAAGAGTAAAAAGTGGCTGGTAATGGGTAAGGGGATTCTTTTGTTAGATAATGCAAATGTTCAAAAATGAGATGGGGTGACGGTTACACAACTCTATGAATATAATAAAACCACTGAGTTACATACTCTAAAAGACTGAATTTTATGGTATTTGAATTATACTTCAAGAAAGCTCTTATTTAAAAAATCTAATGGCAAATAATGATGCAAAAAAATATTAGTGAGCAAACTCATGAAAATCCCTTAGTACAGTGACTGACATCACAGTATTAAAGAAATGATAGCGATAATTAGCTGTAATTACTATTTGAAAACAAATGCATTTAACAAAATAGATTTTGAAAATTATGATAACAATATAGACACAAAATTTCTCTTTCTCAGGAAGAATGCTACATTCTTACGGACTGCTGCACTAGTTTATTCCTGAAGATCAATAACACTTATTTCGTAAATGAATATCACTTCATAGCAACAATTGGAAACTGTATTGGAAATGTGTTTTTCTGATGTAAAATTCTTTTCCCTCCAGATAGCATCAGTATTTTCCTATGCCATCATAATTTTATTTCTCTGTTTTTTTCTGATGTGAATTCATAGAAATCTTTGTGAAATTTACTGAAAATTCAAAAAGGCATGTCTAGTATCATAAAAGAGACTGCATAACAACAGGACATTGCCCCTAATGTTTTTGGCAAATCTGCAGATTCACTTTACAACACAGAGTCATGTGTTCATTCTCAACAAAGAGCTGAGTTTATGGAAATTTAATTGTCTACGGCAAATTTGTCTGTTAGTTTATTTTCTGACTTTCTTAGAGGCTTACTTTAAAGAGAGCTGCAATTAAAGACCCGATTTTAACATAAGCATGGGAACCAGTTTTGGCTATGCCACTTAATGAATTTATCTATATATTAGGACGTCTCTTTCCTTAACAAGTAATGAAATATGTGATCTGCAAGATTTTTCTAACTCCGTAAGACCATGACCTGACACCTCAACTTCTAAATAATTTACTTTGTGGTATGAATTAATACTATCCATGTTTCCCCCCATGTTGTCAATTTTCTGGCAATAGGAAAAAAAAATATCCTTCCCAAATCAAAGAAGCCCCAAAACCAAGTGTGAGAAATTAGAATTTGTGTGTATATGCTAACAAACATAAATATCTATCTTCTGAGAGTATGTAATTATTATGTATATGACACTTCATGCTTTCCAGATGCTTTAAAACTATTAATTTGTTTTTCCTTGCAAACATGCTGTGAATCAGGAAGTTATAACTCTCTCTAAACTTCTAAGATACCACTCAAATGAAAAATAACTAATTTTTCAAAATCCAAAACTGATGCTGTGTTATAGTGGGGAGCAATTCACAATAGTGCTAGCCTAACACCAACCACATCATTATCACCTAACACACTACTTTTATTTCATGCTTTGTACAATTACATTTAAGATTTCAGTGGCATTTGGAGACCTTACACCAACAGTAACTTCTATGCAGGAAAGGAGTTTGGTAGGACCTTCTAATTTGAGGTATGTTGCCTCCTGGAATACTAATTTATTCTAAACTAGTTGAAAAGAAAAATCTATATACCAGCTGATAAAGACAAAAAAACACACAGAATAAACTGATCATGTAGCTAGATTTGCACAATGAATACTGCTAAATTTGTGGTAAGGGAAATGTAAAATGATAAAGTATGTAATACAGTGCTATGGTATAAGGTTTACATGGAGAAACAATAAGAAAATGGAATGAAAACTTAAAGAAAAAGGAAATAAAAGAGGCAAAGAAGAAAATAAAACATGATAAAATTAAGATAGCCAAAGAATTTGGCAAAGTCATGAAAAGAGCACGCAGGTCAAGAAAACCCTCATGACAGCAGAACAACTGGCCCACGGTACCTCTCAGGATGGTTGAGATACAATGAAAAACAGTATCATCAGCTGGTGAGGCTGGTTATGATGCAAGCATATTATTCCTAAGCAAATTATTAGAACCTGTCTGATTACGTTCAGTGCCATGAAAACATCAAACATCATGGACATGGATGGTCAAATCAGCTTAGACTGTTACCCAGAGGGGCATTTGCTATCAAGGATTCAAAGCCTAACTTCAAGAGATGTGAGCAAAATCCACTTTCCAATCCAAATATATGTTTAACTGGCATATTTAAATAGACTCTAGTCCTATGATTTTACTAGTATGCTAGCAGTGATTTCCAATATCATCTGTCAATCCTTACACAAATGCTACCTTCTTTGTGAAGACTTCTAGATAGTATACATACATTGATCTTCTCTTATGCAATGAACACCCTCAAGAAACACCCACGGTAAAACAATTCTCTTTATGTAATAAGAATGAGGTATTTAGAACTATAAAAATTAAAATTATTCTAACATGATTACAAATCATATATTTTAATTATATATCTTATTTCATCTAATTATTCTAATATAATCATATTATTATAATAATTAAGTTAGAATGTTTATTTATGTTTGTCCCCTTGATGGACTGTACATTTCCTGGAAAAACAGTCCATGTCATTTCATCCATGTATTTCCTTCCCTAATATTGTTCCTATTACAATGCCTGAGGCACAGTTAACACCATATAGTATTTAGTGAATGAATGAATAAAGAGGTAACTATCCCCAGCCTTAACTACTTGCCTGAATGCTAAGCTATCTTCTATCTAGTGGACATTTGTTAGCTGAAGATATCTGTAACTCAAATGTCCCCATATTCTGTCCTATTCTCCAGCTTCCAAAACTTGATTAACATCAATGTCTGTCTCTCTGTCATTCTTCTGCCTTTCTCTTATCTCCCCATTTTCCATGCTCCCACATACAGACACACAAACATGTGCATACGTGGGCACACATGTACGTACACACATTTATTTTGGAATATTCTCATTTTCAGTTCAAGACCCAGCTCAAAGTCACTTATCCATGACAATAGCATCATCATTATACCACAGTTTATATTTAGATTGTCACTCCTGTTGAATTGTGAATTCTTTAACTGTGGAGTCCTTATTTGACTCCGTTTTTAAATCCACAATATAGAGTAGAGTGCTTAGGACATAAGTAAAATCTAACAACATTTTAAAAATATTTTTCTTGAAGTCCCACATACCCATACTCAATTTTCAAATATAATTTTTTTTTCAAATTGTAAACCCCCTATTCTATTCTTTTTATTGCGGCAAAACTGGCAATTAGAGCTAGATAAAGACTACAAATTAGAAAATCTGCAAACACAATATGGAGTACATTAACTAACATTTTTGAACCTTACAGCAAATTTCAGGAGTTTGGTACTTTTCCACCTTTTAAATTCAAAAACTAATTATTTGTTTAACACTAAAATATCAAAATAGATTCCTCATCTTTATGGAGAGAATTTTATTTGACTTGAAATGAAAGAGAAATCATCTAAGAATTTATAGTACTTGTTCAAATTCAAGCATTAGCAGAAATTCCCATGTGTCATTCATCAAATTACTTGTTTGAATAATTTATCTACAAAAGAAGTTATTGAACTCAGTGGTATTGAAAATTTACTTGCAATTTGAATCTGTATTTTCTTTAAAAACATTCAAAGAACTGAAATGGACATTCTAACTTGACCTATAGCCTTCTTCTTCTCCCCAGAAACCTTGTAGGATAGTACTAAGAAACTCTTATGTTCCTTAGAACACACTTTGATGATGGCTGCATTCTAAGGCGTCCCGTTGACTCTCCCATTGCATAACTCACTGATGTAGAATATGCTTTAAAAGCCAAAAGCATTATGTTCCATATGGTCATTGGCATTGTTCATAAAATTAGTATGTAGCCATCAGAGCAAAATGCAAGGGTCCAAATTTACAAACAACATTTAGATTTTCAACATGTATGAAACAGACAACACAGGTTCTGCTTTGACAGAAATCAGAGTGCCGTAATTCAAAGGAGATAGATGATGATAATTAATAGAATGGGCAGTGGTGGCTTCAAATAGCTTTAAAGTTTTCATACATCATATGTATACATCATAAGTATAAAATACATCTGTAATATTTATTACTTAATTTGAGTTACAAAAGTTTAAAAAATTTTATCACTTCACATAAGAGATAATTCTATTTTCCAGTGAAATGAAATAAAATTATAATTTTAAAGCTCTTTAGCAAGTCTTTGCCTATAAGCAATTTACCCACTAATTACAAATAATGCTTGCCAATTATTAAAAGAAGGAAGAAAAACAATTACTCAATGTCATTTCCAGTATTGCAGGTAGTAAATAAAAGCAACAAAGCTGCATTTATTAATTTTTCTAAAATAACTTTTTCGGAGTTTTTGTTTATTTACGTTTAGGATTTCCCCCATCCTAGCAATTGATATTATGTGAACAAACTCATTTACACTGGATTTTGAGGTTTCATTTTATAACCTAACTAAATTAGCTTCGTGAAAAGTAAATAAGCGGTTGGAGGGGGAAAGGTATCATTCTCAATTAGCCAGACCTCTGCTGGCCCATGTTTAATGTCATAATACAACAAAATATTCTGGCAAATGTTGCTGTTAGGAACTGGCTTCATTAGAAAAGTCAGGAAAAAAGCTGCAGCTCTGCATGTCCTCAGCATATACTTGATAATTAAAGCCATATGCCTCAATCTGGAAAGAATATGAATAATAGGAGAGGAAACAAAGAAACTAGCTTAGAAACCTGCTGTTTGGGATGCTTTAATGTATAACTACATCAAAAATGCGTTTCACCTTTTTAAGATTAAATTTAAATTTTACAAAAACAATTATCTCATTATTTCCTAATAAAATGTTGGCTAAGACAAACATAATATTCTATGCTTTCTAAGAATTAGGAAGCCAACATTATTTAATGAGCACATTAAACTCTGTGGTTTGGGGAAAATAAAAAAAGGAAAAGAAGACACATTCTAAGAAACAATTATCAAATTTTCTAACTGGAGCCAGAACTCATTCATGTACTTAAAAAAAAAAAAAAAAAAAAAAAAAAAAGGTTTCAGAATGCTTTCAACATGTCAAACAAATAAGGGCAAATTAATAGAACAAAAACTGAGTAGATAATTCCAAGAAGACTCAGAATAAGAGTCACTTGGAGTTCATTAAGTAAGTCTTACTGAAAGAGGTTAGTCTTAAGCCAGCCTTTGAAAGACAAGGCAGAAGTGGAGTAGCTGAAAAACCAAGGAAAAAATGCAAGCACATGCAACAAGAACCAGAAAAAATAATAGCACAAAGTTGGAAATGAGCAAGATGGGCAGCCATGCTTTCTGGGATATAGAACTCCATTTGGGATTTGGTACAATTAAGAAAATGTAGGGCCTGTGGAAGGGTTCAGAAGAATCAAATGCCCTTTGAAACATCAATTTAATAATAAACTAAGTCAAACTGAGTTATTACACATTCTTGGGTAAAAAGAGACATGTTTTTATGGGAAGAAAAACAACAACAACAACAAAATGAGACACACTAGAATCTGAGAAAAGGTATATGACAATCAAAATTAATCTAAACTATATAGTATATAGATATCTAATAACTTGCAGACAGAATCATCCTTAAAATAGAATTATCCTTAGAACTGTAAATGTCAGAATATGCAGTTCACTTTCTATGCTATTTATACTCCAGCATCTTCCAAAACAGATTTTTAAGGGCACAGACAGAGTAAAATCACAAAAGAGCATTAAAATAGTAAATCAGGGTGAACAAGAATGTACTAGAAACACTTAACTAAGAAAAGCCACTGCCATTTAACACAAAACTAAGCACTAAATTTTTGGCAGCCAGAGGAAGGGCTAAATAAAGAATATTTCTTTCATCATTGTATTCCACCATGAAGCAAATATTTATTGGTCACATTGCATGCATAAAATTGTGGTGAACTATAAAAAAAGAAACACTAGCTCATCAAGAGCTTTTTTTTTTTTTTTCTAGCTTTGAACTCAGAGAGGTATTTGTTATTTTGATATTTGTATGAAGGATACCAAACAGTATCATGAAGGAATGGTGTCCTTTCTAGCAAAAACAAAATTCAAATGTTCTAGGTAGGGCTGTTTCTGAAAACAAAATCTGATGAAGTTAGGGCAAAATATTTGATCATACTTATATAAAAGCAGTGCTTTAAAATGAGTACATGCATTAGGTATGCTCTCTTTTGGTAGGTAATCTGATGTAAAAATTTGTAAGAATGTAAGAACAAAAGGTGTTATAGGTATTTTCTAGGGCATTTGTTAATGTTGCAGGTATTTTCCAGGGCATCTATTAAGCCCAGGCTTTTTCTACTTTCTATCTTTTTTTTTTTTTTTTTTTTTTAAAGATTTATTCCATCTTAACCCACCCCCCATCCCCGACCTTCTACAACATATTGTGCTGGGTTTGTATTTACTACTAATCTTGTCATGGGCCACAGCTGAGTGACTCAGAGTTGGTCATCAAACTAAAGCTGTCCCAGAGATATTTTTCTCCAAGAGCATTGTTCTAAATATTCTTACTGAGTTTAGGCTGTTCCCTTGAGCAGAAGTGAGATCAACTTGAGAGCGCTTTGAAAGCCATCTTCCACCATTGCTTGATTTTGCATTTGGTGAAAGATAAGATGAGGGTAGAAGAAAGCAGAGGAAGGAAAGGGTGAGAGGGGTGAGAAAGTAGGAGGGAAAAAGAGCACAGGAGGGAGAGGAAGAAAAGAGAAAGCAAAAAGGAAAGGGAGAGATGAAGGAAGAGGAGCTGAGGGTGAGGAAAAGCTGACTGATTTCCTATGGCTTTTCTTTTCCAGCTTTATTAATGTATAGTTGAAAACTAGACCAAAAAACAAAATATAATTAATGTATTAGGTGGTACCAAAATAATTGTAGATTTTGCCATTAAAAGTGGCACTTCTACGCCAATCTGATGCACATTTGGGGAGTTTGGACATATGCATACATCTGTGTTTACCATCACCACAATCAAAGTAATGAACACATCCACAACATTCAACAGTTCCTTTGTGTCTCTTTGTATAAGACTGCATATATTTACCATTTATAACACGACGTTCTGAAGTATATATATTATGGAACAGTTAAATCTAGCTAGTTAACAAAGGCACGAATTACATCACATAGTTATTCTGTGGTGAGAACGCAATATCCACCGTCTTTGCATTTTTCAAGAAAATAATTTATAGTTATCATGCTGTACTATAGATCTCTTTCCCATGTCTTTTCAATTCCTGATTCCATTTTCAGGAATTATTTAGGACTTGCAGGTTTTTGCCCTTTGGTTACATCATTCTGTTATTTTAAGGAAGAATTATAAAAGGGTATCTCTATAATCACTTCCTCTGCTTTAACACCAGTGGCAAAAAGAGCAGGGAAATGGCCTGATCGAGGCGAGCAGCACCTCACCAATACAACATCAGCACCTCACCAATACATTGCCTCAATGCACTGGGGTCGTCGAAATAGCAAGCTGGTTGTGTCATGCCCAGGCTCCAAAGACTCTATGCAAGGATCTCAAGTGTCACATGATTCCGTCCTCAGTCTGGTTTGCTTGTGCTGTGATAACTGGCCAGCCTTACACTTCAGCAAGCTCTGTTTCACCACCCCTATGCTCTTGACTTGCTTTTTGGTTTTACCCCACAAGTGTTCACAATCTTATTATTTCTTTCCCGTTTCTAAGTGTTTAGTGCTCTGCCTTGAAAATTTTTAGTTGTCATTAATCAAAAATTGTCCAAAGTGCCTTCAGGATCATGTTATAAATGTCCAAATTAAAAATATTGTTTTAGGTATACATCAAATAATTTAGTAAGTACAAATTGAACACATTCTATAAGCAATATACTGTGCAAGGCACATGGGGATAATTAAAGAGGAAAAATCAGAAACAAACTATCTTACGGCAGTTCAAGCAATATAACTTGATTTAGCTCATACAAATTTCTGTTTTCTCCTATGAAAACCTTAGACTCTGCCCAATCTGATATGTTTTCTATCTCTAACTACAGGCTACAGATAACTGAATTGGAACATAATATATATATATTTTTTCCTGAGACGGTTAAGGGTAAGTAGCATTGTGGCTGAACACCGGTATTATATATGTTATATTCTATTCTTTTCTTCCTCCACTTCCTTTGCAGAAAATCTCAGGGGAAAAAAAAAACCCATCAGATTTAAACGGATACCCACGTGTATTTCCCTTAATGATAAAATTTCTTATAAAGTCTTTTGAATCTGATTCACCCAATTTTTATAAATTGATTTCAATTCAATTTAAAGCTCTGTCATTAATTTTAAATATACATGAGTGCACATATAAGCATTTATTCTGATCCTTGTTTCCAATCCTTTAAATGTTAATATTCTCATCCAAAGACAGAATCTACTCTTTTCTCTTCAACTACAGTTAACTGTAAATTTGGTTTACTTTTGCCTGGAAAGCAAGATATCAGAATCTTGATACACATAAATACTCTGCATATCCAAGGTTACCATACATTTTTTACCTGAAATTGTTTACAAAAGGAACTGAAATGTTTACTATCTTTGCCTAGATAGGAGATTCCTGCTCTAACTTCCATAGTCTTTCCACTCTCACACAGAGAGCAGTACTTTGAAACATGACCGGTTTTAGTTCCTTTGTCTGCAAAATGGAGATAATAAAAGCACTTATATGACAGGGTTGTGATGAGGATCTAATGACATATTTCTATGAAAGGACTTTGCAAACTCTGAAGCATCTTAAAAATGGTACTTACTCAACTAATCCACTGATGTAGAAGACTCCTTTTACAAACAGTGTCCCTAAGAGCTGGTGGTTAGAAGGTGAAGCTGTATTGACAAGGAGTAATAAAGAGCCCAGAGTGTTCAATACCATTAGTCTCTGTAGTCCTGAAATTCATCATCGAAACCTATGAAGAAGCCCTGTGCTAGACACTGTGGAGAATTAAAATGGGGCAGAGACATTGACTTTCTTTTCCTAGAGCTTATTTTGGGGCATAGGACATAAAGTATAATGATTAAAGGGAATAATGCATGACCACTCTTAAATAGTATTGCTATTGTATAAATACTATAGGATTTCACTTCAGAAGAGCTTCATGGAAGTGAGACATAAACACAGACTGTGAAAAAATGGCTGGAATAAAGAAGCAAAAGCAAAAAAAACCCCAAAATTATGAAAAAACCTGGTAAGCATAGAGGAGCCTGCATTCACAAAGGGCTAAATTATGTGTGAAAAGAAAATAAATTTGGGGGCTTCAAGACAACAATTTTTCTCTTATCTACCTATGACCTTGACGACCCCTCCCCACTTTGAGTTGTCCCTCTTCTGCTTCAAGTTGTCTTGCGTTTCTGGACTGAACCAACATTCATCTTACATGTGTTGATTGACGTCTCATGTCTCCCTAAATGTCTGACGCCAAGCTGTGCTCCGACCACCTTGGGCACATGTCATCAGGATCTCCTGAAGCTGTGTCATGGGTGTGCGTCGTTAACTTTGGCAAAATAAACTTCTTAAATTGACTGAAACCTGTCTCAGATTTGGGGGTTCACATATGAAGCGGAGGTTCTGGTGACAGAGGAAAGCAGGAAATACAAGTCTGGAATCTGGCTGGCCTCGACTGAGTAGGATGCTAAAAGCCCAGCTATGTTTATAACTATCTTAGCTAAAGCACTGACTTTCAACGAGTGTTAGTACCTCAGAATCAACTGGAGGTCTTGTTAAAGCAGGACCTGCAGGACCCCACCCCTCCAGATTCTTCTTTAGCAGATCTGGTCTGGGCCAGAGCGTTTGCATTTCTAACAATTCCCAGATGATGTTCACACTACCGGCCCAAAGCCACACTTGAGAACCACTGTCCCTTCAGAAGGATCAAGCCACTGATAAAGTTTAAACAGGAGTTTAGGAATCAGATTTGAATAAAAATGATTCTGGCAGATAATTTATAGGGAGGGAGAATGCAAAATGAAAGTGACTAATAGAAAAATCTGGGTATGAGGTGGTAAGGTCTAACATGAAGTGGCACTAACTAGGAACACAAAGAGGCACTTCCCATGCACTTCCCGCTTTATGAGATTTCCCGCATGGTTCCAATGCGGTGAACCAGTATTACACAATACTTCTCCTGGATTCTCTCAGAAAGGCATCTCATTTCTGCAGCCTGATGGAGCTCTAGAGTCAGGAAGTGATTTCTATTGTGTTTAGGTCTCTTGGCCACTGGGTCAGAAGCTAGTCATTAGGGTCCCATACACCAGCTTGAATTTTATGGCTCCTTATTTACTCATACACTCTTATTTTACATAAGACTAGAAATGGTGTAGCCCCTGAAGAGTTTCCTGCTAGTAGGGAAGCCAAGTGTTAGTGAGGGCCAGCCACAGAGGAAACAAGAGAAGTGGCAAATATGAAAGATAACGTGGTGGAAAAATCCGCAGAATTTTGGCAATTGACTATCCAATGACTGAGTGTAGCCTGGGCTTCTTTGGAGAAATTTGGGATCATTAACAGAAACAGGAAAAGCAAGAGGAGACATTGGTTTGGAGGAGAGATGGTAAATTAAGCTTTAGCTTTTTTTTTTTTTTTTTTTTTTTTTTGAGACAGAGTCTTGCTCTGTCGCCCAGGCTAGAGTACAGTGACGCAATCTAGTCTCACTACAACCACCACCTCCCTTTCAAGTAGCTGGATTACAGGTGCACGCCACCACATATAGCTAATTTTTAGTAGAGACAGGATTTCAATATGTTGGCCAGGCTGGTCTTGAACTCCTGGCCTCAAGTGATCTGCCTGCCTCAACCTCCCAAAGTGCTGGGATTACAGGCATGAGCCACTGCACCTGGCCTAAATTTAGCTTTTATGTGTTTGATGGAGTTGTCTCAAAAACAGAAGGATGAACCTTTCTAGCACAGAGTTGGAGATGAAAGGCAAAAAGCTTGAGATAGAGGGTGGAGCAGGCTATGCAGATCTGTACATCATGTACAAAAAATGTAATCGGTAACACTTAATCCCTTTGTGATACTAGTGAAGGAGGAGGGGAGAGTGAAAGGAGTTTAAAACTGTCCAGGAAAATCCTTCCAGTAAGTGACAAAACAAGGATGAGGAAAGGGAGTAGTGGGGATAAGGAAGGGGAAGTGGCTGAAGAGACAACAGATTCAGTGACGACAACATGACAAATGCATTTCTGGAACACAATCTTAGACAAGAGGCAGGGAGAAGAGTGAGTATGTGACAAGCAAACAGAAGACAAGTTCCGTACAATCGTTTTCTCCATTTTACATAGAAGGAGGCTGGGGCTCAGAATAAGTTGAGTAACTTAGATAACACTGTAAATGGCAGTCCAGAGAGTCAAACTGAAAGCTGAGTGATTCCACCACGATACCAAGGATCCTCATTTCTGTCTGCTGAATGAATAGTTATAGTCATGCAACTGGGAACTGATATGTGCTGTTAAGACCAGAAGAAACTGAATGAGAATGATGGGGCTGGGAATATAGCAGTTGGTATAAAATAGTCACAATATTTTATACCAGGACACATACATAAATATACCAACTTATAGATTCTTCTTGATGTTTATCTGTAGATTTTCCCTAATATCAGCCTGACTTGTAACAGAGATGGTAAGAATTGTGTGTGACTACACACCAGATCAGTAAACTGACTACACTGTGCAGTGACTACACCCCTGGAAACCAGGAATCCAGTGTGAAAAGATCCTTTGATCACTGGTGAGGAGCAGGATAGCTCTAAGGACTCTCACGGGCCTCGGAGATCTGCTGGGTAGTCATGCTTTTTCTTGCTGAGAGACAAGAAACATCTTTATTAGAAAGAATGCATTCCAAACCAGGGCTATTCAAATATACTCCCAAGAAGGTGTTTTGGCTTGGGGATGTTTTGTTTTTTGTTTTTTCGTTTTTTAGTGCTGGCCCAAAGCCACTCCAGCACTGCCTCCTCTGACTCTAAAATCAGAAGAGTCCTGAGAAAACGATAACTAAGATGGAAATACATTTGCAAACTCATTTCATTCATTCCTTTAACAGTTTTTACTGAATGCCTATTAGGTGCAATGTATTCTGCTAGAAAATGTGATCTTGACCCTTGTGAAATTCCATACTGGAACTACTTAAAAGCCACACGAATAAATATAATTCCAAACCTAGTTAAACAAGAAACAAGTGCTATTATTGTTAGACTACCATTTTTTTCCAAAGTAAAAATCAATATGATGCATCCATCATTTTCCAAATTTAATACGTTTCCTGATTTTCATTTCAAATTTCATTTTATAATAATTGTTAAAGGAAGAGACCTGAAAACCACGGGTGATTTTATAGTCTAATAATCACATCTTATTTTACCACCTGTCTTTAAAAGCCTTTATAGCTTTAAATAACATTTGCAAGTACAATAATACTTTTGTACACTCATACAATGCACTGGGTAACAAATTTGAAAACACAGGAACTACTTAAGAGAAATATTTAGATTGTGTCTAATTTAAATAGATAGTCCACTGGGCAAGGACTGTATCTAATTCTATGTTAGGTACAGCACATTGCAAAATGTTGGCACTCAATAAATGTAAAATAATAACAACAGTCTTTTCCCCTTTAAAGTATATAATTACAGCTACCCCCTACTGTGAACCAAGCTTGGTGACAGATCTTTTGTTTATTAAATCCACAGCCCTGAAGACGTACAGTACTGCAGCTTCAATAGGAGTTGCAGTAAAGTCCTCTCCACTTTAGGTAAAGCTTTAAATGTCTATAAGTCTCTAAGGAACATCTTAACTTAGTCGTCCACCATATATATTACTTAACCATACGTAAGAAGCCTTAGTTCTAAGTCCCCAAAGTAGAATCCAAACACTAAGTGGAAATGTGTTCTCAAAGTTAGTTTGGAAATAAGTCATGGAATAAAATTACTCTTAGCTAATTTACCATTTCTCTCTCCTAAAGAAACACGTCAGGCTACCGAGCAAAGCTCTGTAGGCTTTATGCAGGAAACATTCAATAGGTTCCCATGCTTGTGTTCAAAGTGAGCTATTATCCAAGTAGCCTGAACTGAGAAGGGGAAAAAAAAAATGACTCATGTACAGCTTTATTTGAGACATTTGCACTACAATGAACTAGGCAAAGCAACAGGTCAAGTTAAAAAATATTGCAAAAAGCAACAGCAGCCGAAGCTCCTTCAAGGGGAATTTTGGACTGGAAAGCACTTTTAATTCGTTTCATCATTATTTTCTTCTAGTTTCCCGTGTTTGTGTTTGAATGCTTGCACTTGAACATTAGTTTCACAATCACCTATTCTACTTTTGGTATTGATGAAGTTCAACATATGCTCAGCAATTCACTGCGGCTAAAATAAGAAATGCAAATGCAGCTAAGTGCGCTCCAAGTCTAATGTTAAGCTAGGCCCGAGTTTCTTTGTAGTTTTTGTAGAGTATTATCATTAGTAGAGAAGGGTTAATGGCAGAGGCCGATGATTGTTTAAAAATTCACATTACCAAAGTGGATTACATTGCATCTACTGAGGGGATCAACAATGTAAGCCTACACTAAGCCATTATTGCAGAAACAAAGCTTTCATTTTAAGCCTTTGGAAACAAGCATAAAATGGACAAAAGAAAAAATTCTTCTGATGTAAGAACAAGGCAAGCACTACATGCTTTTCATCCAAACTCAGTTTAGAATCATGATGAATGTACAAAAAATGGACCCCAAATAGCACATCATTAAATTAAAACATATCAGCATTTTGGAAAATGTTTCTTCTATAAGGCTAGAAATCCAACGGAAATCCTTTATTTAAAATTCCTTTTCCTTTAGTTGAGAATCAGTCATGACAAGAAAATGTAGATTCTTTAGGATTCTCTCAGTATTTGTTCTTTTATCCTCTAATGAGAAGTTTTTTTAAATGATTTTGAAAAATGCATTCTTACAGCCAGGGTCATGCTTTGGCCTTTGTATCAGTAACTCATTACACACAATTCTGGCATATGATAAGTCAGCACTAAACCACCAGTTACTGACAGGAGCAAGCCGTAGGCCTAGGCTAGAGGTACTTGACAAGGATTATTTATTCCTCATAACAAACTTAGTACTGTACTGAAATCCCATTTTACAGACATAGAATCTGAGGTTCAGCCTTAGATAACTCACTTTAGAGAACCTAATAAAAGAGCAATGATTCAAACTCAGGTCTGACTCAAACTGAAGCTAATTCACCTTTAATTCTCACAGTGCCTTCTAAGGACTAGAAAAGTTTCAGATAATTGAATGTATTTTAATAAACTGCCTGTGGAATTTGCTATGCTATAGGATAGGGTCTTAACTGCAATTCTTATTACTTAAAGATTGAATGCTTTGGTACCTTAAAATATATGAAATTGAAGTCTCGGTTTTATTTTTTTTCTTTCCTTTCATTTTAACAAATATGAGTTCAATAATGAAGCATTTTTGTCTATATAAATTAAATCTAAATATACCATGTCATCATTAATATTGCATGACAGACAGGTATGTGGGGGAAAAAGCTCATGAATTGTAGCATGTTAATAAACTCAAGGAGATATTACTCTCCTATGTATGTCATGCATCCAGAAGCAAACCATCTAACACCTTTAACTCTTCAAAACATGGCTGTGAACTAGTAAGTAAACCAAACGATATATTAAAAAAAAAAACTTTCAAACAGTCAAAATATTTCATACATTTTTTCCCACTAAGCCCATGTGCTTTACACACAGAATACTACAGGTCCTCCTTCTGGCTTTATTCATACTTATTTTAGACGTAATTCAGCCAACTTGATTATTTGCTTTCCTTGCTTACAGCAAACCAAGAACAATGAACTGAATTAGAAAACAGGGAGAATCCATGGAGATTAAAAAAAAAAAACAAGCTCAAGCCTTGCCAGGAATATAATATGCTACCCAAATATACTCACAATAATTAAAAATTCATAATATACCAACAGAAACTAATATATAGGTAAAATAATTCATAGTAGCTTTGCTGGTATCGTATTTCTGACATATGAGTATATAATTAGATATACTATGAATATATAAAATATGTTAATATATATAAATATAATAAAAGACAACATTTCATAGAGATTCCTGTGAATCAATGAGAATGCCTTTTTTCTTTCTACTTAGAATTCTGGACTTAAAGAAAGAAAGTTTTTTATATGGAAGTGTTTTTAGTAGATGACTTTATGTGAAACCTGTTAAACTAAAATAAAGACCAAATACACTGGGATCCAACAAGCAAAACACCCATGGTAGCCATTTTTATAGTGTAGCATATCTAAACTGTCTCCTATGTCTTGACTATAATTTTTGTAAATATCTTCTGTGAAATAATTTCTTGTCTTGTCTCCTTTACTGAGGATGTATTTAAAAGTTAAGAATGGAGGATTTTTGATTTTTGTGTAGTAGTTGATAAGTATGTAATAAAACCTTAATCTAGGCTGAAGAATAAAAATTAAGTGCCATAAAATTGATGACACGTTTATAACCTGCAGAAGTGTAAACTCTTTGCAGGTAAAAGACCTTTGAATAAATCTCTTTGAATAAATCTTTTTTCCTCCCACAAGACTTAGCAAGCAATAAACCTTAGAATAACGGAGAGAATGAATGTATACAGTTCTTTATGTTTTCCTAGCTCACATTTTTGGAATCTGGGAGGAGGCCAGAGGGAGGCGACTTTATGGTGGGGTATTACTATCCCTGCCTGGCTTACTCTCACTACCAAGGAAATAAAACTGCAAAGCAAGCAGGAAAATCACATATAGATAAAGGTATGTTGGATGTAATGGCCCTCAAAGTATCATAAATATAAATTAATATGTAATAAGTACATAGAATACAAAATAAATGTATCATGGATTATGTGTGTGTATGTGTTAAAAGCCCAAGGCTATAGAGTTCTCAATATATTTCGATGAATGAGTGACTGAAATATTTACTAAACATCCACTACATAATGTAAAGAGTTCCAGTAGAACTCTGTACTGTCTCTACTGTAAGACATATACCAATGCTACCTAAATAGAACAATTTTAACAGCTTGAAATTTTAACTTTCTTATGTTTTATTCTTAATGATAATTTTAGCAATGAAAAAATAAATAAATCAGACAGAAGAAAGTCAAGTGTTCCTTCCCTTCTCCCTTCAACAACCTCCACATTGAAGTGAGACATATTTACAATCTGATACATATTCTTCCCCTTCTTTCTCTATGTTCATAAAGTATCTTCAAATTTAAACCAAAATGGATTATAATAAGCACATCACAAGCCGACTTGTTTTTCTCACTTCAGATATCACAGATATCCATCTAGGTCAACGGTAACAACTCCAGCTTATCTTTGAAATATCTACCTAATGCTGTGTACTTTGAGTTCATCACAATTTGTTGAACTACTCTGTTGTTGATGAATATTCATGTTTTTTTTTGCAGTCCTTGCTCTCACAAGCATGGATGAAAACATTATGCCTTCCAGGCAAAACTTCATGTATTGGTACTTTTGTCTTGAAATGTCTCTTTACTGAGAAACTCTAAGGTTTTATTCCCAGCTTCTTGCCATTTCAAATAATAATACACACAGTGTTGAAGACACACTTTAATATATTGTTACTTTTATTTCTCTAAGATAGATTACTAAAAATGTGGAACCTTGGGTATGATCACATTTTTCTAATTTTTAATTTTACTAGGTAATACAGATTGTTTTCCAAAAAAGTTACAGTTCATATCCCTATGTAGAAATGTGCTTATTTTCCCCATACCTTTAACAACACAAGGCATTATTAACATTTTTCCCTTCTGCTAATTTTATGCAAGAAAAAAGGGTATCCAGGCTTTTATGTGCTTTTATCATTTCCCTAATTACTAGTAAGTTTGGGCAGCTTTCCATGAATTTATTGACCATCTGCAGTTCTTTGTGAATTACCTGTTAACATCATTTTTTCAATTTCCCTTGTATTGTTTGTCTTTTAAAATAAAGTCATAAGACCTCTTTTCATTTGAAAAATAACTAACTTTTATCCTGCCCTACTTTTTTCTTCTTCCCATTAGTTCATGGGAATATGAATATATTGTGAGCCAAGAATATAGACAGTCAATACTGGTAGAATGCCTTAAAATAAATATTAATGACATGAAAGGAAAACTTGCAATATTCGCTTTCTAAAATACTAAGCTGGACAAGGGCAGAGGTTTTGTTTTGTTAAGTCATGTATCTCAGAAACCTAGAACAGAGCCTGCAATCAGGAACTCAGTAAATACCTACAGATACATTTATTCAATATATCATGCTGTTGAGTAAGTGTGTGTATGCGTATATATACAGAAACTTTTAAAACTGTAAAATATCTGTTTCCCAACCGGGAAGGAAGGTTGTTTGTACTTTGCTATTATTTGGTGTTTCTAATCCTTATCAGATCTTAACATTATCTCATTTCATTAATTGTTTATATTTCATAGATGAGAAAATTAAAACTCAGAAAGTTGCCCAAGATAACACAACCAAAAAACAGACAGCTGGAATATGTCAGTTGTTTCTGATGCCAGAAACAGGTACTTTACTCTGTGTCATCCTGTTTCATTACCATGTATTCCTAATATGGGGTTGACAGAAAAATGCTTATTACCTAATGTACAATTTTAATTGCTCCTGGACTGAGAAACAATCTAACTATGATATACAAGAATACCATTCTATTTGCAGTCATAAGAGATAAAAACTATTTATCTTTGTAACCTTAAAAATGGCTATAAGAATATGGACTTTAACACACGGGTCCCCAACCCCTGAGCCTGGACCAGTGCTGATCCATGGCCTGTGAGGAGCGGGCTGCCCAGGAGGAGGTGAGTGGCAAGCAAGGGAGCATTGCCGCCTGAGCGCCACCTCGTGTTCAGATCAGCAGCCGCTAAGATTCTCATAGGAGGACAAACCCTTTTGCCAACTGCGCTAGGGAGGGATCTAGGTTGCACCCTCCTTATGAGAATCTAGCGCAGAACAGTTTCATCCCGAAACCATCCCCCACCCATTCCATAGAAAAACTGTCTTCCAAAAACCAGTCCTTGGTGCCAAAAAGGTTGGGGGCCACTGCTTTAACACATAGAAACAGTAAGTGGATATATTAAAAAAGAAAAAAAAAAAAAAGAAGAAGAAGAAGAAGGCGGCAGAAGGAATCAGAAAGCCACTCTTGTGGTCTGGATGTTGGCTGCCTCCAAATCTCACATTGAAAAGTGACCTCCAGTGTGGGAGGCTGGGCCTAGTGGGAGGTGACTGGATGACAGGGGTGGATCCCTCATGAATGGCTTAGCACCATCCCTTTGGGGATGAGTGGATTCTGGCTCTGACTTCCCATGAGAACTGGTTGTTTAAAAACGTATGGCACCTGCCTCCCTCTCTCTTACTCCTGCTCTTACCATTCGATGTGCATGCTCCAGCTTTGCCTTCTGCTATGACTGTAAGTTTCCTGAGGCCTCACCAAAAGCCAACCAGATGTTAGTGCCATACTTCTGTTACAGCTTGCAGAACTCAGAGCCAATTTAACCTCTTTTCTTTTATAAATTACCCAGTCTCAGGTATTTCTTTATAGCAGTGCAGAAACAGACTAATACAGCCACTTTTTACAGAAAGCCAACAATTGTGACAAGAGATTACAGTAGAATGTGATTTACCAAATTAATGTGGTTTACAAGCAAAGTTCTCCATCAAGCCTAGTAACAACATCCCTATCATAGAACTGAAATGTATCTTTATTGTGTCAAATTCTGATATAATCGTATAGCATAAAATTCATTTCAATTTCTTATAGACAAAACTCCATGAAAACCAGTTTAGGATAAAATAATAAGAGCAAGAAAATCTATTTTATATTTGCCATTTAAGGAAGGACTAAAATATCAATTAAAAGCCGTATTCTAAACTATGTTTTCTTTTTCTTTTTTCTTTTTTTTTTTTTTTTTTTTGGAGACAGTCTCATTCTATTGCCAGGCTGAAGTGCAGTAGTGCAATCTCAGCTCACTGCAACCTCCACCCCCCAGGTTCAAGCCATTTCCCTGCCTCAGCCTCCCAAGTAGCTGGGACTACAGGCACGCACCACCACACCCAGCTATTTTTTTTTTTTTTTTTGTATTTTTAGTAGATACAGGGTTTCACCATGTTGGCCACAATGGTCTCGATCTCCTGACCTCGTGATCTGCCTGCCTCAGCCTCCCAAAGTGCTTGGATTACAGGCATGGGCCACTGCACCCAGCCATATGTTTTCTTTAATATAAACTTTAATTTTACTTATAACTACAAAATATAATTTATATAACACTTCATCAATATGAATTATTCATGAAAATGTTTTGTGAAGATAAATTAAAAATGATAATCTAAAATAATCTGTTCTCAGCATTTCACTAAAGAATAAATTTACAATCACACCATGTATGTATGATAGTTTTTTATTATAATTATCTCAAACTCCTCTTGGTTTACAATAAAATGCCTAAGTTGATTGAGTTGGTTGAGTAACTCAAATTTTCCATACTGTTACTTAAAACGAAATATTTAACACAGTTAGTGGAAACCTGATATCTGACCTTATAAGAAAAAGTTTCATTCTCTTTGAAATAAAACTCTGAGAAACTGTTCTGAAAATAAAAACTTCTCAGGTTGCAGACATAAACTATCATGGTTATAAAAAAAAAAGAATAAATTCTTTAGCTAATCTTACTCATGAAATATTTCAAGTGCTTTTAGAAAATACCACATTGTGGCTAAACACCATTATTCCATTATGTCTGAAAATAAC
The DNA here is from genome assembly GCF_037993035.2 of Macaca fascicularis. Lineage (NCBI taxonomy): Eukaryota > Metazoa > Chordata > Mammalia > Primates > Cercopithecidae > Macaca > Macaca fascicularis. The sequence goes on along the minus strand of NC_088379.1, from coordinate 19,450,576 downwards.
CAGTGGCTTGCAGCAGTAAACAATTCAAATTGCATTTCTTGTATTAGAAAGCTAAAACAATCACAGAAATAGAACTGATACTGAAAGCCCTGAGAAATTCAATATGTTTGCATCTGAATACTAATTCAAATAGCTTATTGGATACACATTTATGGTAGCTTAATGGAGTATATTTCAAACAAAATTAAATTAATTTTACAAACAATAAAGGTTCAATATTCTGTATAATTTACCAAATCTTCTATAAAGAATAACCCATTCTCGATGAGAATAGTTACACACAACTATTATCATTGATTGGACTATTTTCTGTAACTTTAAATGTCCTTATTCTTAAGAATAGAACTTTTAAACCAAAGTAGTACTATTCACTTCCAGTAATGTCACATATGTAAACATTTTTGTAGCAAAATTTTATAAAGATTTCCATAACAATCTGTATTAAATAAAAATCAGAATTACCATCTACTGTGTACCAAATCCTATATTAAACTCATTATATCGATTATCTAATTTTTCATTTATAACACTGATTTTCAAATACGAAAATGTAAAGAAATTCAACATTATTTCATCACATTTTCCAAAAGTTATTGCTAAAATATTTACTTGCAAACACAAATATCTGAGGGATAATCTTATTTCAAGAGCATGGTTTGAAAATCAGATACAAAGTTTAAAACTGTTTTCTAATTGCTCCCAAATTTTCCCACAGATAAGTTTTTTAAATCAAAATTATTTTGGTATAAAATATTGAGTTCAGGCCTGGCACCATGACCCACACCTAAAATTCCAGTGCTTTGGGAGACCAAGGTGGGAGGATTGCATTAAGGGCAAGAGTTTGAGACCAGCTTGGGCAAAATAGCAAGACTTCCATTTCAACAAAAAATTAAAAAATGAACTTGCTGAGTGTGGTGACATGAACTTGTAATCCAGCTACTAGGAAGGCTGAGGCAGGAGGATTACTTGAGCCCAGGAGTTTGCAGCTACAATGAGCTATGATTGCACCACTACACTCCAGCCTGGGCAACAGAATAAGAGCCTGTCTCTGAAAATTAATTAATTAATTTAAAAAATTGAGTTCAGTTCATACATAAGGATTTATGGATTACCTATACTGTGATAAGCTCTAAGAACACAGATAATAGCAGCCACATTCCCTTCATTTAAAGATTTATGAGTGGAAACTAACTTGAAACTCAGTTACAGAATGAGACCAAATAATATGAAAGAGCTTCCAGAATAAAGACCTGCAGGGGCTTGGGTTTGGGATAGAGTATTCTGCAGCAATTGGGGCAAAGTCACTGAAAAGAAGCACACATGCCTCTAGCCAGCAAGCCCATTTAGTACCAATGTAATAATCTAAAGAAGGCAAACCTGGGACGATGCTGAACAGGACAGGAGAAGAAGAGATAGTTAAGAGGGAAAGTTTTCAGGGATGAAGACTTACTGAATGCGGGGATAAGAGAAAAGTCTCAGTGTGATACCCAGATTGGTGCCCCAGGTAACTCAGGTTATGATGGTGCTATGAACTGCAAGGAAATACAGAAGGAACAAATTCTTGGCAGGATGAAAGAGAAGATTGCGGAGAAAGATAATGTTTTTTTGCTAAATTTGAGTTGCTAATGTTTCATCCAAGTTTGCACAGAGAGTAAATAGAGACAGAGATATATAAACTCTAGTGTTGGCAGCTCGTGGTGGTAGTTAAAAACCTGAAAATTAGCAAGCATGGCCAGAAAGCATGTGTACGACGAGAAAAAGAAAAAAAGAGTAAGAAAGAAATTTGAGGAAATAGTGATGTATGAGAAGGAGATGGTGGTAAATTTTGTCCAAAGTAGCTGATGAAGATAGAACCACCAGATTTGGCAAGAGACTAGAGGGTCACCAAAGATTGCTGGTAGAAGGAGCTTTAGTAGTTGTGGCAAAGGGCACTGAGGTTATCACAGTGGATTTTTAATCAATTAACTTAAAAATTAGATATTAGATACAGCAAATTAAGTATATCAAGATGTCTAGCTATAGAGAGGAGAGAAATAGGATCTTACACAAATAAAGAGGATTTTATTTGTTGCTTCTTTTTTATTTTTTGAGGACAGAAGAATCTTGAGCATATTTAAAGACAGAGGAAAAGCTTTAATAAAAAGTTGAAAGTTAAAAAAATAAGAGAAATGAAAATAATTGGTGAAAAGGGACGCTATAAAAGAAGAAAACAGAGTGGATAAAGAAAACAAAAGATCTGTTAAAAGCAGAAAGAGGTTTCACTGCTTTATTCTAAAACTAAAAATAAAAATCTGAGCCTCTAGAGGATTTTCGTGCAAAGAATGCTATAATTGGTGTTCTTACTTAAAAACTTCCAATAATCAAGTTGTTTGTGAAATACAGAAGAATAACTTCATTGCAATAAGAATATTACTCTTTTAATTTAAGAATATCTAGAATATAACTTTTGGCAAATGTTATTTCAGTAACAGGAACAGTATCAATATTAAATTGACCATACTTAAAAACCAAGGAAACTGGTTTACAAAGAGGAAGAATCATATCATTTATAATTTTGAATTAATGATGATAATGATGAATCTGATGAAAGAATCCTAAAATACCTTAGGAATGGCATAAAATTAAACTTATTCTCAAAATCTCCAAAATAAGACTCAATGAAGAATGACATGGTCTTTTTCATACAAGTAAGAGTAAGAAAATGAAAAGCATGTGAACTTTCCATGTCCTTTTGGCATCAGCATTTCACTAAATTAAAATAAAGGTAAATGTATGTTTGTTTGTATGTACATATGCACAACTAGAAACTTGACACTACTTCATATATCGATACATTTAAAATAGTATCTTTGAAACAACACTGCTTTACCAAAATTTTTATAAGTATACCCATATGTACAAAAATTAAGTGTATACATAAGCCTCTACCTACTAAATACCTACCTTCTATTAAGTACTCCATTCCTTCTCTAATCCCACCAAGAGTCTTTGAAGTAGCTAATATCCCCATTTTACAGAGGCAGTGACTGATATTCAAAGTAGCTGGGTAACTGTTCAAGGTCATGCAGCTGAAAAGTGTCAGAACAGAGATTCAAAGCTTCATGTATTTGACTTCAAAGCTCATGCTTTCTCTACCACGTTGTTTCCTCTCCTATATTTCCTGTCTGACCTTACCATTGCAGTATAAATCACTTCTCTGAGATCTAATCTATATACTATAAACCTCTGCTGTCACGTGATTTAATACAGCAGGTTACCTATTGGCACTTTGGAGCACTCCAGAGATCCCATAATGAGGTGATGGCATTTTCCATTCATTTTACCATGTATACAAACTCCCCACCAATGAACTGATCAAGTGAGCTATGACATCCAGTTTCTGAATGGTAGCCTCCTTCCTTGGCCTTTCTAGTGTCTCCACCTGGTGAACTGCTAATCCCTCAAGGCCCCATCACTTCCCAAGTCCAAGCTACACCTCTCCATGAAGTGCATCTCTTGCCAGGCAGAGGTAATGGTCCCCGGCCTGGTACCCATAGGACACTTTTAAATCACTTATCACTAAAATTCATAATAATTCATCTCTTCCCTGCTGGAATGTGAGTCTTTCAAAGACAGTAGAGTATTTTATTCAACGTAGAATCAGCAGTTCCTAAAGCAGTGTGTAGCACCGAACAGATAATAGGTGCTGTGTAGTGAAAACGATGTGGGTTTTGGAGGTGGTCAGGGGAGAAGCAATGGGCCTCAAATCCCAGTTCTGCCTCACATATCCGTGTGAGCTTGGGCAAGTTACTGCCTGTGAGATTCATGGCAATAAATGCATGGGCATAATATTACCTATTTTAAACAGTTGCTATGAGGATTTTAAAAGAACAGATGCAAAGAATTAGAGTCCCTGGTATACACTTAAGCACTTACTAAATATTAGTTTCCTGTCCTTTCACCCCATTGTCTTGAATGTCTTAATGCAGCATAGGTGAGATTCAAAAAGAGTAATTGCATATATAGATTGAAAAAGTATTAATCAAATGTCTAATAAGAATAAGAAACTGGCTGAACCCAATGGCTCATGCCTATAATCCCAATACTTTAGGAGGCCAAGGAGGGACTTGAAGTCAGGAGTTTGAGACAAGCTTGAACTGCAAAGTGAGATCCTATCTCCATGAAAAAAATCAAGAATTTATCCGAGTGGGTGGTGTGCTCCTGCAGTGCCAGCTACGTGGGAGGCTGAGGAAGGAGGATGTCTTGAGTCCAGGAATTTAAGGCAGCAGTGAGCTATGATGGTGCTACTGCACTCCTGCCTGGGTGACAAAGAGACCCTTAGTCTAAGGAAGGAAGAAAGGAAGGAAGGAGGGAAGGAAGGAAGGAAGGAAGGAAGGAAGGAAGGAAGGAAGGAAGGAAGGAAGGAAGGAAGGGAGGGAGGGAGGGAGGGAGGGAGGGAGGGAGGGAGGAAAGGGAGGGAAAAGGGAGGGGAAGGGAAGGGAGGAAAGAAACTGTAGTAGATGCTGTGTTTATCAGAGAAATGAATTTCTGCACTCAAGAAGTTGACAATCCTGTAAGAAAAATACATATTTTATTTAGATTATTTTTTTAAGATAGAAAAATCGAGCGTTATAATTAAGTGCATGGATACTGCTATGGAGAAGGCAAGTGAGGATTCAGCTTTCTTTGGTTGGGGAAATACCAGAAGTGATCCCCAATAATCTGGAATCTGAAATAAGGTTTTGAAGAACTGATTATAACTCAGAGTCATAGATATACAAGAAAGGAAACCCTAAGTAAAAGTACAGTCCGGGCAAAGGCACAGAGGCAAGATTTCTCCACAAACAAAAACTGGTTTGTTTTGACTTGATAAAACAACAACAACAATAACAAAAAGCATAAGAAACTGCACTAGGATACGGACCTCATATTGCAGGGAAATAAATCTACTGAAAAATTAATACTCAATGGATTATCTGGCTTATAATTCTCAAGCTTCCTAATTTGAGTCCCTCTACGCTACATCTTAGAATTTTGAAGCCAAATTATACAAAAGAAGAAAAGAGAATTAAAATATAAATATAAACTGCTATCCATGCATAATAGATGCACATTCTACTTACTGATGTTGGGAAAGGGGCATAAGCTACTTTTCTAAATGAATAGGTTTCATTTGATATTAATATTGACCACAGGTGACTATTTATCCCTAGCTTGCAGGATCATGGAAACAGGAAATGTGAGTAATGATCAAAAGATAGTCTTGTGTATTTAAAAGTAAAACTAAAAACATTTCTTTAGAGATGTCAGCATCCTTCTCCACTGACCAGTCCCCTTTCTCCCCGTGTTCCATACTCAAAATGTTCTACTGCCCCCTGCTGCTTTAAGTTTCAGAAATTTTTTTAATGCTTTCATTATCTTTCAATGATTTAACCGATTTTGCCACTATACCTGTTTTCTCCCTTTTCTTTCAAAATGATCAAGATTCTAGGGTTTCTTTCTTGACCAAATTGGAAGCAATGAAGATATAAGAATTATACATAAGTTCATAGGAGGAACTTACAGCTTTGAAAATCTAACATATACTTAAGCTACCTTATGTGGGCACCATAACTTCTTTAGGATTATTATTATTATCATTATTATTATTATTTTGAGACAGTCTCACTCTGTTGCCCAGGCTGGAGTGCAGTGGCGTTATCTCGGCTCACTACAACCTCCGCCTCCCAGGTTCAAGCAATTCTCCTGCCTCAGTCTCCCAAGTAGCTGGGATTACAGGCAAGCACCACCATGCCTGGTTAATTTTTGTATTTTTAGTGGAGATGGGGTTTCACCATGTTGGCCAGGCTGGTCTCAAACTCCTGACCTCAAGTGATCTGCCCGCCTCAGCCTCCCAAAATTCTAGGATTATAGGCATGAGCCACCATGCCCAGCCAGGATTGCTTAATTACACATTTTTACAAGGAAGTAATAACTAATCTCCAAATACATCATTTGCCTCTCATTCTAATGGTAACCCACATTTTCTCACCCAAGTATACAAGCTGTGTGGCTGATTAGGGGGTTCCCATACATGGTGTTCTATATAAATTAGCTTAAATTTAATAGAAAGAATGTCTGACTTATGTTACAGAAATTTGTTAATTTCAGTTTCTTAACAGGTGGCACAGACCTTAATTTTTTCCCATGAGTTGTGATCCAGCCATCTCCAGTTCAGCAAACATTTGTTTTTCCTTCTTCTGGGGTGTATATATGTCTGTGTGGGGTGTGTGTGTATTTACACCTCCTGTTACCATTCTGTATGTCGGGTCACAGGGGTACATGATAACCAAAAGCAAAACTAAAAAGCAGAACCACATGGAGAGTTATCAGTTTAGCAGCAACTAAACAGCATAGCATCATAAGCATGGCTTGCTTTCAATATTACATTCAGCAAACATTTTTGAATACCTGCTATGTGCCAAAATGCAGTGAAACTACATACTCCTCCTTTGAAGAACTCACAGTCTAGTGCACTAGCAACAAAACTACTTCTCTTGCATTTTGATCTTAGATAAATGAAGGCATCACAATCCACCAACTAATTAACCTGGCATATATTAAAACCATTCTGCATTCATTTTGAAGTTACACTTTGCTATGTAACAGACTACCCTAAAATGTAGTAACTTAAAATAACAACCACCAATCACTCTCTCTTAAAATTCTGTGGTTTGAGGGGGCAGTTTTTGCGTTTTGTATGGTATGGTGGGGGTGAGGGGATGGCTGGAAGTTACGAAATGGCCTGAGCGTTGGGACTGGCTGGGAGCACAGACGGGAATGTAAGCTCTGCATCTCCATTTTCCTTCAGGTGCATCTCTTTGTATCACATCTCGGGCTTCCTTATAGCAAGGCAGCTGTTCCAAGATGGTGCACTCTAACCACAAGTATTCCAAGCAAGAAGACAATCTCTAATACGTAAGCAATTGTCAAGCCTCAGCTTGCATCTCACTTGCTAATGTCTCACTGGCCAGTGCTTGTCACATGGTCAAGCTCAGATTCAAGGAAAGGCACTACACACAGGCATGAAAATTGAGAGGTGTGTTTCACTGGAGCCAAAGTAAAAGTCTATTACAATTCCTCTCCTTCCTTCACAACCATGTATCTTCGAGTTCTTCAAATACATTCTATATGACCCATTTCCACTGCCTTATAGTCAATTTTCAGTTCTCTCTCGCCTTATTTTTTCCTTCCTTTCTTTCGTTTTCTTTTGTTTTAAAAAAGATATCTAGTTGAGCTTTTAATTAAGAGTAGGGGGATAAGTAGCATGATTCATCCAATGAACAAACATGTATTGAGTAGTTTACAGTAATATACACCGGTAGGAACCTTTGTGACACAAGAGATACTGCAGAAAACACCTCCTCTGCTATCATAGCTAAAACTCTGCAGGAGGAAAATCACACAAGCCTCTAGGCCCTCAAATCCATCCTTCAAATGGTAATTATGTTTCTATTTTACAGATTTCAACATGTCTCAACATTGCTTAAATATTTTCCATGTTGATCCCAGCCTAGCAGGTGTGATTCAAACTCAGTTATCACCTCATGTAGCGTGGCACAGACCAGCCTTCCAAGGTTCATCTCCTATCATTTCCCTTGAATTTACCACCTATTCACCTTTGTAGTTCTATGTCTTTATTTTTGCCATTCTATCTAGCTGGAATATTCTTCCTCAGTCCTAAGCTCCCAGTGCATGTAACTTTATTTAAGAGCCACATTCAAGTACTCTTCTATGAGGCACTCACATAGACAGAAAGAAGAAATCACATACCTATGCCTACACAGACAGTGATCCTACCTCTGACTTAAGCCTGATGCTGTGTCATTGTTTGTTTATCCATTCAGTGGAGCGTGGGCTCCTCAAGACCATCATGCTCATTGCCATACCACAAGGCATTTTCTATTAACACAGAGGTTGGTACAAAGGAGGAAAAGAAAGAAAGACCGGAAGAGGCATCTGTCTTTCATTTCTATGAAATGTACTGTCTTTCATATATGATCTTCAAAATAATAAAAAAAAAAAACACAACTGGAATTCCACATTAGCTTTAAGACCTCAGAGCTTCTACGAGATGAAATGTGTTCTAATGATACATGGAAGCTAATAAATAAATTCCTCTTCAATGAAAACAATAAAACAAGTAAAATATAAAGAGCCACTGCACTTTGTTTCAGTCCTTGTTTCAACGCCTTGTAATCTGCAAAGTGCTTGGCTTGTAAGGGCACTGACAGTGGCTCTCTAAATCTAGCCAGCCACAGGAAATCTTGAATTAAATTCTACCCTTTTACAAATAGAATCCAAACAGTGAACCTGTATTAAAGTAAGTCTTGCACAGTATAAAACTAACATTTTCCATGTAACACTACTTGAACTTTGAGGTCATCACAGATATAGATAATAAAGGTTTCAAAAGTATATTATTTGAATTAATAATAAAATATGTCTTAAACTTTAAGTGTAATGTAGATAATGGGATAAGATTTAATGTAGATAATGGGATAAGATTTCATCAGTGAATGGATTTTAACAAAGTCATAAAAGTGAAGACAGAACACAAATTCATATCATGAAATTTCCACGTCATATATAATCAGATACAAACAATTGTGTAATTCACTAAGCCACTGAATTCATGGTAATCGATTTTATTGGATGATAAACGTTTGCTTTAAAATTGCACCAAGGCTTTCTAGAGTCAAGCCCCATTAAACATTCCAATGCATCCTGCAATCGATTGCTCTCCCGTCTTGCTCCCTGATCACACTGGATTGCACAGTAATTTCCTCAGGTGGATGTTACACCCTCTCCTTAACCTCCCTCCTTCAATATATCCCCCTTTTTCATGACACATCTCAAGTGCCATCTCCTCCTACAGTCCTCACGAACCCTTTACCTCAAAGTGAATTCTCTAGCCTCTCACATCATGCAGCCATTTCAATTTCGATACTCTGAAAGCTGGTCACTGTTTTCTAGATGTGTTCTTCCATCCCTCCCACAGAAATTATGTTTTATTTAACTTGTCCATCCCCCATTGCCTGGCATGATGCAGACACTGGATAACTGATGGAATAAATGATGACACAAAATGAAGTTTCCATCACATCTTTTAATTTCAATAGTCATTTGTTTAAATGGCTTTGCTTTCATGAACAGTAAAGACTGAAATCTATATCAGATATCTTAAATTTAAGCCAATTCTTCATTTAAAATAGGCAGAGAAAATCAAATATAATAAACTGAAAAAAATACAAATTCCATGATATGAAAGAATAGATTCGAAAATGAGTGAAAGCACAACTCCGAAATGTGTCATATGTTTCTGCCCCTTTGGCAAAATGATAAAAAGCAAAAAAATTAATCTTCATTTCTCTAGTTCTATTTTTGCCACTTATTAGATACATCCTCCTTCTGGAAAATTAGGTCAGTAAGATCTCTTGTTCTTAATTTCACAGATTACTATTAAGAAATGCATAGGAAAATCCAGTCCTTATAAACTACAAGGCAAGGCTTGGTTATTACTGAGCCAAAAAATCAATAGTATATTTTTGCACCAAAAAATGATTGAGCCGGATGAACATTTAGCCCGATCACTGTCTAGCATAGTTAGGGAGAATTTTCCTTCGAGAAATAAAATATTCATCATTTCTAATTATAAATGGTACTGTTGTCAAGACAACTTTTCTCAGGAGAGATAGGATTATTCTAAAATGGTTCTCTTTAACATTTTTTTAATCTCAATTCTTATTTACAAATGAAAATACATCCTCCTCTACTAATATCTCATTAGTCTAAAGACTCATGAATTTAAAAGAAATGTTACTTGGGAAAGCTTTCAATAGTGTTTTCTTCCTTAGCTCTTCTAGTGAGTTAGAATTCATGCCATGATAATTTAACTACGTAGCTCTTCAGTTAAAAGTAGGGAGTCTGAAACTAATACTACATAAGTGGCAGGTACAATAGAATTAGTATGCCCCATTAACGCCTGGCCATTGGTGCAAAATGATATTCAGAATGGCATGAAGAACAAAAGGGTAATTGGGTATAACAAGAATCTAACGTTAGCAAACATAGGTCTATTTGGCCATTCTTACAAGCATGATGCACTGCAGCATTGCAAAACAGAGACATTCTCATACAGAAAGTTTCAAACAGCCAGTAACATGCTTATCTCCTTAAGATCAAAATAAAGATGCATCCCAAACAGCGAGCATTTTGAATTATAAAAATGTAGTGTTATCATTGTCCATAAATTAAAAATTTTAAATTTTGTAATTTTTAAAGCTCTTCAGTATCTTATTTGATTTCCCTATCAACCATATGAACAAAGCAAAGAATTAGCATCTCATTGAATATATGAGAAAACAGTTACATATACTGTTCAAGAGACCATAGCCTTTAAAGAGTTGCTCATTCATTCACTCATTTATCCGACTTGCATGAAGTATTTAGCAAAAGGCAAAATCTGTCGTATATGTTAAGGTAACACAAAGGTTAATGAGGTTACTTTTTAAAATTAGAAAACCATGTATACCATATTCAATTTTTTTTTTTTCAAAATGAAACTGAAAATTCATTAAGTGCTATTGCATTTTAGGCTCCTGGTAGTCTAATCATACTCAAATGAAGCTCTAGCAGAAACAAAGTTAAGCTTTTTTAAAATTATAGGAAGAGTTCCATAAAAGCTTAGTGCTTGATTTTAGCAATAGAGATTTATTTCTCTTGAAATTTAAAATAAGTAATCTATGGTAGTTATTTAACACACAATATAATTTATCACATAACATATATCCATTACCATGTTAGTGAATATACAGGAAATAAAAACAAAGAGGATGTATTTGTGTACACGTGTGTGTCCATGTCTGCACATGTCTACGTGTGTGAGACAACTAAAATGCACTCATCATATACTATATCTTAGGACATATCGATATGAGGCTAGCTAGAGAATTAAGGTTTACAAAGTGATAAATGCACAGAAATTATAAAATTTTATATATTCTAAACTATAAAAACAAATGAATGTTCTTGCACAATATAATTCCATGTTCCTTGTCAAGATAAATGTATCATATTGAATGTTTTTGTAATCTTCGAACATCTTTTGATAAAATACATCCTACATAATTCAAATAAGTAAAACCATTCCACTTTTCTTTACTGAGAACAAAACACAGAACCAAATAATTATGGGAATTCAATACCAGCCTAAATGATTCATTGTGTTAGACCTTGAACTTAGTTTAGGATCTTTACTTTTTTTAAAGTAAGGTATGTGGTTTTAAAAAAGTCATATAATAGAGTCATGTGATTTTAATCATTTTATAAATTTGATTAGCTTAAAGATCTGAAAAGAGATGGTCCCACGTGTGTTAATCTAATCATAAAATATTGTACTAAAGAATGTTTATGAGCATTAAAATGTTCCATATATTCTACATTGGTCTTTATTGTGAAAAGGTTGTATTTATAAGATTAACTTTACCTTGAATAAAGACATCATTCATTTTTAAATAATGACCCTATTTCAGTTTCCTAGGCATGATCTCAATAGATTAATAATTTTACTATTAATGACTAAAACATAATTAATATAACATACTGTACTATTTTTAGCAGAGATTATCTGTTATGGAGCCCTATGGATAGCCAAGGCTAAAGAAAAGTGTTTTGGCTTTGACAAATGGACAACTGCAATAATGTCAGGAAATCTCAATAGAATATGGAATTGGCTCCCCCTGTCGGGCCTTAAAAGTCCACATTTTTTGACCATCACCACCTCACTTCACAAAACTAAAAAAGAAAAAAAAGGCAAAATGAACAACTTCAACAAAATCAAAGACCTGTAACACTGCCAACACTGCATTTAAAACTCTGCTCAGCTATATTTTTCTCTATAGAAAAGGAAATCATGAAAATCAGCATATGGTAAAGAAAGTAGGAACTCATTTTCAATTTAGTGAAATAGATAAAGCATCCAAATGAGGTATATAATATCACAAATAGCATTGATTTCTTTCCTCGTTGAGAAAACACATGCCTTCCTTTGAACCAAGTGTACAAGAAAGTATATTCTTCACTAAAAACGTGATTTGAGATAAAGTTCCAGTAACAAAATTGGTTTTGATCCTTGTTGATATAAATATATTAGAAATAATGTTTTTTAAAAGTCTGTATATTCTTACTGATAAAGCAATACAGGGCTTTATATCTCTTTAAAAAATAGCTATGTCATAAATCACCCACCGCGTGGATTGTCTTTGGCTTGAATACAATTGGTGTGGCAAGAGCAAAGAAATCATACAGGCCCTGCTTGCTTATATACATAAAATATTGGGGAAAACATATTGTAAAAAAGTAACACAGTCTGAGATAAATGTCAAATTACATTGTCAAATTGCATTTTTGCAATATACGAAAACATACTGCAAATATTAATGATAGATCAATGTCAAATTACAACTATGAATAATGGCAATTTTGCAATTATTAAAAATGATGCAATAAATTACAATCCCCAATTTCCAAACAAAGAGCTTACTATCAACCTCTCTGATATTGCCTCAGCTCAGCAAGGGCTCTGCCAGCATCACTATGAGAGATACTGTGAAAAACTATAAAGTTTTTATTGAAATAAGACATTGTGAAGGGGAAAACAAAGAAATAAATTAAAAATCACAACTAAGCAACAAGACTTTCTTAAACTGCCAGCAACATATCAAGATGTTTCTGTCATATCCTCATGGTGTTTCTTGGACTTAGTAAATCATTTTAACTGTACCATTTAGAACGTTAAGGTTAATAAGCCTTACCAATAAGTCCAGAGCATTAAAGGGGCCAAAATGCCTCAACCTACAGGAATCCCTTGAAGAAGACTGCTTTTCCTTTAAAGAGCAGGTTATATAGCAAACTCTGGGTCCTGCTGTTCCCATAGGTCCACAAGAGAACTCTGGTGACTTTTGAATAAGAGGTACAAAAGAAAAGGACAAATATCAAAATTAGTGCCTTCTGGAAATTCCTATAAGACCATTTCCTTTCTATAAAATTAACAGAAAATAGGGCTCATGCCTGTAATCCCAGCATTTTGGGAGGCCGAGGCAAGCAGATCACCTGAGGTTGGGAGTTCAAGACCAGCCTGACCAACAAGGAGAAACCCCGTCTCTACTGAAAATACAAAAATTAGCTGGGCATGTTGGTGCATGCCTGTAATCCCAGCTACTCAGGAGGCTGAGGCAGGAGAATGGCTTGAACCCAGGAGGCGGAGGCTGCAGTGAGCTGAGATTGTGCCATTGTACTCCAGCCTGGGCAACAAGAGGGAAACTCTGTCTCAAAAAGAAAAAAAAAAAAAACCTGAGAGAAAATACCCATCACTATGCTCTTTTCTGCACATATGCCTTTAGGACCCAGTACTCAAGCAAACATTGGTACTGTCTCTTAGATACATATGGATGAAATAGGCTGTATGCACTGGCCTGGGAACTGAACCAATATTTACAACATTGTTTCTATGGGAAAACATGTTCCAAGTACTAAATAACTTGCAAACCTTTGGAATACACTGATATTAAAACTTTTATGAGATACATTATGAAGACAAGGTATCCGTTACAGTTAACTCAGAGTTCATTCATGTGTTGATCTCCTCTTTTTACCTCCTATTTGTTTTTCCTCATGGTCTAGAAAAGGAAGGAAAATGCTACGACTTACACAAATATATCATTTTTGTTCATAAAAACCCTATGAGAATTTTTTAGAAATTATCAGTAAGAACACATATTACACCTCTTAACAACTTTAATTCTACCACAGTCACCCTACCCTATTTCAGTTAGCCTATTTATTACATTAACATTTTTGCCCGGGGAATCAAAAAATTATGATTTTCCAGAGCTTGCTGGTTAGAAAACACAGATTTTACTGTACTTGGTTTCTCATTTATCTGGAATGACTTTTCATCTGCTGGCGAATAGCTGATTCAAAACATCCAAGTTCTGAGCATTCAAGTGGAAGGGGGAAAAACTCTCAGAATATTTTTCCTCTAGACTCTGAGGCAATCATTAGAACATCTTAAAAATATGAAATGGTTACAAAAAGAAAACTTGCTTCCACATTTTAAAATTCAGGAAAACAAAGTTTCACATCAGGCAAATCCATTAATTTTGAATTTATTAGTAAACATACGAACTATTTCTTAAAGAATCACAGTTGATGACAGCACTCATCTTTTAAAATATTTTATTAAAGCAAGCCATTATAAAGATTTTTCAAAAAAGAAATGAAGACTAAGAAGTACGGTAAGAAATGCATACGAATTAAGCACACTATTTGTAAAGAAGCAAGGAAAAGAAAGTCTGGGTTCAAAACAGGAAAAAATGGCACTTTGAAAATCAAGATATATTAACTGTAAAGCATGTTCAAGGACAAGCTCAAGAGCTTCCGATTGCACATAACATAATGTGTGTGCGCATGCTGAGCTGTCAGCCTTTGCATTAGCAGGGAAGAAAGGGCAATTTCACACTGGCACTAGTAAGTCATAAACAGAACATTTCAAGTTAGAAATGCTATCCCCTTTTCATTCACTTTTAGACGGTTTCAATTTATTTGATGAAATCTGCACTTGCTTTTCTTTTCAGAGGATATGTTCAGTTAAACACATTAAAGAAAAGTTCCCATTTGTTCCTTTCACAGATACTCCATCACACTGAGTTAGGGTGGTGTGGCAGCGTAAAAGAAAGTGGCACATTTAGTCAACTAAGGCACAATACTGTTTACATCCATGAAACTAAGCATTTAATAAAAATTGGAAGGTGGTTACTTCCTGAGGCTTATGTAGTGTCTATAATCCAACATCACAGAATGGAATATAAGGCCACAGTGGGGTTGTTTACCTGTCAATCACTTGTCAGTCCTACAGCTTCTCTACAAATACCCCTTGTACTTGGAAACTCTTTACCAATTGCTATAATTAGAATTTTTAAATACAGCAATAGACACATTTTCTAAAACTACTAAATTAAATCACCAACAGACACAAAAGGAAAGGTAATGCCATGGTAACTTTTGTGCAACTGAAAAATTACATTTTTAAAAGCTTTTTTCTAGTTCAGATCATTGCTTTATTTTTTATTTTATTCTCTTTGCTTAATGCCATATTCTGCTCTCTGCATTTTTCGACATTTAAAATTATTGTTAAGTAGGTGGGAAAATAAAATAAGCAGTAAGTTAACTAATATCTCTGTATTTACACAGAGAGAATAGGAACTGTGTAATCAGTTTATTCTCATAAGCATAACAAAAGAGTAATTAATTTGTCTAGCTTGTTACTCTTTCTAGAATATCTACAGTATGTAAAAGGCTGGTAGACAACTCATGATAGAAAACTTGTCTGAACATACTTCTGACTCCCAGACATTTTCTTGGATTGAATATATTTCATATATGGCACTGACCATCATACAGACAAAGTGCAAATGTCTCCTATAGACCATTGTGGCAAAGAACATGTTAATTTCAGCATGTGATTCTAGTAACACTTTATTTAAAAATATCTGTCCTTCCATTTTTCCTTCCTTATTTTTTTCAAAGTACTCAAGAGATATAAAGCCTGCAATTAGAGATTGCCTTATAATTATGCCTTTTTTCCCTTATAAAAAAGCATCAATGTTAAATTTTTAAAAGAAAGAAATCATTGTGTACAGCAAAAATCTTTCAATATATTTCCTTGAAATCCTGAAAATATTATGAATTTGCTTTGTTTTATTTCACTTTATCAGGATGAATAACTTCTCAGGAAGCCCAAATACCTTTCCGGGGGCATGAGGCAGGGACTGGATTAAGCTGGCAATAAAGGAGTTGGGTTGGATTGACTTACTACTAAGATAGCTGATGGTCATCTGCCCTTCACTTGAGCAGCTAACTTAGCAGTAACTTCTGCCCAAACCTGAGTGAAGATTTCCTCCAAAAGTCATGACCAAATTAAAAGTTGTTACCATAAGTCTACTTTGTTCAAATTAAAGTTAAATTAGCATCTTTCCATAGGAATGGAATCTGGAAATCATTTTTACCAACAAAGGTTTTCAAATTAAAATCACTGTACTCACAGTGTATCAGAGAGGGGCCCTGGGAACCTTTCAACAGTAGGGGCCTCTTTATCATCCTTGCTTTAAGCAAATAAACTCCAGTTAATCTATTTTATAAGTAATTATTTTGTATCAGATTCACTATTAAATGGAATTCAGTGGCAGAAACATTAAAATTATAAATGTTTAAGGCAAGGTTCTTTTGCAACGTTCCCAACAGGGGCGTAGTGCCAAACCCTTGACATGGGCCTTGGAAAGGAAAGTCACTTCCAATATCAAATTACTTTGGTCTTTCTGAGCTAACTAGTCTTTGATACTTCTTTGAAAGGATAACACCTCAGATGTTTAAAAAGTTTTGATTAAGTAGCACCTCTGTTTTATCTCTTTCTTCTAAACAGTGCAAGTCTCTTCAACTGATTCTCGTGTGATATACCATTCAGACCTTTTAATAGACTCCTTGTTTTTCTTTGACTGCCTTTCAGGCTGCCCATGTTGCTATTATGATGTCATTTCTCAATTTAAAAGATGGCCTGTTTTATGAACCTCAGAAGACATGAATTCCAACCACGGCTATCTACCTTTCACTAACGAGGCTAGTCAATCTTCAGCTTTCTCGTCCATAAATTACATCATAGCTGCTTTTACAAATAATTTTACATGTATAAATTAAAAGGCCATATATAACTTCTCATAAAAGTGTCAGACAAAATGTGAATTTCCTTGGCTCACTGCAACCTCTGTCTCCTGAGTTGAAGCAATTCTTTTGTCTCAGCCTCCTGATGTAGCTGGGATTATAGGCATGTGCCACCATGCCCAGCTAATTTTTGCAATTTTAGTAGAGACAGGATTTCATCATGTTGACCAGGCTAGTCTCAAACTCCTGGCCTCAAGTGATCCACCTACCTCAGCCTCCCAGACTGCTGGGATTACAGGCATGAGCCACCACACCCAGACAATATATGGGTACTTTCTAAAGACAGAAAACAAACAAACAAAAATGAGAAGCATCATATACAGTTCTGTGAATTTCAGGTAGGTATCTTTAAATATTGACAAATGTAAACACCATGAAATGGTAGAAAAAAGAAAGAAAAAAGGATTGGTGTCCCGGACCAGGTAAATACCAGGCAGCACGGAGTCTTGCGAGGACCTTCGCACAGGAAGCCCACATCCCTGAGCCACAGTGAAGGCTTCCCCTCCATGGGCCAGGCGATCTTGGGCAAGTCACACAACATCTGTGACACCTGTCTCCACCTAAGTTTCTACGATAGTTTCCAGCACGGCAAGTGTATTATCCTTCTTATTCTCACATGAAAAATAAAGGCCACATTAATACATCTATGTCTCTAGTTCTTCAAATAGTAGAAGATGGGAAATGGTTTCAGGAAGAAAGCTAAAAATTGATTCTAAACCCTGAAAAAATAGTAATGCCCTTCCATTCGTGATTCGAGTTCACATTACTATGCATTAAGAACTTCACTTGATAATCACTAGTACCTCAAACGAAACACTGAGGGAACCAGCTCTCTTTGCTGTTTATACAGGTTTGTTAAAAATTTTAGTCTAGTTTCACCCAAACCCACCATACAATATACAACAGCTATTTCATTGCTAATATCTTTTTAAATGTCCTTCCTCTTTTCCTAACAGTTTCATCCCGAATTGTGACTTTGGATCATGGTATTATTTTTGTAACTGATCTCTAGGCTTCCAGTCTGTTTCCTTCAATTCATAGTCATAATCTTCCCAGGGCATGATCTTAATCAGATCACCCCTGCCTATCAAATAAAGTCTGAATGAAGTTCTTAGCCTGGCATCTGAGAGTCTTTAAAATAGCTTGAATGGACTTTCCTTCCTTAACCTAATACTGCAAACATTTGAACTTTTCCCCAGTCAATGAGCACACCTTTTAAGCATGTCAACAAAGTCATCCTTTCTATATAGACTTCTTTTTCCCTCTTTCTACACAGACTTCCCCCCGCCCCATGCCTTTGGAAACTATAGAAATCCACTTAAAGAGAAGTCTCTGTTGCCTTCACAGATAGTCCATTCAGAATAGATTTTTGTTCTAGGGTCCTGTGGCACCCACATGATGCAAAATTACTCAGAGCATGGGGTGGAGTCATTATCATTGTATCGTTACTCGGTCATATAATACATAATCACTGTATCATTACTCAATCAAATAATAAATACGGCCGCTTCAAGTAGACCAAAAAAAATAAAGAAAAAAGAAAAAGCTAGGAAACTGTCACTCTTCAAAAAACAGACAAATACATTAGCTAATCCCTAACCAAATAATCTTATTGTAACCAGTTTGATATAGACAAATAACATATGTGTTTTAAAGCAACCATCACATCAGACAGCACATAAACAGCTGTGATTTTATCATTGCTAATAAAAAAGATTTCTAAAGCTCAAAACTAAAAAATTTCCATAAACACTGTCTACCTAGTACTATGCCAGAGTGTTTCTCCTCCTCCCCCTCCTCCTTCCCTCTTCCCTCTTCCTCTTCCTCCTCCTCCCCTTTCTTCTTCTTCTTCCTCTTCTTCTTCTTCCTTCTTCTCCTTCTCCCTTCTTCTCCTTCCCCTTCTTCTTGTTCTTCTTCTTCTCTTTTTTATTTTGAGGCAGGTCTTACTATATCACCCAGGAAGCTACTCTCTGACTCCTGTTCTCAAGCGATCCTGTCACCTCAGCCTCCCAAGTAGCTGTAACAAATCTATGAATTAATTAATATTACTTTCATTTTACAGAAGAAAATACTAAAGCTCAGAATGATTATTTTTCCTAAAGAGTCACACGCTGACTAAATGGCTGGAACGATTCTAATCAAGATGTTCTGACACAAAACGTGTTTCTTTTATTAGAGACCTACAATTCATTATTTCTATCCCGGAGGCAGAGAAAAAATGAAGAGGTTGTTTTATACCTACAGTTGAGAGAATGTCAGTGAATGGGGAAAAGACAATTCATCATAAATTACTCATTTGAAAGGAGAATTGGCTAATGAATCTTGAAATTAGTGTATCTGCTTTCCCTAAAATGGACTTCATTGGGATGGATTTGCACCAAACCTGAAGACAAATCTCAGCCATATTCCAGCCATAGTCCATCTATTCTCCTCTTCAGCACATACGCAGGAAGACCCAATGCACACAGGACTCACTGATGCACACACACAGAGGTGCACAAGAGCTCTGGGATGTCTCTACTCTAAGATCATTCATCCCCTTCTTCAGGCATCTCAAAATGACATCAAAAGAAAGCTGCATATTATTTTTGGAAACTACCATGGCACTGGGCTTAGAGATTAAATCAAAGTTCTCTATAACTGTTTTGATCACATATTACTGCATCAGCAAAACTTCTGAACATATGCCTTCGCCATTTATAACTTACTTCTGTTTGCATAGATTAGTATTATTGTACCAATATACGATACATTTTTAAAAAATAGAGATATTTCAAAGTTGAGAGAAAATGTGAATAGAACTTAAATAGAAAATTCTTAACATTTTCTTCCTACATTTAGGACCATGCTATTATACATAGCATTGCTGTAAAAAAAAAATAAAATATATATATATATATGAGGTTTCTTAGGGGTAGACATACCATAATCGTCAGAGTGCATGCTGGATTTCAGGCCCCATTCTCCTCCTCCTCAGCCAAACACTTGTATGTAGTATGCGATCTGCACCCCAGTGATAAGATCACTAAAAAGTAGATTAACTTGGACAATCCTTGAAGAATGTGCATACCATACTGAACGCACTGATTTACATTACAACTAATTACTGATGCTTTTCCAGGAATGATTTAGATATCTGAGTAATATCACACAAGTGCAAGACGTGCATTTACTAATTCATTCATTTGGAAAAGTACCTCTATGGTACTGGGTACCTGGTGTCTACTATGCCAGGCGTTGTGCTGGGCAATGGGCAAACATACCAGACTAAATCCAGTCTCTGCTTTAAAGCTCAGTGGAGAGCCAGATGAAAATAAATAGTTGAGTGGTGACCACATTAACAGGACGCTGGGCCACCCCTGGATTGGGAGGGACATCCAATCCAGTCTTGACTGAGCAATGGTCAGTGAAGACAAATTTTAAGCTTAGCCCTAAAAGAAGGAAATGGCGTAAGAATTTAAGCTAGGAACACAGAAACCGTCCCTGCAGACTTTATGATTTTCTGATATGTAGGTTATTATGAAAACTGATACGGGAAAAAAATAAGATATTCATACAAATACAAAAACCTTTCTTCTGCAAATCATGAGTGTAATCAGTAAAAAAAAAAAAAAAACCATGAAAATAGGCTAACAAAACAAAATTTTCTGGCATTTATTCAACACATATTTACCAAGCAACCACCATATGCCAGGCATTGGCAAAACAATGGTAAGAGTGAAGAAAGAGTATTCATAAGTAATCATACAAATACACACATATAGTCATCCCTTGGTGTCCATGAGGCAGTGGTTCCAGGACTCCGTGCTCTGGGCTATAGGGATTCCAAACTCTAAGAATGCCAAAGTCCCTTATGTGGCTTAGTATTTGAATAGAACCTAACACATCCTCTCGTAGACTTTAAATCATCTCTAAACTACTTATAGCAACTAATGTAATGTACGTGCTATGTAAATTGTTATACTGTATAGTTTTTTGTTTGTATTTTTTATGGTTATTTTTCATTTCTTTTTCATTTTTTCAAATATTTTTGATCTGCTGTTGGTTGAATCCACAGATGGGGAACCCACAGACACAAAGGGCTGACTGCATTTAAAAACAGTTGAGGAAAGTATCCTTACGCTGTGGGGCTGCATAAAGGGAATGTGATTTAACCTGGGGGATTAGGTAAGGTTTCCCAGAAAAGTGATGTTCAAGCTGGAATATGAAGGATCTAAACAGAGTAAACCAGGGATATGGGAGAATGGCCAGGTGGAGGGAGGCAACTGGGAGATGAGCAGGTAGAGCAAGCAGTTCCACAGGCTAAAGAATCTGCATGTGTAAAGACCCTGTGGAGGTGCAGAGGGAGGCATATCTTAGGAACTGCATCTGCCTGTGCAGCTGGAGCACAAAGAGAGACAGGAGAGTGAAGAAAGCAAGATGAAGCTGTAGAGAGGCAGGGTGTGCAGGTCTCAGAGGCCCACTACAAATGCGGGTTTATATCTTAACTAGAACGTCACAAACTGGGAAAGTCCTCTAACCTCTGTAGGTCACAAAAGGCTCCTCCCTCCTCTCCTCTCTCCCTTTCTTCAGAAAACACTGATTGAGCATCTGCCAGTCTATCTTGTGCGATATACTATTTTGAATATTAAGGATACAACAGAGAACAAAACAAAATCTGTCCTCAGGAAGCTCACAGTTTAAAGGAGGCAGATAAAGAGATCTCTAAAATTGCACAAATAGTATCTACACCACAGGGTTTCTGTGAGAACTCTATGAGATTGTATGAGCATATAATTTATAAAATGTTAAAAAAAAAACACCTTTGTGGGTTTTTTTCCTGGATGAAGTGATAAGGCACCCATGTGGATTCATAACGTAACAATCTGGAAATAGAAAACTGGAGTCTAGATGAGACAAAATAAAATTAAGACATCCTGACCAAGCAAATAACAATGGCAACAACAATAGTAACTACTCAAAAAGCAAGCTGGGCTTGCTGGCAGTGGGTCAGACACAGATTTTTTTTTATAGTCATCTCAAAACTGGAAATGTGGGTTTTATTATCCCTCTATGAGGAAATGAGTCACAAAGAAACCAAATTCCAAGAGGTTCCATTTTATTCACAAAAATTAAAAATGCTGTAACCGAAACTAATCCAAATTCCTGTGGTAAAAATCAGATGAAACATTAAAATTTAAGTTTTTAATTGGAGAGTACGGACGTTGTTTACCTCCCCACATCCATCAGCACCCCCTGCCCCTCCTTTCTCTGTACTGTTAGAGTCCTGACTTGACTCACTTACACAGCCATGCAAAAGTCTAGCGACGTATCTCAACTAGTTTAAATCAATCAACGCACGCCCTTTCTTTGGCAACTTCACCTAAGTTGGTTCAATTCGATTGAAAAAAGAGACTTGAAGTCCATCTTGAGGGGAGATATCTCCTATGCTCTCTTTTGCCCTCCCTTCTTCCCTTCTCTCTCTCACTGATTATGAACCAGGAAGCACAAGGCACACTGATGGCTGTTTCGACACCACGAGCAAAGCCTTTGGACACAGACAGTGAGGCTGGAGAAATGAAGAGGGAGAAAGTAAAAGCTATGGCTTGACCTACTCTGAACTTATTTTTGTAAAATGATGAATTCCTTTATTATTGAAGCCAGATTTGGAAGGGTGTCATTTATTTGCAGGCAATCCATTAACCATAGCCATTTATTTTGTATACTTCAATGTTTTATGTCTAATTGCTAAATTAAAGGGAATACCTTAAAAGTGAAGGGCTTTATCCATAGGCAGTCCCCATAAGCTGATTTACTAGAAAAATTATGCTGAGTATAGATCATCACCCAGCGTTTCAGAAATTGAAGGGAAATTTCCTCATTTTTATGCACATGTGTAGAGCACATGAACTCAGTAATGTGTCGGTGTTTCTAATAAAAAACATCACAGCGAATATTTATTGAGAATTTACTAAGTGTAAGCACTTCACTGACCTCATCGACTCATTCAGTCTTCACAACAAGCCAATGAGGTAAGGAGCATCCAGCCACAGGTGAGGAACCCAGGCCCACACACCACACTGCTGAACGCAAGATCGGAATCCGACCCTGTTTGCCCACAAAAACTTGGCTCTGTACCGCAGCATGCTGACTCACGCGCCATTTTTTAAAATTCCCAGATAAATTACAATAATACATTTCCATAATAAATGTGTTGGCATACAATAACAGCCATGATTGTTTACCTGGAAATTCTATCGACTTATCAATTTGCACACATAGACACACTCTGTTATTTCCAACTACATGGGCTGTTTAAAAATCAGATACCATGTTACTAAAATTTTGTTTCATTTCAGAAGCAAGTTTTCTGTTTCAATAATAGAAGCTTGACTTGGAGGAAAAGAATGAAAAGTCTTTATAAAACTTAAACATCAACACACAGTTTTTTTTTTAAAAAAAGAATATTGTTTTTTAAAAAAGACCTTACTGAATTTACTAAGGAAGTATTTATCCAGCCTCTCCTATGTGCTTATTAGCCCTATATTAAGTACTGTGGGAAGCATAAAGATGAAAAATACGTAGAATTTGCCACCAGTAACTTGAATTCTAGAAGGAGAGAGATAGGGATATACTCACTATGATATATGACCATTGTTACATAAAACTATGGAGACAATAGAGAGATGCTCCTAGGTACAACTACAGAGGGAGTAGGCTCAGATTAAACCCTCCTAACAAGCTTCACAGGGGAAGGGAAGGACACATTTGAGTTATTATGTACATTTTTCCCATCAACAAACAAGTTCCAACTAAGGACCAAGACCTAAGGTGATAATGAGATAAATAATATGAACCCTGTTAGAACATTCCTTTGAGATGTCTAAGTCAGCCTGTTAACAAAAAAGGGGATGGGAGGTGTTGTCGGGCAGTGAAGGAGCAGGAAGAAACACTCCAGGAAAGAGGGATAGTCTCTGCTAGGCTCTCCGCTGTGAGAGGCTTCCTAATGGGGAGCATTGTTTGCCTGAGGCGTTGATTTCATAAGTGGGGTCACAGTTTCTTGGGTTCAATCAGGTAGGTCAGTAGAGCAGAGAAGGCAGGATCTAGTTCTTGGGCAGTGAATATACGTTTACTGTTGAAGAAGGTAGAAGAAATATCAGAGGCATGTCCATAGGCTCAAGAGTAGCTAGCTTCCTTGAGTCCCTCCTCAAGTCCATGGCGCAGTGAGAAAACACCAGGAAATAAGAACAATAGCTTGAGACCACTTGAAGGCCAGCATAGGAGTTTAGATGACAGCAACTGGGTAAGTTTACAGGAAAATACTGGTGCTATTATTTACTAGCCCTAGAAAGATGGCCTAGTAAATGGGTTAACCACTTTAGGCTTCAGTTATCTCATCTATAAAATTGAGATGGTGATACATATTTATCAGATTACCTTTGAGTGTAATGCATGGAAAAATGTTTTATTAAATCTAAACTGCTGTTCCTGTATACAAAATGATCTTTGACTGTGCAAGGGACATGATCCTAGCTATATTTATTTATTTAGAGATGAAGTCTCACTCTGTTGCCCATGCTGGAGTGCAATGGCACGATCTCAGCTCACTACAACCTTTGCATCCCAGGTTCAAACGACTCTCCCACCTCAGCCTCCCGAGTAGCTGGGACTACAGGCACACACCACCACACCCGTCTAATTTTTTGTATTTTTAGTAGAGACAGAGTTTCACCATGTTGGTCAGGCTGGTCTCAAACTCCTGACTTTAGGTGATTCGACCACCTCAGCCTCCTAAAGTGCTGGGATTTCAGGCGTGAGCTACCACGCCCGGCCTCCTAGCTGTACTTTAGGAGGACACTTCTGGCTATTAGGCAGAGGACTGTACAGACCAAGAAATACTGGAGCAGGAAGTACAGTTAGGAAGTAAGTTACCAAGAGGGAAAAGAGAAGGTGGATGAACCAACTGTGGAGGTAGAACTGACAGAAGTTGAAAGTGGAGCTAAGGGAGAGAAAAGGAGCCAAGGGTGACACTAAACTTCAAGTTTGGAAAATGATGGAATGAGGGTGGAGGAGAGAGGATAACAAGCTCCCTGTAAGCACCTACGCACAATTAATAATGCATAAAGTGAGGTGAGGATTTAAAAGAGATTACCATGAGGATTATGCATTGTATAGTGTTTTTATTTAATGGAAAGACCCTCTTGTCCCTAGAACAGTTAATATACATGGTAAAGAACACTGCGCTCTATTCAAATGCCAGCCTGCCATGTGGGCATTGCATCACCTCTCTGGGTCTCAGTTTTCTCATTCGTAATTTGGTTCTCCTTCATATTATTGAAAATTGAATGAAGCACTATTAATATACATAAGGCACTTGGAAGAGCCTCTGGATCATGTTCTCATTTTATGAGAGCTACACAACTGACTCCATCCTCAGCATCGCCACTTCCTCCAGTCAGAAAATATTTCTCTTTGTGGAATGAAGACTGTATTAGCAGTAACGCAGGTTGGGCATGGTGGCTCATGCTTGTAATCCCAGCACTTTGGGAGGCCGAGGCAGGTAGATTGCTTGAGCCCAGGAGTTTGAGACCTGCCTGGGCAACATGATGAAACACCATCACGACAAGAAATACAAAAATTACCTGGGCGTGGTGATGTGTGCCTGTAGCTCCAATTACTTGGGAGGTTTAGGCGGGAGGATCACTTGAGTTAGGAGGCAGAGATCACACCACTGCACTCCCTGGATAACAGAGCAAGACCCTGTCTCAGAAAAAAATAAAAATAAAAGAGTAAAGTGCAAAGGTGTCTATGTATTTGCTCTACAGCCTGCCTGCTGCAATACATACGAAGTATCAGTGTCAGTGTGCTTATCTCAGTTTTCTGATAAAGGAGGTGTTCTGATTTGGGGCAAGAAAAATAACAATGAGATCACTGAGTAGTCTTTACAAGCTACAGGTATATCAAGATCATAGGCAGAGCACACTTCCTGGATGCAAGCTTTGGTCTTTCCACTAAATGGCCTATCAGGTCAGGCTCAGCAAAGCATTGTTAATCTTTGTTGCAGATGATGAACTCACCACCTTCCAATGTCATAGGCCTCATCACTGTCTCACTCCAAGGATCTTGCCCTCTTACGATACAGTTCTGTATTTCCCAGCTGAGCTGTCATGATTCACAGAGGACTGAATGGCTGGAGTTGCTAAGATAAGATAATGGCCTTTTATGTGCAGACACTGTGAATTCTTCTCCACCCCTTGTACAGGGAAGACAATTTAAGTGGAAAGGAATAAATTGCTGGATGTAATACAGTGACCAAACACAAAAGCCTAATAAAAATGTCAGAAGTACAAGCCATAGAATGGCAAAGAACTGTGGAGGCACACTGAATGATGTAAGCTGTCCCTTAGCAACCTATGTAAAGACACAAACTGATGAGACTAAACCATCTGCCTCAGTTGTTTCCTACTACATGAGCAATTTCAACTTCGTAGTAATTTTGTAGTAATATTGCTTTATTTGCAAATTAAGCAAAACAAAATCTCTCGCACACATACATGAGTAAAAATATTGGGAAAGAACTGACAACTAATATAAAAGGTGTTGTAGGACAGCCCTTTCTTCAGGATTTCATAAACAGAATTGATATATCACCGTGAAGAAATTGGTATAAAAAGTCACCTATGCATACGTGCTTAGATATATTGACTGAACAAGTTTACGGATGGCTATTCTTTTTAAACTTAAACACTATCAAGAAAGAACATATGCAAAGATATTAAAAAGATAATGCTTCAAATGCTGTCTCTCGCTTATTTACCACGAAGGATGATGCCGTGGTTCCTTTGTTCTCCCTACCCTTTTCCTTCAACCTATGAATATTTGAGCACCCAGAGAGAATGTGAATACTGCCTCATGGTGAAGGGAGTTGCATGTGTATGTCCAAACCCTCACAGAATGTATAACCTATGGAAGGGATTTGGTTAGTAAGTTAATAATGACGATATAAGGACTAGCAGTTTCTATAATATGTTAGACTTAACCAAAGCAGCACAGTTTTAAGTCCCTAGGCTAGAGGTTTGTGGATTCATTATGTTAAAAAGTAAGTGAAAACATCTGCATATGGGAAGGCATCCATCATTTGGTACCGCACAGCAACATAAGGAAAGGGGCCTCACTCTCCAGGCAGGGTGGTGGCACGCTCTGAACAGCAGCAAGTTGCCCACCTAGTAAACACTGGAGCTAGGATTCAAATTCTGGCAGGTTGTTGCAAAGCCCTCATTCACTCACTCAACCTGTATTTCTTGTACATCTACTGTTACTGTCTACGTTCACAATGCTTCCACATTAATTGGAAGTGACAGACAACAACATAAGTAAAATATATACTATGATACAGACACGGTATAGAAACAAAAGGAGAAGAATAGATCGGCAAAGGGGAACGGGAGGGTTTGGGTATTCGGCTTCTTTAAGAAGAGGGAGCCTAAACTAATTAAAAATAGATCTTTAGGCACAGTAAAAGCTGAAGATTAAATGTGTGTGCAAATATTGGGTATAATTTGAAGTAAATTATTTATATTGTTTATTTAGTATCAAGCTTTGAAATAGTTTTGATTGAGTCATACTCTAATTTTATGTTTCCGTTTTCTTTTGTATCTTTTCTCTCAATATTAACTACAAATAAAAATTGGTGGCCCCAAAGCAACGTACTGGGGGGAACTAAGAGATGGGACGGTAATTTGCAGTAATGATTAATATTAAGTGTCCTGGTGAGAGGCATCCATCAGGTGTATTTTTAAAAGTTGCCTTTGGAGATTTATAATCATTTCTTCCATTTGTTCTCATTTCTGTGTCTAAACTCTCATATCTACGTTATTTTGTCTTCTAATACTGGGAAGATTGGTCTTGGCAAAAATACTGAACAAATTAGCTTTGCAATGACTTCAAAGTTCACCAATCATCTCCAAATTGTACATAAAAAGCTTTTGGCTCCAACGCCCTCTCTATAGAGTGAAAAAGACTCCTGCAAGTTCACACCAGCTTAGATGATGCACACCTCATTGTGTTGCTAAAGAATGCTGTGCACAGCAGGTGTTCCACAAAGGACTTCTGGTGCTTGAATTGGCTGAGGCAGGGAAGAGAGAGAGAGTTAAGCTATAAAATTTTAAGTCCTTAAAATAGTAGTTGAATGGTTTTGTGTGTGTGTGTATGCGCGCACACACACATGTGCACAGGCAACACACACACACACACAAATACAGAAAGCCAATAGTGGTGCTAAGTTAAAGAAATTGTTATAAAATATTCTAAGTTCTTCTATTTTTCAAGGCTACAACAGAATGCCAAGTTCACCTTCAAAGATGGATTGAAAAGAACAGATTTATAAGCCAATGCACTATTACAAGTCGTACATGTGACAACGTTGGTACAAAATAATAATAATATATGTCAACCCCATATGTCCTCAATGGTCTTTAATAAAATCTCAATCAGAAGCAATAAAAAGTAACTATACTTTGGAAAAGCTAAAGACTGGTTTTGCTCTCTGGATTAACAAGCATAAATAGGAATAGTTAAGAAAGAAGAGGGGCCTGTATAGTTAAATAACTTTGAAAAACAAATTTTAAAAGGTTAAACAGATTTATTTACTGTAGTATGCCTTTAAGATTAACACACAAGTGTACACTGTAGCCACCAGAGGTGATATGACTTTCATTATTTCCCAACACATTTGACCAC
Organism: Macaca fascicularis; assembly: GCF_037993035.2. NCBI lineage: Eukaryota > Metazoa > Chordata > Mammalia > Primates > Cercopithecidae > Macaca > Macaca fascicularis. Next base: position 19,422,064 of record NC_088379.1, on the reverse strand, counting down.
AGAACACTTTTCTCTTGAATCACTGGAGAGCACACTGTAAGTATCACCTCTTTGAAATAGAATATAAAATTAGTCTAGTAATAAATAAAAGATATTACATAGTCTTGAGAATTGGGGATAACAACTATACTTTTAAAAACCTAAAACTGAACCATATTATTTTAAAAGAACACCCAAAGTGAGTATTTGGTAACAGATATCATACTGATGATTGAGGGTATAATAATTCTTTGGAAACAACAAAACTTTTTATCAAAACATGTTACTGGAATATAGTTCTTCAACCCAGGTAGCTTAATTTAGAAAACAGAGAAATATCTGAACTCTAATGTTGTTGTTTTAAACCACTTTTCTCTTTTTAAATTAGAGTATGGCTTCTAAATGGGAAAGGATTAAAGAATAACATTTGTCCATCTGAATAAAATTCAATTATATTTATAGTTCATTATTACCCCTCTGCCACATTTACTTGAAGTTCTTCATCTGATTTTGATGGAGTTTCCCATTTTGTGACAACAGAATGATATCTGATGAATCAGAAAAGAACAAAACATAATGTTGGTAACAACAGTGATTCCTGCATGTCATGCTTCCCAGGTAGATTGACAAGAACTAAGGAAAAATTCTTTTCCAACCTCGTTAGGTGAAAACTCTTGCTCTGAAATATGATGATGGATATACCTTGTGATTTTTTAACATAATTATTGTAGCTACGAGCATTATTCTTGTTCATACAACTTTGCTTTTTCAAACACATTATTTGCTGCAATAATTTCCCACATCATCTAAATTCCAAGGGATGGTGTGGTGAGTGGGGAGAGGAGAAAGGGTATTTCCTTTTATCAAACGTAACCATGTTGCTTTCTCATTCCCTCACGTTCCTGTGTAATAAAAGAAGAATCCAGGGTGGTCATTTGGAGTACCTGATTAACAACCTTCCTTGAAACTATTCATTAGGTGTGGAATTCATTCCCCTTCAAGAGAGGGAAAGGAAACCCACACCAACTCAGAGAGAAACTCTCCTCTTAGAAACAGACTCCAGATTCCTTTGCCTTCAGGGTATTCAGGTTCCACACATTTTGTTTTCCTCAAAAGGCCAGGAAAATTAATTGTCCGGGGTGCACAATGCATTTCCTAGGGAGAATTACAGAAAATGATGGTCCCTGCTTCAAACCTATTACAAAAAAGATTGTAACACAAATATGAACATATAAACCTTTATTAACCAAATCCATTATATTCTCTTGAATTGCCCTGTTTAATTTTTAACTTATTTCTTCATGCTACCATTAGCGATGTTTGAGAGACACGTGATTATTAAAACTACCTCAATTGTACACCACTTACCTCATATTGAGAGATTATCAAGTATCAAGGTCACCACTTAATAAGACATAAATATCAAATCTCCTTTAATTTTTTTTTTTTTAACCGACCAGGCGCAGTGGCTCACGCCTGTAATCCCAGCACTTTGGGAGGCCAAGGTAGGCGGATCACCTGAGGTCAGGAGTTTGAGGCCAGCCTGACCAATATGGTGAAACCCCATCTGTACCAAAAACACAAAAATTAGCTGGGCGTGGTGGCGTATGCCTGTAATCCCAGCTAGTCAAGAGGTTTAGGCGGGAGAATTGCTTGAACCAGGGTGGCAGAGGTTGCAGTGAGCCAAGATCACGCCACTGCACTCCAGCCTGGGCAACAAGAGCGAAACTCCGTCTCAAAAAAAAAAAAAAAAAATTGTTTTTTTAACATAAGCCTTCAAACAATTCACCTGTAATAGCAAAGCCATTCAAAATGTAAGCTAATAATAGTAGAGAGAATAATCTCAAATCACTTATCCACAACTTAATTATCTAATGCCTGGTTTATTACCATGAATAATTCCACCATTGTAATTATTCCAAGGCCTGTGAAGAGTTCCCTATACATTTTTGAAAAAAAGGAAGAACACATCTTAGATACATTTTGATATCCTCCCTTTCCCTCAATTAGCTTCAAACATTCCCTAGAGGCTTGGAGGCCTTCTGCTAAATTCTGGTAATATGATGGTGAACACACTGGGCAAGGCCCCTCTCTTATCCGACTTACTACATACTTATATATAAACAAAGAAACTGATCCTCAAAAAGAAAGCCAGTATCTTTGCTCAGCATCTGCAGCTAGTGATTAGCAGAGCTAGGAATGTAACTAGTAAAAGCCTTTTGACTTCTGATCCAGTGCTTTTTTCACACCTCACCATATATCATCCCAAATTCAATCTCTTGGTAGTGTCTTTCTCAGGCTTAATTTCCAGCTATTCCATCAAAAAGATATTTATTAGCCAACCTGTACTAGGCTAGATGCTTCATGTGAAACAAAGACAAATATAAGACAGGAATCTCGGCAAAGTTAATACACAGGTTATGATTGAAGAATTGTATGTGACAACACATTATATGAGCCAGGAAACAGCGATACAGTTTTAATGATAAAAGGAAGCAAAAAAATAAGCACATGCCACTTATTATACACCAAGTACCATAGTAAACTCAGTTCATTTAGGAAATCATTTACTCCACACAACACTTCCATAAGAAACATACTCTTAGATTCCTCATTTTACAGCAGGAAAAACTGAGGCACTTAGCAGGTAATTGAGTGATATTCCCAAGATGACACAGTCAGTGACTCAAACCCAGGTGGTCTGAATCAACCACCTGTACCACATTATAGTGTACCATAGAATCAATAGCCTATACCATATCATAATGAATGATCATGTGGAGGTAACTAAAACCATTGAGAAAGCTTTAGTAGAGGAGCTGAGGCCTATATGAGGAGGAAAGAGGAAAGAAAGAAGTCCAGAAATAATGCTGGGAATTTCCAGGCAGCAATGGGAAAATCTGCTTGCTTGAGATGCCGCAGATCCACTGGGACAGCATGACAATGTTGAAGAGGTAATGCAGAACTAGATTTTGGTGAGTCATCAAAGCCAAGTGAAAAACATTGATACAAAAGGGAGGTTAATTTTAACTAATCACTGCCAAGTACAATACAGAAGTATTTCTAGATATCTTATATCCCAACCTCAATACATGAAATGACTTAAACTGTCAAATATATTTGTTAGCGCAGATTGTATTTAGAAGTTATTCCCATTTTTTTTTAAGAGGCAAGCCTGGAGAGTTTATCTAAAATAAATACTGAAATATTCCTTTTTACTTTCCGAGCAGAGATTTCAAAAAATGAATGTATGAAATTTTAACACTGACTTTCTCTGTGTAAAATGCACAGCATTGACTTCCTTAGTATAAAAGAAACACATTTATCTATGTTAAATGGAATTTCCTATAATTTCCTTAAATACTTATTCTTCCTCTGTATGTTTCTTGAGCACTCAGTATGCCCACCTCTCGCTTCCCCCTCCGCACACCCCCACCCCCTGCACTGGCATCACCTGATTGGCTTGGAATATCAGTTGGTATGATAAACTATACCATTTAGAATACGCTGGCTATCCATTATATTAAATAACCAGGTTTTGTTACTCCTCTCTTTCTCTCCTCTTTCACTCTTTCATACTTCTGGACAATGTTTTTGTTGTTGTAGTTGTTGTTGTTTGTTTTTTTTGTTTTGTTTTGCAACTAATTCAACCAAAAGGTTGGTCCTTATGTAAAGAAGATAAAACGTAAAGCAATATTCCTATTTCTGGGTTTTTGTGACAAGAGGCTGGGTAGAAAAGTCGCTTCGGGAAGAAAAAGATCAATGCACGTTAAAAAAAAAATGAGGAAAGTTTGCAGAAAGGTTGAAACTTGATAGAAGTAAGTAGAGCATATAACATCATATAAAGTGCCTACATAATGCTCAGTAGTGTTTTGTAAGTAAGGGTATAATCCTTAGTTAAAAGCAGGGCTTTTCATTGAGAGATTTTAACAACATTCCATTTTCCATGCACTTCTTTATCATGAATAAGACAGAGAGTGGGTTTTATCCTGAGGCATTTGAATTTAAACAACAACAACAACAAAAAGACTAGATAAGCATTTCTGTTTCAGTATGAATATAAACACTGTATTTATAAAAAAAACTACATCATAATGACATGTTCATTTCTGGAAAAATTAAGAAAGATTTTACTTTAACAGCATGTAAATAAACTGGTATTTTTTTAAGTTTCATATATGTGAACATAAAGCTTCATATCCAGATAAAATGAGAATAAAAAAGATGCAAACTTTAAAGATAGTTTTAGAAAAGTATCCTTGAAGCGTTACTAACTATGCAGTTACTCTTGATGGTACATAATACATTTTCCAAATGTTATCACTCTGCCTCAAGACCATTCCTTTTTGGTTAACCGTCTCATAAAAGAGCAAGAGTAAATGGAAACATTTTATGATGTCTAATTTTCTAGTTATTTCCAATTAAGTGAATTTGAGTTTTCATATTAATGGCATTATTCTTCCCTATTATGTGTGTGTGTGTGTGTGTGTGTGTGTGCACGCGCACAAACCTCTTTCATCATGATGTAGCTACATCAAAATTAATGATAAAAATAATAGAACAATGACATAACTTTTACCAATAGAATATGCTTGCATGTGAATACCTACATTGAGGCAAATTCTAAACATTGTAACTACAGTGGTAGTTTAACAGATGCAAAATGTTTAAGTCAGTGTTCTAAATATTTTAAACTTCTTAAGATAAACTAATTAGTGATTTCAAATGTTTTACCCTAAAAAAATGTGTAATGTAAATTCAATAATATTTATATACTGTTTACACAAGAGTAGTGTCCAATCAAAACATATTTTTAATATATTAGTCTAGAAACTTATAAGAACACCAGATTTAAAATTAAATTAATATTTTTTAAAGGGTCAAGGTTAAACTGTTTGTCTTCCTTAAAAAGTTTATAATGTCTTTTGTGTCTTTACTTACAAAAAAAAAAATCTCAATGAAACTTGGATATTAAAACCTCCCAGGAAACCAACAATAAAAGCTGCTAAGAATTTCACAAGTTTTTTTTCCCCTTAGGTGTTAATTAAATGATCATTTAACACTGAAATGTAAACACAACATTTTCATCTCCTGACAGCACAGCCTATTATAAATCCGGGGTAATAAAAGTCTTGGTGTTAATGCTCTGAACCAAGTTCCCACAACACTCTAAGATGCCTTGTCGTGTCTAAGGTTAAGCATCTAGACACAAAACAAAGCTTGCGCCTACTCGACTTCCAGTCCAATTTTCCCATCGCCCAGTGACCTAGGTAACACTTTGAGCAATAAAGAATAAATTTAATTTCTCCAGCATTTTGTGAGGATTAGGAACAATTGTTGGCTTGCAATGACTTTTTATCCTTGGATTCTTTTTCCTCCAGAGCATTCCTCGGGTCCTAAAAGAGAATTCTGATGGTTTAAGACATAGAACAAACAGAACTTTAAATTAGGCTTTTTTCAATCAATTGGAACTGTCGGAGGGGAAGCAATCAACCTTTCTCTGTGCTGTTCTCAGCTATTCACATACTTCGAGCTTTAATCTTTCTCTAGTAGAAGAAACCTATCATGATGGGGCAAAGCTATTTTTTCCCATTCTGTTTCCAGACTTACTTATTTCTCTCTCTTTTATTTTTTTTAAAAAACACTTAAATCAAGTTGCCATACTTTGCTGTAAACTTTCATTTGGGGGATGTTTCAAGAGACACGGATGTTCTCTTGGTAACATTTCACACCTCTATTCTGTACCCTAGGCCATGGGTGTTGTCAAGGACCAGTCTTTTTACTCTTCATTGCTTCATTCTCTAAGATTTAGTTCCTTTTAAAACTTCCATCCAAAGGTTTCTTATATCAAAATTTATAAAATATTTTAAGGTTAACCCTCCATAAAAAATTCAGTGATTATAATTAACTTGGTTATAGGTAACGTGTAATGAGTGGATATACACCATATGTATCTATGCTACTTTGAGAAGTACTGGAATTGTGGAAAAAAACAAAACAAAACAAAATGACTTCTGGTTCAAACTTGTCTCATAATGTAACATTATTTAGATTTAAAGTGCTAAAAGATTTGCAATTTTTACTGGATTTTGACATGATTAGTAGTCTAAAAATGCACTTAAAATCACCTATGCAATTTATATAAAGATGACAATGTTCCATAGACCAAATCACATGTACATATTACAAGGCTAACAGATTAATCTTGTATTTTTTAAAAAATAAAACTTTTATTAGTAGTGAAAATGTTCCTTAGCAACATACGTAAATCTTCTGAACAACTTTCAGCATACTTTACCTATAGTTGAAGGAGTTTACTCAGCATTTTCAAACATTTGTATTTTTCCTTCATTTGTCATTCAGAAAAACACATCATTAAAACAGCAATCTAAATATATGCGCTAACATAAATAGTTCCTGAGTCACTGTCTTTTTGTTTCTATCCGTAATTTATTTTATAGATGAATTTTAAAACTATATGAATCATCAACTGGGAGAGCATGAAGAGATCTCATTAAGAATATCCTGGCCCTAATGTACCTTCTGCAGCCAAGTAAAGAGAAACAACACGGTACAAATGCACATTTTATGTCAATTTGCTGCAGTAGGAAAATTAATGTGACTACACATATTTATGTGTTACTACAGTAAGGATAAATGCAAGAGGGCTGTGCAATAGTATCAGGAACTTTGCTGACTGAGGGCAAGTTGCAAGGACATCTGAGTGACTATTATTTCCATCTTGCTTGCAATGAAAGGATGACAATAATATAAATATAATTTCTATCATCTTGAAAATTTACAATGTTCTTTTGAATAGGAATTTAAATTTTACTGTGCTATCCCCAGAAGGTAAATAGTCTGATCCTTCCCATTTTAAAGATAAAAAAACTCGACAATACGGTTGTCCACTGACTTCCAAAGTTAACAGAACCGCAAATATCTCAGTAGGCATTTAAACACTATCATTTTACACAACCTCCCTTAAGATAGAAAGTAATTGATTTCAGTCTTAAAACATAACGTAAATACACTAAAATTAACTAAATATAACTAAAACCCTATCAACCCTTATTCCTAGAAATAATGTTTATGTAAATTTCAATTCCCAAAATTGTAACGTTGAGATTGTAGTGGCAATTTCATTATTTACAAACTTTAAAATATTACCTGATGATGTGTATACAATATATTTTTTACATGAACATGATATACTTAAATTCACGTATTTGATCACTCTTAATGAACTCTCTAGGCATTAATTTACATAGTATAGGTCAGATATTAGCAACAGCTGAGGCCCACAAATACCACATATTCTATGGAGCCACATATTTTGTTAGTTTCCCTCCTGAGCATCGATCACAGTATTCTACAAATTCAAGTTGGCAGACCATGAGTACTTGTTGGTGGGGTTAGAAACATTTGCATTTGTGAAAGCAGCCGTTTAAATAAGTACAGCTGAGTGGGGGGTGGGGAAACCTTCTTGCGTTTGATTTTCTTATGCTATGAGCTATGCTGTGGATTTCACACTCAGAAGGCCCACTCTGTGTGCTGGCAACAGCAGAAACTGGACAATTGTTGGCTTTCTTTAGCAAAAAGTCTATCAGTAATCCCTTTGAAGTAAAAACCATAAACACTAGATCTGGCAAAATCTCAAATATAATCTTAATCTTCATTGGATTTAGAACATTTAAATCACAGGATTACACGTTGATTTAAAAAAAAAAAGTAACAGTAGGTCCTGCTCAGGGCTTTGCACTTTTATTTCTTTCATGACAAGTGATAATGGCTATTTTGAGCTGTGTTCAGATATCCATATATCAAGTCTGTTGTCTACCTATTCGAAAATAAAGTCTTGTTTATACAGTGGTAATCTTTTTAAATACAATACTCCTTGTATGTCTCTATTTTTTAAGTGGCAAAAACAGAGTCCCTTGGGCCCAGTAAGTAATTAATAAGTTACCTAAGTAATGAAGGACTTGGTGTTTTAATCACTGACAGTGAAGTTTCCTAAGTTTTCTCTCTCTCGATATCGAGTCAATCTGTTCCCCTTAGCAAAGTATCAGTATATAATTCAGATAGTGTTTCCTTACACCAAATTAGAACACAGACGCCACCTTCGACAGAACTTTCACCCTTAGCACACGAAGCTCTCTGGCAGTCTCAGCAACAGAAACCAGCGGTAGCTATCATGGCAGCACGCTAGATGAGTAATGATGTCGGTCTGGCTGAACAACAGTAACCGTAGCAACTGCAACCTGCAATTCCTGCACAACCACTGTCGGATTTATTGTGGCAGGGGCCAAACAGGCCAAGAGTAAAATGAAGCAGGAAACTATGGCACCTGACACCTCTAGTAGTCCACACTTTAATCAGAGCTGGCAGAAATTAATTCAAGAGAAATTTGTACACGGGCTCCTCTGTTGTATCCTGCTTTTACGGTTGACTCCAAGAAACCTATGAGACTAAACCGACATCCAAGAGCTAGGGAGTTAGTTTTATACGACATTTTATTAAATTAAGGTATATTTTGCTTAGGTGAAAAATGGATCATTTTGACTGTGTTGTATCTGCTGAAACACTTCAATGTTTGAGGAACCTAGGGGGATCAAACATTTAATTGACCAAGTTATCCTTTAAATTTAATTTGGTTCTCCATTATTTATAATGCCATCCCAGAGTTACTATTTGCTCATTCAAGTTACAAATCCTGAACCCAACAGAGATTTAATTCAATACATCAAACACTTAATGAGAGCTTCTAAAGGTCAAGCCTTATACTAGACCCTGGGGTTTTAGAAAAAAAAAAAGTTTTCATAATACGCATCTAAGTAGCATTTATATGCATAATCATAAAAATAATTCTAAGATAATAATTGATAAGTATAGTAATGGCTATATCTGCGTAGTGAGATAATAGATAATTTTTACTTCCTATTTTCTATTTTTTCTGATTTTCCTAAATCTTTTTAACAATGAACTTGTGTTGCTCTTATAACTATTAAAGAAACAAAAACTAAGGCTCCTCCTATGGCAGTGATGGAAAGGAAAATAAAGACAGCTTAATTATATATATTTTTATGCTGAACAAATTAATTTATTACCTTAATAAAAAATTAAGTTTTCCTCTTAAGAAAGAAAGTCCCAATTATTATAGTTATCAAAAGCAATTTTGAGAATCTGAGATCCTATATGACAGATAAAGAATTATGACCCGGCCAATGAAATCAAGCAGTCAAAATCTATTTGTCTCAGGTAAGTATTCACTAGGCCATAAAGAGAGTTCTCGGCCTTAAAAATACCATTCCTAATGTTAGATAATTTAGTCACTCCAAAACTCACTGGGGAATAATGAATGGCACTTGAGAACCAGAAGTAAAAAGTTTTTATTCAAAGAAGTAGAGAAAATGAGTCCTTGGGACAGATGCAGTTCTTTTTGTTTGTTTGTTTAGCTTTGGTTTGGTTTGGCAGATAAAAGTGAAAAATGAGTTTCTAAAAAGTGCTTTGGATACTTAAGCTTATGTTAGAAGTCTCAGTAAATATAATATACTCAAAGAAATAAACCGAAAACCACAAAACAAATATTTATAACCAAATGTCTAACCGCAGTACTACCAATGAAATTCCTCTTTAATGAGTCCAGATTAGTAGTCGCAAACTCAACAGAAAGTGTGAATCACTTACTCCTAAGCCTCTTTTAAGATTACACTTTTCAGGAAGATTTGTATTAGTACTCATAAATTTCAATCAATCATAATCAACTGTTTCAAAATTCCCTGCAATCTCTTCTTCAGTTAACCAGCTCCAGATTTCTTTACAAATAATTTCCTCTTCTCTTAGGTTCATAATAAAAATGCAACCTTGATTTTGGAGGAGGAGCAAAGGGGAAGATAGAGTCTATAAGTTAAGAAAACTTCATGCAGGCTTTTTTTTTTTTTTTTTTTTTAAACCTCCAACCTATCGTCCCTTATTTTAGTTTCCCTTTACTTACACTTTCCATCTGTCAACAAGTGCTTGTAATTTTATTACACTGTCCTGTAGTTTATGCAGAGTTGGTATTATTTTACAGAGTTCTGTTAATGGACTGGATAAATGGTAATGCTATTTAAACTAGTCTCCTACTCCAACAAACACAGCTGCAACTGTACTACTATTTCTGAGCAAACATCTTGACCTGAACATGTAGTGCTCTCTCAACCCGTCCAAAGAGAAATTGGAGCAGACAGCAAAGGAAAAGCATATTTGGCCGCTAGCAGCAACCAAGCGTGTCGAATCATAATTCATATACAGTATACCCTCCTTTTCTTTTATATTGCATTCAGAGTCTGTGAAAAGCATGTGTGCTTCTTCCCCTGGTATCTTATTTTCAGCCACTAGTCAAATGGTGATTATTTATTCCAAAGCTCAAAGAAAAGCAACACAAGGTCCAGTATATCCAACAAGCTTTCATCTAAGCCAACAATGTGAAAAACCAAACTTCAGTGTATAAACTATATATTAAACCAGTAGACTTTTAAATTAGTGATAAACCTGGGAAAACATAGTGTTAAGTACGAATAAAGTATACAATAACTAAGAAAATAAAGAAATTGAAATATTAATTTGTATCTCGGAACAACCTATACAGAGGAAGTAAATCCTAAATTTGTTTTTTTATGAGTTCTGCATATAGTATGCCTCTACTGCATTAGACAGCAGGGGCAAATATGGCTTGCTTTATATATATAAATTATATAAATGTATATTATATAAATATAAATTATATATAATATATTATATAAATTATATATTATATTACATATATAATATATTATGTTTAATTATATATTATACAAATGTCAAAATATATATTCTATAAACATATTTATATCATATATACTTATGTATTTTTTATATATATTTATAAAACAATCATACATATATCAACTATCAAATACTTTCCTTGTCCTATCATTTTTCCCCATTATTTGTCAAAAATTCCATATCCTTTGTTCTGTTACTTGTCCTTCTTGTGAAAAAACTATGTTTTTAAATGAGCATTAGAAAGGATGTTGTGCATATAGGTTTGTACACATTTTCCCATCTGCTGGAATATTTGTTTCAGGTGAGCTACTAGGCATCTGTATCATATGAAGAAAATGTGAACTTGTACCCTTGCTTTTCATAATTACACTAGCCAGTAGTCAGCTTCACAAGTGTGTGTTCCTTTGTTTATTAAAGACTTCCAATGGCAGTTGTTTAATTTAATTAATAATCACCATCATAAACAACTGGTCACGTGCAGCTTACAACTTATCTTCTCGAGAGAAAAAGCACTCTTAACAATTCACCTAAGTCTAATTCAGATGAGGCAACAGTTCCTTAACTCAAATTAAGATTCCTGACTTGAGGATGCAAATAAAAATTCCACCTCTAGTTTTCTATGTACACCCAGTGCCTAAATCTGATGTCACATCTCATGTAAAGAGATACATTTCGTCAATATTGAATGCTAGGCCATCAAGTTATATAACTTCTGAAACATAAAAATATTCACATCTTGTAACCAGTTCCACCTAACAAACATTGCTTTAGCTGTTATTACTCCCCAGGACAAATCCTTTGAGCCAGAAAGACACATTAAAAAATCTGAACACATTTTCTAGCTGCCTGTGTCCCCATTTTCCAACATGCATTTAATTAATTAGGAAATGCTGTCATAGGTTTATGGATTCTGTTTCTTTAATTCACTTAAAGATTTCAAGTCTTTTTTCATATAGCTGCTGCATAAAGTTATAAAATCATAACAAAAGATAAAAAAAATCTCTTGGTCTGCTATGTAATATTGTCAAAGAGGGCAAAATGTCAAGCAGAATATAATTTGCTGATGAAGGATTCTGCAATGGATTAAACCACCTTAAACTGGGGAAATTAATCCAAGTCGATTCCTTAAAAAATCTCCTCAGTCAACAATAACTAAAGCTGAAAGTGAAATACTATCAAAACCAATTCTATGACCCTTTTTAGAAACTAAGCACAAACATTTAGATATAATTATCTACTGATATGCATACATATAATCTTTATGGCAAACCTACATCCTATTTCCTTAGTAAAAATAGTTCTTAGATAATTTTTGTTAAAAATGCAGTTCCAAAGTTTCTTTATTTGATTTTTAAAATTTACTTAAATTGGGCCAATTGAGCAGGAGGGAACACAAAAAAAAGGAGAGAAAAATGTCAGGTGATTTTAACTATCCTTAGAGGAACAAAGTCAGGAAAGACTCTGGAGAGAAGATCTGGTCTGTCAGCTGGGGAATACCTCCCTATAGTAAGTTAAGGTTGTTAAGGTTTCAGGAGGACATTAACAAAGATCCTGGCTATTCTTGGGGGTGAAGGGTGTGAGAGGACAGTCCTCCTACTTCTGGAATTGATAACTATATTGAACTAGTAGGCTACAAAGACAAATTCAGAAAAAGGAAATATGCTCACTTTCTCTACAAATAGTACCATATGGGACTCCCACCATCCAGGTGGGGGCTAATGGAGCAATTTACTCTATACATCCCGGCAGTTTTTTCACAACATGCATGTACCTCAATAATCATTGCTATTTATTTTTCCAAAACTTTGTAGCTTATCTCCCATCTGCACAAAGTCATTCATATGGCTGAAAATCTCATTTTTAAATGCTTTCAAAAATGTGTTTTCACTATTACACATTAGGTCAGTGCAAAAGCATTCCAGGGAGGAAAAAGTGATTCCCCCTAATACTCACATTATGCTCCTTTAAGGAATTACTTCCTTTAATAGTCTATGACGTATTTAATATGAAAACCGTGCCATACAGTCATTCATATTGCAGAGGCTGAAATTCTGGCTTTAAAGGAAACATTTAAGAGGAAATTTACAGCCCTCTTTAAATACCTTATAATAATATTTTCGGACTAATAAACACTACTACTTGAGCCCAGAAACAATACCAAAAAAGCTAACATTAAAAATCTCAACTTTACAAGAACACACTGCCAGCTTCCTCTTAAGAGGAAGCACAGTAGCAATTTTCTCCCTTCAGAACTTAATCAAACATTTCCATTAAAAAGTAGGTAAATCTTGCCATCATCACATTACCAAAAATAACAATAATAATCCAATTACCGTATCACATACATCAACCGCTAAATCCTAACCAAATAAAACAACCACTAGAAAACAAATCATAAATTTCCTAAAGAAAAAAAACACAAACTTTTAATCCATTAATCTATTGATGCATAGATTCCAGGAAAGCACACAGAAACAGATCCAAAATACATTTAATAAAACACAAGGTACTACCCAAAGCAACAATAACTATTTGTGTCTACTTACAGCCTGTATAGCTTCGCAGTCCCAAGAAACAGCAACTCAGGAAACAGCTGAAGGTGATTTCTGTTTAAACGCCTTTAGAGAAAACAAAAACAAAGCTTATGTTACACAGAAAATACCCAACAATGAGACTGTGATTTGGTAGTGTCATGCCTCATCCTGTATTTCAGAAAAGAATGAAATGACATTCAAGAGAATTCAAGCATTGCAAATCAAAAGTTGCTTACACCTTTTGTTACATGACTCTTTAAAGCAGTTTTCCATTGTGCTTACTATGATGATGATTACTGGGGTCTAAACTCCAAACTCAAATCCTGTGCAACATCAGTCAACCAGAATATACACAACAATAAAGGATTTTTGTGACTCAGTCTTAGGCCCCTAAGGTAGGTGACTTCAATATCCAGCAGAAATACCACAATAAATGGTGTCTAAAATAATCCATACACAGTCCCAATTGGCCTAAAATCTCAGCCAAGGAATTGTGGGGAGATGGAAATTTTAATTTTGTTAGCTTTTCATTTAGTTGCGAGAAAAAAAAAAAAGGTGTGAGAAATTGTCGGCATGATTTGTCCCATAGGCAAAATCAGGAGAATAACCAACCCAGAGTTCAAACCTCAACCCACAGCTTCCAATCCTTAACTGAATTTAAGGCTCAGCAGTATAACTAATAGTGGCGTCAAATCTGTTTAAGTAATGTTTTAAAATGTCTAAGTAAATTGGAATGTTGTAAATGTTTTAAAGAAGAGTGTGATTCCAACTCTAACTCAATTTAAGCCCTGATGCTTGGTATGCACACCTGTTAAAGAAAGAGTGGGCAAATACTATCTCTGATGTAGTCATATCCCAATCCCCTCTGTTTTAAGTGTACAATTTAACATTTAATTTAAAATAACTGTCTATTTCTCTGCTTTTCCCAAATCTAAATAAAACGATAAAGAGCTGATGTAACATTTTGCACTCAAATGACTTACAAGCTGCCTAGCTCGAGAGGGATAGAGGCATATTATATAGTATAGCTTCTGGATATAGTTCTGAAAGTAATGCCACACTGAGGAAAGCAGAGGCATTTCTTAAGTCTTAAAGATAAGTATCAAAAGGGACAGGAAAAGAGGGCATATCAATCTTGACATATTGAAAGGGTCATCGGGCAGATGCAGAATTATACTTATTTAGTCTCCAGAGGGCAGAAATGGACCCCCGGATTGTAATTCCTAAGAAATTCGATTATACAGAAGACCCTTCTAAGAACTAGCTATTAAGAAATGGAAACTCTCAACTCCTTATCTCAAAATGTATTCAAACAGAGGCTATGAGTTTTTTTTTTTTTTTGGAAAATGATATAATTTTTAAAAATCCTGTTTGTAAGTGAGAAGCTAGACCAGGTAAACTTCAGAACTTCTTTCCATTCTAAAAAATGCCATGAAGCAATGATGGCACCATAACTTTATGTGAACTCAGAAGGAAGTTGGTCATCTACAGAAACATTCTCAGGCCCTATCAAAATGCATACTAATAAAAAGTATGCCAAGACAAGTAGGGGCAAATAGTAAAATTAGTGGTAAAAGAGTGAATTTACTTCCCACTTACACTATTTTTTTGAATGAAGCACATAACAAGGTAAAATTTAAAGTCAAATCAAAAGCTTTTATTTATTTGTTCTCTGTTAGGTATGATTTTGAAGAAAGTGTACTTCCAAAGTCTAGCATTATACAATTTCAATGAAATGCAGATTGTTACTTTGTTATATTTCCCTCTAAAAACAGATTACAAATATTTGCAACAGTGGTAATGAGATTTTTTTTAGGAATGCAACCACTCTTGGAAGGACCTCCATTGTCCAAAGAGCCAATTCCAATTTCTAAAATAGCAGAAATGTGCTCTCATGATGTGATCCAAACCACCAGATTTACCAGCCTCATTTGTTATTCTTTAGCCAGAGCAAGCACTCTCGGCAAACCCCTGGGTCCTGCAGAGGCAGTTCTCTTTATGAAGTGCTTCTCCTTTTCTCCAAATGGTGCTTTCTTACATCCTCTGTGAACCTTCCCCTGATTCTCCCACAAAAAGTTAGTGCTTCTCTTGGCTGTGTCCCCACAGCATTTGATAAGTAAGGGTCCCTTACACTGTGTAATATTTATTCATGTACTGGTCCCTTTCCCACTAGACTGTGAGCTCGTCAAGCATAAAGACTAAATCTTTGTATTCCCTCCCTTCTGCCCTGGCACTTAGTAAGTTTTGAACCATATGAAAAGCCAAAGAGAGCAGCCTGCTCTCAGTCAACATTTCCTAATCTCTGGCCCTTAGTAGGTTCTTAGGAAATGCTGAATGAGAACAGCGTTGTGTAGTATTTTGATATATTTCAGCAAGGCCCTAGCATTTACATTTTGTATTAAGCCAACATTCCTCTGGCATTCTCCCTGAGGCACCTGCCTTGAGTTTGATGCCACTCTCTGGCTGTCAAACCTGCGTTCACATGTCCCAGACAGTAGTTTCCTCCTTTCCATTCCATCAACATCCTTGGTGATGTGATTCTCAACATCACCTAGAAGCTGGAAAGAATTCAGTGTGTTTAAACAAATTCAGATATATAAGTGAACAACAGCTGCTACCAGCTTTCTTGTTAACGGGTCTACATCAGTATAGTTTCATATATTGTGAGAAAGCAGATTTTTCAGGTTGGATACAAGAAGTGTTATTTTTTTCTTAATTATTATCCTTTTCTTATTCCTAGTGGTTCCTAATTCACTGTGTAAGTAATAGCTAACACATATTCTAATTCACTGTGTAAGTAATAAGCTTACTAGGTGATGGTCACTATTCTGAGAGGTTTATACAAGTTATCTCATTCACTCTTCACCACGTCCCCATGAGTAAGTACAATTCTCACTGCTGTTCTGGAGAGAAGAGCAGAGTTCAAAGACATAAAGTTAGGGCCTGAATGAAGGTGGTGTGACACTAAAACAGGCCCTCTGAATCACTCTTCTGGAAAAAATACAGTCTAAACATTCCTAAACAATAATTCAGAATAATAAAATGCTGAAGCTTTCCTTTTCACCTATATTCCCTGAGGCAAAACGTAGATTTATTTGATCCATTTCTTAAGTATCTATGAACGAAGCAATTGTAAATAAAACAAAGTTTTATTTTTTAAAAAAGCTAGCTCTATGTTCAGCTCATGGTTTGAAACACCTGTTGAAAATTAGGTATTTTAAATTTCAGAAAAAAAATGAAAATATATATGAAGCACTCACCTCTGAATTCAAGTAGTTTATAATTATTTCAGGAAAATTATTATGAGTGATCTTTATATGTCTAAACCCACCAGATACATTTCTGTTTTTAGGATAAGACAAGGTGGCATCACACAAAAAGGACAGATAACAGTAAGGAATGTGGTAATATGGATACAACAAAACAGTATACGTTTCCTTTTTATTGTATTTAAAGGAGTATGAAGACACTTTTGCCTCCACTTTTTCTATTCTCTCTTCCATCCATACTAAGGCTAAATGGTTATACAAACATTAACATAAAAAGCAAAAACTTTCAAAATATTAAATAAATAAAAATTTTAAAGGATAGATGCTTGTACAATCACCAGAAATTAAACCCTTAAATTAAAGAACACTTACTTAAAATTTAAACTTCTTTTAAAGACTATTAAGGTATATAACAATTACTAAACAGAGCTAGAGAAAAAGTAGCCTAGCTTTTAATGTGACAGAAATTTGCTTAACAGCTTGAGGATGATTGTGTCAGAATAAGATCTCTAACATAAATGAGTTGAAGTTAAATCTGATGGTTCCAGAACAGGAAACAGCATGTAGTGAATTAAAGATATCACAGAGGATTACTTATGGGAGCCAACATAAATTAGCTTTGTTAAACAGACCAGGTGAGTCAATTGTCATTGTTCAGAGCACAGACACTCAATGGTGTCAAAGAAGAGACAGAGATATAATGATATCTAAGTCATGTGTCCTCACCCCTCGATGGAATCTGCCCATAAGATTCCAGAAACGCTTGATAATTCTCTAGATGGCAATTCACAGTTTCAGAAAGGTGTGTAATGTATGTCTCTGAGATACTTTCTCCCAGGGCAAAGACAAGAAGGGATTCCAGTAACTGTTTGCTCTGTGCTACCAGCTATTTTTGAGTCTGACTTTCAGAGGAGTGAATGATCTTTCTGCATCGCACAAAACACCACTGTCCTCTCAAATACTGATTCTTAACAACCTCAATTTGAAGGGCAGCCTGAACATATTGACAAACATTGTTTTGAATTATTATCTGCCAGCTGCGTCTGTGACTCTTGTCCTTTAGCAGGGGTTATAGTCTCTTACTTTTTGCAACTTTCACCTAAATTCAATTAATGTTCACAACCTTCCATCTAATTCAAAACGTAATATGAGAACAGTTTTACCAAAGCCAGTAAAATTTTGTGCTCCTTACTTACTTGTCAGTGCAAATATAAGGTGTTTTTAGCAGCGTGCTAGGTCTGTAATAAATGTTTGATAAATGCTGCCTTAAAGCCTACCATTTCTAACCTCCTATTTCTCCTACATGAATGATCAAGCGTAAAACTATTTAGCCCCCTCTTTTGCCACCTTCTCAGGTAAATTTTGACTTCTCTTATAAAAATGTTTTTATTCTAACATTTTCAAAGCACGGATCTTAAAATTTATTTTGCATTATGTAAATAAAATAAAGTTTACATTTTCAGCAGTGATTTCAATGATAACTTAATCCCTTGTATTCCTTGCTAGGGATGTCAAGACTTATTAGCAAAATACTGCTTCCTCTGTTGTCCCCTTATTTCCTGGTATTTCTCTACATATTCAGAGAGACTATGAAAAATACTCTGAAATAACCATTGAAGGGTTGTTTACCTTTTCTTCACATCTCTCCTGTTGACCATATACTATGTTAGGAAGAACATTTTTAAAAAATGTAAATATGACTGTAACAAGCCAAATGGATCATATATACACTTTAGCAGCTAAGATAAAATAATTCCTAATCTCAACGATTGAGAAATAAGAGAGGTATGTTGAAATGTAGAATAATAGTTATTTAAGTGCTCTGTGCCCAGCATTTTGTGAAGCTATGTACATTATCTTACTTATTGCCACTATGAGATATCATGATTATCCCTGTTTTAAAGATGAGGAAACTGAAATTTTGAAAGATGAAGCAAGGTGATCAAGATCACTCAGTGGAATTGAAACCAAGGGTTTTCTGATATCACTCTTCCCTAACGTTTCTGATTTCAAAAGGAGAAAGGGGAGCTTGTATCTGGTTAGAAACCATAATCAACAGTACAACCAATGTGTATTTGCCTGGTATTCCATGAGACACCAAGCATCAGCAGATAAAATAAGATGTCGAAGAACAGGGATTTCTAGATAATCCACATTCTGTGCTTTTACTCTAGAACCTCAAACAGCAGCACAGAGCCCCTGCTCCAAAACTGTCCATCTGTATTCAGAGTGTATGGACACTGTACAGAGGACATCCAAATAATTTTCTGTAAATATTATAGTAAAGCAATATTGATGAGATCAAATCACAGCCCTATTATCAAGTTTTCGTTCTGAAAGCATTTGCATCAATATGCTTTCCAGTCCAGCAGATAACACTTGGTTTGAAAAAAGGTAACGGCAATATATATGAAGTCCATGCAGAAATGTCTCTCTTTCCATGTGAAGTTGTGAAATTCAGTCTAGAAGACATAATTCAAGCAGAAAGGTATCCAAAAGAAAGGAGAGAGGGAATTAAACGTAAAATATTTGACATTGGCTACTTCCACAAATACATTGTAACAGTGCAAACTAAACTACTCATTTCAGGGGAGGTATAAAGGACACAGCATCCAGCAAACACTGTCACAAAAGAGGACCCAAAACAGATGTGGGAAAAATAAACACCCTCGCTGCTTCAGAATTTATAAAATGGTCCACAAAGAGCAAACGAGCCTTCTCACCACCATTCAACCTCAAGGCCCATAAAAAATGTTGCATGAGAAACTCTCTCAGATGGATTCAATGTTCTGCAAAACTTGTAACAGTGCACAGGGATTAAAGCTTTCTACGACCAGCGTCAGTAAACCTAATTTAAAATCGACCACGTTGCTTATAAATAGGTGAACATCACTGGCATATAATGGCTATTCTATCTTTTAGAACATTTATATTTTATGCTATGTGCATACTCAGCCTCTGTCACAGAGTTTGACGTGTCCTTTAAAGAGACTTTCCAAGAAAATGACTGCCATGATTTTAAACTTGTGTGGAAAGATACCAGAAAACAATTCTTTTGAGATGGGCTTGCATTCTTTTCCAAGGAGATTAGCACCGTTAGACTGTCGTTCTGTTAAGAAAAGGTATGTGTTATGTGTTGCCTATAAACTTGTCGGATTAGTCAGAAGAGACTAATCCTTGATGAACAGAGAATATGTCCAGATCCTTGATGAACAGAGGATAAATGATGCTTTCTTTCAGACCTGTTCCACAACATATTCTCTACTTGAACTCATGTGTAAAGACTTACAACAAAAACCTACCACATCATACTTCCTCAGCCTCACTCACACTGTCTGTCCCCTGCTTAGGGGTGCTATGTGTATGCAGGGAGAACTAATTCAGCATCACCTTAAACAAATGTGTCTTTTACATACCATCTCATTACAGTGTAGTGTTTAGTCAAATGTAGGCTCCACTGTAAAGGGGCTTAGACTTTTCTAACTTAAAAACAATATTTTCTTTATATCAACTTGGTGGAAAATTTAAATGTCTCAGTTAACAGCTTGACTGCTCAAGATTCCTTACATGGCTTTCTCATAATAATATTTTCCGAGCTCATTTTCAAGCATAAATGAGTAATCAAATGACAAAGCTATTGAGAAAAATGTCATTTCAAACCCAATTATACTAACACTAGGAGAAGTTAAAGCAGTATTGGTCTTAAAAGCACACATTTACCAAGTATTGGTGGGAAAAGATGAACACTCCACATGCTTGCCTTTATTATTTCCACAATTTCCTTATTTTAAGGGTATAAGATGGTTTCAGTGTTCACACAAAGCCTAATATCCAAGACTTTTTACAGTATGCTACTGATTCTTACCAACATAACCTATGCATATATGCATTTCACTTTTCAGTCTTAGAGTAAATAATACAATGTCCCATAACAACCCTAAACATTTTCAAAAACTTTCTCATACTTTTCCATTTGTATTATCAAGGAACTTTCAAAAGAAGATTATTTTCACTAGTGGAACCCCAACATGGTCTGGGTCCCCCTAAAAGGCCATAAAATAGAACTGAATGACTGTAGTATCTAACCCCATAAACCGTGTGTGAACAACAGAATTTTACACAAGCCCACAGCATTGCTGGGTCCCAGTGTTATTTTTTTAACCCTCTAGGACATTATGCAGCCTCAAAAAAATCTCAAATTAATAATTTTGCATGGAGTATTTATTGCAGATATACACAGGTATCTTCCTTGAGGTATATAAAAGAAATATACTTCCTAAGTGTCCTGATTCTTACTGCAGGTTATATGTGACCTTTTTTTCCGAATTTCCACTGAATTAACTGGCCATCTAGGTATAGCACATTTCATTTGAAAAATTTTTTGATTAAGCAACAGGAGATCTGCTAATACAATCTATATGAGGCACATTCTGAAGGCTTCATTTTCATCCCAGATAAACAGGTACCGCTGGCAATACAGAGCATCCTAGGAAATATGACTCTGCACATGTTAGGTCTGAGAGTGCAGAAACAAACTGTCAAAACAGAAAATAATGTGTGCTCATGGAATGCAGACATGATTACAACTTCCTCCTTTTACAGTGATGCATAACCACATTCTGACAATGATGTGTCATCTCATGTTGCAAGAGAATGAAGGGCAGGGGAGGGAAGGAGCTAGTTAGAGAGGTAAGGAAGAAAGAAACTAAAAGGGAAGAAAAGAAGGAAAGGAGGGAGAGGAGGAGAAAAGAAAGGAGGGAGGTACGTTACTATTAACTCCTTCTTGACAGTTTATCTGAAAATGTTGTATTTCATCCACTCTTTGAAAGGGAAAACTATCTTTTATAGCTATAATGCTTTGATTTGCAAATAATGACTTTGTCATTCCATGCTACAATTAAATTCAAATCAACAACATGACTGTTTCTTGCAGACTAAAAAGCTGAATTTTTAAAAAAGGTACAGATATTTATCTTCTGTTTTCAGATTTTTCTATAGATCAAGTTAAAAGTCCATCAACATAAAATAAAATAAAAAGAAAAACTTACAACTATGAAATATTCACAAAATGTAATTTATAATTGTTTTATCATTTTAAAATGAAAACAACTTAAAACCATAAATTACACACGAATAAAATTAATGTTTTTATTTTATTTTGTTCTTCATACAAGGAATAAAAATTAAATCACTATTCAGTATATAAATGGGATTTACAACATAAACCTAATTGTACACCTTTTTCATAATTTGGAGTTCCAATTTTAAATTTCACAACTAAATTGTTAAAAACCATATAAATTTACACAATACATAGTAAAAAGTTAATTTATTGATTTCTTCTTGTCTCTCACATTGTCTCTTGCAGCTTTTTGAAAAAGCAAGCAATTTTTTGGTGTTAATGACACTAACTAAAATAAAGATATATACCATAGGCCATAGCAGTTTGATTATGGAACTCTCTGGGTAGTTTGTTTTTTTGTTTTTTGTTTTTTTAATTTTTTAAATCAATACACTGAACAAAATTTAAAATAGTTTGTTTCACAATAAATTGAACGCATTCCTTAGCAAACCTGCCTTACCATTTAATGTATTTAAAAAAAAATAAATATTTGAAAAGTGTATCCACAATGTTCCTAAGAAATGGTTTTGAATTCCAGAGTCCCAAGGAGATGAATTGGCTGTCAGATAACAATGTGCTTCCATCAGATGGACTTGGCAGTTGTAAACAAAAGGAATTTTCTCAGCTTTTCCTCACAAATATGAAATATTTGCTCTTGGCCAACAGCTGGGGTGATTTAAAGAAGTCCTGCATATATATTAGTTTTCATTCAAAATTACAAATCCTCCTCCCACTCTGAAACATCTGACTTAGTAGAATAGAAAATTGTTCTGAGATGAAGTGACATTCCCAGAGGAAGTAAAAGTCAAAAAATAGTACCTACTTACAACTCTAATCAAATTTCAGAGCATATAGCATCTGGTCAATAAGTTTTAGGAAAAGTTAATTTAATCAAGATGAAAGTTCAGACAACACTCCGAAGTGACTTGAAAAAGAATGAGAAAGTTTCTTTAGTTCTAGTGTTCCTGAAAATATTTAAAACAACAACATAACCAAAATAGAGACCGCAAAAAAAGCGATCAAAATTCCTTCAATGGTTTGGAAGTTAGCAACCAAACTCAAGATACTTTCCTGTGAAGACTAAAAGTTATTCTTGAAAACATAAAGTTTAAATGACAATTTAAATTATCTATTCATTTTAGCAAACATTTGAATGATATTGATGCTTTCTTAAAGATTAAACTATCTTTGCAAGTTACTTACTAGGAATTAGCTAATCATAGAGTCTATGAAGGAGATCAAACAATAAATACTTTCAGAGTATTTTTTATATATTTAGAGACAGGCTATGAACTTATAAGCTTTGTTATGAATGCAACCAAATGTTTACCAATTTTTATTTCCCTCTAAAATTAGTTGAAAGTAGTGATTTAAAATTTATTTTGAATTCCACAATTACAGTCCTTGTATTGTAATATTTATCATAGAGAAAGGCTAATAGTAAAATAAAGTAGACATTTCTGTGTTTTACTTGAGGTGATAAAAATATAGTCTTAATATTTATAAATATCTTGGAAGGGGACAAACCATTTTTCTTCTTATGGACAATTACAGGGAATTAACTTCTGCCCTTTTGCCCAGTGAACCTGAATATGTGTTAAGCCTAAAATGAACATTAGATTTTATTATTTTTTGAAAAAAATATTTTTACTTAAAGTGATTATTAAGGCAGGCATGAAAACTTATTAAAATAATTGTTGCTGCTTTTATTAGAGCTTTTCTTTGCCTTCAAAATGCAAACATATCAAACCTGAATAATCAAGACATGTAAGACATACAATTCATACTTCAAATTAAAAAGTCTGTAATTTATCTTAATTATTTCAGACAGAGGTTTTGTCTTTTGCAGATATATACTGCAAACATTTTTAAAGTCCTCAAGTAATATGTAAAAAAAGTATCTTAAAATCTGAAGTCTACATTTAATTTTCTTGGGAAGGAAACCAACTTTGAATGACCACAATATAACACAGTTCTTACTTTCATAATCTTTAGATTATTTTTCCAGAATAAATATTTTTAAAGCTAGTATAGAATAAAATACAACTGTGGAAAGTATTAACAATAACAACGTTCACCATGCTAAATATCAAAAAGCAAATCTTTATCAGTAAAACATAAAATATTTCATCAAACGTCACTGATGACACACAAAGCACCACCATGAAAATGAAAATAACGATTAGCACAACTTCTCTCTTCCCTAATGCACCAGTAATGCAAATAAAAGTACCACCTTTCTTCCTACATGAGCAAATAAAACAAATCAAATGAAGAATAAGAAATGCTTGTACATCTTGAAGTACCAAAGCAATGATTATCAAGGAAATACATGTCTCAGAAAACTAACTCTGTGTTTTTGAGCTTAATTACAAGTTAGAATTATTTATTCAGGAACTGTATTTGTCATAAGTTAGTCTGAAAACCACTGATTCACCCTCCTTTTTCTGCAAATTTTCAAAACCTAAGACATGAAATTGAAGACATGATGCTTGAAATTTAAGTGTTTTTTAAAAACACAGTTATGTTGTCATAACTTTGGAATTGAAAATACTTACAGTCTCTCTAGTTCTTTAAGATCCTGGAATGCTCCTCTTTCAATGGTGCTAATCTTATTCTCCATAAGCTGACTGAAATGCAAAATATAACATGCTTCTTAATGTTACCACTCACCATCTGAATAAATTTCAATTCAGCAACTGAAGATTTGTAAACTCTTTCCCTTTATAAAGTTAAATTTTGCTCTGAGTTGAGATCCAATATCAAATTTAATAATAACATATCTGAGTGTACTCATGGAAGGGAAATAGCAGGGTCCGCACCACAAAACTTAATACGAATGCAGTTTCTCATGAGATTTACTGGTCAAAAGTCTGACCCTTAAACTAATAGTGTATCTGAAGAGTAATCCTTCACACTGAAGCTTTGATAGCTTTTTTTGGTACACTGTTTTTCAACTTAACCAAAGAATCAAGATACAGTAATTCATCATACACATACTTCAATTCTGACATGGATACACATCAACAACTGGAATAATTTGTAATGACCAAAATGTGTCTCTTAAAACTTAGAACACTGAATGCACAATGGTCAAAACTGTATGGCTACTGGGATGTCAATATTTACAGTCCTGTGGGTGAGAACAATTTAACATTACATTGACTCTCAAGTGGTAGTTTACTCACAGCTAATTTAACCCACTAATTAAAGAAGTAATCATATTGCAACAATTTTATAGAAGCTACAGAAACACAAAATATAAAAAACTCAAAATATGACCAATGGATCATTATACACTCTGCTGAAAAGTTTGAATGGTTGATTTTAATGCTTGAAATTAGATTTTTGCAAAAAAAAGAGAACCCTTTGGTTATTAATAATAAAATACAGATCCACTTAAATATTTTAGTTAATTTCAAATCCTAAAAGTATCAAATGTTTCTTTTTACTTATTCATTTTGTGAAAACAATTATTCAACATTTTTATATGCATAAAGCGCTTAGGGTATGGTATAACAAAGATCTGAGGTCATTTCTGGATTATTGGTTCTGTGGCATGCTTCCAACCTTAAAAAAAAAAAGCCCCAACTTTTATTAAAGGTTGTAGTACAATGATAAACACACAAAAAAGGAAACCATGAACTTTTAAATTTTTTATGTTACTGTCATCAGAATAATTATAAAAACTGAGACCAGCAATGACTCAAAATATGCAACCTTAAAAAAAATTAATAAAAAATACAGAGGATGCACTTACAGAACTCTCAGGTGTCTAAGACCAGCAAAATCTGTCTTCGTAATTCTTGTGATGTTATTTCCATTTAAATCCCTAAGAGAAAAACCAGAAAGTGAAAGTTCCATTTTATTTCTATGTGAACCTGCTTCAAGTAAAGTTTAGAGTAAATCAGAACTAAAAGCTAATTCAATTACTAAAGTAGTGTACAAAGTATGTAGGAAGGAGAAGAGGATAACCTTTAAAAGGATATTTTTAAAATGACTCAACACATTTGCAAAGTTCATTCTTGCTGGCATATGACAAGAAAATGAAGTAGTTACATTATCACAAAAAAGTTTGTTGTGTGTGTTTGTTGTGTTTTGTGTATGGGAGAGTGCTTTCCATTTTTGTTTCTATAAGGATTGTATATTAATTTCACAGGTATTCTACTATTTTATTATAATTGTTAGGCACCCCCCCCCAAAAAAGAAGTTCCCTTCGGGAGGTTAAATACTCAATTTTCTCATGCTATTCAGGAAGAAATTGTATAAAAATTCAGAACACTATCCTTAGGTAGCATGGTGGCGAAACTTCCCAAGGCACAGAAAAAAAAATTAGTGCCATCAAAATAACTACACTTAAAAGACTTGCATTTCTAGGCATTTACCTTCCAACAAGTCTATTTGTATAAAACCTTAACTCTTCATTTGCAGCTCAGGGAACCCCGCTGTGATTGTAAAGTGAAAACTACTAGCAGGGGCAAGAATGGAAATAGTATTCAGGCCCTGACATTTTTGTTCAGATTTCTGCAGCACTTTTCCTTCAGGAGTCACGATCTCCTTTTCTGGCATTTCAGGTCAAGATCTAAACTTGCCCTGGTTCCAATCATTTCAAGTAAAACCAGGCTTTGCTGCGGTTTGAATGCTCTTCATAGAAGCAAGCTCTCTATCACCTTTGACTCTACAACATCACTTTTGAAATCTGTATTCAAACTGTTTCCATGATGCACTTTTACAAGTCAGCACCCAGTAAACTATTTTCTGGAAACTTTTTGTTGATCTCTCATAAGGATGTATATTTTTTCAAGGACTTGAAACTCAATTGCTAAGCTCCCCCTTCACCCCCACCCACCCAAGTGCATTCCCTTTTTGTTGAGTAATACATGTTCGTGCTTAAACTTTAAACTGTCCTGAATGGCATGAAATGACAAATGCTAAAACAGAATTCTGCGTGGCTTCTCTTCCTTTCTACCCAACCCACTTCTCCATGCTAAGCAGAGTACCATGCAGTTGTTTCTAAAATTGTTGGGCTATTGGATATAACATGAATCTCCACCCCCACCCCTACACAAATGTGGATCGAATCCCGACAAGGCACCCCCAGTAGAGTCCCGATTTGGCCAGCTCGGAGAGGTGAGGAAGGAGTAGGGGTAACCTAGTGAGGCTGGGGGTAGACAGCCGTTTGCAAAGGAAAAGGGGGCTCAACTTGGGCCTTAAAACTGAGGGCGAGAGAAATGGGTTGGATAAGAAGGGCGAGTTGAAGTGCAATGGGCTGCGAGGGTGGAGACGTGCGGGTCGGAGCGCCTCCTCTCCACGGCCCGAAACCCTTACACCCCGGGGGCAAAAAGGTCGCGGGAGGAGTCCAGACGCGCTGGCCCCCGCCGGCCTAGCCCCGCGCCCTTCGCTTCCTCCTGGCACACACGCAACCGCGAGAGCGGAACGTGCCTAGGGCGGCCGGACTGGCGCGGGGCGGCGGCCTCGGCGTTCACAAAGAGAACGGCCTCCATGCTCCACTTCGCTGAACTCTGGAAGCGCCCCACCAGGAGCGCGTGGGCCGTCAACACCGGGTCTGCATTTACTTCTTCATTAGAGACTCGCAGAGACAGGGAGGCGGGGACGTCTGCGGGCAACAGAGCGCGAAGAGGGGAAGGCAGGGGAGCTGCTGCCACGTGAAGGGGCGCAGAAACTGCCAGAAAGGTGGATGGGGACGCAGGGGTTCAGCAGGAAGGGCCGGAGCGGGCAGCCGGGCGCCGCAGGGTCGCCGCAGCGGTAAGACCCGGTTGGGCTGGTTGGCGCTGGAGAACCAGCACTAACTTCGCTTAACGGATGGGACACGGTCCTCCCTGGCAGTCGCCCGCTGAGACAAGTCCCTTGGGGCCTGACGCCGTCTTCCCCTCCCTGGAGAAGTGGGGGGCGGGGGGCTGCGCGCGGCTACTATGCGAGCTGTCGCCGTCCTGGGACACCCTTCTCCCCGCGACCTGTGAGAAGCACTCCCAGGCACTCCATGACCCCTTCTTCCTACCCTTCGCCCCCAGGAGGGTGACACAAAAGCGGGGAGGGCAAGTTTCTCTCTTTTGAGTCTCCCTGCTATCCCCTCCGCGCCAGCCTGCGACAAGAGCGGGGACTGGGCTCTGAAACCGACCTGGAGTGCTGGCAATCGCAAGGTGACTCCGTTTATGGAGTCTGGAGAACAAAGTGGCGTCTCACTCGCCCAGGGCATCCTCCAGAACTTGTTCCCTACCTACCCGCTCCCCAGCCCCAGAAAACCAGCCTTCAAGGAGCTGCGAGTGGCGGGACGAGAGCAGGGGAGGGAGAACTAGCGCAGCTGCCAGGGGACCCGCCCCTCCTTGGACAGTGGCCCTTCCCTGACCAGTGCCCTCCCGGAGAGCTCAACCCCAGGATGCGCATGTGGGAGAGCTAGTGAGGGCTGCCCCAGGCACAGGAGCCTGAGCTGCCAGGTTCCTCCAAGGGAGGCAGGGGTGCACGGCCCGGTTGGGGAGAGGGAAAGACTAAGAGCGCATACTCACAGTCTCTCGGTGTTGCGGGGGATATTCCTGGGCACGCTGCGCAGCGCCAGCCCGTGACAGTCCACTGTGCTGCCCGAGCAGGAGCACTGCGCCGGGCACGCCTGCGGTGCCACTGTGTTCAGGATCGCCAGCACTAACCCCAGCGACAGGGACAGCATCTGCCAGCCAACGCCGCGCATCTTTCCCCGCCACCTCCTTCCTCGCCGTCACTGGGGGCTTTCTTTAGCTTTATGCTCCGAGGGAACCGCGCAGTGTCTGAGGCCCAGTGTCCGGCGGGGCTAACAACCCAGAGTGCCAGGGGATATGTGCACAAAATAATATGGAACAAGACAGTAGAGCCCACTCAGGCACACGCCTCCCACCTCCCTCTCCACCCTCCTCTGGCAGAGCAGGAGCTCCTTGGGCAACTTTAGGTCCTGAGGATAAATCAGCCTGGCCAGGGCTGCAAGGAGACCCCAAGAGCAGCGGAGAGGAGATCACGCGTCTTCTGTCTCCCAAGGATGAACTTGGCGGTAAAAGAGCTGGGTCTTCAATGGCCTCGAAGATGCAGGAGCCGGTTGTGGGGGGGAGGGCCGTCCTCTGATCCCACGCACGCTTCTGCAAATCCGATGCCAGTGGCGAAGGTACGAGGGAGAAGAGGGGAGCTCAATAGGTATTATGGCCCCGATCAAAGTGGGTTCCCGAAGCTAGAAGTCGCGGGAGCCCAGCAGGCCCGTAGCAGAACGCGCGGGGCAACTGGGCATGGCGCGCGGGGGCGCACGGGGCAGACGCGCAGTTCTGGGGGTGCACGGCTCTGGACTCTGCTCACTCACGCGGCCTCTCCCCCGCCCTCGGCTCCGCCGCAGCCTGGACCGGTCCTCGCGGTCTCCCGATAGCCAAGGATGGTTTACAAACACACATGCACTTCGCTGAAAGATGTCTGGGCAATCGCGCCTCCCGCTCGGCGTCCTTGGCGACGCTCTGCACCAGGACCTGCCCCGAGGTCACGCAGAAAAGACAAAAGGGCAGTCGGGCCGCCACAGCCAGGCAGAAATATCCACTAGTCAGCACCCCGACGAGGAACTCCAAGAGGCCAACTGGAGGACGAGTGCTGCTGCGAAGACTGAGTGGGGACTGACTGGGGGCGGACTTAAAGCCAGGCAGACCGGAAGGAGTGGAAAGGCAAAGGCCAAGGTTGGAGGTGTCAGCGTCCTGCTGGGGCGTACTGGAGAATGGCTCGGTGGCAGGTGGGCGGGTGGGATCCGCTACTCCAGGCACAGCCAGGCGGCAGCTGAATGGCAGTCGTGTGTGCGCGCGTGTCAGCCCCGCTTGTCTCCCGGATACGCCGCAGCTCCGCGGCAGACACCTGATGGCAAAGGTGGAAAAAATAAGAGCCGGGTCCTGGAGGGCACAGAGCCACGGCCGGCCCACGGCGGTCTCCCACTAGTGGTTCTTCCTTCTCAAAGTGCAGCAACTTTTCCCAGGCTTTGAATCCCGTCCCCCAAGGCCACAGTGGCGGTACCCCCGCCGGCGTCGCGACGCCGCCCGGCTCCAGGAGCTGCACCTGACGCGGCGGCCGCAGTCCCGGGTAGTCCTTCTCCTTCCAGCCCCTTCCCCTCTCCCGCTGCTTTCCTGGCCTCCCGCTCCAGGGAGCGAGGTGGGGGAGAGGGAGGGCGACGACTCAGAGCGGGGACTCGGTGGCTCTGCCGACTCCGGAGCCCCTGGCAAGTGTCTAAACAATAGGACGGACGCAGCAGCCCAAGTCTCGCTTGTCTGGAAGGAAGGTAGGTTGTTGTTGTAACTGGAGTTGTTCGCTGGGGCTGACTGGCGCTCAGCGCAGCCAAACAAAAACCCGGCCCGCGCCTCCGGAGCGGGCTGCGGGCCCCGGCGCTCCCCTTTCTGCTCAGCACTCCCGCCGTGCCCAGAAAGCGCGGCAGCTACGGCCTGCGCCTGGGCGCCTCGGCGCTCCCATCCCTCGCCGCCGCCTCCTCCTCCTCCGCCGCCGCCGCCGCCTTCTTTTTTTTAACCACAGTCTGCGGCAGCCACCACCGCCGCCGCCGAGCTCAGCCGTCCGGGTGCTTCCCAAATAAATAACACCAAGTCCGAAGTTGAGCCGGCGCTGGCCTTATATAGCCGCCCGAGCCCCCGCCCCCTGACCCCGCCCCTCGAGGCCCGGCCCCGCCCCCTGGCTGCGCTCGGGGAGCCTGCACCTCGCGGGGGAGAGGGGAGAGGTGAGGCCAGGGCTGCTAACGCTGGGCGGAGGCGGCGGCTGGCGGCGCGCGTTCCCGTGCGCCCTGGCTCGCCCCCTCACTCCCACGTCCGGGCAAACTTTGCCCGAAGAAGGAGCCTCCCGAGCCCCAGTCCCCAACTCCTTGGCCCCAGAGGTGACCCGGGCTCGGAGGTAGTCGTTTGCAGTGGCAGAATCGGGAGAGGGCGGCTTTGAACGCGGCTCATAAATAAACAGCCCTGCCAGTGCCTCTCCTGCAGCTTTTGCCGTGCGATCCTTAAGGGGGCTGCTCACTGTTTGCAGCACAGCAAGAGACAGAGAGACAGAAACAGAGAAATTATGATTTAAATTGAAGAAAAATCCTACCGAAATAGATCTGCCTGCGCTTACAGACACACACGTGTATTTTGGGGAGCTGAAAAGTTCAGTTTTTGCAAGTTGGAAAACAGCATTTTTAAACCTTCTTGCTTGCCTTTCTATCTCCAAGCCACCCCCTTCCGTTTAACCCTTCCTTTGTAGACACACACTTAACCACACCATGGTCAGTTGATGTCTTGGATATGCAATACGCTCACAAAACTCTTAAGGGCTTGACTGTATCTGTGTGATTTTTACTCTCTTATGAGAGAAAGGAGGGGAAAAAATAAATCCCTAGCAACGCACATTATACCAGAAGGTTTTCTTTATTTCAGGGCAGTTCTGGATTTTTTTTTTCCCCACTGTGTTTTGAAAGAGAATTTCCTTGTTTCATCTTGTCTCTTCAATGTGACGTACGTCTGGCAACAGCTGCCTCTCTCGCCCCCCTTTCCCCCTAGCAAGAGCCAATGTCACTGTAAGTTTGAAATGACATCTAAATGACTCTACTCCTTCTCTTGGATTTAATACGCATCATCTTGTTGTTCTTCCTCCCATTTCTACTTTAAGAAGCTTTCCCTGGAATCTGTGCAAGTCCCCGCCTAATACCAGCCTCAGATTGTAGTAGCTATTTGTATAATTATTAGAAGCTTCCTTGAAAGCAAGACCTGTCCGACTCTTTGTATTTCCAGCATCCATGTCTGTCACATAGTAGGTTTCCTCATAAGTAACAGATTTATTTAACTCAAGAATATGCTCAACCTAAAATCTCTGCAATATCCTCATTAACGTTTTTCCTAGTTAACATTTTCTAAGATGTCGTTTCATAATGGCTACCTCTACTTACCTCATTTTGCCTGCCTTGGAAAACTTAAGCCTTTTCGAGGACATGCCCAAAGGCAGGGTACCATCTGATAACTGAATTGGAACCCTTAGGATTACTCATTTTAATGCCACAGATTTATATTGCTCTATTCTTTTAAAACCTTCAAAAACATTTGACATTTATTAACTCATTTGTCCTTCTAGATTTTAGCTGAAAGGTCTGTTATGTAACTTCCTTGAGGAGAAGAAAAAAGAAGCCCTTGTCACATTTTCTTGTAAGGAAAATGAGATAAAGAGCAAGTACCTGTCATTGAGGAAGGAGCTCCCCCAACCCTCAGTGAATTTTCCTTAGTGTGTACCAATAAATTTTGTGGTTAAATATGGTTACTGATACACTAATTTATTTAATTTCACAACTTTAATATCTTGTCAGCAACAAGAGGTGTTTGTGTTCCACTTTGTGCACCACATAGAATTGTTGTTCCATATTTTAATTGCAAGAACATATCCTGCATTCCAAATATTTATATATAATATTATTGATATTGTCGCATAAGTGAAATTCACAGACATAAGTTCAAGTTTGATTCTATCTCTGATCACTTTCTGTTTTGTGTAAAACCAGGGAGAAACTAACATACATAGCAACATGCCTACAGAAACTTCTTTTTTTTTAATTTGATGCCAATTTAAATAAGAAGCTATTCAGTGGATTTCATTCAGAAAAAAGAAAGACTGTAATTCTTGAGAGGCATATCTTATTATTTTTTCTGTCATTAACTTTTTAGTTGATAAGGGGAATTTTATACATAAATAACCAGGTCTCCTGTTCTTTAAAATATTACTGTATTATTCCATTAGTATTACTGCAGGATGTTTGTTGAGGGCCTTGCAGGCTTCAGTAACATTAACTTCTAGGTCTTAATTCTTTGTGGATTATTTTGCTCCCAAATGAATTTCTGAGTTTCTCTTTGACTGTTAAACCCAGCCTGAAGAAAGCCTTCTGTGGTGCCTCTTGTCACCACATGAGGTCTCCATAAATCCTGACCTGGATTAAGCAGAAGTGGAATCCACTATAGCCAATATCTGAGTCTCCTATTATCTTGCAAAAAAAAAAAAAAAAAAAAAAAATCCAGTTCCTACAATAATTTGAAAACAATGTTGACAATCGCCTATGCAGCAAAGAAATAAAAAGCATTGGAATAATGTGTACGTTATTAAATGTCTAATAAACTTTGCATTTTTTGAAATAAAAAGGTTGTGAAGTTGGGTTACATGGGAAAAGAGAGGAAGAAAAGAGAATTTATGAAAAAGAGATAAAGAAGAGTAAAAATTATGGTTCTCTGTCTTTTTAAACAAAGTTAGGTAACAGTAATTGCACTGATCAAATTCATGAAACTTACAGCTTAATTCCTTGAATTTAACTGCCTTCACGTTACTATTTTCCATTGTTGCAATATGTGTTCATTTTAATTATTTGATATTTCTTTCATTTTAATTATCTGATATTTCTCACCATATCTTTGTATTGGAAACGTAGACATGGAACCCTAATATAATGGAAATTAAGATTTAACCAAAACTTGTTTCAAGCCTACTAAATTCCATGCTATTTGATAGAGTTATATCCACAGTGATGGTTGCCATTTCACTCCTTACAGTAGAGGATATTGGTCTTCATGCAAGTCGCAGCTTATTAAATAGCAGAGCTGGAACCAGAACCTAAGTTCTCTGATCTCAATTCTCAATTGATTCTTCTTCACCCAGCTGTATCTGTGGATCCACTGGAACTCATGGGGATCAAGGAATCTACAGATCCTCAGGAATGATCACCCTCATACAGGAGAAGGTCATGTCTCTCTGCACACATTGCTTAAGGGCATCTACCGGGAGCAGTAAAGAGCTAGGGTCCTCAGCACCAGCACTCCAAGGATGCTGAAACCTGTCCTGCTTCTGGACATAGCTTTGACTTTGAGATGATTCTCTAGGTAAGTGATTCTCAGCATATGGTCCCTGGATAATCACCAGGACTGTAGTTGGAGATACAGCTTCTCAGGCCCTAACTCAAACCCACAAAATCAGAAAATCTGGAAACAGAAGCCGGAAGGCTATGTTCTAACAAGCCCTCCAAGAGATTTTGATGTTCACTAAAATTTGAGATCCATTACTCAAGATCTGCTCTGTGTTTGTATCTGAGACACGTTAGTACGGAGAATGAAGCAGCAAAGAATAATAGATAACACCTGCTGAATTGTCTTCAGCTCCTCTTTCCTGGGGGTTGACAATTGCACATTACTGATCACCTCTAGGGGGCACCAAAATATTTTGATGTACAGCTCCACAGAGGTAATAAGACTATTTTCCAACGAAATGGCCTTCAGAAGTGGAAAGGGCTTCCTAGTTATTACATCAGCAACCTGCCTGAATATGTCTCAACCCATTAAACAATCTGTTATATTTATAGGGATTTTTTCCAGTTTAATACTACTTTTGTATGGATGCGTTGATTCCCATTTCTCATGATTATTGTGAAAATTAAGACAATATTTTTTCCATCTAACAGCACAGGGCCTGGCATAGAGTTAGGTGCTTATTAAATAAAGGGTATTTCATTATTACTATTAATATCTGAAAATTTCTAAAATATTATATTTGTACTGTGAGAATAGATAACATATTTCCTTTAGTTATTACTATGATCCAATAGCTTCTTGTATTGAGTCCTGGGAAGGGCTGGGCGGAGGGTGATACTTTACAAGGAGAACAAGTCAACTTACAATAATCAAGCCCTGCCCAGACCTACAGTATTCCATGAACAAAAGAGTGGCGATAGATATAATTAGTTTCGTGCTATATGCATCACATAAACTAATCTTTGAAGAGGTAAAGCTGGTTTCCCGCTGCCATAATAACTGCTTGTTGATTATGCAGTGAAATTAAAAGGAGAAGTTCTAAACCTTGATCAGCTGATAAGTGGGACTACATGGGTAGCTTTGGATATGCCACTTAGATCTCGCCTTAGTTTCCTCGTTTATACACTGTTGGGATTAGACCAGTTGAATCATGAATCCATCCTTCTGTTATTAGTAATAATATAACTATATTTATTAAGCAGTGTGCCTGTTCCAAACACTGGGCTGGTCACCTTATATATCTTAGCTTCTTTAATTTTCACAGCAATCCTTTGACTTGGAGACTATTTTTATCCTTGATTTATAGTGAAGAAAATTGAGGTTTACAGGAATTCATTCAGTTGACCATGTTCATGCAGCTAGCAAGTAGCAAAGTAGGCACTAGAATTCCAGTTCAATCCCAAACTCTGTTTCACAAACATTGTAATACCCTACCTTTCAAATTCTATGATTTGAGTATACCATGCAATGACTTGTTCTATATATAATGAAGACAAAGATGTATTGGGGGAGGAACGAGTGCAGTGGTTTAAAGTGACATTTGAATATTAAATGTGTAAGATACTTGAGCAAGAACAAAAGAGAATCTGCTGATAATAGAAAAATGATAGTGGGAAAAGTAAAGCAAAAGTTAGTTAATACTCGATGCAGGTTAAAAATACATTAATATCAAAACACCCAAAGGAAAATACACAGTAAAAATTTGAATAGTTTTATGAGTTTCAAACAAATTTTTAAATTGTTGATTTCCTTTAGCCATTGAGGAGAAGGAAATACAGTTGTAAATGATTTTGAATGGCCTAATCTTTTGACTCTACTAAGTCTAATAATGTGCATCGTGGATTTTCACAGAAGAAAAGAAAAATCTTTCTAGGTTACTTGGAAGGAAAGGAAAGGAAGCTCTCACACCTCCTGCAGGCTTCATCTGCTAGATTGAAAAAGGTTGACCTTCCTCCTACAGGGTCATAGTATCAGGCTAAAATTACAAAGAAATGTTCTCTAGTCTAATAGAAACTCAAAATAAATATTTTCAAATCCCAAACCTAAATATTTTATATTGTAGATAAAAATCAACTCTGATTAACAGAGGCAGTTCATAACCACCATTGAAAAAATATAGTTCAAAGTAAATGCCTCCCTGATAGCCAAAAAGCCATTTTCTCATACAAAGAGTCTCATTAGTATCTTAGTACAAGAGGTGGAAAACTTTTTCTGTCAATAACCAGCTAGTAAGTAAGCACTTTAGGCTTCATGGGCCAATAGGCAAAAAATCAAGACCATTATGTATACGCATAATCTATTAAAGAGGGAAAACACATTTCCACAAATGTCTTACTGATGTAATTAAAAACATAACAATTGATTATAATTTTGGGGACAGACATGTCTACTAATGAGAATTATGGAATTTGGAGAAGGATAACATTTTATTTAATTAGGTTTCAAAGTAAGTGTTTCAAATGGATTGCAAAGTTTCATATTTTATAAGCCATGTTTAGCTTACTAACTATTCAAAAACATGCAGTGGGTCCAATTTGGCCTGCTGCCTGTATTTTGTAGATCCCTGCCTTTGTCCAAAGATGTGATTATCAATGTACGAGGTCATAGTTTGCTAAGGGGTTATGTTAATATTCAAAGGGATGCTGTAAAGATAAGAGTTCTGATCTCCAAAGTAGCTGCTCTGTGACAAGCAGTAAATGTCTTCCTCAGTATTATCTATCAGCTCTCCCTGTTTCTGCAGCTCTGAAGTGCAATTCTGCAAAAGCATTTAACGAAAATTTAAATCCATTTCATTTTAATACGAAATAAATTAGTACAAGATATGCTGCATATCCATTTCTTGCATGTGAGCTATGCTTATCGGTTGAACCAGATGGTCCTCATGTATAAAATGGAGATAACAATAAGTAACATTTATTAAGTATTTATTGTGTGCAGGCATTATCCTGAGTGTTTTCCTTTATTTTCCCATTTAATCTTCCTTGAAAACTGCATTACCTTTGAGATGAGAAAGTTGAGGGACAGAAGGGCTGAAGTTAAGTAACTTGGTTAAGGCATCCAGCTAGGATAGGGTAGAGCTAGAATCTAAACCCAGGAAACCATGGACCAGAGCACTGGAACGCTCACTAATTCATGAATCAAAGGAATTGTTTGATAATAAAATGAAAACGGTGTATGTGAATGAATTAAACTGTAAAATAAAGTATCAACATTTCTGTTTGCATTATGATTATTATTTTAAATTGAAGATAGTGAATGCAAAAATTGTATACATTTAGTCAAGAATCACTGCACTGAATATAATCTGACTTCAGCCAACTCTTCTTATCCCTTTCTTTCCATATTAATAGGATTATTTCATTTATCTTTCAAGATCTGATATACGCTCTCCTTAGTTACATAAAACCAAAGGAATATTTTTCCCACTGAAACATGGAAATTCTAAAATGTCTGAGAATTTAAGAAAAACCATTATAGGAAGAAGAATCTCCAAATATACACAGAGAAGTTTAACTTTTCAGTAAATACAATTACTTTATGTCTTGTTAACAAGGGATATCTTGTTTTGCAAGAAGAATCAATTCATAAAGCTGTGCTTTCTTTATTGTAATTATAAAATAACACAACTGAAAAATGTTTCTAAGTATGATTCCCCAGAAATGCCATGAGAAATTATGCAAAATGAAATGTGATTTATAATGACATTTGAAAAAAGTGTATACATTAAAGTAACTTTTAGAAGCTTTTTCATTCATTCCAAATTGCTTTATTTTGTGATTAAAGTAGATAATATAGCTGTAAGTCTATTCAGGATCACAGTCATATCTTTTTTTTTTTGCCTATACATGGGCACACATTTGTACAGTTGTATATGTGATTCACTTACATATATTGCCTTCCTTGGTGACATTGCAAGGATCTTATTAATTTTAATTTTTCTTTCCTAAACTGTCATATATGGAAAATAAAACATTGTGTATTATCTACCTCAAAGTAATTGCCAAGATTAAAATAAGTAAATTAGTAAATGCACTTGGAAAGCTCAGTTCTGGAACAAGATGCCATAGCTCATGTTTCCATGCTGCATCCTTCTATCTATGACTGAATGCCCTGGAAATAATTCAGAACATAATGATAATAGGACTCAAACAGCTGAGAAGAAGAAATACTGAGTAGGGAGCTTGTGAGGATAAAGTGAGTTCCCTGAGTTTTCTTTCTATGTCCCATAGTGCTAGGAGCAGGCAAGCCCAAGAGAGACCTGGTGAGGAGCCCAGCACCTTCTCCATATGTAAGAGACCAGCTGTTTAACATCTATCTCAAATAGCAGCTTCGAAGTTCCCATAGTCCCAGCCTAGTGTCTCCCTGCCTTCCATTCAGTGTCGTAAAGAGACCTAGGCCCAGTTCTTATAGCTCTCCACTGCCCCTCCCCTACCCTCTGGAAGAAGATAACTCAGGATATTTCTTCTGACCCTGCAGGCAGCACCAATAGGAATTGAGCAGGGGCTCCAGCAGAACCAGGATAGCAATTCCAAACTAGACTGCCATTGGTCACTTAATTCCAAAACTAAACTGTCATTGGAATTAAAGCCTACAGAAGTAGGCCACAGCCTACATGCTAAACCTAAAAATGGTGAGTACAATCAAAAATAGAAGGTTTAAATAGGAGCAGAAGTCTCCTAACATAGTAACCAAAATGTCCAAGATATAATAGAAAAATCACTTGTTGTACCAAGAACCTAGAAAATTCACAACCTGAATGAGAACAGACAATCAGGTGATGTTCAACTGATGCCAATTGGATGTTGTAAGAGGATATCAAGTCATTGTCTGATTAAAAATATATATATAAGATAATTTGTCTTACCAGAAGAACTATCCTAAGAAAATGGCTAAAGGAAGTTCTCTAAGACAAAAGGAAATGATAAAATAAGGAATCTTGGAACAACAGGAGGGAAAATAATAGATTGCATAAATATATAAGTAAATACAATATATTTTCCTTCTCTTGTACTTTCTAAATTATGTTTGATAGTTGAAGCAAAATAATAACAGCATCTTTGTGGTTCTTAATTTATGTAGAAGAGATATTGAAGACAATTTTAAACAGATGAGAGTTAAGGGGTGGAAAGGGAGGTCAAGTGTTCACATTTCACTCAGTGTGGCAGAATATCAACATTATTAGACTGTGATAAGTTACATATATACAATGTATGCTTAGAACAACCACTAAAAGGACTTGTACAAAGAGACACACTGAAAGACCCTGAGATAAATCAAAATGGAATTCTAAAAGATGTTCAAATAACTCACACAAGTCCAGACAAATTTAAACAGAGAATGAAAACCACAGAGAAAAGTAGAAAACAAATAATTACATGGCAAACTTAAGCCTTAACATATACATTTTTACATTAAACGTAAGTGATCTAAGTGCAACAATTAAAAAAATAGATTGGCAGAGATTAAAAGCCATGACTAAACTCTATATTGGCTATAAGAAACTCACCGAAAATACAATATAGGTAAGTAGAAAGTAAAAGGATGAAAGATATAAACCATACAAACATTAATTAAAAGAAGGCAGGTTGGAAGCCAAGGTGGGTGGATCACTTGAGGTCAGGAGTTCGAGACCAGCCTAGTCAACACGGTTAAACCCCATCTCTACTAAAATTTAAAAAACCACAAAAATTAGCCAGATGTGGTGGCACAGGCCTGCAGTCCCAGCTACTTGAGTGGTTGAGGTAGGAGAATTGATTGAACCCAGGAGGTGGAGGTTGCAGTGAGCTGAGATCGCACCACTGCACTCCAGCCTGGGTGCCAGAGTGAGATTCTGTCTCGAAAAAAAAAAAAAAAAAAAAGAAAGAAAGAAAGAAAAGAAAAGAAAAAGAAAAAAGAAAAAAACAAGGAAAGTAGCTACAGAAAGGAATATTACATATTGATAAAAAAAGTTCAATCCATGAAGAAAACTTGACACTTTAAAATGCATATGCGTTATTATAGAGGTGGAAATAGATGAGTGTTTGAAAAAGGCTAGGGACATGCATTGGGGAGAGTAGGTGTGACTGAAAGTGGGTAGCATGAGGGCACCTTGTGGGATGATACAGATAAATATCTTGATTGTGGTAGTGGTTACATGAAACTACACACGTGATAAAATTGCACAGAGCTATACACACACACACACACACAAACATACCACACAAATGAATTCATGTACAACTAGCAAAATCTGAATTAACTCTGTGGATTGTACCAGTATCAATATTCTGGTTTGGATATTGTATGCTTGTTAACATCAGAGAAAGCTAAGTGTTGAGTGCATGGGACCTCCCTGTACATTTCTTTGCAACTTCCTATGAATTAAAAAAAATTTTTTTAATTAAAAAGTTAAACAACCAAGCACCTAAATTTGTACACTTTAGGGGTAAAACATAATTGAAATCACAAGACAAACTAAAATGTGTTATTCCTAAACCCTGTGGAGGGCTAAAGATTGCTGCACGGATACTGAGGGATGGGGAAGGAAAAGTCCTTAAGGATTCGTAAGTACGGGCTTTGGGTTATGAGCTGTGAGGGAGGGGTAAGGAAGATCCAGGGAGGGGAACTATTTGTAGAGAAGTGGGAAGATTGCGATATGAAGGTGGCAGTAATTGGAGGAAGGGGGTAAGAATTTGAGGAGTGTATGAGTGTGTATATGTAAGAGAAGAACTTCACGGGCATAGGAAGGATTTCCAGAAGGGAAAAAGGATGTTGACCATTATGAGTGAGAGTATGGGAACCAGAAGCGTGCTGTGAGACCTAAAGGAAACATGCACAAAGAAATAAACAAGAAAGCAAGCTGTGGTTCAGTCATGTGGGGGAGGAGG